>NC_090931.1:1084289499-1084942624 GCF_040938575.1 Ambystoma mexicanum | reverse complement strand
ACGAAGCCCCCTGTGGAAACCCACATAGGAGCTCAACAAGTGGAGCCATAGAAAATGTACAAAATGTTCTTGCTGATCTGCCAGATAAAAAGAACAACACCCAATCAGCTGCTATCGTAGAAAAGACAGCAGTAGACAGGACCACATTGCATAAAATGTTAAGATCCACAAGGTCAAATGCAGCCAAGAGGTCTAAAACAAGAAGAGATACCTGTCCATTGTCAATAATTTGGGACATGCTCGCCTTGATATCCAAAAAAGCAGATTCTGTGCCATGGCAGGCTCTAAAACCAGACTGTCTGGAGCCCAATAGATCATGCTCTTCAAGATGGGCCTGTATCTTTAAGTATGCCTATCAATCTAGTATCTTCAAAAGAAAGGGCACACTTGTGATAGGTTGGCAATTTGTGGGAATATTTGCATCAAGAGTAGATTTGTTTAACAAAGGTGTGATTCACGCCTGTTTAACACATGCAGGCACAGATGCTGACATAAAAGAGGCATTACCAAATTCACTGATCAGGGCTGCAAGCACAGTTACATAGGTCTTTACAGTCCTATTTACATCTTTCATTAATGTTAGACAGGGCTGAAAATGAGCCCCCTTGTGCCCATTTGCTGGCGTAGTTATAAACACATGGGTGGTCATTTGAACGTCAGACATTTCAATTGCAAAATTGTAAAATCATGGTAGCTGCCATTTCAAGGGTGCTAAATGAGCCTGAATACAAAATGGTGACTTGCTGGAGTAGGAGGTTCTCGTGTACTGTTTACTGTAAAGGAGGGGCAGAGACAGAACCTGCTTCAGAATCTCTGAAATGATTTTCATTAACACCTTGATAAAACTGACTTGCAATATGTTGATGAACATAATTGTATAGATATTGTATTATTAGGTCTTCCCTATAGACCCTTTGACTCTTGCAACAGGAATGAGTTTGAAAGTGTTGAACACTAATTTAACAAGTAGCGAAATGCCCCTTCGTAATAGTTTACAGAGTGTTGCAGAGACAGAGTGCACTAACACATCTCAATCAGCAATGGGGACTTGATCTCCAAAAGTCATCAGTTGCTGCTGGTTCACTGTTTGGCCACTGTGCACTCCTTTCAAGTGCGCCCGCATCTGCGTCCAAGTCTGTGCTAAGTTGCACACTGTTGTGCTGTTGGATGGTTTGGAAGGTCTGGAGGCATGATCAATGGCAAGGTACATTGGATTATATCAATTGAATCAGTTGGCAAGGAATCTGATTTCCACTTAGAATACCTAATATCAAGCCAGCTGAAAAAGCAGGTGAACACAGGTGGAGGTATTGGTCCACAGTTAGTATGGTTAGGGCTTTTAATTGGGACTTACCAAACCCTATAGACTCGGCAGATGCTGACCGATCGATTCAAGGGGAAAAGGCTAATGGAGGTAAACTCATGGCCATTAGAGCTTTGTCCCACAAGTAATAAGCACACTCTATTAAATGTCTACTTGGTTCTGCTCTTGCACCAAGTGGGGTGGCTTTTAATTATCAAGTAACTTTAAACAGATTTTAAACACTTATTGATAAAGTAAGACATCACTTCTCCAAGTTTATTTGCTACAAATCTCTCAAGTGTTCCTAGTATTATTTAACCATGACGTGGGGAAAAAGAAAATCCCCTTTAATTTGTCGAATAATAATCAGGATAGAGATCAAATTCTTGAATCATGGAGGGTTGCAGAGATCATGCCTATTTATAAAAAAGGGGATTGCAATGATGCATGTAACTATGTACCCATTTAGTTAATCGATGTGAATGCACAAGTTTATGGGAATATATAACTGCATCGTTTAGATACCAGTTGCACAAGCAGGGGTCAGACCTGGCACACATACAATTGATCAGGTGTTATGATTAATATTATTCTAAAAAACTGCACTATTCTGAGTGGACAACCTTTGTTTTTGATCTTTATAAATCTCTAGACTCCCTTTTATGCAGTACCTTGGCAGGAATTATAGGACACTTTGAATACACTAGGTGTGCCGATAAATGTAAATACTGCTATAGCTAATCTTTACCATGATTATTATGCCTTAGTACGATATGGCATAGAATGTGAAACTAAAACAACCTTCCCTGTTACAAGAGGTGTTAGGCAGCGTTGTGTTTTGGCCCCACTTTTATTTTGTCGTTAAATTAATAAGCTGCCTAATATCTTGGGCACCTTAAGCATGGATGATTCATATCTTGGAGGGGATCCAATCAGCATTCTGCTTTTTGCTGACAACGGAGTCCTCATGAATAAGATCCCAAAAGGTTAACAAACCATTTTGGCAGCATTTGATACCAATTCTGAACTGATAACATTGGAAATAAATATTTAAAATACTAAATAATTAATCTGGGCAAAAAATAAGATGAGTGATATGAAGTAACATTTAACAGACTCTACTCTAGAGTTATTAAGACTATCTAGATGTACGCATTCACAAGAACAGCTTGTGAGCTAAACAAATACTAGAAAGTGAACCAACGCTAGCTAGGCATGAAGGTGAGCCTAACATGTTCTCCAAATGTTTTGGGCGTATAGTAGGCACAAAAACCGACAGGGAAATAAAATCCAAGGAATCCATAATAGAGTGCATGTTTTCCAAGAAAAAGAGGTTTTATTACATGCAAATACGGCCAGGAGGGTTGGTCAATTCGGTAGAACTGAAAAACTGAAAACGCTCTCGACACGCCCATATTAGATCACAGGTTTTATAGACGAAAACCGCAAAATTAACATGTCTAACAAGTGTCAAGTACAGATTAATTCCACATTTCCTAATGGCTAACCCGTATACAAAAATCTAAACTCAACATTTATAACCCCATCTCATTGGTTAGTAAACTATTCATGTCTGTATGAGTACAACCACCTGTGAATGACCTCAGTGTGCAGTAAGTGAAGTGAAAAATACTCAGTTTTGATCAGCTAAACAGCATCCCTGTAACTGTTCCAATAATGGCCTTTTGTTAATGGCATGCATGCCTCCTGAAACAGACCAATCATGTTGGAGATGTTAACAGTGTGAACAGCATATTTAGATATAGTGACATCCTTTTCCATGAGCTCCAACTCTTGGCATAATCAGACCAGACCTTTGTGGCAGCTTAATCTGCAAACGTTTTTCCAACTCCCGCTTTTAAACATGTTGCTTTCCCTAATGCACATCCTCCTAGTTATCTCCTGTGAACCAGGTGACTTCATGTAAACCTCAGCTGAGGCTGTACTCATTGGAAATTAATTTCTCAGATGTATGTGTGCTACCAGGACTTTCAACTATGGACCCATTAGTCCTGAATCCCCTAGGGTCAGTGTGACTACAACTTGATTCAGTATATTGGCAATGCCTCGACACAAAGCCCTGCTCACACCAGATCTGCCATTCGCAAATACTATTCAAATCCAATGGCAGGAATTACACTGTTATAATGCATTCTACTGAAAAACCCTATGGACGGCTGTATCTTGCAACAACAATTGATATCTATGCAGCACTTCCCCCTTCCTCCAGAGACATTAATTATCTGAATACTTTATGGGGGAAACAGGAATAAAATCTATTTAAACAAATAGCTCAGAAGCTCAGAAATGCAGTCAAGTTCCCTGAATAGCAGAAAGCTACCGACTCCAAACTGGGCCTAGTACAGAAATGACAGGGCTCTGGCAAGGTGACAGGTGGCCCTATTGTTAATAATGATTAATATCTACCCTACTTAATGATTGCACTACATGGTATTTTGGCCACACACTCAACAACTAACAAAAGCTTTCCCAAATGCAAAGTTACACAATCTAAGTCTCTTGAATGCAGCAAAGACATAATCTAAGTCAATGATGCTGGCCAGGAAACCTTTGGAGTGACATAAGCCTAAATGCTAAGTGTATTTGACATTATCGTGTGCTGCCCCTCATTCCACCATGTAATGCTCTGTGTTGAGTTTCAACAACTAAGTGCAATTAACACATGGACAGAACGCATCTATGTGATGTTACTAAATTGACATTTTAAAGAATACTTTTTTACCGAAACCTTTCAACGGAATAAATATTGATTTTTTTGCTCTTTAAATTTGGGGGTCCGACAAATCCCCTGTTTCCCTGTCCTTCTAAACCCAGACACACCCCTCACCACTGCTTTTTAACCTTTTACCCCACTCCTCATATACACTTGAATGAAAAATGTGATATTTGTTCGCTATTTTGCTTCAGTAAAAAAGTTATTCTCTGTTTTCTATTCGGTAACACTGTTGGATACCTGAGAGAACCCTCAAGCAAATGAAAATAGTACTGACATTCACAGCTCTCCATGCTAATAGAATTTGCACAACCTGTAGTTCCTTACATGTTTTTGACATTGCACCTGCATGATAACATTCCCTGCTTTAGCTAATCCATTAACTAATCTACTTGCTTCCTTCTGCTTGTCAAAATCTGTCTTGGTATCCATACTTTACATACATTATGCAAGCTCTCTCCGCTCATGGCATTTTCTTCTGGGGTATATGTTAGGAAGCAGCACTCTCCATCCTCTGCAGTATCTACCCAATGTGTAGTTCTCTGGATCGGGTGGGGGTAGGAAAGTGTTTATGGGGCAATTGGGTGCTCTATCCTTAGGATCCTGCGCTCAATCTCGCCATTCCATTTATCTGTTTTCTTGTGCACATGTTTCAAAAGTGGAGTGGCTCCACCCTCCTTAAGTGTGAGTGTCATCATAGGCATCTCCTTGTTCACTGTATGTTTGCTGCATCCTACAATCAATTGATAGGAGCAAAAGAGGACAAGAAGCAGGACAATGATGGGGACCAGATCTTTTACAGCAATACACATCCAGGAAGGTACCCATGAAAACATTGTAGTGAACCAATCTTGCTCTGTGATCCTATGCTCTGTCTCCATTGTAGTGTGTAATTTATGGAGATCACAGATTGGTTGGGTAAGGGAACCATTTTCAGCATTGTTGGATGGTGTGAATGTACAGCAATAACTTCCTATCATTACGCAGATACCACCCTCCATGGCTGTCAATAAGTTCAGCATGTACCTGTTTTGGAGGGTGGTTAACCTTATGGCCCTAAGCTCTTCCCTAATCACATTCAACCAGTTTTCAGTGTCATTGGCAAGCTGTATCAGCTCCCAGTGGGTGGTTTGCAGCCATTTGGCATTCACTGATGGTTGCACGCCTGGAGCAAGAAGAGAAGTCTTACTGAATAATCTAAATTTTTCAGATATGGAGTCTAGTTTCTTGATGCTTTCCTGTGAAACATAATTATTTCTTCATTCACATTGTAAGCCCACGGAATGCTGGGCCCGTTGATGCATGAGGTGCACTTCTTTTGCTAGGGAGATCATTTTTATTGTGGTGAGGTTGGTCTAGGGCACAACAATAACGAGGGATTATAGAATCACTAGGGTGCATACTCCCTTCCAAAGTGGTAGCAAATGGGTGTCAGCAAGACCACCACAGTACAAATCCATGAGCGCTGTGGTCCCAACCATGAGGTCTGTGAGATAGATCGTTATGTTGCATACAGTACTAGCACCCACATATATTTGTCAGTTTCCTCTGAAACACAAGGAAAACTGTGTCAGTTTCTGTATTTTGGTAGGCTTTTTATTTTGATCAATCCTGGGCAAACACTTCACATTTTGCTACCAAACATCAAAGTAGGTTATGTTCATCCACATTACTTTCATAGTCCAACCATCCCTCCTGCTTTGCACACCATTAATCCAACAACCCGCACATCCTCATAATAAACTGCACCTTCTATCTGGAATTGAGGTCTTGTTTTGCACTGAAGTCGCTCCTGCCCTTCTTTTTCATAACACCTGATCAGGGATGGTACCATGAAGATAGCCTCCCCTTTCTTGTCTCCTGCTGTGTGATAGTTTAGTATAATGTTTCTCCAGTTTGCTTTGCCTGCCATCTCCTTATGTTTTATATAATTATCTATGCATGTGATGTCTACTTCCACCACTGTACTTGGACCATGTGTCCCTGCAGTTGCCCTCTCACCCTAAATAACGCAAGATGTACTAAACAGAGCTCTTCTTCTGGTAGCACCTCTTGTGGTATGAATATTCTGGGTGTGCATGATGCATGGGGAATTAGGGAGCATCTGTAGCAATAATCGGTTGATCTTTCTCTTCCCAACACCCTCATGTGATTATAGCACATGTTGTCTGTCTCGGGGTGATACACATCTTTATCACTGTTTGACTAAACCCCTACATCCGAGATTTCTCATTTTATTTGAGTCACGGATACACTACTATTCATTTGCGTATATGTATGGTTAGTATCATTGCTAAACCCACCCTTAAGAAACAAAAATGTAATTTCTATTATAAAAAGAGAGAAATTGAAAAGAACAGAAGAACAATGCACATCATTATACTTTTCACTCTGTTCATTGTCCCTGTAACCTGTAAAGAGATGTTATTGTCCATCCGCCCAAAGCAGTGTATTAAAGGGATGGTCTAGTAAAAAATTTTATTTAAAAAATGGATAGGCAACATAAAACAAATACTAGCATTCTCCGTTTTTAAAACTTCATATGTAAAATTTTGAGCTATTCAAGCTCAAAATTTGCAAAAGCAAGCACATGGGCGCATTCATTTTGTGAAATGGATGCCCTCCTGTGCTAGCTTTTGCTTTTGCGGCACTAATGAAGGAAAAGCCAGCCAGCTGTAGTAAACAAAGGCTACCGCTGGGTGGCTTTCCCTTCATTAGTGCTGTAGGCGGAGGACGGGGACCGGAGACCATAGCAGGAAAGCTGCAGCTGAATCTCGGTAAGTGCTATTTATTTTTTTTTAAAAATAAGCACTAGCTGTGTTTTTTTTTCTAAGTTTTCCGGGCTGAAGGAGCCTGGAAAACTTAGAAATAAAACCGCAGCTTTAAAAACATTGTATTTATGTTTGCGGTCGCTAGTGAAGCGACCGCAAACATAAATACAACGTTATTGTGTTTGAAAACGCTGCGGTTTTTCTTTCCAAGTTTCTCATGCTCTTCCGGCTCGGAGGAGCCTGAGAAACTTGGAAAGAAAAACTGCAGCGTTTTCCAACACAACCGCGTGTGTTTCTGCCTGCTGTGGCTATCACTTTGGGTCTCCGGGAGCACCGGAGACCCAAAGTGAAAGCCACAGCAGGCAGAAACACACGCGGTTATGTTTACATGCCGCGTAGTGTTTCTACCTGCAGCTGATTTCCCATTTGGGGCTCTCGGGCTCCCCGTGGGGAGCCCGAGAGACCCAAATGGGAAATGCTAAATGCTGCGTTGTCTGCCTAAATCTGCTTTCCCATTCGGGGCTCTCGGGCTCCCCATGGGGAGCCCCAAATGGGAAAGCAGATTCAGGCAGAAACAACACGGTTGTTTTGGAAAACGCTGCGGTTTTTCTTTCCGAGTTTCTCAGGCTCCTCCGAGCCAGAGGAGCCTTTGAAACTTGGAAAGAAAAACCGCTGCGTTTTCCAACACAATAACGTTGTATTTATGTTTGCGGTCGCTTCAAAAGCGACCGCAAACATAAATACAACGTTTTTAAAGCTGCGGTTTTATTTCTAAGTTTTCCGGGCTCCTCCAGCCCGGAAAACTTAGAAAAGAAAACGCAGCTAGTGCTTATTTTTTAAAAATAAATAAATAGCACTTACCGAGATTCAGCTGCAGCTTTCCTGCTCTGGTCTCTGGTCCCCGTCCTCCGCCTACAGCACTAATGAAGGGAAAGCCACCCAGCGGTAGCCTTTGTTTACTACAGCTGGCTGGCTTTTCCTTCATAAGTGCCGCAAAAGCAAAAGCCAGCACAGGAGGGCCTCCATTTCACAAAATGGATGCGCCCATGTGCTTGCTTTTGCGAATTTTGAGCTTGAATAGCTCAAAATTTTACATAGGAAGTTTTAAAACGGAGAATGCTAGTATTTTTTTTTTATGTTGCCTATCTATTTTTGAAATAAAATTTTTTACTAGACCATCCCTTTAAGTTCAGAAAGTTCAAATAACGTTTACGATTACTCATCGTTTCCTGGTTTTCTTACTCCTCCTCCTGTTGCTGGGTGGGAGGTGTCTCTCTTTTGACCTTCCGGGTGTCGCTCTAGTGCATCCACATCTTCCTGCCTGCAACCTTCACTGCTGTGTGCACAGCATACATGACAATAAACGGTCCCTCAAAGCGTCATTCATTCCATTCCATATATCCCATTGTTGACTACGGGCCTGTGTGGGTGGCTGCTGCATTTGTGTCTGCTTTTGTTGATGGGTATTGGATCGACTGTGACTGCATGGAGCCTGGGAGGGCATGGGGCATAAGGGATAACTGGGGGCTGCATTTGAGACGGTGGGTGGCAGGTGAGACAAATCACTGAACCACTCGGGTTGTTATAAGAAAAAGGTGGCCAGCTTCTGCATTCCCATAGAAAAATGCCCTATGTTCACATAAAACCAACACTGTCCTCTAAACCTGGTGCTCATTCTTCCCAATCTGCTCCTTCTACCCCTTTGGAAGTTGCCCCATCACCTTTGGAGACTTCCTGTTTCCAATTTACCATATCCTGGCCCTTTTGGCCCCCCTGATGGACGTTTTGCAACTGCTGTTGTCATAGTAATAACTGCCACGTCCATGCTGAATTTAGCTTTATCTGGGACAATTTAGCTTCTGCCTTCTGTGCTTGCTCTGCTTTTTCTTTCTCATTTTTGTGAGAAACCAGAAGGTGTCTCACACACTAGTCCCCAAAGATCTGTCATCCAGGTGGACAGGACAAGGCCATCATTTTTGGATCTAGTTCTGGGGGTGAACCAGTGTGGGAGGATGACCTGGGTGAGGTGTCTTCAGGGAGCGGGACACTGAATGGTGAGAAGCAGTATCCCCTTCCCTATAACACCTTTACCCCATTCAAGTAGGATATTTATGAATATTACCCCCCATTTACAACACAAACACTTTCTCACAGACCACCCGCCATGAGAGAAAATGTACTAACACCCGAGACGTATACCTGACGTGTCCCAATACAATGGTCAGGCAAGGTCAGGCAATTTATGACCATCACACACACACCTGACTTCCAATACATTTCATCACATGGGTAAAAGGTGGCGCACAAGAGCACACTCTGAGCGAGGCAAAACACACGCGGAAACAGCAGTTCCAAGATGGCAGTTTAACGATAGAAGAAAGACAGCAAAACAGAAGAGGTTCGAAAGGAGGGAAGTTCCATTGACCTTTTCGACAAGGAACAGTTGCTTTCATGAACACTCGAGATTTGAAAGCGTAAGGCCAGGGAAACAGGCTGAAGAATTCTGCACTGTGTGTCAGAGATACCCACGGCACTACGTGTCAATGATCAAGTCGGGAGAATCACCAGCTGTCGTAGTACCGTCCTTGGCTCAATAAAGAAGCATCAGGGAAATCAACATATCCGGTGAGTTGGGGAGACCAATACCAGGCCGGTCTGTGTTGAAGCCAAGGTTGCAAGCGGCAACATTGTATGAAGAGCACTGGAATTAATATTGTTTGACCTACGTGTGATATAAGATGCAAGTAAAGTGGAACTGCTGATGAGTGATTGAACTTTGAAACCAAGATTCAATACCTTTGACAGAGTGGTCCAGCACCGCGTGTTTGCTCAATCAAAGGTCTCTGTAAGGTATCCAGCTGAAAAGTGAAAGAGTTGTAGAGAATTGTGAATCAAAGTGATCCTGAGATGTGTCATGCTTAATCTCACGCACAGTCGAAAGTCTTCGATGTTGATACAGCAAAGAAAGTTTGTGATGAAATAGAGAAAGTAGGTCTGGGCCCAGCAGAGAGAGATCAATTGAAAGCCTTTTTTAAAGTGGGTCTGCCCCCAGCAGACGGGTACCCGGGGTGAACAGAAAATCATATGAGAATTTGTACATGTGAAATCCTAAGAAGAAAGGAACTTTGATGTTTGTTGTGTTGCGTTAGGCCCACTGAAGAAGAGACATTCAATGGCAAAGAGACTTTAGCACAGAAGGCCATGATGTTGAAGTTGTGAACTGCACCCTCATGCTAGAGAAGCCAGAGACTGTGCTAAGCTCTAGCATTCCGCCTTGTACCTTGCTGGAAATGTGGGGAAGGGAAGCCAACTGCTTGAATATCCTGACATATGATTTCTTAAACACTTTTCTTTTGCATCACATTGTTTCCCACACTATTTGTATTTAGAAGTAAGGATTGGCAATATGGTTATTAGTATAGACCCTTTTATTTTGACAAGACATCACTAGGACTGTGCTATCATTATTTGTTGGTCATAGCTTGCACTCATCTTTAGATTTAGTATTCAATAGGCATTTTTCAAATGCAATTGAAAGTTCGATAAACACTCTTGAACTGTGATCACTTGTGTCTGTCCTACTCTTTGATACCATGCCTTCCTTACATTGTATTGGTCTCTCCTACAAAAATGCACTATGTGTGCCTGTATTTCAGAGCATCTTTTTCCCTCGATACCAACTACTTTATATAAATCAGTTTGCACTTCTGTGTGGAGACATGTGATAAAAAACATCTACATTCTGGTCCCATCATTGTCCTGTCTCTAATCACCACATCTCTTGAATCTGATGAATGTAAAGTGAAGGGTCCTCATCTGCCTTCATTGTGCAGGTGATGATGGAATTAATGTCCGGTGTGTCAGGTTATGTGTCACGCTATGCTTTCCATATGTGTAATCGACAGTTATTAAATTGTGCACCATCATGAGTGTAACTTTTCAACTGCACCCCTAGGTACGCTGCCTTCCTCCATATTTTATCTGCATGTTCCCCCAGTAGGGCAATTAACAAACTCTTCATGTCCCCTACAGCTAACCTGATCCCTGATCTGTTTTCCTAGGGCATCGATCCACTTTCCTGCTCCCACTGTAAGGGAGGGCCTTGTCTTCATTGGGTTGCGCCAATCCATGTGCACACAGGGCACATTATGTGCTCTCCCGGCTCCCTACTTAATAAAGGTCAATTGGGTCACCATTTTTCTATTCTGAGATTTCCTGCTTTCCTTTTTACCCTATGATAGGGTCATTTGGCAGAGCCACAGTCTAATTCTAAGGCCCCAAGGTCTGATTTCCCTCTCTTCTTCATCTGTCTCCCACTCCTCCTATTTGCCCGCTGCTTCTCCTTCAATGTAAACAGTGTCATAATCTACGGTATTGCAGAGTTCAACCCCATGCAGTGAACCTTTGTAGCTCCGCCTGAATTGATTGATTCCTCGCTGGAGGCCACCTTGACATCTTTGATAGCCTTACTATCAATATTGAAAAGGATATGTCCTCAACTCATCTGTACCTATTGCTGCGCATTTCCCTTCTTTGCTCTGTGCTGGTCTCGCCAGGTCCTCCTCTGCTCTCTTTAGCACTACTTCTAACTCTCTTCTATTTTCATAATCAATATATTGTGTGTTTTACCTTCATGTTCTTCTGGTGTTCCCCTTTTTGGGCTCAATGGGGGGCAACTGCTAGGGGTTGGTGTACCCTGTGATGGGCTGTAAATGAAAGGACCCATAAGGGGGGTGCGTGGTCTGTCCCAGTATCTGATTGGTTCCCTCAGTGCTGTTATCAAGGGCGTTCTTTACATCTTTGAACATTTTCCACAATTCAAGTGAATGCTCTGTCTGTTTTTCAATGTTTTACCTTTATAAGTTAACAACAAATGTGGATATACGTGTTCTAGTATAGCTTTATCATGCATGTGCTCCTCATGCCAAGATGTAAACATTTTACCTTTTGTTCCCTTTCTTCCCCTTCTCTCTTTATTTATTTGTACAACACACTCTAGAAAAAAACTGTAATCCCCTGTGTTTGCTGCAAGAGTGCATTTACGTTCTAGGGGCTTCATTCCGAGGTTGGAGGTAGTCATGGCTCTATTAGCGCCATGACTACCTCCAATACCGGTACCGAGTCCGCCCTCGTTCAATGGGGACTTGCCGGTCTATTCCGACCTTTGTGGGACCGGTAAGTCCCCATTGAAAAAGCCATTCCCATTTCAGCCCCTATAGGGCTCAATGGGAAGGTGCTAAGAACGGTACCGCAAATTGCGCTACCGTTATTAACTCTGAAGTCCCTTAACGGGCCCCGTCCATAATGCCTGCTAAAACTAGGCGTTAAGGAAGGGACCCGCTAAGGGACCTTGGAATAGGGTGCAAAGGGATTACCAGCACCGATGTCCTTAACGGTGCCCGGTATCCCTTTGTGCCCACCTCATAATGAGGCCCTAGGTGTTATCTGAGGTCCCCGAATGCTGGTTCCCTCTCAATTGCCTGTACAGCTGGGTGCAGCGCCCACTCCAGTGGTCAGGCAGGGCTTCAGAAAAACACAGCGCCTGCAAGCCTCCTCATGGTGTACACATGGACCTGTCACTGCAAATAGGTGCCACAACCCAGGGTGTGCAGTGGGGGAGCCTCCAACCTCTCGGATCTACGTGATACGACCGTGGCTGATTTTCCTGTGGCCGTAAAGTTTGCATGAGAAATGTGCAAATCACCAAAGGTTTACACATTTCCCATGCGAACACACATACACAACCCCTACATATCCATACCCCCACCCACACCCACAATACACCCCCCACCCACACCCTCAACAGAACCCCCACCCACACGCTCAACACACCCCCACCCACACCCCAACATAAACATACCCTGCTTTCCTTTTTCTTCACGCTGAGTCCCTGCGGCGCCAGTTCCCTTTCACTTCCGTGATCGGGAACCGGCGCCGCAGGGTCATTTTCTTTTTAAAAAAACATTTTTACGGGCCTGCAGGGGTTTCCCCCGCAACCCCCACTCACTATACCGCTAAGTATAGTGAGCGGGGTGTTGTGGGGGACACCCCTGCAGCCCCCGTTTTTGTTTTCCTTTTTTTTCCGGGTGTGCTGCGAGGGTGTCCCCCGCAACACCCAGCTCACTGTACCACACAGTATAGTGAGCAGGGTGTTGCAGGGGACACCCCGCAGGCCCTGCAGTCTTTTTTTTATACTTACCTACAATGCTACCACCAAAGGTTCTTTTAGTGTTCGAACCTTTGGTGGTAGCATTTTTAGGTCTTTTTATTCATGCAAACTTTTAGGTACAATAAAAACGTACAATACCAACCTCTCTGGGGTCCTGTAAATCACATCGGGACACCACAAATGTATGGTAGATACACAAAGCTACAGGAAAAAACAATCCAAGGAATCAATAATCGAGTGCACGTTTTGCAAGTAAAACAGGTTTTATTGCATGCAAATAAAGCCGGGAGGGTCATTCAGTTCCATAGAACTGAAACACTGAAAACAATCTCTACACCCCCATATTAGGTTAAAGGTTTTATAGACGATAAATGTAAAATTAACATATCTAACAAGTATCAAGTACAGATTAATCTCACAATCCCCTTTGGCTATCCTATATACAAGTATCTAAACACAACCTTTATAACCCCAAATCATTAGTAAGTAAATGATTCATGACCATACGAGTACAGCCCCCTGTGAATGACCTGAGCGTGCAGTCATTGAAAAATACTCTGTTTTGATTGGCTAAAGAGCATTAATATAACTGTTGCAATAATGGCCATTTCTTATTGGCCAAAACTAAATCTCAGTAACTCATGATGTACATGCCCCCGAAACGGACCAATCGTGTTGGAGATGTGAACAGTGTGACCAGCATATCCATATAAATCAACATCCTTTCCCATAAGCTCAAACTCTTGGCATAATGAGACAGTTCCCAGACCTTTCCAGTTTTGAAACATGTTGCTTTCTGTAATGCACATCCTCCTACCTAACTCCTGTGAACCAGATGACTTCATGTAAACCTTGACTGGGGCTCTACTCTTTGGAAATTATTTCTCTGATTTATTTGTGCTACTGTTCCTTTCTACTATGGACCCAGTCATCATGAATCCCCTAGGGGGCAGTGTGACTACAACTTGATTCGGTATTTTAGCAATGTCTCAAATCAAGGTCGTGTTCCCACTAGATCTGACATTCACAATTATTATTGTAATCTAACTTCAGTAACAAAACTGCTTTAATGCATTCTACTCAAAAGCCCTATGAACTGCTGGATCTTGCAACATCAAATGATATCCATGCAGCACTTCCCCCTTTTCTCCAGGGTCGTTGGTCAACTGAACACCCGCTGGGGGAAGAAGGAATAACATCTATTTAAAGAACAGGAGAGAAGCTCAGAAATGAGTTACAGTTCCCTAAATTACAGAAAGATGGCAACTCCTAACTGGGCCTCATATATAAATGGTAGAGCTTTGACTAAGCTAAGGTGTGTGAAGGCATCAGTAAGCAAGAAACAGACAACAGATTCAAAGTTCAAAATAAACTGTTTTATTAAAAGAAATGTGAGGATGCTAAAACGCCTAACTTTCCTTATGCTAAAGTGGGATTTCCCAACCTGAATGAAACTAAGATAAGTCTGAGTTCAAAGGTTCTACTTAAGAATCTGTCTGTGTCCAAAACCTATCCTTGCCCTCACAACTAAACCAAATAATGTGTAGGGATGTCAGAAACCAAAGAAACAGTGTTTGAAAACAACGTTCTGAGCCTCTTCCAGCTCGCTTTCTTTCAGCCCCCTTCTCCAAGGATAAACCAGTTCCAGTAAGTATTACAAGTTTATGTGAGAAACCAAGGGATATTCTCCCACGTAGACCCTGAGAATCCTCTATTCTAGTGGCCAGGGAAGGGCTATCGCTTTTGGATCCCAACCGTGGGGTTGGGCGAGGGAGGGAAATACCCCAGGTGAGACGCGGTATCCCAACAGGATAATAGGCAAGGAGGAAGAAGTCCATGAATCCTTTATGGGATATGGAGGTCCCATTGTCCCTGATCCAAGAGAGAGGTGGGAAAACACCTGTTTGAACAAAAGCAGGTAGGCAGGTAGGTCAGGTGAAAAATCAATATGACTTTAAACCTAACACATATTTATCTCCCCACCTATCGGACCCAAGGAGAGGCTGTCAAAATGAATACTTTTATGATAGCGAGTCAGAAGTGAGAGATAACTTAATAAGAACATAATCCCCCCAGTGCTTTAAAAACTGGGCCAGGGGATTCCCCTCTTTCCTCTGTCAATCATCCTATAATTATTTGATCCAAAAAGAGTATCTACAAACTTACCCCATCTCCCCTCACCATTTCTAACAAATGCTGTGAAGAGGAAGAGGCAACTTAGATCAGTACAGGTTACCCATAGGAGTAACATGGGGAAAGTAAGGGCAACCTACCTTAGAAATAACTTGACTTGTTCCACTAATAGAGCCAGGCAGAGTAAGGCAGTTAATAGTGACCATTTACACCTGACTCTACTCAACTGGCTTTTGCACTATAAAAGATGTGCTCTAACACAGGTGGAAGAGCGAGCTCAAGAAGCATTTTGGACCAGAGATGCCACAAAGCTGGGAGCTGCAGGAAGGAGGATCCGGAGGAGAGCGGCATGCTGCAACGCTGGCCCAGTGTATGAGGAGGGCTGCAGCGTGTCTGGGAAGCTGTGTGTCCTGCGAGCCGGAGCAAGGCAGCTTGTATCCTGCTGGCAGTGTCGTGCAAGTGCTTGTTCCCTCGGGCCATGTGCTAGGCCCAAGAGTGTCTGAGGGGCAGGTGGTGAGACCCTGACCTCGACCCAAATCATCCCAGAGAAACCGTTTGGCATTGCCACGCCACCCGGTGAGCTTTGCATGACAGTGAGAGAGAAACTCGGGAGCGTGCGGGTGGCTGGAATGGGAAAGGGAAAAGGAAGGCACGATTAGGAAAATGGCACAAAGTGGAAAGCAAGAAGCAGAAATCTGAAAAAAGCTAGTAAATGGTGTGCAAGAGCGGCACAGAACTAAGAGGACAGAAATAAAGCAGATTTTTAAAGAAAAGGGCAAACAACCTGAATGCAAAGCTAACAGAGAGTGAGCACAGAGAAGGAAAATATATTAAAGGTGCAATAGACGCAATGCAGGGAAAGTAAGTCAAGAGAGGGCAAGTGACCGGGAAATAAAGAAAAGGTGCAAGTGAGCATGGAGAAGGAAAGTGACAGTGCAAAGACAGAGGTGAATAAAAAGAAGTGCCAGTGGGCACAGCTAAACACACAATAGTAAAACAGAAGGGCATAAGAAGCCCACTAATGCAGGAAGGTACAAGAGGCACAGAAGGAGCATAGAGTGGAAAAAGACAGGGCAAGTGCGCACCTCGAAGTGAAAGCAGGAAGAGGCAATACAATTGTACGCAAAGGAAGACCTGAGGATAAAAGGTCCCAAGGAAAGTGCCAGTAAGAAACACAGAGTGGTCGCGCAGGGGAACGGCAAAGAGCCTAGTGTTTTTGAAAGATTCTGATTCTACCCCATCAGGAAATTGTGTGTGAGAAAAGTAGTAACCAAGTAAAGGGCGCATCCAGATAAAATGACTTTTGTGTTTGGAATTAGAGAGGCCTAAGCTTGGGGAAGGGCACCCTGAGAAACCTAAAGAAGCACTGTGATATATTTTGTTTTGTGCTTAAAACTGGAAGAGGCTTGTGCTCAGGGAAGGGAACCCTGAAAGGCCTATTTAAAAAAAAACAAAGGGCATCCTGACATATTACACGGCTTGTGGTAGGGGCCGTGTAGTTATGGGTTAGTTGCTCAATCCTTAGGAAGAGTACTTTTTGGGTAACTTATAACTTTGCCCCTCCTTGACTATTCCTCACCAAACTGTGCAGAATCAATCCAAGATGGCCATATAGTTTTATGAACAAAGTTTGGTGAGGTTTCGTCCAGGCGGGGCAAAGTTATAGGGGGTCCCAAAATGTGTGGTTTTCCACATAGACGCAATGGGAAAGAAAATCTGCTCATGCCTACAGCCCAAACTGCTGGACGGATTTTCACCAAATTTGTGGCAGGAGTGGCGGCTTGGTCCTGAAGTCATGCTTTTGTAGATGTGGTGTAAATCTGTACAGCAGTTTATTTTTTTAAACTGCCAAAAAGTAGGTACAAATATTAGTGATACCTGGGTTTGGTTACCTATTAGGTCCACGGACAGGCAAACAATTGGTTCAGGGGCAATTGTGATGTCCGTGGACATCGGACACGCACCCTGATTGGATAGTGAAAAGTGCGAGGTGCATCATATTTTTGGAAACGCCCGCCACATTGGATCTGTGGACAATGGCCGGGCTCCGCAGACAGCGTGCTGTAGAAAAAGTCGGGAAAACACATTTTTGGTTATTTGATGGCCGAAAGAGGGCATAGAAAGGGTATGGGAATGGAATGAAGATGATATGGAGCTGTTTTATAGGTTAAAATAGGATCTGCAATTGCCTTTGAGTCCACGGTCAGTTTCGGTGTCCACGGACACCAATTTAATGGCTGGGGTATCAGGGCAAGTTTAGTTTTTTGCAGGTGTATTGTATGTACTTGTTATATGGTTTGATTATATTGGGATGGTTTTGGCCATTGGCCACAATTTTGGCAGCATGGCCATAGGCCATCACCCCCACAACCATTATAGTAATCTGTATATAGTAATTATACATACTGTAGGGGGAGTAGAAAGTGCTATTTATGATTGTAGTACAATTGAGGATAGCGCTTTGTAATATGTATTTGTTTACAGTTGGTACAGTTACTTAGTTGTATTAAGTGGTAAAGCTGGAATCTCTGGTTTGTATTCAGTGAAAAAAAAGTATAGTTTGTTAAGCCATATAATTGAAAAGCTCACTATAAGCATGTCAATGTAAGTGTGATAATATGTTTGTTTGAAGTGTGTTTTTGAATGATATTTTATTTCTATCGCGCTCGTACACAAGTGTTTCAGAGCGCGACAAGGCAAGGGAGGGGAACAGGGGAGAACAAAACAGCAATCTTACTAAGCCCAGTGACATTGAGAACACGCAAGTGCATGGGAGAGGGGGGAGAGAAAAAGTGCATGGAAGGGGGAGAGGTGGAAAGTGCGAAGCAGAGGAGAAACAGATAAATAACAATAAATAAATAATAAAGGCAACAAACAGTGGTAATGCAGCCAGCAATTTGCAAGTACTAGGTTTAAGGCAGCAGACAGGGTAGGTCCGATAAGTGAAGGAAGAAAAACGGGGGCTGTATGGGTATAGATACAGACCCCAGTGCAAGGGGTGACCCGGAGGCAGTGCGGGAGGGTGACAGGATGAGCAGGTAGCTGGGCCCAAAAGACAGAGGGTGGCCAGGTGCACGGTCCCAAGAGAGAACAGATCAGCAGGGGAGAGGGGGAGCGAAGGCAGAAGAAAAGAGGAAGGTCTTGAGGTGCTTCCGGAACCGGAGATGGTTCTCCTCAAGTTTTAGAGTGGCAGGGAGGCTGTTCCAGAGGGAGGCCCCAGCCGAAGACAGAGATGTACCCCCAGCTCGTTTCTTAGAAAAACGACTGACCCTGTTGTTATTAAGGGAATGTTTAAAGTAGTTAGATACCTGTTAGCATATTCTAACTACATTAGACTTTAGAAGAAGTGTTTTAGTAACACAAATTGTGATGGCGTATTTCAAGTAGAATGAAGGGTATTTTTTAAGTAGTTAGATACCCGTTGGTTTATTCTAACTATCTTGACTTTTGAAAGTACTACTGTAGTTTTATGGATGTAGTAAGATACCTGTTGGCGTATTCTAACTGTTTACATTGCTACAGTTTAGTGAGTAAATTTGGGCTGAAGGAATATTAAGTAGGCATTTGGTAGATTTGCTGGTAAACTATGTTTTGGAGTAATGCAGGTGTTGTTACATTCAAAGCAGCCACTTCTTTTTTTGACATATGCAGTATAGTGCCCTGAAGTGGTTGTGGCCTACTGTTGTCAAGGTTTTTCTGCCAAGAGATACTGGGCCATGTGTGAAGCTAATAATCTTAGAGCTATTTTTGGTACCATCTGCATTGTATCTAAGAAGAATAAGTATGACATATTGGCTCTGTGAGTTGATTTGCATACTGGAATGATTGTCTGAATTTCAAAAATGGCATAATATGCCATGATTTGCATTCTGTAGAAGCCGGTGCAATAAAATGGATTCACAATTTGGTATGGATACATAAAAAAAATGTTCATTAGGGATGTGCTCTTGTGAAACATGGTTGCAGACAGTGCATGTTTGTTTACACGTGTATGAAATCTGGAGGATTTCATTGATAGGGATGTTTTGGCTTCCAGTACTTGTAGTAATTACATTAGGAATTCTTGAGGATCTTCTTGTGTGTTTATGGTAACCTTTACCATTCCTGCACAGTAGTTCAATTCTTGCCTGATACCTGAGACACTGTAAGTGCTGTCATGATTTTTTGTGGCATTTCTATGCCGGACATGCTTTTGCAAACACAACTGGCATGAGTCGTTTAAGTACATGTTGTGAACAATTGGCAGCAATTTAGAAGAGAAGATTGATTGTTACATTTGCATAACAATGTATTCCAGTTGTGTTGCTGAATTTAAATGGACCAGAGAGTTGTGTGTTGCATCATTTGATGGGCCTGCAGATTTTTTTGGATAGGAGAAATGTGTCTCTTTTCTAAAGGATGTGCAGTTGGTTTGTAGTAGACAATTTTGTGGTTGTATTATTTGTTGGAATAGGAGCTGGTCATGGTTTCTTTAGTGGTATTGTTGGGAGATCTGTTGGAGATTCTGTTTGCATTACTTTTCCTTTTAAAGGTTTTATTTTTTGTGGTACAGGATACAAATCTAGATGAGGGGTGTACAGTGCACATAGCCCGTTGTATTCTAGGATACAAGGAATGTCAGCATTGACTTTGTTTGCATCAAAGTTAACTAGGAAAAGACCATTGAGTGTACGCAAATGTGAATGTGCTGCATAACTCATACCTTCCTTAGACTGTGCTGCCAATATCAATTAATGCATGATCTAGGGTTAGACCTTGCCATTTGTGAATAGTGACAGCATATGCCAGAGATAGAGAAAATTGTTCTCTGTGTACATACATGTCTTTGAAAAGAAGGAATTGTGGAATTGTGCTATAGCATATGTGAGGTCTGCAGAATGACACAAGTTATGAGTTATTTCTCTTTACTGAAAATGTTGCCAGAGATTTACATTTCCAATGCTGCTGAGTGTGTTGCACCATTGTTTGTGTCTTAATGTTTTGGAAATAGGTTGACCTTTTACTGGTGTTAACTGTAGGGGGTCTCCCAAACAATAACATGTTTTCTCCAAACAGTTCTTGGTAGTCGGTTTTTAGGACTTCTTGCCTTCTGTGGTGAATTAAAGCCAACATGAGGTTGGAAACCATGCTTACCTCAACATTTGTTTCAGAATTCTGTCCACTTCAGTAGAAGCCTCTGCTGATAATTTGTAGTATTCTAATTTATTTTGGTGTTCTACTGGAAGTAGGAGTAGTCGGTGTAATGTTACACCTACTATGTTGTAGGCAGCTAAACCTGTGGGTGCTGTTACAACAGCAGAAAGGTTTTTGTTTGTTAAGCTTTGTAGAAATGTGCTGATTATTTTAATGAAGAATGTTTTACCAGAACCATCTTCACCACTTGCATACAGGAACAGAGCTTTATCATTTTTACAGCTATACATTTTAGTTTCATGCTTAAAACCATGTTCAATTTCTTTAGTGACTTCTAGATAAATTGAGAGTTGTTTATCATTTAGCTGTTATTTGAGCACTGACAGATCTTCTTCAGATTGTTTATATTGATGCATGGTATTTTCTACCTCAGTCATGGCTATTTCAGCTTCATTTAGAATGAGTGGTTCTCCAAGTGCTTCTTAGCTTTCCATAAGGGACGGTTGACTGCCCTAAGGAGTGTGTTCGATTTCTTCCTGTTGTTGGTGTTCATTGTCCAACATTCCTTTATATTGTTTGAAATTGGCATTTGCTTTGAATGCAGTTTCAAATGAGCCTCATTACGAGTCTGGCTGTCCAGAAACAAGGTTGCCGATAAGCTTACCGACACCCTTCTTTTTGGACTGCCACACTACAAGTCGGCCTGCCCGTGCCGCCACGCACGGTATGTCTGACCCTGCTGGGCGCAACAGCCCTGGTAGGCAGAGTTTTCATGGAAGCACTGGAACCATTAGCAAAGGTGCTGGTGTTTAGAGTCCCCATTACCGTGGAGTCCTATGGAACTCCAAGGGAATGGGGACTTACCAAATCCACCACCTGGATTGCTGCTCTGCAAGGACTTGTAATGTCCCAGTGGCACAGGGAAGTAAGGCGGTAGATTCAGTATTTTGAGGTCGGCGACAACCCGCCAGTAGCACCGGCAGGTTGCCAGCAACCTCATAATGAGGCCCCTAGTCCCCTAATAATTCTTCTTCTTTTCTCCAAGTTTTAAAAAGTTGCAGTAGGGCCATGTAATACAGTTCTCTATGTTGTGGACATATGTTGTGGACATTTAAATGATAACTTGATATGATTAACTAGGCTGGTTTTGATAAGTTTTACTAGGCTTCCTTCACAAGTTGAGACTGATATTTGCCAGTTGTCTCATCTGGGGCTGCAAGTGCAATATACAAATGAAAATAAATAAAATAAAATAAAATTGTTTTTGTAGGAGTAGTTTTGGGCTATGTCGTAAAAGCACATGTTTTCCAAAGCAGCACTTCTGTTTGTATGTGCCAATTAAATAGTTTTTTACAATGGGCCTCATTACAAATCAGGCGGTCCGGAAATAACGGTGGCAGTAAACCCGCCACCACCGTTGTTTCCGGACCGCCTGATCCTGACTCCTGCAGGCGGGAGGTGATGTTCCCGCCAGGTTTGACCTGGCGGGTTTAACACCGCCCGCCTGCAGGCGGACGAGGAAACACCAGCAGCATTACGAGATGCTGCCGGTGTTTCCATGATCCCTATTCCCATTGAGTCCTATAGGACTCAATGGGAATGGGGATTAACACCATTCCGCCTCCGTGATTCCCGGAAAACCGGGGTTGTAATGCCCCGGTAATTATGGGAATCACGGAGGCGGAATGGTAATACGAGTCCAGCGGTAACCAGGCGGTTTTACCTCCTCGGTTACTGCCGGACTCGTAATGAGGCCCAATGTCCTGTTTGTTGGGATCATTTGTGGCTATAGTTTCTACCTCGTGCTGGGATTTTAGCACTCTTTTTGGGATGAAGCTGCACCAAGGTTTAGCCAGACAACGTGTTCACATTTGCCATTTAAGGCTGTACCTGTTAAATGCTCTGCAGCATCGGAGCATCCACGTTATCTATGGGAGAGCATTTTTATACCGATGCTGTGCATTTTTTGTAATAGTGTTTTGTCCGATGATATGTCATCCCAGAGGACTTTTAGCTCTGTTTTCTCGTCTTTGGTGTGGTTTTGACATATCTTGCAACTGCAGTGGAATTGTTTGCAATGTATTGTATGGATATGCTTGCATTGCAAAAGAAGGCAATTATTGCATTGTAATCATTGATGCACTTGGAAGCTTCATCCCTTTTAATGTTAATGTTTTTAGGGCATTTGCCTTTTATGCTGTGTCTAACAGAAGACATGAAGCTATTTACTTGTCATTTTTTGCAAATGCAGAAGCCAAAGGAACATTTGGTATAGTATTTACCTTTGTTTTTATATCTACGTATCTGGCAGTATTTACTGCACTTATGTTTTTGGAAGTTTAACATTTGTGTATGTAGGTCACTATCTCTGGTTTCTGAAGGGATGTTGTAGCCTATGTATTTTTCAATAAACTGTAAAACAGTGGAGTGGTCAAATTTGGGGGCATCCTTTATCTACAGAAGCATGTGGCTGTGTTGTGCCCCTCCGTATTGATATTCTGTACTCCAAAGTGTTTCACCTCTCTGAGCAGAGGGGTAGTTTTATTGCAGATAAAATGCAGCATGGCATTGAAGTGGTGGGGAAAGTACCTTGATACATTAACAGGGTCACGAGAATGGAGTTCTCTTGGTGTTTTTATATCTATTCCACCGTTATCTTGGTTTGCCGAGCGTAAGAAGTTGTGCAAGTCATCCCATGTGTACTCTGCACAGCTTAAAGTAACAAACTTGTGGGTGGGCCTAGGTTCCTTAGCATACAACATACATCAGCGTGACGTTGGAACCGGTATTATTTTGTACCACGCATGTTTGCCAACAGATTTGTGATACTTGACAGCAAAACTTCATCTTTGTCTCTTATTTTTTTAAGCAGTTGGTTAGCGGATATGTTTAAAAAATGAGAGCCTGTTTTTAATGTGTGTGCCACTCCATGTCATAGAGTTGCTAGTTCACTTTCAAACAGGAGATGGAAAATGTATTCTAAATTTTGTCTGAATCCAAGTTCTTCAGAATACAATCGTAAAGAGCGATATTCTGATTAACTAATTTGTGTGGACCTTTCAACATCTCTTCCTTCCCGCTTCTACACTTTTTTCCCATATGCTCATTGGCGATCTTTTGGCTTTACGTATTTGATGTTTCTAATGCATCTTCAATGGTGTCTTTGGAGTGCAGTGGGAGAATTGAATACTTGTCTAAAATGTTGGCTGCAGTAACAAGATCTACATGTTCAAATTGGCCAGTTGCTGGTGAATCTTGAATTTTTTGGGTTGTTTCTTTTACATTTACCTCTATGTTTATGTCTTTGTAGTATCCATTGTTTTCTTTCAGATATTGTAGGCCTTGTTTGACTTTGTTCAAATCAACTAGTTGTTGCCAAATTCTTTTTTATTTTGTTGGTACACCACTAACTACTACCATGAAAGATTGATCTATTGGTTGTTGTACTCGTAGAGTTTTTACGTTTTCTTTAAGATTTAATGGCAAATATACTGCTTTGCCAAAGATGACATAACTCAGATGGAGGTCATTTTACTTTTTTTGGCTGAAGGCATATTATAGCTTGAAATGGGGGTACTGTTTGGATTATAAAGTTAAGTTGTTGCAGAGCCTTTGGAAGTGGGAATATTTCTACGTAATTAGTGATAGCACGTGATGGCATTTGGTTATTGTCAGGCTTTGTGTTGCAGTACGTGCAAAGTATTGAGGGGTCAGTTATTTTGTATTTATTTTCTGCTGTTAGATACAAAGCTAATTGCAACTATTGCATTCTTCATTTTCCTCTATTTTGTAGGCCATATCTACTGTTTTTGTGTTCTTTTTATAACAGTTCTCTGACAACAGACACCTACTTTTTCTAGTATTTCATCTAACTATTTCTTTTTGGTATGTGTTTGTTAGCTGGTTGGTGTGTGTGAGGTTTTCAGTAATGTTTTCTGAAGTTACTGTATTGTCTAAGTCAACTTCATTTGGATGTGCTCTATTTTATGAAGGAGTTATTTGGCTGTTACATGTAGGAGAATGTTTTTACATTTTGTAGTTCTATAACAGGGGTTTTTGCATAGTATAGTCTATACACAAGATTCCGTATAGGGAATGGTGTGTTGCTAACATTTTGATGTGGTGGAAGGTGCTTTTGCAAGCAGTTCCCGAAATGCAGGCTAACGAATGCCCTCGCAGACCAGTGTGGCTGCACACTGGACACGAGTCCATGGTTTGTAAAGTTTCCATTCTACTTTTGTCTTTTAGTTTCACATAGTGATTGAGGAATTTTCATAAACATTTGAAGGATTGTTACCTTAGGTTAGACATTGAGCTGCATGTCCATTTGTACACTCGGCGGTTTGTTTGGGTGAAAGGAACATTTGGTTGAAAGTTTGTTGGGGACGTTTTTTGTATAAGGGTTTCTGTTGCCATAATGGTGTCTCCTAACATTTCAAACCCTCGGCCATCACTGTCTAAGGCAATTGTTTTTTTTATAAGCCTCTTCATTGAAATATGGTACTGTGCTGTTTGTGTGAATACATTCACCTTCACAGAAGTTTGAAAAGGTATCTATCTTGACATTGTTCACATTTAGAAATACTTTTTGTAATAGTTAGTAGATTTATTCTGTTTAAAATCAATATAAATCATTCGCTCTGTGGTAGAAACATGCTCTTAATTAGAGCTTGAAGGATTAGTCTCCTGCGGTAGTTTTTGAGGGTAGATTGTGACATTTCAGCTTTTGTGATAAGATTATGAAGAACTCTACGGTGTAAACATTTTTGTACCATGATTTTTTTGGATTGCTTAATAGTGGTTATGTTAAGACTGGTACATTTGGGGCCTGATGCACAGAAGCATTTTATAATGGCGCAGTCCCATTAGAAAACGCTTTGTGAATTGGGCCCATAGTGTTAGGTTCATTAGTAGGTTTGCTTTTCTTTCTAGATTTGTTTTACTTTTAGTTTTTGCAAGAGGGGCTTTGCTTTTTTTAGTCGTGGCTGGTTTTGTGTTTTTGAGTGAAATTACTAACTCTTTTGTGTTAATATTTTCTATACATTTTAGAGGTGGATGAGTATATGGCTTGCTTTTATTTTTATCTGCTCTATTTTTTCTTTCTTTTCTGGCATTGTGTTGTGTCTGTTGGAAAAAATAAAGTTTGGGTTTGAAATTGTGGAATGTATATGGATGTATTGTGCATGGGTGTGTGGGTGTGATTGTAGAGATGAATAGCGTGTTGCGTGATTGTTTAGTGAGATGATAGCTGTGCTTGGGAAGGTTGTAAGAGTAAGAGTGTGTACAGATGTGATGGATTTGGTTAAGTAAGAGAGTGGTGTTGCAAATGAATTACTAGGGACATTGGGCTTCATAACAAGTGTGGCGGTCCAGAAAAAGGGTGCTAGTAAACTTACCGGCACCCTTGTTTCCGGACCGCCACACTACAAGTACGCCTGGTAGTAGAGTTGCCAGGAAAGCACCGCAACCGTAGCAAGGGTGCCAGTGCTTCTGTCCCACCACTCACATGGAGTCCTATGGGACTCAATGGGAATGGGGACTTACGAAATCCGGCGCCTGACTTCCCGCACCACCGGGACTTTCAATGTCCCGTGACACTGGGAAGTCAATTGCCAGATTCTGTGTTATGGGGTTGGCGGCAACCCGCCTGCCGCACTGGTTGGTTACCGCCAACCTTGTAATGAGGCCCTTTGTGATGTTTTGAAGAAACAGTTGGTGTTATACCTATCGTGTTGAGATGGGAATAGAAAGAGTGTGCATATTACAATATAATGAGTAAGAGTGAAAGAAATGTTGATTTGAAAAGAATACTCTAGGTTAATATATAGTGACACTACATTGCTATAAAAGTAGAGAGAGGAATACTGTATTAATGTACTTACTTTGTAGGATGTGACGAATGTTCTTTTTTTCAGTAGCTGTGTTCAGGAATTTTCTCTTTCCTGTAATTGTAAAAGAAAGTTAGTAGTTATATTTGTTAATGGTAAAGTACTTTCAGTAAGAGAGGTTTTTGCTTTTGAAGGTAGATGGATTTGTTGGGAATATAGTGACACTACTTTGCTATAAAAGTAGAAAGAGGTATACTGTATTAATGTACTGACTTTGTAGGATGTGAAGAGTGTTCTTTTTTCAGTAGCTGTGTTCAGCAATTTTCTCTTTCCTGTAATTGTAAAATAAAGTTAGTAGTTATATATGGTAATGGTAAAGTACTTTTGGTAAGAGAGGTTGTTGTTTATGAAGGTAGATGGATTTGTTGGGAACAAGAGTTAAGAAAGTTGTAGTATGGATGGTGTACTAAAGTATGTTAAGTATGTTCTTAGAACAATTGCAGTATGAGTAGTGGTGTTTGCGGGATTAGAAAGAACAGGGCAGAAATGGGTCTAAGAAAAAGGTGCATGTGTAGGTTACTTTACTGCTGCTGATTTTAATGTAAGAAGTGCTGTGTTTGTGGGCCAATTTATTTGTAATATGTTGCAGTGGTTTTTAAGAATAGGGAAAATGTGGACTATTGGTAATGTAATGGGGGATTGTTGTTGTAGCACTGTTTAGTGTAATACAGCAGAGGTTGGAAAAGAAGAGTACTTTCTATGTAAGGTGAAGTGTTGTATATACATTCCTTGGCCATATACACATATGTGTGAGCAGACGGACAATGGTGGCAATGTAAGGGGTGTAACAAGTAGGTTTGAAAACGTGACATGTTTATCGAATGGAAAATGGAACATTCTGACCGTTTGCAAAAGTTTCTTTTAGGGTTATTTTCGTGAAAGTTAAAAAATGCATATGTGCATTTATAGTAGCTCTGTGTGCAACAGTTTTGTAATATAAAATAAAAGCAGATGGAGAAGATTTGAGGTACTTGGTGTGTGTAAGTTTAATATGATGGCAGTACATACATACTTGCAAACAGAATCCATTCAATTCTGTAGGTGGTTATGCAGTCCTAGTGTTTTTGTTTGCCTTGTGGGATTTGTATTTTCAATTTTCCCATTAAACTTGGACTACAAGTTCGAGAATGCACAGAAAAAAACAGTACTGGATAAGCACCTGCAGATTGGAATGGGTTATGTTAGCAAGTATGCATGTACTGCCAATATATTATACTTCTACCTACCAAGTGCCACTTACAAATGTTGTAGAAATGTTTTGCATCTGCTTTTACTTTCTTTTAAGAAAAGGTTGCGGCCATCGGAGGAGGAACACACCCGTGTTTTGGCTTTTTAAGGCCATATGCCATCCTCATCACCCCTCACCTCCCCAGAGATTGTTTGATAAGTTTGACAACTGCAATGTTGTGTTTTTTAATATGTTTTTACTGCAATGTTTGCAGACATCGGTGGATGTCCATGAATCCAACATGGCGGGCGTTTCCAAAAATCTGACGCACTTCACGGTTATCACCATCCAATCAGCACGCATGCCCGATGTCCGCGGACCTCACGCTGCCCGCTGGATCAATCAGAGGCCGTCCATGGACTGAATAGGGAAGTGGGTCCATGGACAGAACCCATATATCCAAAATTGGAATTACCAACATTTTGTTTGTTTTAAAAAAGACTACTGGACGGATTTACACCAAATGTACAAAAGCATGCTTTCTGGAGCAATCCGCCACTCCTCTGGAAATTCGGTGACAATCTGTCCAGTGGTTTGGACTGTAGGAGTGAGCCAACTTTTTTTTCCATTGCGTTTATGGGTAAAACTACACATTTTGGGACTCCACCTATATTTTTACCCCCCACTCACCTTGACGAAACCTCACCAAACTTTGCAAGACCGATGTGACGGTGCCATATACTTCATTTGCAAAGTTTTGTGAGGATTGGTCCAGGGGGGCAAAGTTATAAGCCACCCAAAAAGTGGTCTTCCTATTGGTTTAGCAATTTAACCATAACTACAGGGCCACTACCGCAGGCCCTGTAATATATATAAATATATTTATGTATTCAATGAAAAAACCTTTTTAAAGGGATGTTATTGTTAATTTGCACTAATAAAAACCTATCAAATTCAGTGAAAGAACTTTGTTAAAGGGACGTTATGGTTAAGCTGCACTAATAAAATTCAGTGGAAAAACGTTGTTAAAGGGACGTTATGGTTACAAGTAAAACCAAATAACCATTGAAATTCACCAGTTATGGTAAGATAAACAACCATAACTGGTGCCACCACAGTGCACTGCTAAAACTAACACCCAGCCCATCAAAGATGACATGGCAAATGTCATAGATGACATCACTGATGATATCACAAATGTAGTCCACTTGCTTTTGTTCACTGACAAATCTAGGCCTGGTGATTTTCTTTACTGACAGTAAGAATTTTAAATTTGAAAAGATGCTTTATATCTAGACGTTAACCTTGTATTGTATGCATACTTGCCAACATGACCCAATTCAATCTGCAGGTGCTTATCAAGTTTTCATTTTTTCTTTGTATTCTATGACTTGTAAATCGGGTGTGTTCCTCCTCCGATGGCCGCAAACAATCCAGAGCAGTCCTGAGATGTTCATGTACATCGTAGATGTTCGTGCCATCTATGCTTATTTGTGCATTACAAGGTTGGTGAAGAGCAGTTATTAGATGGCTTATAACTTTGGCGCCACTAAATTAAACTGCATGAAAGTTTGGAATTTCATTCTAGACCGGATTCTGAATGATTTTGGAAAGTGCGGTGCTGTTTCGTCAAGAAGGACAAAATTTGAATATTGTAAAGGCTTATTAACGTAGTGCCATTTGATGAATCTGCACACAAGTTTACAACAAGATTTTAGATCTAGATATGAATGTTTTTGCAAGGTTTGGTGGAGTTTTGTCATGAGGGGGCGAAATTAGAGGAGGGGTCTCAACATTTTTAGATGGCTCATAACTTTGTTGCCATTTCACAAATGTAGACAAAGGTTTTCAGAAAGATTAGCGACCCGATTTTGAATGTTTTTACAAAGTCTGAATGTATTTTGTAAAGTGAGGGCTAAGTTATATGACTATTGTATCTATGTACATTTTGAAACTTTAGAAAAAATAAAACATGGGCGTAGTTCCAGCAAAGTCATGTAAGGAGCATTGGCAAGCACCTGAAAGCATGGTTTTGCAAATGTGTCTTTGTTTTGTTTTTTGACAAGTGTCATAATGTAGGTACGCAAAATAGTGATATACCTTTGCTGACTGAGGTAGAGCCTGTGGCCATGAGCAGTGGCCAGATTGTCAGGGTCATGCCGTAAGGTCATGACCCGGACAATCTGGCTACTGGCCATGACCATGAGGGATGACCAATGGGGATAAAGTAGTCATGTCCACCAGGGACCTGCTATGTGGTAAGGTTTTTTGAAATTGGGATAGATTTGAAAGGGAAACAATGTGTTCGTGGTAATATGGGCATAGAGTTCTTTCTTCGCCTTCTGCAGACCAACATGGAAAGGGAAGGGGGGCTCTGTATGGAGCCCCACCTACCCTTTCCATGGTGGCCATCTTGCAAAAGGATTTTCCTTCCTACAGTGGGACGCTGTGCGTATCATGGTGTAGGAAGAAAAATACTTTTTTTTACCACCCCGGGTTACCGCTTTGGCAACCTGGGGTGTTAATGGACTTCATACTCCATTGCAGGGCCTGGAACATTGGATAATGGTCCAGAGCCCTCGTTATCCACCCTCGCTTCACTTGGGCCGATGACTTGGTCTGGTGGTCCGTTATCCCCGTTCAAGTCCTTAGAACAGGGATGAACACCACATTATTCCCATTAACTTAATACAAAATGCTAATGTAAATGTTGGAAAATCTTATCGAGTCTATGGGCCTCATTACGAGGTTGGAGGTAGTCATGGCACTATTAGCGCCATGACTACCTCCAATACCGGTACCGTGTCCGGTCCCGTACAATGGGGACTTATCGGTCTATTCCAACCTTTGCGGGACCGGTAAGTCCCCATTGAAAAAGCCATTCCCCATTCCCATTTCAGCCCCCATAGGGCTCAATGGGAAGGTGCTAATAGCGATATCGCAAATTGCGATACTGTTATTAGCTCTGAAGTCCCTTAACGGGTCCCTTCCATAACGCCTAGTAAAGGAAGGGACCCGCTAAGGGACCTCGTAGTAGGGCGGTAAGGGATTACCAGCACGGTGCCCTTACCGGTGCCGGTAATCCCTTACCGCCCACCTCGTAATGAGGCCCTATGTACTTTACTGAGAAATTTAAAGTACATGAAGCCTGTACATTTTCTATTTTAGTTCTATTTTTTAACTAAAGGAATCTTTTTTTGTTGTTTTTAGATTTTTATATTTATTTGCAGCAGCGGTTAGAAGGTAAGGTGGGGAGGGAAATGAGGGAAGTGGCACCAAGCACTAATATGGAGGGGCAGGTGGACAGGGGAAGATGTTGCGCAAGTGTTACATCCAAGGTAGGGGGCAGTGTTTCTCATGCTCCTTGGTAACAGCTTCAAAAGCACTTTGAAATTGCTCCCCACTGCAGAGTGGTGTGTTGCAGTATACACAGAGGACTGTTGTCTTCAAAAGATATGGATCAACAGCCTCTTTTATTGCTTGCAATGTAGCTGGTGGGATTGTGTGTCTGTGTGGTCATAGTATTGGTCGAGGAAGATGAGGTGGAGGAAGACAGACTACTACATGCTAAGAAATGAACAGCCTTTCTGAGAGCATTGCAGTGGTTGTAATGGGTGTGGTGGCGCATGAAGGTGGTCCCCGTAGAGGTACTGTCCAGATAGTCCATGACCTAGTACAACGTTACACTCAGTGCATTACACTTTGGTAGCTTTAGCTTTTGGTACATTCCCAACAGTGGTAAAGAATTGCCACATTCATGTTTCTCTCTTGGTGCTCGATGTAGGTACTTCCTCTACCTTATCTTCTTGGTCCTCTTCATTGTCTTTGGAAGTAATGCACTTTTTTGGTTGTGTAGGTCCTCCAGCCGGTGGTGGTGGTGGCTCTTGGGGAGGAGGGATGTCAATAACTGATGGCATTTTTAAGATAAATAGCAGTTTTGCTAATATATGTTCTGTACTAGATTTTTAATGGATAATGAGGAAGAATAGGTGTAGGAGCTGTGCAAGGGGAATGTTTTGAGCCTGCACGTTCCTATATCAGCAAAAAGTGCAGTTCCGAACTGTCCACGAAGCACGGACCCAATCGCGAAGTGCAGACACACATCTATACATCAAAAACATTGTTAAAGGGACGTTATGGTTAAGTTGCACTAATTAAAAACCTATGAAATTAAATGAAAAAACGTTGTTACAGGGATGTTATGATTACAAGTAAAACTGAAAAACCCTAACCTGCCATAACTCGCACCGTCACTGCTAAGACTAAAACACAGGTCATCAAATTATGACATCAAAAATGTCATTAATGACATCACTGATGACATTACATATCTGTGCCACTTGTTTTTGTTCACTGACAGTCAGAATATTACAATTCAAAAGGTGCTATACATCTTGATGTTAAACTTGTCATGTGTTTAAAGTACTTTCCTTAGGGTTTGGGCTCAGCTCATGGTGCACATACATGTGGCACTAAGCAGGCATCAAACACACAATGTAATTGTATACATGAAGATAAACTGGACAATGAGTAAGAATAGTTGGAAAAGTTGTGAAAGGGTACATTTTGAACTTGAAATTTGCTAGATCAGCAGAAAATGCAGTTTCAAACTGTCCGCGAAGCACAGACCCGATCGCGACACTGTTTGGAAGGTCCTCGATGTTGTCAGATGTTCGCAAATGCCACGGACACAAAAACAGTGGAAAAAGTGGCAAAAAGTGTATAGAAGTGTTAACAATGATGCTAGAAGTTGGGGAATGACAGTTTTAAGGTGAAATTTTGCAAATTGGGCACAAATGTTGCTATATTGGGTAAGTATGATATTAGTAAGTTGTAGGAAATTAGCATGCACTGGTAAAAACCCATGACATTCACTGAAAAACTTTGTTAAAGGAACGTTATGGTTAAGTTGCACTAATAAAAACCTATGAAATTCAATACAATTACTTTATTAAAGGCACGTTATGGTAACAAGTAAAACCGAAAAACCTTAGAAATTGCCTAAATTGCCTAAGCAACCATAACTCCCGCCACCACCGTGCACTGCTAAGACTATCAACCGGACATCAAAGATGACATCACAAATTGTATTGATGACATCACTGATGACATCACATATGAAATTAATTTGGATGAAAAGTCCCTACATGGGGTTGTGTTTATAATGCTGGTAACAAGATGGCAGGAGATCTATCACAAACTACTTAATCTGTTAAAGAATATAGTCATCCAAGCAAAACATTATATTGGAGTGTTGTTAATACAGGAACTTAATCATACATAAAGAGAGGAAATGGCTGCAGCAAGCACCATAGAAGTACAATATTTCTAATCTTGTAATTTTGGATAGTAAAATTAAGACTTACTACACACTTGTGCTAGTACAATCAATACATATGATGACCCACAATGCATACAAATCAGCGGCACATACAGGAAAACTAAACTAAGGAAGAAAGAAACAGCACCACCAGAAAACATTAATAACATTAAAGTTTTTCTTCATGTGTACAAATAAATTGTGTGTTTGAGGCCTGCTTACTGGCCCATGTATGTGTACCATGATCTGAGACCAAACTCTAAGGAAAGTACTTTAACAACATACGACAAGGTTAACTTCTAGATATATAGCACCTTTTGAATTTTAATATTCTGATTATCAGTGAACAAAACCACCTGGCCTAGATATGTCAGTGAACAAAAACAAGTGGCCCAGATATGTGATGTCATCAGTGATGTGATCAATGCCATTTGTGATGTCATCTTTGATGTCCTGGGTGTTAGTCTTAGCAGTGCACAGTGGTGGCACGAGTTATGGTGGCTTAGCTTACAACAACTGGTGAATTTATTTCTTAGGATTTTTGGTTTTACTTGTAACCATAACGTCCCTTTAACAATGTTTTCTCATTGAATTTCATAGGTTTTTATTAGTGCAGCTTAACCATAACGCCCCTTTAACAAAGTTTTTCAGTTTTTTAATTATTTTTTTTGTTTGAGGAAGGGAACCCTGAAAGGCCTCCTTAAGAAATTAAAGTACATATGGATAAAAACTGACTTTGTGTTAGAATGCTGGAAGGAGCCTGAGATTGGGGAAGGGAGCCCTAAGAGGCCCAGCTAATTTGGAACTTACTAATTTGTTTTATAAGTACTGAAGAGACTGAAGCTTGGGGGAGGGAAAGTATTGGCGTTCTTTGTAAAGACCCTGTGATGAAGGTCTTGCAAGCAGGACTGTTTGATTTAACTCATTTTGATAAATTTAAAACCACGACTCGCAAGGAAACCACCAGAAACTAGCCCTGGTTTCCTTATTTGTTCTGCTGAACCAGTACATTTTTGGATAGAGTAAGGGCAAGCATAGGTCTAGACACAGACAGATATTTTATTTGGACTTTCGGACACTCAGGGACCTTAGAAGCATAATTTCAGGGAAACGCCCCTTTAGAACTAGGCCTACTTAAGTATTACACCAACCCTGAAACTTTAAATAAAGGTTTTGGAATCTTATTTTCTGAGTCTGCGTCTCTCTTGTCACCATGCCTGTCTCCTTGTTACCTTTCTTAAGTTCAAGGTCAAATAGTTCAAAACAATACTTGTGGTTCCCTTCCCCAAGTTTTAGGCAGCACAATTCATACACAACAGGGTCTTGAAACTCCATGCTCAAGACAACAAATGTAGCTCCTTAAGTCTCAGGGCTCCCTTCCCCAAGTCTTTCATCTGGTATCACTAACAAGTGGTTCTCCTGGTTTCTTCCCCTCTTTCTTTGCCCCAAAAAATGACATGTGTTCTTCATGTAATAAGATTGACTTCAATATGTATTCAGGCTTTTGAAGCTTTCAGGTAATTGGTTATTTCACTGTGTCACTCTCTTGTTCCTTTAAAAAGAAATCTGTTAATTCAATCTTCCTTAAAATGGAAGTTCCATTAAATTCTGAAATCAACATGCATTGATTTTTTCTTAGATTGTAAAGTTCCATTGACTTTGACACTAGCATGCAGTATTTGCTTAATTTTAAAGTTCATTTCACTCTGATATTCAGCATGCAGTAATTTTGCTTCATTTTAAAGTCTCATTCACTATGACATTCACATGCAGTAATTTTGCTTAACTTTAAAAATCCCTTTACTTCGGGATTCAGCAAGCGTAGAGTTCTGCTTAATAGTTAAGTTTCTGTTCAGTTTCGTATTCAAGGGTTGCAAATACTGGTTTTCCCAGATTTTCTAAGGACGAAGATTAGGACTTGGCAGAGCAATGGGAACATAATCTAAATACCAGCTTGAGGAACATGTTGGAACTATTGGTGGAACAAGCCACGAGAGAACACAAGCGAGCAACTGAGCAAATAGAAGTAATTAAGAAGGATATCTCAGAGATGAAAGCATTAGAGGTTACAAAAGAAAAGAATTATCAAAAAATGCATTCAAATTCTCAAAGACTACCAGTATGAGATTAAATTAAGGAAGCTATGAAAATACATTAGAGACGAATGGAACAAAGGCTTATCATTTGCACCTACAAGTACATTTTACAACATAAAAATACAAATAGACTTGTAAAAGTTTGTTCGCAAGCTGAAACTTAAACATTTTTTTGCCACACATCTAATAAGATGTCAGGATACTCAGGCCTACATGGAGAAAAGTATACTAACCATAGATGACATGGACAATATTGACATATTGAGGTCCCTAGAGGAGACAGAGGCATTTGACATGCACAATACATTACAGGAACTAAGAAAAACACTGGTGAGCCTAACACGGGAAGAGTTGAAATCCAAGTTGAGATTCGCACCACAATTGTCACCAGAGAATATGATAGATGCCTTCTATAAATCAGTAACCAGTGATATCAATAATGACATATGAAAAATAAAAAGAAAGGAATTACTAAGAGCAACTTAATGGAGAAGGAACAACAAGCACTCAAAGATTTGAAGGAGGATAGGGAAATTGTCATCAAAGAGGCCGACAAAGGTGGAAACATCATTGTCATGAACAGAAGAGACCATATCACAATGGCCAACAATCATTTGAAAACACTGTTCTGTTATGAGGAAATGTCCAACAATCCGAAGAATGAAATAATGAAACAACTGCTGCTTTTCTTCCTTTTAAATTTTGGAATGCCCTCCCTCTTTCTAAATTCTCCACTCCCACTCTTTTCTCCTTCTCTTAAAATTCACATTATTTATTTTCCTTGAATGTAAATGGATCCTCAAGTTGTCTGTTTGTTATTATTCATTATTGTGTTGCTAGTAATACAAATGTGGTAAACCGTTTTGCTGAAAGCTTTATGTAACCAAAGTAGAGCAAAAATAAAACAAAGGAAGGCTTCCCCTGTGTGCCTGCTGTGCGTGGGACCCTTCCAGCTAAGAACTAAAGGGACATTGCAGCGTCACGAGCAGAGAGCCATTAGAACAGTTAGTGAATGTCTGACCCTCACACCGGAGCGACAAGTCAGCGCTCCACCCAGTGGCTCTGAAAAAATAAAAATTACCTGCTTATTCCTGCCTATGCCTTATTCCTGCCTATGCTGAACATGGTGCCCTCTTCCCAGCAGGGTTGATGCACCTTTCATCACTGCTGCCACAGCTGCGCTCTTCATAATCGCAGCACCCAAATGACAAGAAGGGCGCTGCATCAAGAACCACTGCCGCAATCCAGCTCATTTGATTGGTGCTCCATGTGGGGATGGGGAGCGTCCCAACATCACCAGTGCCACTGGGCTGCTCCTGACATATGCTGCACTCCCCATGAGAGGAAGGGGAGCACTGCGTGAACACTGCTAAGCCCACACCTTGGCCCATGGACTCCTCAGGCTGGTGCTTGCACATGCTGCCTGGGTCAGTGCACTTACTGACCCCCCTACCCCCCACCCACTGCTACAATCAATGCTAGGCTGCCTGTAGCATATGCAGCCCAGTTAGGACTTCATATAGGGACCCCGACAAGCTTCTGCAATCAATGCTCTTCTGCTCCTATAGTTCAGATGCTACAGTGCGCGATTTTCAGGCTCATATTGGTATTGCTGATATGCCACAGCTGGATTTCTATTTCTTACTTGGTTTTGCCTTTTACTGCTCCCACAGTCTACAAGGATTCTTTGGTACAAGTCTCTGACCTCTGGACTGTAGGCTTTTCCAGCTATCTGTACCATTAGTCCTATCCTTCATCCATGTAAGGCTAAATCTGTCTAGCAATTCCCTTTTCTATAACAGGCTTTTGGTGTGACATTCTTAGCAGAGCCCCTTTTCTGATCCTTCACTGCTGGACTACACGGTAGCAATATCCCTATAGACTCTTCCCTCAGCATGTGGTAGCAATATCCCTATAAACTCTGCCCTCTGCATGCACTGCTTGATCTTCAGGAACAGGGGAGTTGCTAGGTCTGGAAAAGACCCAGGGCTAAACTGATGTCGGAACTGTTGGGACTGGGGGCTAGCTAGTCTTTTGGCTGTAGCTCCTGAGATTCTATCCGGGGATACAACCAAAAGTTCATGGGCTATAGCCCTCTTAGCCCCCCCAGCAACGTCCCTGTTCAGGAACATCTTTCTCTCTCTCCGAACTCAATGCCAACTATATGAGGCTGTTCCCTCCTCCTTTTAAACTGTGTTCATATACCCCCTGCCTGGGTCTCAAAATGAGATGGTGGACTTGATATTCGACCAGTGTTTGGACTACAAGTTGCAGCCAGATTTATCTTTCCTGCTTGGGTTCTCCTATTACTTCTCCCAGTTTCTATAAGGGCTCTTGCCACAGACTCTAAACTGTGGACCACAGACTTCTCCAGTCATCTAGAACATGACCTATCCTCCCTCCAGCCCCACTGGTCTTCCCTTCTTAGCAGGGCCAGACTGTTGCGCCTGCCCTCCTGGATTGCTGAGTAGCAATCTCCTTGCAATGTCTTCTTTCTGAACAATCTACTAGATCTTCAGAAACATCTTTCTGTCTCCCAACTCAGCCCTGTGAGGCTTTTTCACCCTCCTTTTATACTCCGATTTAAAGAAATTGGTAGATTGTGGTCTGATTGCTCAGTCTATTTTACTCCAAGTGTTGTTGTGTGTGGTTGTCCTATGCAGTTCCACCTCTGCCATGTGTGGCCTCTTTCTCTACTCGATTAATTACAGGTATAGCATTTTCTGTGGCTCAGTATAACAAGGCTAGAAAAATGGGTGCCACCGTCTTTGGGCACGGAGGTTTCAAGATGTCGGCTGCCTTGTTCTGTGCTGGCTCCAAGATAACCCAATCTACAGATGCATGCTTCTGGGAGCACATGCTTCTGTGAGTGCATCGTTCACAACACATAAACGATCCCTACTTTGGATCAACTCTCGTCTCTGATGTTTAATGTGGGTTCACAAATGGCCAGAGTCAGCCGTCATGTGGTCCTTCTGTGTGTTCAGGATGGGATCTGACAGACTAGGGTTAGTTAGATAATTTATCCTAGAATCCTGTAATGCCCTCAGATGTACTGCCATTCGTGGTCCCCTCCAAGGAGGAATTGGATTGCTCTGGTGGTCATTTGTGAACCACTTACAGTTGTCGCATTTAGGAGCGTATGGCTAACCCTGTCCCCTAGAGCTCCTCCACACTCTGTTTTGGAGCTTAAAATAGTGAATGTGTCACACAGAGCATATGGATGTCCTACCTGAGCCGCTAGACTGAATTCCTGCACATATGATGGTGAGAACACATATATGAGGGGGGTTCTATGGCAAATAAAGGCACAAAAAGGTATTACTACAGGAGTATATCCGCGGAGTATCCTGCATGGAGTTCTTGAACCTGTGAATATGATGACAATACATAGCATATAGGGCGATTCATTGAGCACATAATACCAATATATGGCATATAACAGGTGTGCCAGAGAAATAATAAAAAAATAAAATGACAATTCCTGATACACAGAGGGTGTACTCCCAAATATGAAGCCAATAGCTGGCATAGTGCCTACTAATGTGAGGATAATAGCTGCCATAATGCAAGTGTAACCCCACAAACCAGTTACATGAACCAAACATTTGGTATTTGAACATGGTACCTGGTGATACAATGGAATTATCTGCCTGCCATTCCTATACTCCTGAACTGACACACAAATCTACACAATAACTGAGTTAATAACCATACATTCAGACAAGCACACATACAAATATCATAGCATTAGTAGTATACAAATAACAGTCACATCCCAAACCGCACATCCATGTGCTCCCCACCCAGAAACTCAGCTATACTCTATGTGCCAGACATATTTAAAAGGCAGAACTATTGGTTATGAACATGCCTTTTAGGTTTGAAAAGAGAAAGTCATATCTGTCTCCAAGAGGTACTGAATCTATTTCATGGGGTCTTGTGTTAACAGTTTCTTTAAGATGCAGAGTGGCCCACTGACTGGCTCATTGTATCATATATTGGCCCCTTCCTTCCATATCTTTGCTGGGATGCATGATGGGATGCTTGTACAATGTGGTAGCGAGGCAAAAATGTTCAGGCTGAGGGAAAACCTATTAATAAATGCCACAGTGGGAGCAGTTTGAGTTTTACACGGCAGAAGGCACACATATCACTTATAGTTAGTTTTGACACATAATAGATACATCATATAGCAACAGAGAATGAGAAACAAATGTATTAATGTTGCGGTTGCAGAGGCTAAAGACAGAGCAGTGTGTTATAGGCCCCTTGTTTAGAAACAGTACAAAGTTACGTTTCGAATGAGGTGCAAGAAGGGAGCTGAAGTAGGTGGAAGATGGATTCAGAAAGGTATTGTGGTAAAAGCAAGGTCAGTGGGTTGACCTGGCAAGAGTGCTGCCATATTGGATTTTAAAGTCTACTACACAATGAGCAGAATGAAGGCCCTGATGTGGAACTGCGGCTCTGTTAAGCTCAGTCCCCAGGCAAATCGCCTTTCCATCCCCCAAGAGAGAAGCTGAGGTCAGAGGCACCCGCGCTGCACAGATAAACGCTAATTGGATCCAGCTGCAGAGCTTGCCGGCGGTGGGAATGGAATGTTAGATCTGGGGAGGGCAGTTAGGACTGTGCCCTTTGAAGGACAGATTCATGAGAACAGAGCAGAACAAAACAGAGCTTTTGTGATGCCAACAGGCCAGGCAAAGATTAAGAGCACGACTGCCCTCACCCAAGGAGCGGTCACCCATTTGAACTGCGAGTAGACGCATAACAAAAGAAAATACATTCCTGAAATTGAAGCCCAAGAGTGGTGCCCTGGTCACGTGATTACTGGGCACCTGGTGTCTGAAGGAGATAAGGTGGGAGCCGTTTCTGTAATGTACCGTGATTTGGAATTCGAGAAGCTGAGGTGATGCCAATAAATGTAGTCCTTGGTCGGAGGTGCAGCTTGTTTGCATCACACCTCTTGTAAAATGAGAAGGCCCATTGTTTTACCACAGCAGTGTTGGCCTCGCCAATCTTACTTTGGACATTCCTTGGTTCAGAAGGGTGCACATCACGTGATGGCTGAGATTTATTAGTGTATCAATATACCTGTTAGCCAATCATGTACTAGGATTCAATAGTGATAATCTAGTGGGCCATGTACATAGGGGAATGGGCTTAGAGAGGGTGTGGCCAATCAGTCAAGGGATTGTAGGGGGATATTAGCATGTCATATAGGTAGAGGCCAATGTGGGTGGTGGGATGACTTTGTAGTCTATGTATATGTGCAGTTTTCCGCTATATAACCTGTAACTTCTTGTGGCATGACAAGCTCTGTTTCAGTTGGTTCTAAGGGACCATCTGAGACATTTGCATATAATAAACCATGATTTCCTTGCAAAGCTGTGCAGTTGTTATTTGGCTTCCTTTGAATATATTTATTGAATGGGTGTTGGGTCACATCTCTCTACATCTTACACATGCTGGCAACCTCCCCCGTTATTTTCCCCACATGACCTGCGGGCAGCATAGTGCACAAAAGTGGCTTACCGGATGTGCTAACATATTCTGTCTTCTCTAAGAAAACCTATTGAAATAACATACATTTTTTATTTCTGTGTCCAAACGATTTCCACCTTGTGATACATTTAAAATAATATTTATGGTCCTGTGGTAGGGGGCAGTTTCCAACTTGTTGCCTTCAAGGAGCTATCTATTTGCTTTTAGACATAGAGAAAAAGACAGCCTCTATAGTTGTCCGGGTAGGTCCTTAAAAAAACAATGGCCACAGCCCTTGAGCAGCTAGCCCTATTAATCAGGACCATAAGTATTACTTTAAAGGTTTTAAATAGAACACCCCTGTTCAAGTAAGAGTGAATTCTCAAGGTGATCTGACTGACCCAATTCCAACGTACAAAGGTGTCAAGCAAGGGTGTCCATTGGCGGCCGATCTGTTCAAAATATTTATCTCTGATTTATCAAAATGGTTGGACAACGCACACTGTTTTCGCCCAAAGATCAATACAAGGCCAGTTAATTGCCTCGTCTATGCTGATGATATTGTGCTGATTGATCGCACTCAGATAGGCTTGCAAAACCTGCTGTTGAAGTTGAATGAATATCTAAAAGTAAATGATCTGCAACTAAATACAGGAAAAACTAAGATCATGTGCATTGGCAAAACTGTCTCACGGAGGGACAAAAACTTTCGATGGGCCTTTGGGAAAGCTCTGCTTATTATCGTGACATCTATTCGATACCTAGGAATAATGGTTAACAATTCCATCGGTGAATCGGCCTGGACGAATGACCTACTGGAAAGAGCGAACACACTCGGCATTCAAGGTGCAAAAATCAATAAAGACTATGGAAAATTCTCAATTGAACCACTAATAACATTCTATTTGCAAAAGTTCATTCCCACTATAACTTTTGGTGGAGAGCTAGGATGGAACCTCGATTATCGGCTATGGCAGAAGCTTGAAGGCAGGTTCTGGAAACGTGCATTGGGGCTCTCAAAAGACATTTCAATGGTGGCCCTGAGATACGAATTGGCCTTGAGTTCACTTCACATGACAATAATTTGGAAAAGTTTATCCTCTCTGAGGAAAATGAAGCTTGGTCTACAAATCTCAGCATATGAAATTTTTAGCAACGATAATGTAAGTTCACAATCGTGCTTACTTCAATCATGGCAATCTGCTTTGACAAATATCATGGAAGCTGCCAACATCAGTATCGAGGAACTAATCGATCGTCCGCAACATGCAAAAAAAAAAAAATTAAGGGACTGGATTCTAACCTATGAACACCGTGCATCTCTTAAATCCACTCTACCAGGTTCTAAGAGCATGTTGAAACTACACTCTCTTCCGAAATATTTATCATCTTGTCCCTCTAGTCATCATTGGAACCAATTCTTGAAATTCAGAATGAACGCCCTCTCCACAAGAGAAACACTCTGGTGACGACGAGACAAAACCATCGATTCCGACAAATGCAGGTTTTGCATGACAGGAGAAACCGACTCGTTAAAACATCTTATAACTGCATGCACAGAGCTCAATATTCCTCGTGAACTACATCTTGGTTCCCACAAACCAATTTTTTATGATGCAGATGACTGGTGGGAACTTGTCTCGATTGGGAGAACCGTCATGCTCACATGTAGCATAATTAACTTTTTAGATATGATCTTGGTCACTGACCAAAAAAAAATGTTTTCCAACAACATGTCCAAACTAAAGTGCAAGAACTTTTGAAAATCTTAATGCACTTCAATGTCATGCTTTTGGGAGCGGTCCAAATATGCACTCTTACTGGAACTTAATAGCTGAACTTTGGGATACTGTAATGTAACAAAAGTTTGATTTTGTATTGAACTGAAGTTTTACAATAAAATAAAAAAATAAAAAAAATAAAAATTGGTTTTAAAGAAGCGCTGTGACTGATAGAAATAATTGTATTTGCATGGACTTGGACACATTCTAAAATACTAATCATAAATAACATTAAGGTTCCTAGAGACAAGACAAAGCCCCTGAAAGTCTTTTGTTTTTTCTAACCTTCCTATTTATTGCTTGAACCAGAACACAATTCTTCATCTATTCACATATAGGTGGGTATTTTAAAAATATATATTTTTTAAAAACGCAAAATGTTGGTAGCATTGAAACCCGCTCAGAGTTCTACAATTATATTTTAAGTGTGTTCATAAAAAACATCAACTCAGTGACAAAAAACAAACATTTTCAAGTACAGGTGTAGTCGGGGCAGCCATCTCTACTCCCCACTAAACTGACCAACCCAACCCAATCCTATCTTATCTTATTCTCTATTAGCTGGTCGTCCGATGTGTCCAGCCCACAGTTTGTATAGTAATGTTACGTGGCATTTAGGCTTGTTGTGTTAGTTAGCCATATTTCACATTTTGCCTGATTGTGCTATTTAGCCATATCTTGCATTTGGCCTGATTGTGTTAGTTAGCCATTCTCACATTTAGCCTGATTGTGTGTGTTAGCCATATCTGACATTTAGCCTGATTGTTTGTGTTAGCCATATCTGACATTTAGCCTGATTGTGTTAGTTAGTCATATCTCACATTTAGCCTGCTTGTGTTAGCCACATCTCACATTTAGCCTGATTATGTGTTTTAGCTATATCTCACATTTGGCGTGATTGTGTTAGTTAGCCATATCTCACATTTAGCCTGATTGTGTGTTTTAGCCATATCTCACATTTGGCCGGATTGTGTTAGTTAGCCATAACTCACATTTAGCCTGATTGTGTGTGTTGGCCACATCTCACATTTAGCCTGATTGTTTGTTTAGCCATATCTCGCATTTAGCCAGATTGTGTTAGATAGCTATACCTCACATTTAGGCTGATTGTGTAGCCATATCTCACCTTTAGCCTGATTGTGTGTGTTGGCCATATCTCACATTTAGCCTGATTTTGTGTTATAGCCATGTCTCACATTTGGCCTGATTTGATTTAGTTATCCATAACTCACATTTTGCCTGATTGTGTTAGTCAGCCATATCTTGCATTTGGCCTGATTGTGTTAGTCAGCCATATCTCGCATTTAGTCTGATTGTGTTAGTTAGCCATCTCTCATATTAATCCTGATTGCTTTGCCAAACCATATTTTGGGCCATTATTTCTCAATCCAGATTTCCCAAATCTAGGTCTCACAAGATCAAAGATAGCCACACTGCAGTCAGCCATATCTGACATGTAGGCAAACTGTGTTTGTTAACTGTACCTGACACTGATGTGTCCTCAATCTACGTTTCTCTCCCCCTTGCCAGGCATCCCAAATCTAGGTGCTAACTGGCATTGCTTATTTGTCCTCAATCTCAGCTTCTCTCCCCCTTGCCAGGCATCCCAAATCTAGGTGTTACCACATTCTCTGCTGCGTCCTCAGTCAGGGACTCTCTCCCACAAGCTACATATCCCAAAGCTCGGTATCAATGCTTTTACGATTTTGACCACAATCCTAGGCCCTCACCTACTTACTAGGCATCCCCAAGCTAAGTACTGCTGCTGTGCCCCAGCTTGGGCACCCCACAGCCCCTGGTAGCTAAGTACATGTGCCTGTTGAGTAATGACTCTGTCTCCAAACCAGACACCTGCACCAACTGCGGTTTCCACATAACCCACCTCTGCCACCTAGCACAACGCCCCATAATCTTGGTTGTTGTGTCACCGTCATCAGTGCCTCCATCCCAACAAACAAACCACCAGGTCTTTACCAACTCAAAGTCTAGCCAGCCGCACAACCCTCCCTCTTTCTACATCAACCAAAGGCCCCCGAATATAAAGACCCCCAAAAAATTAAAAACACACTGGAGATAGAAAGGAAATACCTGCAAACGACCGAACCGTGAGGGTTTACTCAACCACAACCAAAAGGACCCCAAGATAAACACCAAAAATCCAAACCGGAAACACAAAGGAAATATCAGTAAACAACTGAATTGTGAGGAACTACAGCCCCTGGTTCAACAACCACAATAACACAAACTCATTAAACTAGTAGATTGCAAACAACCACAATATTCCACGACAAAAACAGGACGATGTGAGAGAAAACCAGGAGAAAGAATAAATCAAATGGAACTACACCATGGCACCTCACCAATAAGCACAGGCATGATAACGGAACACACACCCATAAGCATGACAGAAAATAGAACAAACTCCAAGAGAAGGGAACAACCTTTATACCCAACATAGCTCGCGACGGACCACCAACCAGAACAATTCAAAACCACCAACAACGGTATACGCTCCAGCAAGATACCAGGACCATACAGGAAAAGACCAAAAACACCCAGAAGGAAGAGGGAAAACAACGTCTTCACTCCATATATCACCAAAATGCTAGGGTACCTACAGCAATTGCTATGAGCCACAGAAGAGGAACAGAAGGAGTCTGGAACCCAATTACAACACCTAGCCATTCTACTCAGTAACAAAACACACCCTACTGAGCACACCTCACATTCTGAGAGCAACAAGGAAACACGCCAACAAGAGCACCATAAGACAAAACCAAGAACAAAACAAAGCACTGTTAAACAAATATGGGGTTATAACCTTAGATTGGTGCGCTATGACCCCAATCTTTGTGTTGCGTGGTGTGCAGCGGCATCAGCACTAGGAAGATATCCCTCATCTTCCAGGTCAAATTGGTACAGAAATTATGTTAATGCTGATGACTTGCGCTTCACCACTCTACATTAGTTACATTTGTATGTAAACCAATGATGAAAACATAAGTCCAAAGTTTCTGAAAACTATCTAATAGTGCTAATGATCACAGCCGACACGTGTTTCGACCCACGGTCGTCCTCAAGGCAACTTATTCTGGTTGTTGCTATCCCTAAAAAACCTGGTGATTCCAAATTTACATATGTATTCTCATCTTTTCGATTAGTTGCTTTTATTCTCCCAAATTTTTCAAATCAGAAAGTCTTGACGCTTTAACGAGGACTGGAAGCGCGGGATTGATCCCTGAACTAAATAAACCTAACCATGTATTGGAATCTGACACTTTTGAAATAACTCATAGCCTATATTTTCAACTATCATGTGTGGGACAAGACTTTCTGATTGGAAGAATTTGGGAGAATAAAAGTGACTAATCAAAAAGATGAGAATACATATGTAAATTTGGAAGCACCAGCTTTTTTAGGGGTACCAACAACCAGAATAAATTGCCTTGAGGACGACCGGCAGTCAAAACACGTGTCAGCTGTGATCGATATCACTATTAAATCATTTCCAGAAACTTTCAATTTATGTTTCCATCATTGGTTTACATACAAATGTAATTAATGTAGAGTGGTGAAGCACAAGTCATCTGCATTAGAATAATATCTGTTAAAAAAATATACACCACAATCTAATAAACACAAGATCAATGTCCAAATATGCTACAGAGATCTAAAATCTACTCTACGACGGTGGAATGGACATCTTATTCGTAACAGAAACCTGGTTAGATGACAACTACAAAGTCACAATACACAGCTGCCTACCTGACAACTTCAAATGCACACAGGTAAACAGAAAAGGAAAAAGAGGAAGAGGACTTGCAATAGCCTACAAGGAACACCTGAAAATAAAAACAGACGACCCGCAGAACATCAGAAACTGCAAATCCCTCATCCTTCACCTGACTGCCAACTCAAAAACAAACCTCACATTCATACTCATCTATAGACCACCGACCTATGGCGCAACCTTTGTAGATGCCTTCATAGAAGCCCCCACAAACGTAGCCATCAAACACGACCACCTGATAATCCTCAGGGACTTCAACATATGGGTTGAAGAAGAAAATGCAAACTCTCAAATATCATTTATCAAGCAACTTGAGACAATGAAACTATGCCAGGTGGTAAAAAGAGCGACACGCACAGCAGGACACACTCTCGATGCAATCTTTGCCAACAAATATCTGATCTCTTCTGCACTCCCAATACAAATACCATACAGCAACCGGCTCATCATACCATTTGTGATCCAACTACCAGCTACAGCACCCAAGCAGCCCCAATAGCCCCCTGTGATCTGGACAATAAACTGGAACGCAATCAAAAGTAGTAACTTAAAAGAAGAAATGGAATCCTCAAAACCATCAACCGCAAGACTGGACAGAACCGACCTAGATGAAAGAGCAGACTTTATCCAGAATTGGATCACCAAAACAATAGACAGCATCTACCCGGAAAAACCCTTCTCCCTTCACAAAAGAAAGCAGTGGCAAGATGGTTCACACCCTATTTCAGTACAATGCAAAAATAAAAACATGAACTTAAACTAGAATGGAGGAAAAACTACAACTAGGGAAAAAGAATAAACTATCAAAAACAAATCTGAGCAAACAAAAAGGAAATTCTCAAAGCCAAAAAGAAATACTATGACAATCAAATCACAATAACCACCAACACACAAAAGAACTATTCAACATCATACATGAGATGAGAAACCTACCTGGATGCAACAACACACCAGTACTTTCACCAAAAATATAAAACAACCTTGCAGACCACTTCAAAAATAAAATCACTGACATACATCGGACCATACAAAGCAGATCAATCGACCAGAGCATGCACCATGCCCCACCGACCCTGGAATCACAGAACAACTTGCAAAGCTTCCCACAAATATCAGTAGAGAGATTCATCAAGCTGGTGAAACTAAGCAATAAAGCAGGCTCCCCAATGGACCCCTGCCCACCCGACATATATAAAACAATCCTTACACAAGGCATGCCATTGGAATGCCACAGAAACCTTTTCAACCAATCGCTCTCAACATGGAGCGTACCGCAGTCTTTCAATTCTGCTTACATCAAACCACTCCTCAGGGATACTACAGGCGATGTGGAAGACCTCTCTAACTATAGACCAATATCAAACATTCCCCATGTGGCAGAATTACTAGAAACCTATGTCTACGAATAAACACGGGAACATGTAGAAATACACCAACTATTGGACCATACACAAGTCAGCTTCAGACCTATGAGAGGGACAGAGACGGCACTTCTCTCTATCTGGCACGACCTAAAGACCAATAGAAGCAAGAGACTAGGTAAAATACCCAGTCATACAGCCGCTCTCTGGATCCCAATCCGGGTTTTGATTAGTTGCAATTTTGGTGAACACTCAGTGTAGATATTACAAATGATTTTTTTAAAAACTCAAAAGTACTGTTTTTTTCAACGATGATTTTATCTATCAAATCAAAGTTCATTTAAGAAAAATAGAAAGTAGTCACTAATAGTATTTTTGTGAGGAAGAGTTTGCCACAAGTCACTCCATCAACAGACTAAGATTGTGCCAATGCATTTCGGAATGGAAATTCCTTCATCATTCCTACAAAAGAAAATCACCATTTACCAGCTGACCAGAATACTCAGATCCAGCAACGACATCTGCCTGGAACCTAAACCGTAAAGAAGGAAAAAACTTGGTGGATCAGCATTCCCTTGCATAGCCGCAAAAATGTGGAACTCCCTCTCGAGAGAAATATGAAACATAAGGGACCATCTAAAATTCAGAAAACTTCTAAAAACCTGGCTTTTCAACTCAGAACCGGACGAAAACAAATGAGCAACACTCACACCCCTCAGAACCAACACACATATCACAAGACAGAGGACTAGAGCATACCACAAGTGCAGGGAAGTGGAGAGATTTCTGAGCGGGAGTGAGATACGGGTTCCCATGGACGGCCTCACTGGAGGCTAATGAGAGAAATAGGAGGTCATAGGTTGAACCACAGACAGAGGGCATAAGAGTTGAAGGGGAAAGAGTGGTGACCGTACAGATAAATCACAGGGCCCAGATAGCTCAAGGGCACAGGGAAGAGGTCCCAATCCCCCCAAGGGGCCCAGGAAAACATTGGCGACTGCACACCAGGATATGCCAGGGGACCAAAGCAGTGTAGACACCCATTAGTCTGAACATGGGGGGGGGGGTGGCAGAGGCATCACCACTAAATAGCCCTGCAGACAACCCAAGCACACTACAATACGCAACACTGGCAGGTATGCGTACCACAGGTGTCCAAAGAGTTGGAGCTACGACTAACCAACCGACAAAAAATCTCATCCCTCTGCTTACACCTCTCAAATTCGAAACATACCACAACCATACCTATATTGCACAAGTCACATGCACTTCACTACACCGCAACAAAGAAAAAAACCACACATAGTGTTAGGCGGAAACCTGTACAGTTCCCTCTGGGACCACTGCAAAAGATTTAGGACTACAGGTGTTTGGCAGTAAACCCACTTGGTAGCAGTCTGCACCACACAGATTCACTTGGTAGCTGTGGCTGAGCAGTCAGACTTCCCTCAAGAAGAGTTAGGCAGTATGTGGAGTATACAAAATAGGGCAATTTACACAGTAGAACAAGCAAACACGGAACAAGGCTTCGGTGTAAAGATATATAGTTATTTATTTATAAAAACACATCTATGAAAACACTTGGGCACTAATACGGCAAACAACTTCAATCACAATTACTATAAGAAAAATCAATCCCCTAACAATGGTTCGACAAGTCTAGGTTCAACGGCACCACTTATTTGCAGACAGAGGTGAATGCTTTAACCTAGATGGCACTCTAGTATTCGTTAGGACGGGAGAGAAAAGGCAGGGTATGAAATCAACTCGGTACCAACACTTTTTCGAACAAATGCAAGGCAAGTAAGGCAGGGTCTACTGTAGATCGTAAGTTCAGAGGCCAGGCCCACTCGGAGAGAGGCAAGGCGATATGTCCCAAAAAGTATCACAGTGGAAATGCACTTCGAGTCTTTGTCGCAAATTGTTATAGAATGATTGGACCAGTTCAGAACGGAAAGTTAAGAAAGCTTGGAGGCGACCCAATGGAGAGGCGAGGATTCAGACACCTCACACTAACCGACACAAGGGAAGCCAGGCGAACACGGTACCTTGTTTGTGGAGAGACAGCTCCGGCGGGGGCAGTTGTTCCTGGTGGTGGATGCACGTCGGGTCTTTGCCAAGAGAAGAGATGATCTCGTCGTTGAAGGAAAGTTGAAGATCGTTGCACCACCAGGGAAGAGACCAGCTGCGGAGTGCTCCGTCACAAGTCACCACCTTTTTGTCGCGGTACAGGGGTAGTGGCTATCCGGTTGCCGGGGTGCTCTGCACGGGCAATTCGACCACTACGTCCTGGAACGAAGAAAAAGCAAAGGGGACTGGTTGTTCCCACCAGTCAGGGGAAGAGACTCTCCGGCCGGGAGATCTCCTCTGTTGTCGGGAAGTGGTGAGTCGGTTCAGCAGGGCTCCACCTGAGGTGTCGTCGTTGCAGGTCGGCTCAGCTTTACCCTCGTCAGATTCTTAGGTCCTGTGGCGACTTCTGAAGATCCAGTCCCAAAAGCCCTGCTTTTATGCAGAAAACCCCATTCATTCAGCCTAGCTGTCAATCAAAACACGCTAAGTGGTGAGCGGGGTGGCTCACCACTTGGACCAATCACACCAGAGTGCAACTTGAGTTGGCAAGGCAACTCAGTCCAGGGTGCCTAAACCCCCTCCTACACCGCCTGTGGTACCCAGACAGAATGGCACCGCTTTGGAGGGCCTCTGTGTAGAGACCCGCCAAAAGTGGAACAAAGGGCTCAACCTTTGGTTTAGGAGTCACAGAGACGAACACAGACGCCATTTTAAAAACCGAGTTCTGGCAGAAAATACCGGCCGATAGATTTATTTAAGATAAATAAACCGGTGGTATATTAGAGATTTAACGAGAAAAAGTGTTAACCTCCAACAATGGGAAGAATCCATAGAGTTATATTCGGGGTCGAATATAACAAGTAGTTTCCACTGCCACCAGCCAAAACTCGACGAGGGGGGACGGGACAGTGCCCCCTCGAATAACAGACCCAGGAGTAATCGAATTACCCCTACTAGTACGTCCACAATAGGATGGTTTGTACTAGTTCTGTTAGTAAATTTAGGTCTAGTAAAGCCAATGGTGACTTTACATGCCCGGGGAGACAGTAGTCAGTCCCCGGGTATGGAGTCTATGGTGGAGGTCCGCTAGGACGCCCCAGTGTTACGGCACGGAGGGTGCGATGTAACACACATAGAAAAACATATGAGACCCTATGGGGTAAAAGACCCCATAGCCCATAGAACACATTGACATTCAAAGGAATTACACACATTCATGTCCAAGAGTGGGAGAAAAAGAGTGTCACTCTTTGCAGGATGGAAAAAAACAAACTCCAAAAATCCAGCAAAGCTGCTGGGGGACTCACTAGGTTAGGAAATTCAGCCTAAACAGAGAATTCTCCCTAACACATAGCCTCGCACATGACAACTACCGACTGAAAAATCACACCTACGCTCAGTGTTGTAAACCGAAATTAAGCTGACAACAGCACATCACAGCTCTCTTGCGTTATTTCCAGCTCAATCCTACCAATTTACCCTACTGTTTTGCTTTTCAGATCCATCAGAGTGCCAGAGGACAACTCCGGTGGTGATAGTGCATGGTATAAATGTCCTTTAACATAACATACAAAATCAAGTTCTCGTTTTTTTTGCATTCATCTTAAGCAGGGCTAATTTCTGGGCATAAAAACATGATCCTCTACCAGTTATGCAATAGCAGGGTCTACCAGATATGCAATGGCACGGTCTACCAGTTATGCAATGGCACGGTTTTCAGTTTGATATTTTTTGTATTTTAGATGATATTTGTTAACGATTCGCACATGACACTTTTGTAAAGCATGAATAATGTGTCTGTTTATGTGTATGTCACAAGTATCTTAGTACATGTCTAAAAATGCAATAGTCGCTGCCTACATTCTGTGACGTAGTCCTCATTTGTAGCGTCTTAATCGTTAGAAATGTATTTAATCAAATACAATTTTGACCTTATTTTTCGGCCGTTTTAGATTTCAGTTATCAGTCTACGGTCTAGTGTTTTTATACGAATGTTCAAATCGAAAGCGCTTTAAAAAAATGAAATATTACACCACCCATTTGACCACATGGAAGTAGCCGATTCGCGCACACTCCTACCGTCTTCAAGTGATAGAATATAATATTTTCGCAATCATTTCTAGCTTTCATCATAGCTGTGAAGCTTTACCTCTTGGCAAGAAATGCACACTGGTAATAATGACTTTGCAAGGATCCCGCCTTCTGTTTGGTGAGAAGTGTCCGGGCTGCTTATATTGCTTTCTGACTGGAGTGTGTTTCATCAAAAAAGGCTGGAAATATATGGTAAGTGTGTTTGCATAAGAAAACAAACAGATGGAAACAGGAGACAGACAAGGCTGATATTGAGAAAGTGTGTTTGCGCCCAATACACCAGAGAGCCTACACAAGGAGAGGCCAGTCTTCTGAAAATATCACCACTTGAGTGCTGCTTCTACCAGGGTCTCCACAAGAACTGCTATGTTTTAGCCTGTGCTATCCCTCTTATCCTTTCTACATACATTCGACCATGGTTTTTGAGTAATGAGATGAGTTTTTCTCTGTGCCTTATATTCTTAATGTCGTGCTTTTGAGGACGTGTTCGTCGAAGGGCGCGGCCACAAGGCGATCATGGCCAAATAAATAAGATAATAGCGGATCTGCACCAGAAAAGATAAATGATGGAAGGCAATTAGCAACGTTAATACTGTTGTGCCGAATTTATATACAGCGTCAATAGCGTTACGAGTTCCCATCCAATTAATGATACCATCTAATAAAAGACGTTCAGCCTCATTCTATTAGAGGCTCAGAATCAGTGGGTAGGACGCCTTCTGATGCTGCTTCGCAGTGCAGGAACTTTCCAAGGGATTCTGGCGGTTCACTGCATAACGCGGTGTCAGACGCGGAAATCCTAGACGGAGTCTGCATTCTTGAGCCTGTCCCTGCATCATGTGGTGAATCCCATGTTACCAGCAATGGCGGCTGCCAGGAAGTGACATGGTGGTTCTCAATGCCCAACCCTTATGCGGACTGCGCCTGCTTTTTTACAGGGACTACACATGTGTACACAGTCCGCACAAATCAAGGTTGTCCTGGGGTTCAGACAAGTGATCCATGGAGATATGCTGTGGATACCTTGCGTGGAGTGGGACAAACTGCAGTGCGTGTCCTGCTGGGGTTCCTGTGCTGTGCTCGGAATCCAGACGAGAAAGGGGCGGGACCAGAATACCCTAAGAAATATTGTGTTGCTGGTTTCTCATACTTCTGCCACATCACCAGTTTACCCGTTTTTTTTATATAGCGTTAGCTCACCACAAAGCACTGTAATAACAATGGATATAATTACCCACTGCGTGGTACTCAATGTATCGACTTCGGGAGGATGAAAGGCTCAGTTGGCCCCACATTAAGGATGAGGCTGTGTCAGTACATTCATAATAATAAAAAATGAAAATAGGTGCACCTATAAATGTTCGAGACTCAGATAAGGAGCAGTGGCACAGAAACCATGTCAATCTGGAAAAAAATGAAAAATGCCCACCTATCAAGCCACACATGGAGGCAGCAAGTAAATAAAAAATACAGAAATTCGAATAGGGAATCCGGTTGTTATAAAAACACGCGTTTATGGAGGGTACAGCTCCGTGAAAGGCCAGATTTAAATTGTCGTGCCAGCCATTAACGGGTGCAGATGCATTGGTGTGCATGTCCTGTGCTCAATTCTGTGTGTTTTACCCTGCACGGGAATGTGGAAGCATTGCGTATGCAGAGCATTTTACAATCGTTTAAGGGCTTTCTGACAGTGTGTGCGTGCATTGGCAGGAGGAGCAGACAGGGAAGTGCTGCAGATGGGATGGAGGGTTCTAGAAGGAGCAAGAAGAGAAGCAACATGGCCGATTGCTAACAATGGGGAGAGAACGGCGGGGAAGGTGCACAAGGAGGGAACAATCACATAAAATGTGCACATGAAGTACTATACCGCGAGTGAAGTACCACTAATGAATTATTCATCAGCTGGGTTGAACTGGGAGATGGGAAAGGTGCATTGGATAAAGGGGCAATGGGAAATAAGCATGGGGTTTAGTGAGGGGTTGCACATACGTGTAAGGAGAGGCGCATGGAAAGGAGCACCGGGGGAAGGAGCACTGGGGCACATATGAAAGAGCAGAACGAGTACAAAAGCGAAGGAGCTTGAGGGAAGCAGCACTGGAAGCCAAGGGCACTTGGGGTGAGAGAAAAGCAAAAGGGTCAAAAGGGAGAATTACTCTTTCCAACTCACTTGGCGTATCTTTATGTCCTTGAAAACATGTGCAGTCTGTGAAGTTGTATACATTTGCTGTGGTGGAATGTTTCGTGAGTTCTTCAGCTGCACTCCCTATGTGTGTCCCACAAGACTCACACAACATTCCAGCATTGAATCACCCCATCTATAATGGGAATGCCTCTTCTGCTTCACAATGACAAGCAATACGTCTTTCTGCTGCATTTTCCAGGGTTTCATGAAAGAAAAGGCAATTGTATTCAAAAGTGTCTACATCTTAGTCATCTATTAATACACCCACACATTGTTTCATTACTATTCTTAGTAAAATGTAACATCTGACAGAACATATCATGAGCAGTATTGACATCCTGCGAATTTATAAACCGTGAACTGTAATTAACCTGAAACCATATGTTCCGGCTAATATATCCATTAGTCAACTCTCTCACAATAATGTCCAGATATCTATTAGCACACCACTTAGACCTATGGATGGAGCATAAGCAGGCCAAGCTCTGCTTATTCATGTTAATATGTTTTGGTTCCAAACTGCAAGACATACATTTAAATTCAAGTATTTTCCCTCAGAATAAAAATGCACCGGTCTTATTTTTACAGGATATTCTGAAAGACAGCCATTTCATTAATTAATGGGTACCTGACTGACAAGTTAAGTGCATTTTAGAAGAAGGTGGCTAGATAAGTTCATTTACCCTTAACATTGGAAAGCATGTATATTTGCAAATATTAGATGAATAGACATTAGAATAAGTCCTGCTTTTGTCAAGTCAAATGGTATGTTCAAACAAGAGATGGTTTCTATTGATAAAGATGAAACCACCCACATGTGAAACTCAGCTAATGTACAACAGCAGTGGATTTATTAAAGTGCATTAATAGTGACAATTGGAAAACAGATGTTCAGCTATAACTTTTGAACCAGTCACAATTGAAAAACCATGTGCACAGAAAAATTATATATACAAATGGTTTGTGAATAATTTGCCTATTTTAATAAATACCTCATTCATGAAGTGGCATACACATAAATTATACCTTCATAATCCAAATATTAATATGAACCTGAACATGGTATTTTCATCATTACCACGTGTATATGTGAAGAATTATTTGAAAAATATATATTCCAGTTCAACATTTCTTTCACTTCTGAGGGAGGTGGACTCATTTGTCGCTGACACAACCTCCTTACAACACATCATATTCAATGAGAACAATGTAAGCAGCAAATGATAACTGAAATGGACAACAATGTCAGACTAAGGCAAGACATTGATTACAATGGTTGGAGTTCTGAATCAGTAGCTAGAATGCGACAAATAATGTCTGTCAAAAGGGAAGATTTGGCCCCATCCCTGAGACTACCTCAATACTGCCCAGACCTTGCATGAAAAACACTGGTGGATAATACACTAATAAGGTGACACATTTTCGCATGGCTTGGTGGAGCATTCAGTCCAGATGGTGTTCCATACAGTCGACACATTATAAGAATGGAGAACAATGCAAAGACATTAGTAAACATGGGTATATGTTAACCTTCAGAGAATGTATATTTGTCCTGATTGAGGGCAAAACAAAGTTGGAACATCAAATGGGTTTGCTCACAAAGAGCCGAAACGCAGTGTATTAATGTGTTTTTGGTGAATGACGACTATTTAACTGTGCAGAAATGACTTTGTATTTGTGAAAATGGAGTTGCCAAATGAATGAAGGCATCATGGATGACTTAATACTAACCATGTTTGTTTGTGTTTAATTCTTGGTCATTCCCATGAAATTGTTAAGACATGTTATAGAAATTAGAAAAATCTAAAAAAATGTATACCAATAAAATTGTGAATGCTTTTGATGGGTTTACCTATCTTATATATTGAGATTACTTGCAGTGTATATCGTTTGATGGCCAAATTAAATATTATTTGCTACAAGCAAATTTATAGTTGTTGACTAGTTCTTGACATTTTGTTGTGGAGGGACTCAGTTAAACCTTGACTTTGACACCATAGATTGTTGGAGTGGATTATAACTCCAGCTACAAGAATCTATGAGGTTCAGAACCCAACAGTCTGAATACCAAGGAAAATAACTCCAAAACAGGTGCCTGTGCCTGCAGCCATTACAGTAGCTGGGGAGTAGAGTACCACATATCTACTAATCAGTTGTTAAAGTTTTTAAATGGCAGAAGAAAACCTCTGTTCAAAGCCAACCAAATAGTCCTCCACCTGGCATGCAAAATAAATATTCACAGAAACCAGACACTTTAGTCCATGTTTCCTAGGTTCTAGGCCTTTCCTCTGCTCATGATATACTCCCCCACCAGAGAAGGATCATTTGAATCAAAGATAAGGTCCCCAGGGCAATCCAAACCAGACTTCTTCAGTGAAAGAAGCAAATCATCTTGTGCAGAACCAACCACCAAGCCAACTTCCTTCCTCCTTCTCCTTGCTTCCCAAAGAATAGATCCTGGTACAATGATGAGTGTAGGCCGAACAGCATCTATCTGTATTGTCACAATTACTCCACTAGAAGAGAGAATCATGTTTCTGAGGGTGGAACAGAGGAATGAACAAAGACTACCCCATAGTAAACAGGGACGAGAAAAGATTAATCAATTGGAGTGTAAAACAATTCATGGAAAGCATTGGTAAAATGAGAACTCTGTGGGAAACCCTAGTACTAATGCTAGTAGAAGCACTATACAAGCGGAATGAATGGGATACATTGGACAATAACAGCAGGATAATACTGCATGCAAAAATATTCAAGGAATGAAGAAAAGGGGGGTTTGGCAGGAAAGATATGCCAATCATCAGAAACTTCTTTTATGCCCTGTGAAAACATTGCAGAGTGTGCTGAAAAACTGGTACACACTAATAGTGAAACCTTTTCGTTTCTTGAGTTAAAACCAAATGCAAGTAAGAAAGTGACGTTCGGGGAATAGAAAAATGTGACACACAATTAAGAAAGAGGAATCTCAGTGAGGTTCACAGGAGCTTTTTCTTTCAAATATGTATTTCCAGCTCCAACACAAACAAGGATTAAACTTAATAGAAGAGTGACAAATAACGTAATAGTAAATAATGACATTAACCAGGAGATCTCTAGGTACAAGATTCAAAAAGAGATAAAATAAATCTGATCAAGAGTATACAAGAGTGTATTCCGTCTTCTTCCAGAGGCGGGGACATGGTACATGAGATAAAGGGAGAAGTTGTTTTTCCATTTGTGATTTCAAAATGTATTTTTATCCCTACAGAGACCTTGACCAACTCACCTGAACATGATCTTGAAGAAGACAAACACATGGTGGCAGCACAAGGTCAAGTTTATGAAATGCCAAACATAAGAAAGATAAATCCAGAACTGTCCACTTAATCACACTATTTCTGTAAGAAGGAAGTGAATGAAGAGACATGTTTTGCACCTATACAAGTTTCGGGATAGTGGGAAGTATTGTCTCTTGTAGATACTGAGTGTTAGACGAACTTGATCTCTTGATAAGTACTCAACACATTGAGCCAAGGAAGAGGTGAAAATCATTGCATTACCTTTATATGCTTGCTTGGGGAATTACACCATTTTGATGAAATGGAAATTCCAGTAGATGGAGTTACCAAAGTGGAAATCGAAATAGGGTAACAATAACTCACACATCTGGTGATAGTTGTGGTCCCTTCGACACTGTTCTTAATGAGGAAAAATTTACTTCAAAGGATTGTGGGCCTCATTACACGGACGGCGGTAAGGGTTTACCGGTACCGGTAAGGGCACCGGTACCGGTAAACCCTTACCGCCTTACTACGAGGTCCCTTTGCGGGTTGGTACTTTAACGCCTGCTGTTTAGCAGGCGTTAAAAACCAACCCACAAAGGGACCATGGTGCTAATTACGGTACCGCAATTTGCGGCACCGTAATTAGCGCCTTCCCCATTCCCATAGAGCCCTATGGGGCAAAAATGGGAATGGGGAAGGGAAATGGGGGAAGGGGGAATTACCGCCCCTCCAACCTTGGAATAGGGTGGTAGTTCCCCTTTCCACCAAGACGGTGCCGGTATTTTACCGGCATGGACCAAGGTGCTAATAGCACCTTGGTCCTCCGCCTACCGTGTAATGAGGCCCTGTGTCTTTGATAGATTGTGTAAAACCAGGTTATCTAAACTCAAACCCACCATCCAATCACAATAAAGAGGAATGCAAATGATGTCAGGTTGAACTGTACCTGTCACCTGATTGAAAAGCATCCAGACTGAGTGGAAATGAATTTTCAAAATACATAAGTCCTTGAAATCACTATCATATATGTGAAGGAATAAGATGACAGTGAGCAGACCTCAAATGAACCATTCAAAATTAATCTTCAATCAGAGAAAGGAGTGGTTCTCCATTTTGGATGGAAATACATTGAAGTTCTATCCTGGGCGGTCCTCCAATGAGGATCTACTTCATCCAGTGGCTAACAAAGCAGAGCAAATGAGAAGTCTAGGTACTATTCAAACGAAAGGAGAGTTCATATTCTTTCACATTCAGATTAATGAAGGTAAGGATGCAGGGTCTGAAAAGTCTGACTCAAGAAAAAAAGAAATCTGTAAAAAACTACAATGGCAAAAAGGTTTGAACATTCCAAAATTCAATTGGTTAGATATGTGGGTATCTGGATTCTATGTGTTCAAAACACCCGATGACTAGCAGATGTATGTGGAAAATCATAATTGGAACTACAACAATACATAATAATTGTTGGGTAGTAAGAGAAGTTCTTTTTTATTTTTAAAGACATATTTTATCTATTAGCAATTAAGTTGGATTTTGAACAACAAAATCAATGAAACCTCAATGAATTTCAAAGAGCTTGAGAAATCATTTCAGTCTACTCAATTGCTAATACATTTTGCTGAAGTTTAATTAAAATAAGAAGTTATTGCTCATGGAAATACCCAACAATAAACTTTACCAAAAGACATCAGAAAAGGACAAACCTTCTTTAAAGAACATGCTTTTATTATTTTAAATAATACTCTACAGCAAGAAAGACGTTCTCTACAATTCCCCATTAGTATATATGAAATGTGATACCATTCAAATATTCATTGACAATAATGATCCCCTAAGTGTAATTTTGTCTCAAGGCATTTCTATTGAAAGTGTAGTTGATACCAAGCCTTTTCAAATGACATAACATCATATCATTGGGAGAATACCGGTAGACAGTTATAACAATACTGATGGTATCAGAAAAGTTACTCTATAATCGACAAGGGTGAATTTCATGGTGTAATCCCTTTGCCTTAATGGGGTGGAGGAAGAGTAATTCTTTGGAAAACAACATCTTTTTCTCATTCACCAGTAAATACCTCACTATTGCGAAATCAGCTGTCGAGATAGGTGCTTAAAAATAGAGATGTCTCCACCCAACTTGAAGATAGTTCAGAAATTGCCACTTAGTAATATTTCTATATGGTCAAAGAAAATATCATACTGGCTGATGCCTGTGAGACAGATGAACAAAGCCAACAATTGTGACAAGTGTTTCTGGATTTCTAGAGCATTTTCTCAGTCTATTCATATGACTGTGGACGCACATCTCCACATTATACAACAATACTTACAGACCCTCATATGGTGCCAGTATTTGTAAGGCAGTAGAGGTTTCCTCTGGCATCCAGGGAATCACTCACAGTGATTATCAAAAATGTTGATTCCCATAGGATCATTCGTCTAATTTATACTATCTATAATAAGTCACTACTAGAAACATTACATTAGATTGGTGAGGTACTTGCCCAGATCCAACTTTCTAAAGTATAGTCTACTCTTGATTTGTTAATACAACGTAAAACTGTGGAAGAATACTTGGTTAGGATGAGGCATGATAAGTGACCCACAGACGTGAGCCATTATCTAGTCTAGCTCTGGTCGCCAGGCATCGCGAAGAGCAGCACTGATTTCCTAGTAAGCCAAACCTAATTTTACCCATCTGAGAATGGGAACATATCAGTTGAAGTTATAGCAAATGCCACTCCCTCCTAAAGGGATTTCAGCTTATTTTATATACACAAATTATTCTCTCAAAACCTCTAAATTTCTGCTTCAATAGCAGTACCTTGCACAAGGTTATGTCACGTAGCAATGTTTTATTTTGATAGGATTGTTTATTTAAGAAGAGCCTTAGGGTCATTGGGCTTGAAAGTGCATCAACGAAATCAGTATGCCCTGAAAGATGCCCAAGGGAAACCCCAATAGCATCTGAAGGTATTAAAAGTAGAACAAGCACCTTTGGCCATACCTTAAAATAGAAAAGTCTATAACAGACTTTACTGAGTAGTCCAATGAGTACCTTCACCTAACACATCTCCAGAAGATATCATGTAATTCCACTATATTTAACCCCATATCTGACCAAACACAGGCAACTGTTCCACCATCTCCTTCTGGTGGGCAGGTCCAATTTCAGAGCCCAAATTCAGCTATCAGTGAACCACGTCATATGCATAAAAGAAAATTGGGGCACAAACAATATTTAGCTTGTATAAACAATTTAAGAAAAAGATCTTTTTTAGGAAAGTTCAGTATGTATATTTTTTCATTGGCAGTCGTCACTTCTAAATGGTCACAAGACGGTGGGGTAAGTTGTACTTATCCCTTCTGTACTTTCTATTCATCTCCAAGGCAAAAATGGCTTAAACCACAACTCAAGAAACATAATAAATTCAAACAAAATAGCAATAGCTCTAGCTGAATTTCTCTATGCTGCTTTCCTAATTAGGAATAGTCTTTTAGTGGATTATCTCACATAAAACATTGTTTATACATTTTTCCTATTTTAAGTGATTTTTAAGATCTTTATATTTTAATGTATTTATAGCAAATATGTATTATGGCATGACTGAAATATGTGAATCTGATGAAATGTAATTTTTTACCATTGTTTACCTTTGAGTATATATGTTATCTGAGTGCTATTTGCCTGATGTTTTTTTTTATATTTGTACTGTTATGAATATATATATATATATATATATATATATATATATATATATATATATATATATATGTATATATGCATTTGTATTGAAGTCTGCATCATATGGTTTGTACTTTGATGGCTTGCAGCCAAATAAAATTACTAACATCATTCTTGGTGTATTTTCATCTGATGCAATATCAAACTACTACATAACAGAACAGTTTGGCAAATCGTATTGTAGTTTAGTTTAGTTTAGTTTGTTTATTTATAAAGCGCGTCCGAACCCTCAGGTAGCTGGGCGCATAATCATGTGCACAGCAGAGTTACATATCGTTACACAAATACATTAATACAACAATAAAAGCAGGGTACATACATTAGTCCAGGCTCTGAGTAGTTACATACAGAGAACAGAAAAAACATGAGAAATCATGGTACAAGATAATTACAATGGAGAGTGAGGACCGGGTTACAGGGTGGTCCTGGATAGGATTTAGATAGGGTAAACATTTCTATATGGTGGATATAAGCAGCTGGCCGAGTGTGTAGGTGAAAGACTAGGTGTTTAAGCTGATAGCCATGATTTCACCATGGCTCTGAATGGCCAGAACGCGGCTTCCGATCTAATTGCAAGAGGGAGAGCGTTCCAGCATTGTGCTTGCAGAACTGGGAAACTGGAACCTCCTGATGTTTTTAGGTTGTAGTTGGGAACCTTTAGTTGGTGCAGGTAAGGGGTTCTGGTGGGTCTATTGGAGCAGTGTCTGGAGAATTTGTCTTAGAGGTAGCGTGGGGCAGTGCGTGACAGGCACTTACGGGTGATGACAAGTGTTCTTAGTTTAATTCTGTCATGCATAGGGAGCCAATAGGCTTCTTTGCTAGCTGTAGATATGTGAGCCTTGCACGGGAGGTTAAGGGCACATCTTAATGCATTATTTTGCAGGATCTGGAGCCTGTTCAGATTTTTTGTAGTGGTGCCTAGGTAACGTGTGTTGCAGTAGTCTAATTTAGACAATATCAATGCTCTGGATAGGGTGAGGCAACTTAAGGGGGAGAGAAAGGGACTGCAGGTGTTGATCAGTTTATTGGTGTAGGTGGTGGTTGAAATGGTGGAGTTTATTTGTTTTTTTAGTGACAAGGTGGAGTCGAGGTACACACCTAGTGTTTTGACCTCTTTGGAGACTTTTATGATGTTGCCATCAATGGTAAAGGATTGGTACCTGTGGTCCAATTTGTTGAGGCAAGCCTGGGATCCTACGATAAGCAGTTCTGTCTTATCGTCATTGAGGCAGAGACTGTGTGTGGCCATCCAGGCTTGGATTTCTAGGTAGATTTCATTAAGCTTTGCAACATCTTCTTCATAGCTGCCAGTGAGAGTGATGAGGACCTGAGTGTCATCCGCGTAATTACTGTAGCTGACACCCATATCGTCAAGACGGTCAAAGAAGAGCTTAGTGAAGATGTTGTAAAGTGTGGGAGAAATGCAGGAGCCTTGGGGGACTCCACATTGGATTGGGATGGGGTCCGCAGCCGCGGAGGGGGTGAAGACCCTAGTCGACCTGTCAGACAGAAATGACTGGATCCACTTAGTGGCATTCTGTGAGAATGCAGCAGCCAAGGAGAGGTGTTGTGTGAGGATCTGGTGGTCAACCAGATCGAAGGCAGCGTAGAGATCCAACAAGAGCAAAATGGACAGTTGCCCTTGTCTTTGGCATCATCCATTTGGATTTTTAGATCCAAGAGGGCAGTTTCGGTCCCGTGCCTTGGTCTAAAGCCGGATTGTCGCAGGCCTAGGAGGTTGTTGTCTTCCAAATGTTGTTGTATTTGGAGGTAGGCTACCCTGTCCAAGATTTTGAGGAGAAATGGGACAGTGGTGATGAGTCTGTAATTTGTGGGGATGTTGGGGTCTAGGTTAGGTTTTTTGAGCAGGGGGAGGACCCATGCTTCTTTGAAGTTGTTGGGGACCACTGAGTTTTTGAAGGAGGAATTGATCAATGAGGTGATGAGAGGGGCTAACTCATTGGCTCCATCTTTGATGATGGAGGCGGGACATATGTCACCTTTGCAGTTGGATGGTTTGAGGCTGGCGATTATCTTGACTACTTCCTCCTCTGTGACTGGTGAGAAGTGGAAAGAGGGGCAATTAGGGGTGGTGTGGTCTATTTTACTGTTGGGGTTCTCTTTGGTGGCAAGGTTGGCTTTTTTAGCTTCTATCTTAGCTTGGCGGAGGGCGATTTTGTTGGCGAGGGCAAGCTGGATATTAGTACACCAGGCCTTGTTTTTAGTGCAGTCCTTTGTAGGAGGCAGAGGTGATTCGAGCTCCCTTAATATAGAGAATAATTCTTTAGTGCCAGATTTGGCGTTTTGTATTCTCGTGTTATATATCTATTTTTTAGCGTTTAGGATGGCAGATTTGTAGGTGGAGGCTGCTGAAGCGTATTTATCTTTAGTGGAGAGAGATGGGGCTTTTCTCCAACTAGTTTCTGCAGTTCTTTTGATGTTGCAGAGAGACTTTAGTTCTGCTGAGAACCATTTATTGGAGTGGGCAATGGGTTTGGCTTTTCGTTGTTTAAGAGGAGCTATCTGGTTGAGAGCTAGTTCTAGAGTATTGTTGTATAAGTCTACAATGGCTGATGGGTTGTCATTCTGCGTAGGAAGATTAGCTTTATTGATAGGCACGAGAGAGGTCTAAGGTTCTCTGTGGTGATGTTGCGGTTATTTCTGGAAATTATTTGAGGTATCCTAGTGGGTAGTGTGGTTGAGGGTATGGATCTGGGTAGAGAGAAGGTAATAAGGTGATGGTCAGTCCAAGCACAAGGAGTGATGTCAGTCAGTGAAAGGTTGCAGTTGGCATTTGCAAGCCAGTTCAGGGATCTTCCTTTTGTGTGTGTAGGTGTATTAATGTGTTGGGTGAGGCCTAGATGAGTAATGGTGCCATTCAGAGAGGTGGCGTGATTGTCATTGGGGTCATTGAGTCCCAAATTGAAATCACCCAAAATGATGATTTGTGATTTAGGTTTCATGTTTGTAGTGAGTAAGAGAGAGATATCCTCTTCAAAGGTGGAGGGGGGACCTGAAGGTCTGTATATAATGTGGAGAAGGATGGTTTGGGTGTTAGATAATGGGAGTTTGATGGATAGGAGTTCGGCTGAGGGTAGGGTTGTGTCAGTTACTTCTCTGATGTTTAGGGTGGATTTAGCAATAATTGCTATCCCTCCTCCTATCCCATTTTTTCTGTCAGCTCGGATAATGTTGTAGTTATCCGGGGTGGCTAGAGCTATTGTGGGACCAGCTGCTGGGTGGAGCCATGTCTCTGTGATAGCGATAAAGTCTAGGTGGTTGGTGGAGATAATGTCGGCAACATCAGTGGCGTGGGCTACCAGTGAGCGTGTGTTGATTAGAGCACCCTTGATGGAGGTGGGTGGAAGGTTGATTTTCGTGTGTGGTGGAGAGTGCGGTATTATGGAATCGTGACTTGGTGGAGGGTCAGTGTGTGAGGTAGGCTGCGTGGTGTTCTTAGCCTGGTTTGTGAGCATTCTGGTGAGTTTTACGTCAAGATTAGTGCGATGGCTAAGTCTTGCGTTTCTAATCGTAGTCGGTGGGGCTGTGTTCAGGAAGGTGGTAGTGGGTATAAGAAGGTGTAGAGTCCTTGCCTTGCGCCGGTGGCGCTAGGTCAGCTTGGTCAGTAGAGTCGTAGGCCTTCTTTCTAAGGCCTTACTTCGTAGGCCGGCTGATAGCCTGCTGGCTATTGGTCCACTTTAAAAACAACTAACAAGCCAATCAGGGCTAGGCAGGGACATGCACCGGCAGATGCTCAGAGAGCAGACAGGCACAGAGGTGCTGCAGCAGCGGCCATCTTGTGATGGGTTCCCTTAATTTGCATTACATGAGATTGGTGGCAATATCTCAGTGTAAATGCAAACACAGGGTCAGATGAGATCACGGATTTCGGAGGGTGCACTCCGATTCAAGCAGTGGTTTTGTGCAGATAAGGAGGGCTTCAGGCACAATTCTCCAGATGCCTTGGCCGTACCTCCATAGCACAACGCTTCTCGGTGGGGGGGGTCCTGCTCCTGCAGCCCACGCGGTTGTGCTCAGGAGCTCCAGCTCCGGCATGAGAGAGGGATGGTGGACATTGCATACAGAAACATACACATATATTTTCAACTAAAAATACTGTATGTGCCATGTGTTTATTGTTGCCTGGTGCCTGGAGGCTACACTGCTGCTGCTTGCTTCCTTGAGTTGGAGTCTTTCTTCACTTTTCACCTGGGACCTGCCTGGAGGCAGAATTAAAAACCCCTGCACATGCGGAGCGCACAGTGTGCGCTGTGTGTTTAGTGTTGCCTGGTGCCTGGAGAATACACTGCTGCTGTGCTGCTTGCTTCCTTGAGTTGGAGTCTTTCTTCACGTTTTACCTGGTAGCCTGCCTGGATGGAGACTTCAAAGCCCCTGCACACATGGAGCGTGTGGTGTGTGCCGTGTGTTTAGTGTTCAGTGGACTGTGGACTACTGGACTGAGGATCGGCAGAGCACAAGCAACACGCTGAACATTCTATCTCATGGATCCCTCACAAGGAAGATCTCAGCTGTTTCAATTAATTTCTGTATCATCGTTGAAGTAGTATGACATGTGACCGTTTTATTGGAACTGGAAGTAAGAAATGAGGTGCTCCTGCAGAGTCGTAATCACTTTTCTTTCCGTGACTTTTATTATTCATCAAAGGGCTTCTTTTTCGGTGGATACCATGTTGTCTACTTAGTAATTACGAGCCCACGGGAGTGTGTATGGCAGTGTGGTAGCTGGAAGCTCCATATCCTGTCATAGCCCAGGAGACACTACCCTCATGTGACCTGTGTTATTGGAAATGGAAGTAAGACATGAGGCACTCCTGCAGGGTCACAATGGCCCTCATTACAAGTCAGGAGTTAAGGGTTTAACGGCGCCGTGGGCACCGTTAACCCTTAACGCCTGATTCACACTTTAACGCCTGCTTTTTGCAGGCGTTAAAGTCCAAGGCGCTAAGCGACCTTGGTGCTAATTATGGCACCGTAATTTACGGTGCCGTAATTAGCGCCTTCCCCATCCCCATTATGCTCTATGGGGCAAAAATGGGAATGGGGAATGGCAAATGGTGAATGGGGAATTACCGCCCCACTCACCTTGGAATGGGGCGGTAATTCCGCCATCCACCATGCCGGACTCCGGCATGGACCATGGTGCTGACAGCACCATGGTCCAGCGCCGGAGTCGTAATGAGGCACAGTCTCTTTTAGATCTTTTTCTATGACTTTTATTATTCATCGAAGGGGTTCTTTTTTGTTGGATACTATTCTCTCTACTTAGTAATTACGAACCCACAGGAGTGTGGTAGCTGGAAGCTTCATAGCCTGACTCTACCCTCACTGATATTTAAAGATCAATTGATATTTGTAGGGTAAGATAGCATACCTCCATATTTTTGTTTTTGATAACCTGACCTATACTGAAAAAACAGACCTTGCCCTTCCTGAGCTGGCGTCTCCTTCCCCCCAACATGCCTTTGAAAAGAAAGTATACCCTGCACAGTGAAGTGCTCAAACCCGGTAATCAGTTGCGTAGTCCCACATGTGTCTCTAAGCCCGGGGTCCAGTACCACAGGCTGAGAAAGGCAAATTGGATAACATTTTGGCCAAGGCCGATTCTATGCAAACAAAGATAACAAGCCTTTGGGATTGCACCTTGCTTACGGGAAGTTCCTTGCTGACAGTGACTAAATCCCCTATTCCAGCAGCACCACCCATGATTGTCTGTTGTGCCCACAGACTCACCACATTCTATGGTGGCTCCTAAGGTGGAGGGATGTATTAGGCCTTCCCATTGTTCTGCAACTAAGCGCACCATCAGTACACAGTGGTGTTCCTCCAAGTTGTGCTTCTCAGCAAAATATTTATTCTACTCTTGATCTGGAAGCACTTGTATCGCCGACTCAGACATTTTATGAATGTCATGAGGAAGAAGAAATGTCTATAGCGATTGCTCAACCCTCTTCTGAAAGGGGGAATTCCATCTGCTGCTCTAATAAGGTGCTGGAGGCAAAACTTGCTATGTGCCAGTATTGCATCTGAGCAAATGGAGATGAAAATATTGCTGTCCAAAGTGGTGAGGCCTAGAGTAAATGATAAATGCAAGTTTGTTTTTTGTGGAAACGGATAGACCTGCAGTGCTCTCCCAATCTACCACGGGAACAGTTGGCTCTCGGGAAAGGAGACAATGCGTCAATAAAGCCACACAGTAATGCAACTAAACGACCAGAGACCCTTAATATTGTACCTGCATCTGAGAGCAATGGCATGGATGCCCTCTTCAATAAGCTATCGATGATCGACCGTTCAGAGATATATGTGGCTGAGAGTCAGGGAAATACCAGTAGTAGTAATAAGGCTGAGAAAAACAAGAGAAGAGTATTTTTTCTAAATTCTTCTCTTAGTTCTCCTACTGAACCTATGGACTCGGTAATCCTGACATCCCCTATCAAAATGACCAAAGCTCAGGGCGATGGCACTTGTCGTCAGGTGGTTTTGCAAGGCCCAATGGACAAATGGGTTGGTTTTAGCAGTACTAAGTCTATCATCTCACTAATAGATCCTCGGCTATATCAAGTTTTCCAACGACTAGGGCTAAACCCACGCAGAGAGATATTTATCGGAATCACCCACTGTAGAGGGTGCCTATCCCTTGTGGCTCTCTTGCACCAATTCATATGCAGGATACTCAGCCACAAGCAGTGGCCCTTTCTCACCAGCAAGCAGATGTACATTTCTAGGTCTTTATGGGGCAGATGATTAAGTTAGATGAAATCTATCAGAAGAGAGAGAGAGACCATTTTTGAATCGTACTAATTTGCTTACCGTATTTAAATCCATTCCCTGCTTAGCTTTTATTGAATTTCGTTCATCTGTTGCGGCCTCTTTGTTATGGTCTTATGCACAAGATTTAAATGCAAGAGGTCTTAACCTTACTGTTTGTAACCTGCTAGAAGGGCAAACTTACCAATCAGTCCAGCAGGCCTCTATTCCCAATTTGTCTTTGAGACTTCTGATGGAATTAGCCAATACAGAGCATCCTAACACCTTACAGCAATGCTTGTGTCCAACAACTGGCTAACCAGCGTGTAGTGAGGTGTGAAGAAAGTGCCTCCAGTGCTCGGTACTCTAACAGACTGCAGCAGCCAGTTGGTGTAATGAAATGGCTTAGCTGGAATACTCATGGCTTTCACTCATTTCTTGTACACCCTTTTGCCATAGCTTGCATTAGAAATTGTGACATCTTTGTTTTACAAGAGACCTGGGCTAGTAAAGCATTCCTGGTTGATGGTTATTATATTATCCATACAGTAGCCAAATGTGGGGACAGGGTCAGACCTAGTGGTAGCCTGGCTATTGGTTTCTTGGCCAAGCATGCACTTAAGAAATACCATATAGCTAGGCCATCCCCTTATGTCATGGCGGCTACTATGGCAATTATGGGCTGCCTGCTCCTTATTATCAATATTTACGATCCTCCGGGTGGGGCAGATACTAGAGGCATCATTGCCAATATTGAAGACACTCCATTACTTTGGCATGAGGTCTGTCCGAGGGGTGGGATTATCATGACTTTTGACTTGAATGCCCCTGGCCTGTTACAGGAACTGTCTTGTAACCCTTTGGGTCTGATGGGAGCCACAAAGTAGAACCTAATCTTGGCACTCATACTGACTGTATGTGGTTGGATTTGGCTGTGATGCAGGATCTTGTTTGTCTAAATGTAAAAGATACCAAATATGGGGGTCCTAAAGATGCCTGGTCAAATGGTGCTAGTTATTCCAGTGTAGATTATGTGTTTGTAGACAGGATTAATGTAGAATATTGTGGAGCTCTCACAACTACTTTTAATCCTGCCAGTGACCATGCAACTTTGGCTTGGACCTCTAGAACATCACTTGCTTGCCACTCCAAATATATGCAGACCTTAGTTTCAGTTAATTTGCAGGGTAACCGCATAATACTGAATAACAATAATGTTATAGCAAACAGTAATTCCATCAAAGGCAGTATTAGATTTACGATATGGCTTATTGGGCAAGGCCGGGTCGTTTCTAAGGTCATGAGTTTCTTAAATAACCAACTGCATTTCTCTCAGAAAATGATTGCCCTGCCCCACATACATGCTAACAACGTTGATGTTGTGCTCCATCATAAGAAAAAAAGCATATTGGAAGCATATAACTCCATCAAGAAATCAGAAACCCATGGCCCTATTGAGAGAAAAAGGTTACTGTCCCAATTATCAACCTGGTTTAAGAACTGGCAGCGGCACCATAAATACTCTAAGAACAATGCAGCTTGGAAGGGTCTCTTCTAGTTACTCTGCAGTAACGATGATACGAAGTTCTGGTCATTGTTTAGATCTTTTGCTAATGGCACCAGTGGTAATAAAAAAAATCCCATCAATGTAACATTGACACCAGGAAGAGCTTACACTGGCTCTCTGTCGCCCAAAGAATTTCGCTCAAATCTCGGACTCTCACTCACAAATGTGTTAACAACCAGGCCCCTACCTACTTAACTTCCCGCTTCTCTCAATACAGCCCCTCATGGACACTAAGATCTGCCCAAACACAATCGCTTACTATACCGAAATACAATCTGCAGACTGACGGAGGCGTCAGCTTCCCAGTCCTCACATCCAAACTTTGGAACACTGTGCCACTATCCATCAGAACACTCCCGTCCACCACGCTTTTCAAACATAAAGCAAAGCTATGGCTATCCTCTACACCTCATTCAATACTAGCCTAAGCCACCTGCTCCACTACTCATGCACTACCTGCACTTTTGCTGTGATTTTATTGTTTGCCTGTACCTGTATCCATGCCACTTTGTACCTTTGTGCCTTAAGATATGAACCTGTGAATATAACATTTGCCTGTCTGTAACTGTATTAATGACATTTTCTGTACCTTGTGCCTAAGATATGCTCCTGGTTGCCCTCGGGCCTAGCGTGCTATACAAATAAATAAAATACAAATACAAATACAACATGTTGGACCAATGCCATTCTAGCTCTATATAACAAACCTGAACCTCTTCAGATTTCAATCCTTTACACATCAGATCTAAAGTTCTGTGAGGGATTTGACATAGACGATATTGTGAGTATTATTAAAGCCCTAAATGGTTCCAGAGACCCGGTTTTTGATATGATGGCCAATGTAATATTCAAAGCCGACCCGGAATACTGGACAATGGTCCTGTCAAACCTATTTCATTCAAATACCCTCCAGCTGCCATAAATCTATTCTCATTCCAGTATTTAAAAAGGGCAACCACTCCAATCCCCAAGATTATAGACTTTTGGCCATGCTTGACACCTGCTCAAACATTTTTGCAATTATGTTACAAAATTAACTCTTGAAGTGGGCTATTACAAAAAATCTGCTGTCCTCATTCCAGACAGGGTTTTGCAAAATGCATGGCACTCTTCATAATCTTAGTATCCTGCAAACCATCATTTCCCATACCCAAGTAGAAAGCTATGGGAATTTATAAGTGTGCTTTGTGGAATTCTCACAAGCATTCGACTCTGTCTCCCACACTCGACCATGGTTAAAAATTGTCGAATTGGAGCATCGACCGCACCCTTTTATATTTCCTCATTTCCTTATATACTGATACCACAGTGTCTCTCCATGTTAATCAGAATGGTAAAGATACTGGGGATATTCAAACCAACACTGGCTTGAAGCAGGGTTGTGGGTTGGCCCGCTAGTACATAATCTATATGCATTGAAGCAGTACATAATTATCCACCTCATATTGGTACAGTACCAGTTTCATGGATTGACTACTCTGACGATACGGTCATACTTGACCGCACTCCTATTTGCTAGCAGAGATTATTAGACGCCTTGACTGCATATGCTCAGACTAATGGTCTCGGGCATAATAGCGCCAAAATGAAGATACTGAGGTTTGGTAAGAAAAATAAGTTGTGTTATCACTTCAGTTGGTTCTATAAGGGTAAACCACTCGAAGTTGTGGACAGATATACCTAGGAGTTCTCATTTGCAATACCCCAACTCTTCATACATTTGGTGATCATGATCAAACCAAAGTCATGAAGAAATTCATACATAATAAAGGGGGCAATAATATGGAGGGCATGGTGGATATTTATGGCAAAAGTATTGTAAGCATGATACTCTATGGTTCTCTGCTATTTATTCAGGCTACATGGTGAAATAGATAGATAAAACTGAAGCTACGTTGTTAAGATCTATAATAGGGGTTCTCTCTTCTGTACCAGTGGACGCCCAAAGTGTGAATTGGGAGTCCAATCCATACACTCCCTGTGGCTGCTTCAGCAATATTTCACTCCCCTTTGAAGACAGAGAATTTGTTTAGCTATTTGGCCAGGCTATATGGGGGGGGGGCGCAACACAAACATTTTTCTCGAGCAGCTCAAAGCAACTGTGATAGAGCACCTACAGAATCTGAATCTTCAAATCGATATGTATAACTTGATGAAAGTGCCCAATGCTTGCTGCATACTAAAAAAGAATAATAACTTCGACTTCGTAGCAAACATTGGGCTTCTTAGCAATAAGAGTATATATCAGTGATACAGTAGTACTCAAGGTTTTGGCCAGAATTCACTCCCAACTTATCTAGCTAAGCTTCTCTCTCTGAACATACGCAGGTTTACAGTATACATTTTAATATACTCCCTACCCGGGAGCATACGGGGAGATTGAATAAACTAGCTCGTAGGGAAAGAAGTTGTAGACTTTGTCATGAGTGCATCGAGACTGCGTGCCATTTGCTAACCCAATGTCAGTGCCTTACTCCCTATTATAATGCTTGCTATGGTGGCTATGTAAATAATATATTTTCTAGTCAGTGGGGCCAATTTTGGAACACCCTCTTTAGTGCAGAGAGTATGGTTATCATTGTGTCAGCTTATTTTGTATGGAAAGTAGTATCACACTGTATATCAGAAATAAATAACTAATTTTATTGACCACTAATGTATGATTTATAAGGAGATTTTGTCCATTTTAATCAAAATGAATGTTTGTATTATGGTTCTTTTAGATTGTATTGTATATAAATGCTGTTTTTTTCCATATGACTGACATAACTCTTCTTCTTTTACTAATTGTTGTTGTCAATTGGCAAAAGGTTTGTTGTATAACCCTATGCTGTAATACATTTTTTTTAAAGTACGAATTATATCTATTCATTTGTTTTTACACATAATACCAACTGTTTATTGGCCTCTTTCAAGCTTTATTATTGTGTGCATCTGTAAAATTTCAATTTTCATCCAACAAAAAATTATGATTCTTGTGTACTGTCATTTACTGTATTTATAACAATTCATCCATAATCAGAGTGCCTCTTCAATTGGGTCACCTAAACAGATTGGAAGAGCATGACATTTTGTTTTTGACTGTCTTTTTAAACATTTTAACTTTTTCATATAGAAACGTTCTTTTTTAATGCACACTAATTATCTCCAGACAAAATGTAAATGGAACCCGTTAAAACAACACGTGAGTACTGGGAAAAGAGAAATACGTATTTGAATGGATAGCTAATGGTTTACTTAAAAAACATATAAATAGAAGATTACATAATGCAAATAACTGTGACAAAATTGTGTTTTTTAAATTTCTTCCAGCTACTGAAACATATTTGAACTGTTGGTCGTTTACACATTTCTGTAGTGTGTGTCATTCAATAGACCACATACACTCTAATAAAAAACCTCTCTTTAAAATCACGAAAAGATTTTGGAGTCTCAATCCATTAAAAGAAAGTACTATATATATTGCAATCTATTCAAAATAAGAACATATCATTTCTGTTGTAAGTCTGTGCTCCTTACATCTATTGTTCTCTCTTACTTTGTTCATTCTTATTATTTATTTTTATTTCTCTTAGGGTAGTGTAAAACTTTACATCTAATACTATTAGTATCCATTCTTTAAATTCCTAGGCAATCTGAACTTGTATGATGCTGCAGAGTCATTGAATACAAGCAAATCTATGTCTCTTCACAGCTGCATATTTTACCGTCCACTTTTAGTAGAAACACTGTCATGTGATATTATTTCAAGGATGAACATTTTCTTAGAAATAGGTACCAGGGGGGCGTGGCTTGGTGCCATGGCGGTTGGTCTGGCTCTGTGAGAGCTGCGTCTGGTGCTACATGCCCATTAACAATGCCGCACTGAGGATGTCCATTCCGCACAAGGTTTGCGGTGATCGAGGTGTGGGAAGAGTCGTGGCACCTAATCATCCACCTCTGGCAATCTGAGGTGTGCCAAGCGCAAAGTTAGCTGCGGGACCACCTCAGATCGGCCGGCGCGCATGGTGGTGGCCCAAGATGGCGAATGACATGGAGGCAACGAGAACTAACAATGCCGGTGCCGACCCAGGACAGGGACAGCAGTGATGGGGGGCACAGCAGCGGTGCTGCGCTGGGCTCCAGGGGGATTAGCCCCAAACAACCTGGATGAGAGGCTCCCAACCCGGCTATGAGGATTGGGGTGATTCCTTAGTACCCCTGCTGTTGGAGACCCCTGCGACTGTCCTCTGGGGCCTCAACCCTCCAGTCCGTGCGACAGACAAGTGCTTTCGGCAGCGTCTGCCATCTCTGTGCCGGAAGCGGCAGAGCTTGCGGGGGCGAGAGGAGTGCAGCGGGCAGCCCGATGAGCAACATGGACAGCCACAGCGGATTACAGCTGAGCCCCGATCTAACTCACCAGCCTCCGGTGGGTTGCCAGATGGGTGCCTTTGACGGCCACAATTGAAGGCTACGGGCCCTGAAACGAAGCAGCGGCCTCCACCGCCCCCTAGGAGCCGGCCCGCAGAGTTCCAAGAGATGTCGAGCATCCGGCACTGCCAGCTCTGAAGCATCCGGCACCCCATACAGACATACACCCACAGTCTACAGCTGCGTGGGTGTTTCCGGTATTGCTGTGGGCTCTCTCCTGTGCACCCAGTTGCACGGCACTGGGAGGCTGCCATCAGCGGAGGACGGCTTCACCCATCCCCGGTGGCCCTTAATCCCACCAGGAATATTCAGCCATCTTGGGGGTCCTCCCCCCCTTGGCGGTGCCGGATCCTGGAGCCCTCCAGTGAAACCAGCAATGAGGCGGCTTGGAGCTGCCCATCAAGCGAGACCGATACAGTCCCAGGGGCCTGGAGCGAGGTAAGGCGGCCCTCGCCGCACTGTTTATTAACTGCTGCCAGCAACACCGTGGGGGGGTCCTCCCTCCCAGGGCTTGGGGGACCGATCAGCAGCCTCTGGCATAAGTAGCAACACACAGTGCGTGGAGACCCATGACCAACCCCCTCTGGCTATAGCGGAGGGACCAGGCTGTTCTTAAGAGCCCAAAGCGGAGGGTAACAAGACGGGGTTAGCCGCACCTGGAGGGCGATGACCCATGTAAGACTATAAGAAGCATCCCCCCATCCTCTGGCTTCAGCGCAAGGGTGGCCATTGTCCCTACGCCAACCCATGGAGGGAGCCCTTGGCAGTGAACACTGAGGCCAGTTCAAAGGTGAAGCTCGAGTCGCTGAACCGCCTGCAATCCCTAGCAAAGCGTCAAACCCAGGTCCCCCTCTGCGACCAGAGGCAGACTCAACCGATCAGTGATTGCTGCTAGAAGCCCGGGAATCTGGACAACGCAAATCTGCCCTCGCTTGAGACACTGAACCGACATTGCAGCAATAGAATATTGCAAAGGAATACGTTATTAGCCATCCCAATAAAGCAGGACATGCCCACCACTATGTCCAGGAACCCCAAACCGACCAAACAGGCAGACATAGCTGCCTTGCTATTGACCCCAATGGCCGAAAAATCAAAGAAAGGAGAGCACTGTGAAGGAGTGGGCCTTGGTGCTCCCCCAAACTCTGGCCCGAACAGTCATCACAGGGGATCACAAAAGGGGACCTGCAAGAACTCTTAGCCGCAATCACTAAGGAATACCAAAAGGGAACTGAAGAACTGAAAAGTAAAATCTCGACCCTAGACAAGCGCGTGGGGGAAAGTGAAATCAGGAAGGAGGAAATCAAGACCACTCTCTTCGAACAAAACTTCAATATTGGGGAAGGGGCCGATAGACTAGCAGCACTGGAAGCCAGATGCAACGCCTTGGAAACCAAACAGGAAGATGCTGAAAATAGATCAAGGCGCAACAACATCCGCCTGAGGGGTATCCCCATAATCATCTCCAATGAGGAATTGGGAGCATATGTTAACAACCTGCTCCGCTTCATCCTAATCCTCCCAGATGAAGCCCCGCTTGAGCTGGACAGAGAGCACAGGACTAGATCCAGGCAAAACACAGCCCCCCTCTTGATGTTTTGGTGAGAGTCCACTTTTACAGAGTCAAAGAGGAGATCATGCGGGAGGCCAGGAGCTCCGCTCGCATATAGTTACGCTGCAATAGAAATGTATCAAGAACTGTCAGCGGTAATCCTAGCCATTAGGAAAGCCCTCAAACCGCTGAACGAATTAGCTGAGAGAAAGGAAAGTCGCATAACGCTGGAGTTTCCCTACAGCTCTCTCCTTCACATTGGAAGGAACTCTCCGGCATATCCAGGCCCTCAAAGAAGCAGAAAGGCTCATGACCCCAGAGGCGGGAGTGACGGAACTCACCAGCCCTCCTTCCAACAAGAAGGGTGCATAATGAGCAAATGAGCATCCCTGAAATCCTAGTACCACGTGGAGGGCCGCCGGAGAATACGCGTCCGTGCCCGCCGGAAACAAGAAGTCCAATCACCACTGACTGGGTCGGATGGTGGCTAATAATCGGAGGTCCCCTAGCGGCTGGCAGCGATCGCCGATCTGAACTCGACCAGCAACGGCAGTCTCCACCAACAAATTGATCTGAGCAAAACTGGGGGCTCCAGTGTTTCCCTGTTCAAGCAGATGTTTGAAAGGTCACTTCACCCTTCAAGACTGGCAAAGTTGGCGATGGTGCCCCCAGAGGCGAGTGAGCAAGAGAAAGTCTGGCGAGTCCCGATCACCAAGTTCCTTACGCCTCACTATTCAAATGAGAGGCATTGCTGCCTCTATCTGAAGAGGCGCGTTAGCCAGCTATCTGCCCCGTTGGTTGACGGCTGGCTCGGAAAACAGGTTTTTGGTCATGGAGTGGAGGGTTGGCGGGGGGTCAGTACTGGGGAGGAAGGGGTACCTGAAGGAGGGGTACCTAAAGGGGGGAACAAATGCCCAGAAGGGCAATTACAAGGAGGGGCTATCTTACTCTCAGGGTACTGATCAAGCTGCATAATGTCACACCATTGTAATGGCCTCCCAGGATAAGGCTCTGACCATATCCACCTGGAATGTGCAGGGCCTCAATGCTCCACGGAAGAGAAAGCTAGTTGAACATAGACTGGCCCAGCTGGCGGCAGACATCGTCTTCCTACAAGAAACTCATTTACTAGTAAGCGACGAAAGACGCATAAACATTCAAAGTTATCCCAAATGTTATTTTGCCTCAGCAAACCAGAAGAAAGAGGGGGTGGCCATTCTTCTCAGTCGGGACATCCCACTATCAAGGGCTACAGTTAAAAGAGACCCGGAGGGGCGCTACCTAATGCTGAGGGGCCTTCTAATTGAACTTCCTATCACCCTAATTCCAATATACAGCCCAAACAAGGAACAGGGACAATTCCTCCACACTCTGCTTCCAGTAATCTCAGCATTTGCGAAGGGTCACTTGCTAATCGGGGGGGGGGGGACTTCAATCTCCCTCCGGATCCGAACCTAAACAAAACTCTTCCACCATCTAGGGAAGATTTCGTTAAAGCCTTGGCAATGGCCGAATTCCTAAGGGAAACTGAATCTATCAATGTATGGAGGCTATTCAACGGCGGCGCGATGAAAGACTACACCTTCTTCTCCCATGTGCAGAGAGGCCACTCGAGGATTGACCTGATATTGGCCTCAAACGCAATGATTCCCTGTATAGAGGACATACAAATTGGGCATATTGCTGTGTCAGATCATGCTCCCGTTTCCATGAACCTGTGGACCCAAGGCTTCCAGGATCTGCCCAAAGACAATGGAAATTTCAGGACCATATCCTCATGGACATAGCCGCCAGTTCGGAATTGGCTGAGTCACTGATGAACTACTTTAAAGACAACTCCACCAGAAGTAACTCAACTGCCATCGTCTGGGACGCAATGAAACCTGTGATTCGGGGGTGGTAATGGACGCTGCAGCTAAGCTCAGAAGGCAATCACATCTACAACAAGCCAAGCTGGAGGAGAGAGTGGTGGAGTTGGAGAACAGCTTTAAAAGGCGTCTGTCCAAATCTGTAGGACGCAATCTCAAAAAAGCAAAATCGCTGCTGGAGATGCATCTGGCGGACTGCGCAGCCAGAGCCCTAGCCCATACTAAACAACTCTACTACCTTGACAGTAACAAAGCAAACCGACTGCTGGCGCACAAACTGAAGAAAATGCAAACAAGAAACAACATCCAAAGCTTATACGACAGGGTTGGGGTCCTACACCATGCGGAGAGGGAGAAAATCGAACTGATGACCCAACATCACAATGAGGTCATGACAGGATCCCCAACAAGTAGGTTGGCACAACTGAAATTTCTGTCCTCGGTCCAAAAACGGGCCCCCCATCCCGCTCTGGAAGCCCTGGAATGCCCGTTTACAGCAGAAGAGGTGGGCGACACCATACATTCTCTGAAGAACACGACCCCACCATCAGATGGGTTCACAATCCAATTCTACAAGAAATTCGCCTACATCTTAGCGCCCCAGCTAGCAACCTTATTTAACTCTTTCCTGTCAACGGGTTTGACCTCCCCCTCCATGGAAGAGTGATTGACAGTCCTCATCCCGAAGCCTGGAAAAGACTGCGCGCAATGCGCTTCATACAGGCCTATTACGCTCTTGAATAATGATGCAAATATCTTTGCAAAAACCTTGGCAAACAGATTAATCATGCGCCCAAGACAACATCCGCAGAACTATCTACATCATTGAATCAGCGACCAAGTTGGGCCAGGAGCTGGTAGTCCACTCATTGGATGTGCACAAGGCATTCAACATGCTAGACTGGGGCTATATCAATGAAACCCTGCACCACTTCGGATTCGGCCCAAATTTTGTAAAATGGACACTAGCGAACTACCAGAATCCCTCCACCAGGCTGCAGATCTGAAAAAATCAACCTAACGAGAAGCACTAGACAGGCTGCCCCATTTCCCCCCTCATCTTTGTGCTTTCGATTGAGCCATTTGCCATCAGAATTCGTCAGAATCAGTCGATTTGCGACATTAAAAACAAAGAAGAAGACTATAAAGCTGCCCTCTATGCTGATGATGTGCTACTAATGATCACTCAGGCAAAAGAATCGATGAAAGCCCTATGGCAAGAATTGGAGGCCTTCAAGGAAGCTTCAGGGTTCACAGTAAATCTTAAGAAGTCAAGTGCAATGGGCGTCAGTATACCGAAGAAGCTCAAAGAAGAGTTTGAGTCCAGTTATCCGATCCCATGGTCAAAGTCGCAGATCAACTACCTGGGGGTCCAGATTCCGAACCAAATAAATAAAATATATAAGGCAAACTTCCCTCCCCTGTTCAGGGAGTTGAAAAGTGATATGAAGAGATGGCAGAAACAAGAAATCTCTTGGTTTGGCAGAATAACGCCAATTAAAATGAACCTAACTCCAAGACTGCTGTACTTCGGACTGGCCATCCCAATAACCATCTAAAAGAGAGCGCTCCTGAAACTGCAGGCTGAGATCATGAAGTTCATCTGGGAAGGAAAGAGAGCACAAATCCTGAAACGTATCATGCTCTTGGGCTCAGCAACAGGCAGCTTGGGGGCCCCGGACATTCCCAGGTACTGCCTCGCAGCACAGTTGTCACATGCCTTCTCCTGGAAGCTAATCCACAATCTCCCCCGGTGGCTAAAACTGGAAGAGAGCTGGTGCCGGAACCCGATAGAAGATCTACCGCACACTAAGGAGGGCAGCAGGCCCAAATAGAGTATGCCTCTACTAGCAACGACAAACACAGTGCTGAGCTGGAGAAGAGCAGCACGTCTGTGGAATAGCAGGAGCACAGTAGGTCTGCTCTCACCCATCTGGGACAACCCAGACTTCTCCCCAGGAATCTCTTAGGAAAGGGAAAGACGGGGGTCTGCGGGTTGTGGTGGATTCCTTCGAAGGGGGTAGCCCGCTGAACTTTGAGGCCTGCAAAGCCAAGTTTCTGGTTCCAGAAACAGAGAGGTTACGATACACTCAGCTCCGCCACTGGCTTTCAATCAAACTGATGAGGAAACAGGGTAGCAGAGAGCTGACAGCCCTGGAACCATCATTGACTGGAACCTCCCCTAAAGGGAAAGTCTTGGCTCTATACAAGCTACTGGATAGAATGGATCCAACCAAAAAGGAGCCTTACATGCTGAGGTGGGAGAGGGACCTGGGCAAAGCCATCGACCCGGTAGTATGGGATCACATATGGACCTGAGCGCACAAAAGCTCCAATGCCTGACAAACAAAGAAGGAACTTTCAAGATCTGCTTCAGATGGTACCGCACCCCCAAGCTTCTGAACAAGTGCAACCCGTCCATCCCATCCCAATGCTGGCGTGGATGCTCAGAAGTGGGGACACTATTTCACCTATTTTGGTCCTGCCCCAAAGTCTTCCCATTCTGGAAATATGTCCTGGAACAAATTAAACTGATAACAGGCCCCACAATTCGGTGGGATCTGGGAATCGTCTTACTGGGCCCGACTGGGGAGGGTCAATTCCCGCTGACGGGCCGAATGGCAAACCTATGCTCGCACCTGCTAACAGCGGCAAAGATATCCATGGCTAGACTCTGGAAATAATTGTCGCTGAAAAGATTACAGCTGCCAGATTCAGAAACATCAACAAGTTCGACCTGACCTGGGCCCCCTTCCTAGATTATACACAAAAAAAACCTGGGGTGTCAAGACCCCCTCCGACCCTGCGCTGGATGGATGGGGACCCAACACTAAAGGATCAATCTGGAGAGTGCAACGCAGAAAGCGGAGGAGGCATGAACCACATGCCTCCCTCTAATATGAATCACTCACCCATCTCACCTCTCCCTTTCAAGTGAACTATGTGACATTCGGACGAGCAAGCAGGCATATGTAGCCTCCGCCTCGATCTAAGCTAACTGTAATGAACTTTGCGCCCCCCTGGTCTCCTTGACAGCTATCCCTTCACCTACCTACCCCACTGTGAACTTGACAATGTAATTGGTTTATGTTGTTCCTTTGTTTGGTTTGTTTAAATTTGCAATGCAAGCTTGAGAGATTACCTCTTCAGCAATGTACGGCTTGGTAGCTTGATTGTATAAAATCAATAAAAATAAGTTTGGAAAAAAAAAGAAATAGGTACCAGGCCCTATACAAAGTTTAAAATGTGTGCATTATTCTTTGTTCCATCCCTTCAATATCCTTGCAGCATGATCAAAAAATATTTGTTACACTCCAAGTATCTAAGTGAAGATTTCTTTCTTCACCTTGTAATTCCCCCTATGACTTGTAAAGCACACAATTGCTACCCAAAGCTAGGTCTGTGCTCAATAAATACCCTAATCATCATCATCATCATCATAATAATAATAATAATATTAGTAATAAAAATAAAGGCACGACCCAGGCAGGAATCATCCTACTATACTCCACCACCGGGGTGCTTGCAGCAACTGCCACATGAAGAACATGCCCAGGTCTCCCCAATTGATCTACATGCCCTCCTACACCATTACATGTCTCAACTCTGCGGAGCCTTCACCAGAGACCCTGACTCCAATAGGGCTTCTAACAGAGGTCTTGACTGCCATTGGGCCTCATTAGGAGTTTGGAGGTAACCATGGCGCTATTAGCGCCATGGCTACCTCGAAATCCTTACCGACTCCACCCTGGTGAATGGAGCTATTAACGCCCCATTCCAAGGTTGGTGGGGGCGGTAATTCCCCATTCACCAGGGCCCTTCCCCATTCCCATTTGAGCCCCCATGGGGCTCAATGGGAATGGGGAAGGTACTAATAACAGTACCGCAAATTGCGGTACCGTTATTAGCACCAAAGTCCCTTTGCGGGTCCCGTCCTTAACGCCTGGTAAAGTGAATTCGTAATAGGGCGGTAAGGGATTACCGGTACAGTGCCCTTACCGGTACGGTAATCCCTTACCGTCCACCTCGTAATGAGGCCCATTGCCTCTAGGCTGAGGTCATCCTATGTTGGCCCTCCTTCCTCTCCCTCTCCTTCTCTATGAGGCCACACCCAATGCCTGTTTTCCCCCCACTGACTCTGTAGACAAATGGATCCATGTGACCTTAGCCTCTGAACTGGCTCCAACAAACAGCAAAAGGTTCACCCCTCTTCATCAATCATGGCAGTGGAGAAACACAGCTCCTTCACTTCCTCTCCTCCCACCTTCCTCCCTTCCCAGTTTCTCAAGGAAGAGAAAAGAGAGAACTATACACTCTGTGAGTATTGAGAACCATACCCAAGGAAACAAGAAAGCACACTATACGAACAACAAACCAACACGGCAACAAGCGGGGAGAAGAGGGTCAGACAACAACATGAAGGGCATAACCGGGAAAAGATAAACATTGTTCTGGTGTTTTTGTTGGCAATAGGGTCAAAGACAGAAACCTTTTGGGGTTTTACATTTTATCAGGGTAAATAAAAGGAAAAGGGACAAGAGTAAAGGGTGGTTTTCCTTTTTATTTAGCGGATACTATCAAACCACTGAAAAAGAGTTACAGAGGTAGAGGGGCACAGACATGGACAGCAGAAACACTCCTAAGGAAAGATAACTACACCAACAAAAACAGTCAACTAGTGAACCTGTTCTAAAACTGCTAAAAACTCTCCAAAAGCATTTAACACCCTCCAAGTGTGTGCTTGTCCTATCGAACACCTCCCTCACAAAATAGCAAAACAAAGAAGAAAACAGGAAGGGAGCTGGGACTTTATAGAGCTTCAAAATTCCTTTAGAAATTTGGTTGGCTGAATTTACTCCCTCAAACTTTATTTAGGAGATTCTAGGTGATTGGCTGAACGAATTTGAAGAATGGACTAAGATTTGACCCAAGAACCGAGGCTCCTGAATGGATCATGAAATGGAAAAGACAGAGAAGCCTGCTGTGAGTTCAAGCAGGGCGTCAACTGAAGCAAAACCATGCTGGGCACTTGAAGTGTAGGACAAATTACAACAAAAAGATGCAAAGAGGCTCATAGGTACATTTAATGGAAATCCTACAGGCTTAGTCTGGAGTCAGTCAATAATGGAAAGGAAAACGTTCTGACCATGCCTTTTTTTCGGACAGAGTGCATAAGACATTACTTTCATTAGGGCTATAACAACATAATGAAAGAAAACACCCTCATCAATAATGAGGCCAGGTTAATAAATGTCTTTTCTTTTTTAATTAAGCTACACAAAATTGAATGCCATTTTAAAATAAAAGACATTCTAGTGTTGATACTTTTTCATGTACACTGAGTGCCTATGATTGTCCTACATCATATGACCCCTTTTTTGGGTGGTTTACACATAAACTTATTCAAGATCCTTCAACTTTGGCATATTTTTAAAACCAACACATTGGATAATGCACAATATATACTGTTAATCCTTTTCATGACTTGTAGGTTGGTTCTAAAAAGGACCGTTGGTTTTGAGTGTTGGATCTGTATAGGGAAAAGCAGTAAGGGAAACTTGCCCACACTAAACACTACTTTTAAATGATGGTTATTTTTTGGGGGGTTATTGTGGGGGTGAATAAAATGCATATAAATCAATAATCAACAATTCAAAAAACAGATCAACACAAAAAACAAAGTAATGGAGATAGGTGTAAAGCACCTTCCATCAAAAACCTGTCACAAGCTATCATAAGTGGGTGAGAACAGCAAAGGCACCCCTTCAAAACACACTCCGGACTCTGATGATATGGCACATTGTCAGCTTTGGATGTTATGTTGTTTGATATGTGTAGAGTGCCTACTGATATTTATATGGCTTTGTGGCAATGTGTGTTGGAAAGCCCCTTGGAAAGACCATAGTCTGTGTAAACATGCAAATAAAAAGAGGATTACATTGCATGCAAATAGTAATCAGGCAAACATTCAACTGCTAGCAGAGTTCACCAGTATAAAACATTATGAAACATTGAACAAATCATGCAGAGCATTGTGTTCAAGCGCAGATATGACTGCTATGTCAGTGACTATGTTACAGCTGAATTGAATTTCCATGGGCCTCGGCTGTATTCAATGGGTTGCAGGGCAAGGTGGAGAATGGGAATTATAAATGTTCTATCCACGGTCTACAGTTGAGGGCTCAGCTATACTTTACATGCAGAACATACGCAGTCGCTTTCAAATTACAGGCACAATTGTCAGATATGTCAAACATACATGTTGATGCATGTCCTCTTGTATGTAGCATCGGATTATTGGGAAATGTCTATTCCTTGGTTTCCAGCTACATCTATCATGTGTATGTTGTATAGGGCCTGGAATGTTAATTTCAATCAGTCCTCTGAAATGTAATGCCTCAATTATGCATGTAAATAAGTTCCTTTTATAATTCTTCAAATAAGACATTTTGGGATAGTACTGTTGAGGACAAGTCGGGTAGCACTGCTGCAGAGGAGCCAGAATTAGGCAGTGCAGGGGTATCTAACGGTGCTGAGGGTGGCAGTAGAGGTTCCAACATTGATGAGGACGGTGCGGTTACTGTAGGGCTGATGTGATACACGGATACATCCCTGCCAGCCAGCCACACAGCCTGTTTCACAGAGGTCGTATGACAGGCAGCATCCAGCATCCAACAAAGACAGATCAGGTGCTGGATCAGGGACATTTGCCCATGTCCATGTCTCATAATGTTCCCACAAAAAGGTCATTGCGCACACTCTATCTTTGCCAATCAGTCGTCCTACAGCACACAATAGCACTGCAAGCAGAACAATGATGGACAGCATTATGGATAGTACTAACTGGGTTGTCTCAAGTGATCCACCAATGGAACTGCTATGCCTCCTCTCCTCCGATGACCTTGTGATGAACATCAAATGAGTTTCAGCAGGCAGATACAGTATTATCTTCCTCATGCATCTCTTCATTATGCAACTGCACCTCCAGGACCTCCTTCTTCATAGTCCAGAAAAATGCAAAAAAAAAGAAAAAACAAAGTAAAATAATAATTTAATTGAAAATAAAGAAATTACAATAAAATAAAACAGCACATCACAAACAATATGAAAATAAGTAAAAGGATGAGCAGGAAACTAAAGGAATAAAAAAGATATAGAAAAGACAGATCTGGAGATCTAGTAACCTCGATGTCTGCTCCACCACTCTCTCTTAGAAGCAATGGAAATCTAACAGGAGTGTCACACCTGTACACGTGAAATATGTGCTGCTCACCCAAACTCTGTGAGGCTTAATATTTTCTCATAGCTGACTCATTTCAGCTATTTGGAAACTAGTGCACAAGTAGAGAATCCTATGAAACATTGTGATGCTATCTTTAAAAATCACAAGATCCCCCACTCTCTGAACTTCAGACAATCAGCATCAGACAAATACAATCACCAGACCTCTGGACTCCACAAGTGAAAATCACAATGTTCACTCAAATAGTAAACAATTAACTTCTGACACACAGTTTAACTACCGTACACATTACTGTACAGTTTGTGGTACCCTAGCTACAGCCTCCCTCGTTTATAAATGCCTCTACTGTGCCTTTTTATACAGGTTTCTATTTATTTAGCATACACAGGAACTTTTTGATCTTGTCAGGATACTATGGAATATGGTAATATTTACAAAATGTGTATCCTGCACAGCCATTTAGCTATTATTCCTCTATGTCTTGATGAATGAACACAGTGATTTGGCTTTGTGAATCAAAACTAAAAATGCATTTTGAAATATTGTACTAAGTACACTTGCACTTCTTTGTCCACAACACTCTTCTTATGCCATCATCTCTTCATTTCTCCTAGAGGGACAGTTTGTTTACCCTCTTTCTGCATAATGTATGAGACATTCATCACTATTTGTCAAAAACACCTTGTAGTTTGGCCTCAAACAATGGCCATTAGCTATCTAACTAGGACAAGGACCTAAAGAACAATGCATAAAAGACCACTCTTGCAGCTAATGTTAAAGAGCTGGGGTCTCCCCTTGGGTATATTACATGTTCATGTCTATGTTAATAATGATACCACAGTAAGGCTAAGACTTAATTTGCAGGGCCAGTTTTCAAATGTTATTTTAAGGGAGACATGGAATCACAAGTATGACACTGACACAATGCGTATAAGTTTTAAACTCCTGCTTTGCCCTATAGCTATGATGGGAGTAGTCTCTACCATCAAATAATAAAGAAAACACAGTTCTAGTCACTCTCTGTCAAATCAAAGATGGCCTATACTAACAAAACCTAATGCCTGCTCTATCTCTTATACACAAGTGTGTAAAGGAGAATATGTATGCAAAGGAGAATCACTATTATAACATAAAGAATCAATGTGGCTGAGTCAGCTCTCTTTCCCACATTGAACAGCACAGAGTAAGGCAGTACCTGTAAACAGGATGACATACTCAGGCTCAGGTTCTAAAGAAAAGGCAGTTCAAAACATGGATTGAGGCCCGCATAGCCTTCCATGTTAAAGTCACTTATTCCAGCTCTCAAAAGTTCTTTCACAGTACAAAAAAAGTTTCACACAGGTCTCCCTCAGTCAGCCTTGGACCTCTCAACCTAAAAAGTACCTAATTTAATGTAGATCTCCCTCAGCCAGGCTCAGACCTCGCTATCATAGCACTTGCATTGTTTCCCTTAGCCAAGCTTTATTCACATTCCCTTTCCGTAACTTATCATACTTCCGGTCTCCCTCAGTCAGGCTCTGACCTTTCACGGATGTTGAAGACGTTTTTGAATGTGTGAGTCTTTTACTATCGACATCAGCAGGACCACTTGGGCTTTCTCTTCAGCTTTTACTCTTATGTTATTTGCCCTAGTGTTTCTTGGTATTAGTAGTTCAGTATCATAAGCACAAAAGTCAAAAGAAATCTTTCTCTTCAAGCATTCACCTTTACACTTCCCCTTTTCCTGGGGTTAATCTTGACCATTACGCATTTCAGAGTTTGTTCACCTTGCCACTTTATAACAAAACATTTCACATTTCACTGAGACCTTCGAGTGGGCTACTTCATGTCATGGGACCAGTCTGCTATTCTGTATCACTGGCTTCACAGTTATCAGGCACTTCAAACTTCATCACTGGTTAGCTTTCTTTCATGTTTGATCAGCATGTGTGCAACCTTCACTTGTGAGATACACTGTCGCGGCATAAATCTTTCCTTGACACAACTCGGCCTTTCATGTCTTTCTCTAACTCACTGGTTGTGCTTGTTCCTTTTTTGTCTCTGCGGCTTTGAAACACAATGCAGATTTCTTCTTGTCTGCGATTTGGCTTTCTCCACGTCTCCTTCACTGTTTCCCAAAGGGAACAACCTCCTGCAAGGAACTTCAGGGTTTCTCTAACCTTTGCTCTAGTTCCTCGATCAGTCATCCTGCTCCAGTGGGTTTGCCCTTGCCCCGTAAAATCTGCTCCTTCTTGTGTTCCACCTCGCTCAGAGTGTTTCTCTATCGTCTGCCTTTTATCCGTGTCGGGAGAGCGAATGGGTATCAGATGTGTGTGATTAAAGTCAGGTGTCTGACTTTGCCTGACCTGATTAGCGGGACATGTCCAATGTAATATGTAAGGGTTAGCCTCTTTACTCTCAGTCACCCTCTTCCTCAACCCAGTGTTTGTGTAGAAAGGGTGGGGGAGTTGGGACATTGGAGGATCCAATAAAATAGTATGGGGTATGGGTACAGGAAAGGGGGGAATACCAAAGACCCCTCACATAGGTGATCCTCCCGCACTGGTCCACCCCCAGGGTCTGGTCCAAGGGTGATGACCGTGCTCTGGCCACCTAAGAGCGATTCCCAGGCACTAGTAGGTGAGACATCCTTTGGTTTCACACATTATCCTGATGCATAACTTACCATACCTTTTAATTTATATACTTCTGATATGGATGAGACAATAGAAAGGGTCATTTTTATTCCCCTTATGATAAATGGCATAACAATATATGGGTTCTCTTATGCCAATGATGTGGTCTGATTAAATATTACTCAGTTGGGCCTTCAGAGGCTTATTAATGCCTTTTATGATGATACTCAGGAAAATGACTTAGACATTGGGCCTCATTACGACCCTGGCGGAAAGTTACCGCCAGGGCCGTGTCTTTACCGCCATGGTGCTAACTACGTTAACGCCATGGCGGTAAGGGGATTTACCGCCCCATTCCGACCTTGGCGGGGCGGTAAATCCCCAATCCCCATTTACCCTTCCCCATTCCCATTTTTGCCCCATAGGGCATAATGGGAGTGGGGAAGGCGTTAATTACGCCACCGTAAATTACGGTGGCGTAATTAACACCAAGTTCCCTTACCGCCATGGTTTTTTACACCCGCTAAAAGCAGGTGTAAAAACCGCCATGGCGGAAAGGGAACTCGTGATTGGCGGTAAGGGGTCGGCGCAGCTAACGATGGCGCTAACCCCTTACCGCCAGGGTCGTAATGAGGCCCATTGATGCCAACGTGTCAAAGATTATGCGGTTTTCTGCAGGAAAGAAACCCCTTCGGCTTAATTTGGAAAATTGGGAGCCAGAAATTTGAGATCTTTAATGAATTGAAGAATCTTGGATTTTATATTTCTGCAGGCCCAAAGAAGCAATGGTTTCTGAGAATTATTAAAAAAGGCAATTTAACTATCTGTACAGATGAAGAGAATTAACCATACATATGTTAAATTCTCTCCATTACTAGTTATGACATTTTATGATGCAAAAGTAAGTTAGAGGTTCCCCATCACCTCATCGACAAATATGATCTTGATATATTTATGGAATCAGTTTGGGGTAAAGTGCTATCCATCTCCATTTGTGTGCCCATAACAGTGATTTGATTTGAAATTGGTCTGGTTTCAGCTCCCATGTTAATTCAAAGAGATTTGTATTCTGTAAACAATATATAGATGATCAGAGAAATACATTATTTAGACAGTTTAACAGAAATGCGGATAAAGGTTTAATCCAATATGTGTATAAGTGTAAAACATTTCTGGAATTGATTGGTGACTCTTTGGATACTTTGATCCAAAATGTTGGGTCACTAAAAACAAATATTATGGCAATGGGACTGATGTAACACCAATAGTACGATTAAAAGCTCTGTGCTCTATCAATAACTAAAGCATGAGTCTAAATACCTTTGAACCATGCCACATTATTTCATTCAGTTCCCCAATGCTTGGCTTAGGGCACATGATATGTGTATGAATTGTTATAACAAACTTTGGATCATCTAGTGTTGATATGCCCAGTTCTAAAGAATTTGGATACTTTGCACTTTGGTAAATTTGTTAATGACTTACCTTTTTATTTGCAATGATAGCCTATGGGAAGGGATAAATAGGGGACATTTTAATTCCTTGCCGTCTGCAGTATTGTGTTTATTAAATAGATTACATGAAATAGATGTTTAATATTAGGATGATGAATTTAATGATTTTGTCTAGAATGTTCCTGCCTTTTCTTCTTTTTTTATTTAGTCTCATTAGAGTGCACAAAGAAATGATTGTAATTTGTATGATATTTTATGTAATTGAATTTGAGATATATCATTGACAGATTTAAATGTTTGTGTAAGGTTGTATAAGGATTTTCTTTTCCTTTTAAAACCATGAACACAATAAAAATAAATAAAAAAACAATGCAAACACTATTGACAAATCGAACCTCTTGAAGGAGTGCAAACGCTTTTTCATCAAGAAGAACTTGGGGCTTTCAAACCATCTGATTTATCTCTCCTGGACCTATCACACTTAAGAGAGAATATAATTGTGAATTTGCCTACTTCTATCTGTGAAGTTATGGCTGGTAATGTGATGCAAAATCCTAGTTCTTTTAACACACATATGAACAAGACTGATACAGATAAAAATACAGAGTTTTTTTGCTGAACTAATTATCATTATTTTAATCGCTCAGCAATGCTGCAGCTATTCCACAGTATTTTTCCACTTCGTAGTGTAGTTTCAGACAGAAAACATCACAATTGCTGACTTATTAGAGACTAACATTTCAACACTTCTATTGTGAATATTGAATTCATCTTCCATCTTAGATATTGTTATTTCATTGGATGCCGATCTAGACAAAATGGGTTACAATTGTACCATTATAAAAGCATCTTTTGGTAGGAGGGGTGCTGAGAGAAATACTCAACTCACTCAACTTCTTACCTATTGTTTCCTTCTAATGACATAAACAACTATTATTTTGAACAGTGTTCACCTCTTACTCATCTCCCTATTGGGAATATCAACAAATATATCACTGTAGTTTTCAATGGTGCTGGCACTCAAAAACTAAATGCTCAGTACAATGTAGAGGAACCATGGGATTTGGAAACTACTCATTGGCAGTGGTTGCCAATGGTTCTTAAACCGCAATTACTAAAGGGACACTAGCCAACCTATTTCTATACTATCTTGGAACATTCAAGGATTGTCACATAACACTGCACTGGTTTGTTCAATACTATTTCTAATTATAGTGCAGTGGCCTTACATGAGACATGGATGGTGGATAAACTGGATATAGATAGTAGACAGACTATACAGGTAACTGCATCTATAATCCTCATTAGTAATCTCCTCCCAATTAAGGAATTAGAAATTGGCTCAGTATTGTTTTTGGCAGGTATTATTAATTGGCAGTAACAGGGGGGTCATACATTGCTATTACCTATTATCAATATTTATGACCCTCTGTCTAGCAGTAAGCAAATAAATATTCTAAAGATTGTGGGCAAACCTTTGGACCAACACATTGACCATATACTAATCATCATCTGTGCTGATTTTAATGCAAGGATTCTACGTGACCATGGCCATAACTGTTGAATCGCCCTGTCTAACCCAACCCAGCATTTTCTTTACTCAAAGGAATTTTGATGGGCAAATTTGATTTACCGACATGGTTTTTCACCATGTTAAATGCACAAGTCCTGGTAACTCTCCGTGAAATTACACCAGGGCCTTAGGGAATAGCGCATCATCATTGATTATAATTTTCGACACTGGGCTTTGGTCCCTCTTGTGGTTGACATGAAGGTGATAATGTGGGAAGAAAATGGTCACTACCCATTACACTCCACCCTGAATTTTGCAAAACCAAAGTAAAACTTAAGCTTAATAGGTAACATCATTGTCTGCACAAGACCAAATAAAGTTAGTTGGAATCTGTACAACTTTGATAAAGCCAACACTCTTGCGAATAACATTCTTAATGAGCTCATTGCTACCTGCGAAGAACACGCCCTACCAGACTGTAGCACATTAGTGGCTATGGTTTGCATAACTGTACTTGAGTTTATGAAAGTAAAAATATTAAATTGTTCCAAGAGCAACACGTAAAATGTGTCAAATCTTTTTTTTTTGGCAATAAAAACATTAATCATCACAGATGATACGAAACAGAGATCTGTGATATATGAAACTGTTGAGGCATGAACCTCTCAAATATGTAGCCTGAGTGCAGAGAGCCTGCTGCAGCCATCTGTGAAAGGAAAGCCACTCAGCAAAAGTGACTCAGATCCCACTTTAGCAAACTTGATAGGGAACTTTGTCAAGAACTGATCTCATGTTCTAAAACTTCGGATACACGTGTGTTTTGGAATATCATAAATAGCTCTAAACATTTTTCCTGTGTAGTAAATGGGGTTATGCTGGAAGGTTATGTTTTCTACCCTATTTCTTTTAGATAATCGCCACACCACTGTAATCCTAGGGTCAGTGTTACCAGTGTTACCATCATAGAGTGAGAGTTATTTCTTCTGAAGGTACAGTTAGTTTTTCTATTAATTAGCATTGCAAAAAGAATGGTAAAAAAGTGTTTGTGTTTTTGGGCCTTCCACCCATGTGTGATAAAAATATTTCTTTTGGTGGATCTATACCGAATTACTAGTAATTTTAACTGAATTCCCTGGCGTTATTGTTTTTTAAAGGAAAACAATATCATCCTAATCAACCAAATAGGATTTTGAAAAAACGCTAGCATATTAGACAATATCTTAACTCTGGTAACAACTATGCAATATGCCTGTAACACACACACACATTCCATATATGTTTCATATATTATTGACTTCAACTCAGCCTTTGATACTGTTATGAGAGGTCTCTATTGGTGCAAACTTCAAAGCTCGAACATTCCTGCTGCTTTATGTAATATGATCATTGCCCTGCACACTAATACTATAGTGAGATGTTGAGCTGTCACTAACTGGGTTCCAACTTTCGTTGGTTTTAACCAGGGTTGAATTTTGGCACCCACCGCATTTAATCCCTATGTGTCCAATCTGCACATGGCCCTAACCTCTTTAAAAATTCATCCTCTTAAAATTGGAGTTTCCGTCATTCAATGGTTGGGCTATGTGGACCATTTAGTCATAATAGATTGCACCTCAAAAGGGCTCCAAGAGCAACTCAACCTCCTCACGCCTATGCTTGCCTTAATGGATTGAAAAAGAATACTGAGAAAGTAAAGTCATGCTAATCATCCAGTTGGAAAAGGAAAGCATAACAGCTTTAGATGGACACTGGACAATAGCATGGTTGAGCTTGTCTCCCAATATAAATATATCTAAACTACTATTGAACATAAGTTTAAATTGTGCTCGCAGTTACTTAATTTACAAGTTATAGTTAATTAACAACTTGAAGTGCTTAGAGCCTTTTCGCCTAAGCATGTTGGATTTGCGGTGACTACAGTTGTGAAGGTATATTGAGCTAAACTCTAGCCCTTTATTACCTATGGGGAAGACATGTGGGCCACTAACTGAAATAAGGAGTTGGATGCAATAGACAGCAAATGCAAACAAAAGGCTGATCGATTGACGACCAAAGTGACCTCTAGTCTCCAGTCTAACTGTGAAAAACCACCTGTGTTACTTCCAAGTATATGGTAATATGTTCCGGAAATTATATGCCAAGTCTTTCTTAAATTGGGATTACGGGAGTAGAAGCTCTAGTCACGGATGTTGTAAGATGCCTATTCTGGAATACAAGAGGTTTTAGCTCTTTTTGCAAAGCCTCAAAAAAAGTCATATTCTGCAGAATTTTCATCTGATCTCATTCCAGGAAAATCTGTCCTCTGATGTCCTGGGAGTAGATGTTTTTTCCACATAGCAGATGGCATCTAGAGGAACAGAAGGCCGACCAAATGGAGGCTTAATTCCCCTATGTAGCAACTTGACTTTGTTGCCTCAACTTTAATATTTAATGATGTCAATGGCATATTGGTGACTAGAGCTATATATATATATATAATTAATCTCTATTGGAACCCTGCTTCCTCTCTTCTGATTGATTTTTTAGGAAACTTATCTGATTTTTTGGTGGGCTTGTCAGTTCGATTTCCAGATGATGAGATGATTGTTATGGGTGACGTTAATTCTCAGTGTACTGAGATATCATGGAATAGCTCTATAAGTAAGGAAAGAAATGCTAATGGTTATGCCTGATGTAACTTCATGTCAGATTTGGACTTAAGGATGCTCAATGGTAGTATCCAGGGCGACATACTAGTAGACATACCTGGCAAAGAGGTCTGTCTTTCTCGACGATCAACTATATCTTTGCATTTAAAGAAATATTTGACAAATGCAGTGAACTTGGGGTTTCAGAGGGGAATATAGACAATCACTGTATGCTAGAGGCTACTTTTTCTTTTAGTCAGAAAAAACAATCCCCTTTCTATTCACAGGAATTGGCAGTAAATACAGCTGGTAACCGTCTGGTGAGATTTGAAAGAGGCAGTGGCATCCTCACTAACAAACCAGAAATAGCAACCAATGACTTCTCAGGGCAGCAACTTGGAAGATTCTGTGCTCGCGCCAAGTTTAGTGAATCATTGTGGGACCTCAATCCTCCTTTCTCTGGCCCCGTCAAATCAGCAGATCTCATAAATATCTTTTTGATTCAAAAGTTTATGAAAAGAAAAAGCTTAACAGGTACCAAAGGTCATCGTTAAAGAAAAGCATATTGGATCCCAAAATTCTTGAAGTTAAAATAAGATCCTTAAACAATAACCATAGAAATAGGTTGAGATCCTACAAGTATTTGAGGAGACAGAGAGAAGTGGAGGAAATGTTGAAGGCAGTATGCGCTAGACATTGTAGGAACCTTTGGTCTCTTGTGGGTTTGATGAAGGTTTCGACTATCTATTCCCAATATACTGTTATTCAGGTAAGCTCCTGGAGTGACCATTTCTCTACGGTATATGGCTCCATAGACTCACAGAACTTTAACTTAGAATTGTGTTCAAAGTGGTCCCTGAATTATACATCTGAGGATATTGAAAGTCTAATAAAAAAAATCATCTAGCTCAACGGCACCCAACGGTCTGAGCAATGCAGTTTTTAAATTAAATCTTGAACTGTGGTCAAAAGTCTTAAAGTGCCTCTTTGATAACATCATTCTCAGTAAAAGAATTCCTGAGTCATGGAGAAATTCGATCATAATCCCCATCTATAAAAAAGGTGACCGTTTAGCTCCATCGAACTATTGGCCCATATCGCTCTTAGATGCCGATGGGAAGATCTTTTCGGGCCTCATATTGGGTGAGTTAGAGAAATGGGCGGAGGACAAGGGCATTATTCCTAAGCAACAGACGAGTTTCAGGAGAACACTATCTACCTCTATTAACACCCTGATTCTTAGTTGCTTTAGCTCAGAAACTCTTATAAAGGGAGGGACCCCTCTCTTCAGAGCCTGGTTTGATCTTTCCCAGGCTTTTCATACCATTAATTGAAACAGACTATGGTTGAAACTAAAGTCATGGGAACTCCGAGACAATTTGCTGTCTATTTTGATAGAGCTGCATGAAAGATCTTCACTAAGAGTTTGTCTGTCCAACTCAGGGGCTCAATCTATTAAAATCAAGAGAGGGATGTGCCAATGCTTTTTGATTGCACCTTTTGTTTTTATTCTATATCTTTCGGATCTCTTACAATGGTTGAAGAAGAGCGTTCTGGTGGGACCCAAATTTGGCAACATGAAAATCAATTGGTTAGCGTATGCTGACAATATTGTAGTCTTAGACTACAGCCAAATCGGTCTGCAATGCCTACTAACTGCTTTATCAGAGTATGCAGAGAAAAGTATTTAAAAATCAAACAGAGTAAATCAAAAGTCATTGTGTTCAAAATCCACTAATGACATTAAAACTATTTGTTTGGCAATTGGATAATTCTCTGATATCTACTTCTAAAGAAGTTATCTATTTGGGCTCAAAGATAACAGCTTTTCCCACCAAGGTCAACCTACTGTCAACTATAGATCTGAAGGTACTCAACTTGGTTGCACAAATGAAGAAAATCCACCTTAAATATTGTAAATGTTCCTTGCTGCTTCTCTTAAGATCATATATTGCTAAGGTGGTTCCAGTAATCACTTTTGATTTGGAGTGAAACTTTTTGCCCTTCAACATTGACTGGGGTAAGATCGAGGGAAACATTTGGAAAAGATCTTTTGTGCTCCCCAATTGTGTTCCTATATCCTGTTTAAGGTTTGAACTGGGTCTTATCTCACTGGGTGCATGGATGGAGTTGAAATGGGTCTCGACATATAGGCTAATTTTGGATCTTCCAAAATCATCTCTGTGTGAGGAAGTTGCCACATCCATGCACAGCTCTATCTGTCCCTTTCTTAACAAATTTAGATCTAGATGTGATGAGATGCTAGCTCTCTCGGATAGCAATATTGATACTCTTATTCAAAACCCACTGTAAACAAAGGAGTCATTGCACCGTATGGATTGGATCAGGACCACAGACAAAATTAGGTCATATAAACTCTCATTGTCGCTTCAGTTAACTGACAAGCCCAGATCATTTGTTCCTCAGTATTTGACGAAATTTCCTGACTTCAGATTACGGTCAGACTTCCTAAGGTTAAGATTAAGGGCCTCATCACGACTTTGGCGGTAACCCTTAAATCCGGCGGTAGCGCTATTACCGCTGGATTTAAGGGACGCCAAATCAGGACTTTGGCGGATTTCGCCCCAGCTCTTTGCTGGGGGGAAATCCGCCAAAAATTCACGCACATACCGCCGGCGGGAAATCTGCTGGCGGTATTAGCGCGAAATTTCCCCATTGAGTCAAATGGGGAATGGGGCATTCCCGAATGGGCTCAATGGGGAATAGGGATTACCATTACCGCCGAACTTGTGATCCGGCGCTATTAGCGCCGGGGAGTTCGGCGGTAGGGCAGATAGCGCCGGCGCGTCGAAGTCGTGATCAGGCCCTAAATCTGTTACCAACTATGGAAATTCTTCATGTCCGGCATGGTGAAATATATGTTACAGATATCTGTGATAAATGTGATGCAAATGTAACTCAAACTATACGTCATCTTTTGACAGACTGCTCTGGAACCTGGCCTCTTAGAGTGTTAAGATTCCATAGATTTGTTCACGATTCTTGTTCGCTAGGCAAAGATATGTTTTGGGACAGATTAGTCTCAGGAAACAATGTTTTTCTCACTTTAGAGGTGGCTTCTTTCCTGAGAGAACTTAACCTCATGGTAAAAAGGGGGTCTCTATCAACTCCCCAGCAAATGAATGATAACAGCTCCACTCTGTTTAATTGGTCATGCTATATGATTCGAGTATATTGTATATTTTCTTTATTTCTTTTTGTCTTTCCAATGTTTCTTTTTATTTTGTGTTGTGTTTTTATATTCTTAATCTACAGTATGTAATGTGTAAAAATACATTTTTTTTGGCTAACGCACAATAAAAAAAAAGTAAATGCCTGAAAACATTACTCAGACTACCTGCTTCGTCACCCATGGAATATGTCAACTTAGCTCTAACATTTACAGGGTTATCACTACACTGATTGCCCACCACCACAATTACTACTGGAAATGTGTTAATTCCACTGATGACTCTCTGTTATCAGTAGTTGCTCAGGGTTATTCCTAACTGCATACAATTCTTTAGAGCAGTGTAATTGATGATATTTATATAATGGAGTGCAATTGGAGCTCACACCTTACTACAGCACCTATTGACACCAACTATGTTTCCTATAAAAAACTGACAAGGAAAGTTATTCAAGCATATGCTTATGAGTTTACTATGATCACTTTAGCAACCAATGTTAATAGCAGTCTAACCATACAATTTAGATTAAATCGATGGCACCTTACCACATACTTATTATCTTTTCCGCCAGCGATATGCCCGGTAAATGCACCTGGACCAATGGGAACAAATCTGCTACTCTTGATTATTTTTGGGATAACTCCCAAAAGCTTAATCAAATTGTGGATTTTGCAGTATATGACCTTAAGGGGAGTGACCACTTTCTCTTAAGTGCTAATTTACTTTTTGATGCTGGGCACAGGTTCAATTATGGCCTGAGTAATAATGATGTCAATAATGGGGGAAACTGTCTCAAATGGAATGTTAGAAATGTAAATAAATGTCTACTCACGTTACGAAATTGTGGCATGAGTTAACTACTATTCAGTCTAACCTTAATCCTGATGAGAGTGAGCAAGTTATTAGAAATTTAGCAGTCGAAGTTGCTACTGTCCCTAGGTCTGTGGTGGTGATCTCTGGAAAAAATACCTCCAGACCTTTTGACAGTGAACTCCAAGCTACGAAACGGAAATATAGAGGCGACTTGCGCCACTTGAAGAACCTGAAACTCCCTACCATTATGTACATAGAACAAAAGAAGCGCTTGACGAACAACTATAATAATTGGTACAAACGCCGAAAATATACAAATCTAAACCTTAAATGGCAAAATATGTTTTGGATTCTTCAGAGGAACAAGGTTTTGAAACTTTGGAAGTTGCTTAGTACTGCCCTCATTGACACATCCCAATTATTAATTAACCCAGTGAGTGAGGAAAACTGGTCTAAATATATCACTGCTAACATGCTTGCCATTGAATGCCATTCAACAGTTAAATATTATTAACCTATGTGGCCTCTTGCGTACTCTAAAGCCAGTATTGTTGAAATAATTGGGAAGCTTAGTAGCTCTCGACCACCCGGCCCTAATGGCCTCGCCTCTGTGGTTGTGAAACAAGATCCGCTATTGTGGGCTAAAGTGCTCTGTACTTTGTTTGATAAGATTTGTCACCAATGTAGTGTCCCTGACTCCTGGAAATCAGCAATTATAATTCCAGTTCATAAAACCGGAGTCAGAGATTTGCCTGTTAACTATCACATGTTGTCAATTCTTGACACTAGCAGTAAAATCTTCTCACCAATTGTTCATGATCACCTCTTAAGCTGGGCCAAAGCCAATTCAATCTCACATCCGTTATAATCTGTCTTTAGGGTTGGCACTAGAACAACCCAAAATATACGCCTCCTTGATGCAGATACATCTAGAGTCAAAATAGCTGGTAATCCATCAGTCTATATAACATTTATAGATTTAAAATCTGCATTTGATAGTGTCAATCATTCTGTGCTGTGGGCTCTACTTAAAGACCTATTGTGTCCACTATGGCTAATTGACATTCTGAAAGAACTTCATGCTGAAAATACTGTTCAGGTTCGCTTGGATAACTATGGTCGACTTACCAAACCCATCAGAGTCAACAAAGGAGTCAAGCAAGGGTGATTACTAGCTACCTTTCTTTTTAATGTGTACTTATCATGTTGATAGGCCGCTTAAAAACTAAGGCACATTTTCCATCTAAATTTGGTAAAGAACTAATTACAGCTACACTCTATGCTGAAACAATTGTTGATAATACGATTTCGGGCATGAGGTGAATTCTTGAAGAATTGGCTCATTTGCCACTGAATTTCCATTAACTATCAATCTTAGGAAAACCCATGCCATGCTTTTTTCCTCTAAGCTCATTTATTGATCTAAAATGGAGGTGTCTTGGAGTACAATTGAGTACACCAGCAGCTACAAATATTTGGGCATCATGTTTAGAAGTTCAGGTGGTTTTGACCTGTTAATTAGTAGTACAATTCGTTGGGCTAAACAGATAACAATCCTAATTAAGAACCTAGTTAATCTCCATGCTGGATACTCTTTCAAGGGAATTATTTTGTTGTACAAACAATGGTTAACGCCTGTTGTAACTTATAGTCTTGAAGCTACGTCCATGGTAAATTTATCTTGGCTTGACAAAATTGAAGGCTTCTTTTGGCGGAACATGTTAGCATTATCGCCCTCATGCCCAATTCAATATGTTAGAGCAGAGCCTGGCCTTCAGTCCCTTAAATGAATTGTGTTGCAACAGCGTGGCCTTCTGGTACTAAAAAGTCAATGTAATCACCAGAGCGATCTTCTGCGTTTGATTGGCTCAAACATGATTAATTTGAAAACTGTTGATACCTCGAATATGTTTGCCCATTCTTGTGACACACTGTTCTCTGAACTTGGTTGGGATATTGAGCAGAGATGCTGTGGATTTTATCAATCGGTCAAATCCGCCTTTAAAAATAAAGTATGCACTAATGACTGGATGGCAAACTTTGATGTAATGCGTGAGTTACATAACTACCAATACATTTGAAGGTATAGAACATACTTATGCACGCTCCTAGTTATACCTTATGCATTTTCCCGACCCGCTTATTCGTAAATTCCGACTACTTATGAGAACCAATCAACTACCTGTGTGTGCCACTTATGTTAGTTACTGAAACAGTGAGACATGTGTTGACAAACTGCATGCCAATGAAACCTATTTATGTTTTGTATTATGGCTGTTATTTGCACAACTTGGCTTTTATCTCTTTTGACCACTTTTGGCAACAATGTATGAATTCTGCATCTGAAGCTCTTTTAATAGCTTTGTACTGATTATGGTCTGCAGCCAAAGTTTTTCTGGATGAGAATGGTGGTGATTGAGTCATCAATTATATGATATCTGTTGCCTTGCTAACAGAGCCTAATTAAATGATATATGACCAGTTGGTTGTTGATGTACATTTTATATGTTCTGGCTATCCATCATAATCTTATATTTTGTATTTTCTATTCTACATTATTTTCTTTCCTTTATTATTGAATTGTATATACATGAATTATGGTAGTATGTACTAAGAGACATATTATGTATTTCATTGTTATTAGTTATTTGTTGTGTTTGTTGTGCTGTTAGTTGTATACGTTTTGGGAACTAAATAACAAATAAATAAAGAAATGAATAAGAAATACATGATCTTTTCCTAATGAAAAAATACTCTGGAAATATATTATAATCAAATGTAATCTGGTCGAATCTCTAGAAATTATTGTGGCTCGACTAAACATTCCCAGATCTGAACAAACCTGTCGAATCTGTGGTAGACACTTTGCAAACAACCAAGCATTTCCTAAATGAATGTGAAAGCTTAACTCTATTCACAGAAAAAGCTTATTAGTTTATGGCAAACTGCAAAATTGCAATCAGTCAACTGACGTCATGTGGGGACCCTATATGTCATTTTATATTAACATTTAAATAAATTCTGGGAATTTATTACAGATATAATGGATGAAATATGTCCTAGTTAGGGCTGGTGGTGATGTTTACATACTACTTTTTGGGTATTAACATTTGAAAAAATGTCATTCCAGTTCATCGATGATCTGCTTGTTTTAATTTGTTTATTTCTGTGCTGCTGTCATTTATTGTCGGAAAAGGCTTTATGACCATATTATGCTAATAAATAAATGCAAAAATACATTTCAAACATTGCAACTGAATTTGCGATCATCGTTACCAGGCTTAGAAACATTGCAGTTTCTTTACCCACCTCTCAAAGTCCCGTAATCTGGTGTGGAAATGAGACCCTCTTCCAATTCAAACAAAGCATGACCAATACACATGCCAGATGCACTCACACCCCTGTAGCACACATTAATTTTTGAAGTAAATAAAATGTAACAAATGTTCCCATATGTTTCCTCCTTCGTCAATGTGCCTTATAACACAATTTCAAACCGATCTTTTAAATATTTGTATGCAACAATTCCAACAAAGTTTTTTAGCATGCTTGGAATGGAATTGTTTCTTAAATTGACTTAAAACATTTGTGTCCCACTAATAAGAATATAACTGCATTGTCACTTTATTATTAATCGTGATTTTACAAGTTCTTTGAAACAATCTTTAACTTCACAGTTTACCTCATCAGGTAGCACAAATATTTGAAACAAGTTCTCCGACATCTTGAAACCCCACTCCTTCCAACATATTCCTCATTTACCATACACACTTCCCCTCTGCCATCAAAATGACCTTTTCTCCCTCCTTACATCATTCTCCTTAAGTCATTTTAAGAACAGCACTGCAATGTACGATGGCACATTTAAAGAATGTAATGCCCCTGCTCCAAGGCTGGTGCCTGGTTACCCCACCCTTTGATTGATTTTTCCAGAAATTGCTGCACACATTTCTGCCAAACATAGGCAGGACATTATTTTTGCCCATTGTGTTACTCCCAAAACAAATTTGGCAAGAATCCATCCAGTGGTTGGGACGGTGGGTGTGAACAACAATTCAGCATCCTCACTCTGGATGGATTTGTACCACATTTTCCAGAGCTTTTTGCCCAGGACCAAAATATTTGTGAGGGAAATGTAATACTAAGGTGACAATCATCCTCTAATTCACGTGTACATTTTACTATTGCCCCACAATTGCACAGAGAAGACTAAGCACTATTCTCCACCACCCACTTCTACTAGTGCAACACTGATCCAGTGATAAAGGCAAAACAAGCATCCACATGCATTGGATACCTCCTCATAACCTTTAAGGTACGAATGAGTCGATAGCAGGCTATACTTTTTGGAGATGTGTGAAAAAGAGCAGAAGCACCCAACCAACAATAACACAGGGTAGCAAGGTAAAATGTGTATCCACGCCGAGTTCTCAAGAAATATAGATTCTTTTCTAAAACACATACTATTGGCTAAAACACTAACAATGCTACCACTGTAAAGCAAATCAAGCCACAGTTAACTATATGTGTCGCTGACTCAGGATATAAAAGACAAGAGAGAGGGAACAAATGTCAAAATAAGAAAAAAGGGTTATAAATATCTTGGTGTCTGCATAACAGACAAAAAGTCAGAGGCAGACATATATGCGGTTTTGAAGGTAAAATATCTAAAAAAAGATCGGGAGCTACTTGAATACTCAGGCCGGCTTCAATAGTTACGGGCCTGGTACTGCTGTGTAAGCAGTGCATTGTTCCAGCTGTAATATACAGACTCGAGGCATGTATTAATATGGATCAGTGCACACTGGAGTATTTAGAGATGATTTTGAGAAGAATCTTGAACGTTCCCAATAACGTTCCTGTAAGAGCAATGCAAGTAGAGCTGGGAGTAACCTCCCGCTATACTAAGTGTAAGATAAACAGAGGGTTCCTGTATATTAAAATAATGAAACTGCGTGAAATCCCGATTCTGGAGCTAATGAAACCGCATGAAATCACGATTCTGGAACTATTGGGAAGAGAATTGGACAAGGGGGAAGCTGGGCACTTGAACATTTTTGGAACCAAGTACAAAGCTTTCTTTGAAGCCATTGAGTGGTCCCCAAAGTGGGAGAAGAAAATCACTATTCTGTTTAAACACCTGCGCCAAATGGCTAAAGTGCAAGATTTTGGTGGCAGCTTGGAAGCCCTGAAAAAATACAAATTGACTCTAGATTGAATGGACAACATTAATTCTGTATGAAGTTCAACTGTACTAACACATTTCTGATCCCCAGAATCAGAAGGGGCTTTCTGTTGCTTAGGTCAAACGACTTCCATGCTTAGCAGTGAAAGGACCTACAAGTAAAATCCCATTAGATCTGAGGTATTGTAGGTTGTGCAAATGCGAAAATGAGCAGGAAGCAGTGAGGCGTCTTCTTCTGCACTGTATACCTGCTGAGAATAAGAGAGTATTCATATTATGCAAGCTTGGGTTCTCTCCAGGACAAATGAAGACTGGCTCCTTTTTGGGGTAGATGTTTGCTGGGCTATTGCACATCTTGGATTATAGCTATAATTAACCTCTGGAATCAAATAGCAAAAATGGTAGAGGGGAATTGGGCAATGTCCGTGAGGGGATGTCTTGAAAAATGTTAGAAGTGCTTAAACGTAAGAGATTGACAGTTGTAAACACATGGGTTTACTAGTTTAAAAGTGAAAACTAAGTTGTATATGGGTGTGGGCTGAGTTTTTTAATGTTGAAACTATAGTATGGAAGGTTACTTGTTAAATATAGTGCACTTTATACATATAAAATAAATAAATACATTCCTTTTAAGATAGGGGATGGTGCCCTAACTGTCTCTAGGGCCCAAGCCATAAAACCCAGTTTGTGAGAACCTACAAAAGCCTTTATTGGGGCCTCAAGGTCATTCAAAACACTGCCCTAGTCCTTTGTAGTGGCACAAGAGCATAAAGAAGGCCGCCTTGGTGCTTTTTCAATGGCGCAAGTCAAGATTCAGAGCAGAGGAGTGTCTCTACTAGATTGGGTGAAGAAAATATGTTCATATTCTGGTGACAATATAAATAAAAATGTCCTAAAGAAAGAGGAAATGAGGCCAATTTTTTTAACCAAAAGCCATCTTATTGGGCTCAATGAACAGCTCGATTTGGCTCTGTAATAGGTGTCCTATGCATAATCCTGGCGACTTGTTATTCGCATTTTATTTTATTGTTTTTGATCAGCGGCACCTTACCGTGGTCGACTTTTTATAGCCACCCGATCACAGTTTTTCGATTTAACATCAGTTGCTTGCGGGTCCATGCTATTTTTTATACCACTACACTATGGCCGCACGGTCGGTCCGTCATGCCGTGTTCATCATGTGATGTGTTTTCTGACGGTGTCGTCACATATATTGAGCCCTCCTCCACTCTTTTGGTAGTCCGTTTACCATGTTTGGGACGACTCCTTTGTTTTGGTCACAGACAGAATTTCGGCATTTATTCCGGGTGAGTGTTTTACAGCTATATTATTTTTTAGACAAGATTTTGACAGCTGTAGCCGTAGTTTACCGGCTTGTATTTTAATTCATTCACAATACGAGGGTGACTTCATTATTTCTGCTGACTATGGGCTGTATGCATGCTCGGTCTATTTATCCAGCCACTGGAGCTTTGCGTTTGTTTCTTTAACCTCGAACATATTGACACACATTATGATGCCGGTTTCGGTAGTTTACTTTTCATGCTCGCGGTCTTGTGACTGATGAAACTGATGACCGCCCATTTGTTTGTCTAATTATTTCTAAAGGCTTCGGTCATCACATCCTAACGCAATACTACCTGGTATTCTATATGTTTGATTATATCCTTCTGATTCAACTTTGCCCGACATAGTGTGGCCATTATTAGTAAACACAGTATGGTTCTGCCTACACTAGGTTGATATGTAAGTGTTTTTTTTACCTATCCCGTTTCTATCTAATGGGGATTATATTCCTACGGACGCGAGATCTGGCACTATTTTATGAATTGAGGCACCCACGTGAATTTTTGAATTTTTTATTTTTCCTCTCCTCCTTGTAGGGCGCAGTAGTACTAACAATACTTGGATACATGCGTGGCTACATACTTAGAGATTGATCACGTTGCCTACTTTTACTGAACCACTATCGGTCCAGATTGAGTAAGTGCTAACATGTGGTATGTTCTTTGTTGGATTGAACAATATACCATTTATTAATCGAACCTGTGGTAATTGATGCCTGTCTGGATCCGCACTCGGATTTCGTCATCTATCGAGTATACTTTGACTGGTTAGGTACGGAGTGACTAGTTCTAATTTAGTTTTATATCTTGAAACCATTTGTTGGGACCCTTTCCAATTGCTTGACTCTCTCACAGTGGACAGTTGGTCTTAGAACGCCATTATTGCAGTTCTCTCACCCCAGTGGTCCTCCCATTTATGGTTGTGAATCTACTTGTTCGGTGGTCTTTTAGGTCCTTGGACCTCTATATCCAGCCCACTGATAGAGCCGGATTATAATTTCACTGTTCATTTCTTATTTATTTTGAATGTGAATTGTGATTCTTAATTTCTTGTTTAGGTGGCAGACCAAAACATTGATGCAGTGCTTTGTGACATTCCAGTATCATTTGACTCCAGAGACTCCCGACCTCTCTTTTCCCTGATGAATTTCCTATCCAATTATCCAACAACGAAGATGGAAAGAAACATGTCGGTTCTTTGATGGGTCTCTTATTTTCTTGTCAACTAAGCTGACAATTGTTGCCTCACAGTTGTGGGACGCTCCGGTCCTAGCAGTATAGTAAGACTACTGACTAGGTGTTGAAAAATTGTGTTTAAAAAGATGTTTTATTTATATTTTTTGCGTGATGTAATTTGTTTTCATGCTTTGTTATGTCTATGCATTTTGACAGTTTTGACCAATGTATTTAAAGCATGTGTGAGTGCAGTATGGATGTAGTATTTGGAGATATGAATGGGTCTGGTTTAGTTGCTTGTGGCATTTTGTGGTCAGTTAATATTATTGTACAAATCTGATTTATATATACTTTTCTGATTTCTATTTTTCTATCATGTTTTTATGATTGATATATTATAAAACATTGTAAGAAATTTTTCGCAATTAATTAAAAGATTTTTTTCATACATGTTATGGTAGTCAATTGACTTTTTTAACTTCCCTGCGTTTTATATATGTTTTACAGCACTGTAAGAGAATAGGCTCATTGCGAGCATTGCCTCTAATTGGTCTGCTACCTGTACAAATGTATATATCCCGGTCTTCTAGTTGTTTTCTATATATATATGTTTTTCCCAGGCACAGCCGTGGATATTTCTTTGCCTGGAGTCCCCTTAATGTTTCTATCTACTAGATTGGGTGCCAGGTCATGCATTACTGTCCATTGGCAGTCCAAGAAGCTCAATTGTGTCCATTTGCAGGTGCAGATGGTACCAATTGTCACAGCTCGATCAGTTGATGGGTGGAACCAAGATAAAAAAGCAAGTGATTTGGTTATGATGGTTCTATTAGGTGAGGCGGTCTCGAATACACAGGACCAGCAACGGCAAGTGGTGACTACTGCATGGCTTTACTAGGTTCTCCCAGAGGCTCACTGTAGTGACGTGTAGCTCGAAACACAGGTTATGGGGAAGTAGGATAGTGTCAGCAGCTTGATGGTAGTTTGATTGTGGCTCAGTTGACTCAATCTATTGCAAATCAGTACATTCTACATTGTAAAACACAATGCATTTGGCCCTGTGGCACTCTTGAGGGCCGTTTCACCAGGCCGATTTAAGATAATGATGCATGTCCTTGCTTTTTCCAGTCTAGGGAAATACTTCAGAGGCCCTGGCATGCCCTTGCTGCAGACCTGGGCAGATATCCGGTTACCAGCAGTCTTCAGTAGAAAGCAAGCTTCCTTCCAGCAGTTCACCTCTGTTGTTTCTGAGAGATAATTAGGGGTAGAGCTGCCAGCTCTCCTCGAGGCCTAGTAATTATCCAGTGCAAGGGCTTGGAGCAGAATTAGGTCCAACAAGAATTTCGTCGGGATCCTTCTACTCTTTTAGGATTAGTCCAATATATGTTTTTTAAAATGGGCTTCCCACACACAGAGTCCAATTCTAAGAGATAATCCTTGTTCAAGAATTATGTTGAATTCCAGTCTGTGTCTCTGCTACAGATGTCTCTGTTGTTGTGACACACCTAACGTCATTGATTCTCAGGAAGTTGGGACAGTAAGAAGAATTTCATACACAGGACCTTCCCTCACATCCTTCAGTCTCAGATCAAAGGGTCTCCATGTTAATTATCCCCTTTAAAGTATTTCCCCTTTGCCAAGCAGTCTTCCTTGGAGTGCCTGTTCTCAGACATGGCTCCTAGGGAAGCCAGCCTATTTTCCTGGGAGTGGCATCAGAATTCCCACTAGTGGCACACAGGGTGTGTTGTGGGTATAGCTGAACCTGTGTGTTGTGGGAGTAGCTTTTAAAGCAGAAGCATGTGGCACATGTCTCATTCATCTGTAGGCACAAGTGAAAAGCCAGAGTTGGGGGATAAAGTATGTGAGACATTTTGAATTTGGCTGCTGCATTTAATCCCCTTATGGATCACTATATCTATCTAGAGGATGCAATATGTCTCATCCTTACTTTCACACTGACTCTAGTTTAAACATTAGAGTTGCCCTGCCACTAGATTCATGAGGTTCACAATTACCAATTTGTCTGGGGTACTTTTTAAAGTGTCATTCTGTACTAAAGACGCATTTAGCTGCTTGTTTGTATTTCTATAACATACTTTCTCATAGCTTCTAATATTTGATTAATAAGGAAGGGGTTACCAATACACAGCTTCATGGTATGGAAAGGTTTCCTTAGGGCCTAAAACGTTTTTAAAAGGAAGCCCATATGGGACGTCACTACTCAGCTCCTGCATCTGCACATTTGATGCACATGATACCTTTCTCTGAAAGGTAGCAAGTTCACATGTCAGCTGCAGGGCTGTTTGGAGACTGTGCACAGCAAACGCATACATCTGTCCATTATATGAACAGCTGTGATCCTATTACATACTTACAAGGTCTGAAACCAGCCAGGGTAATAGCAGCAGGCCAGAAACAGTGGCCCACTGACTCGCTTTTGGGGGTAAAGTAGCCACTTGGGCTTGGCTGCAGGGCAGGCCAAGTGGCTACCTTGGGTGGCTTGAGGGGCATTGCCAAACGTCTGGACCTGGCTAAAGTGGCAACAGCCCATGGATATCGTCAGTGTGCTCCAGTTTGCAGTGATGTATTTGATGTCATTGATGACGGGTTAATCATATCATACGTAATATCATCAGTGATGCCATCAGCGTGCAAGTGTGTTGCACAACCGAGGGGTGAGAGTAAAAGTTGCATAGCTTCAAAGCGAGAATATTCAAGGATTTTGTTGCATTAAATCACCACCTGAACATCACTTTATTAAGTAAAAAAACTTAAGTTGAAGTGACTCTAAGGTGCTGATTTAAGGAAGCAAAGCCCCCATGGCACAGTCCCTAAGCATGCAGATGACATCACAAATGACATCATTGATGACATCGCACATGACATCATCAACTATGTCACTGGCACATCAGATTTGACATGAAAGTAAGAGCTACAACATTTAAAAAGTGTATTGTGGCATCTACAACAGAGTATGGATTCAAGAGCAAGGATTCTTTGGAGTTTACATTTAAAGCTACTGTCAATTTACAACCATGGTATTCCTACACACCTGAGTCAGTCAGTATTGAATGAGTATTTACCAAGAGGACATTGAGCCTCATTACGACCTCGGCGGTAGCCATGTCGCTATTGGCGGCCGCCGAAATCGCGTCCAGGTCCGGGTCCTCAGAATGAGGAATAACCGGGCCATTCCGAGTTCGGAAGGCCCGCTAATTCCTCTCTCCAAGGACCCGGACCCGGTCCTTCCCCTTTCACATTTCAGCCCCCATAGGGCTGAATGGGAGTGGGAGAGAGAGCAAACAATGGGCCATTACGAGTTGGCCCGTTGATTGCTCCCTCTTCCCCTCACGGGACCCGGTAAGCACGCCTGGTTTGACCAGGCGTTTCTTCCTGGGTCCCGCGAGGGGACCTCGTAATGAGGCGGTACGGGTAAACTGCGCCGGCACCTTTTACGGCGCCGTTTACCCCGTACCGCCAGGGCCGTAATGAGGCCCATAGTCTATTGCCTTTATCAGTCTGTTCTTAAAACAGTCCACTGTGCAAAGTAGAGATTTGGAATAGTGTAATTATGACTTTGCATCAGTCCACTGAAGATTACTAACAAACATGAGAAGGTGCAGTTTCCCAAATCCCTTTGTTCTGCATTTCACAACAAAATTAGGTTAGTATAATGAAGCAAACGACAGGCCTTGACAATGTCAAATGGTGAAGGTTAACCAGGTGGCCTGTAGAGGCCAGCCATGAGGAAAAACCTATTGCCATGAGGAAAAACCTGTTCATGTTACGAGGGCACCGGGTTATAAGGGCAAGAGTAGATAATGAACTGGACTAACGGTAATTGTAATCATTCTAGCGCATGGGGTTGAAACCTGCATTTCACCAGATATTCTGGAACATGTCTCCTATCATCTCTCACTGTTGACTATGCAGACTAGGGCTTCTGGAAATAATAGTGGAAAACATCAAGCAATCTAAAGGTTGGAGATCCCTCCTGTATTTTCTCTGAGCATGAACTATTGTCTGACGTTTTTTGACCATTGTTTACAATGCTAACTTAAACTCCCAAATAGTAAACAGAAACAGGACATTATCTAAAATCCATGGTCTCCCTTTTACTATGTGTAGAGTCTATCAGTCAAAATATCTCAAATGTATTCCATTTGATATGTAGACCAGAGTGTTTACCAAAGCACAGGAATGCCTTCATCATACGGTTAATATTTGATCTGAGATACCTACGGAACATAAGCATGTTGTGTGGGTACAGCCATTTATGTATTCTAATTGATGAAAAGCAGCTTGTGCTTCAAATGGTATTCCTTCAGTATGTATGATCATTAGCATTCAAGTGAATCAAGCACCTTCTCTGCATCAAGTGGAATGGTAACCAAACAAATCACAAGAGTGTTCTGTGATAGCATTTTGAAGAGGCAGCAGCAGGATGAATCTAATGGAAATAAAGTCGAAATTATTATAGAGGACGAACTGGTGCAAACATCACTTGGAATACAAGGACCTTAGCAAAGATGTGCTCTGACTTCACAAATGACAATGGATGATTGGAGACACACTGTTTGGTGTTACTCTCATACTTCAGGATCTCTGCAAAATTGACTTTCACAATGAAGGGGGCAGCTGACCTTTTATCAACGTCTCCTAATATACTCTGTTTCAGTGGTGAAAATGTATATTAAGACCAATCAATATATACCATCAAGGTTAGGGACCTTACAAGAGGCAAAATCTTTGATTGCATTCAATATTAGTCTACAACTGAGGGTTCAGTATTGAACTATACACATCCTTAATTTAGGCCAGCTGAGAGCTGTCCAAGAATGGGTCTATTTGATCAAGCAAAGCCAAGGTTTGGTGATGTAGAGACTGTCACAATATGTCAGAAATATATCAGCTTTGACCTTCCCCCTAATCACCCTAGCGGCATTAGCTACCCAGCCAGAACAGTTTTCTAATTATATTACTCCTTCACCAGGGCCTGACTGGCATAACGATTATCCCTTGCCTTAGAAATCAGCTGGAGCATCTTTTAGGAGAAACATATAATCCACCATATTGTTGGTTGGACTATGAAGGTTTCTTTTCCACCCACTCCTTCACTATACACAGGGATGTTCTCTGAGTGCTAACAAATAGGAACTGGAGAAGGCTACATTCCACATCGATTTCTGGTAACTCCATCCAGACAACATATAAGCATGGCAGTAAGAGATCACTTCATCTCAGGGGCTGTTCCAGAGCAACCCTCAAGATGTTCTTGATAAAGAGCTTCACCAGCTGGTTGATCTGGGGTTGTAAGATGTTGAGTACCTAAATGTAACTCCTCCATACATTGTCCACATCCTCTTATTGTAAGATGACATCAAGTGCATATATCTGTGGGAAATTACCTTCCTGGGCACAACAACCCTTGTATAATTGCAAACAAGAGTCTTCTCTACCACAAAGAAAATAATGGTTCTCATGGGATGGTCTCATGGTTCATGGTTGCATGGTAAATGACCACTAAAAGAAATTGGTTATCTAAGGTATGTAGTAGGCCAAGGGGACCAATGAAGTTGACCCCTCTTAAAGGGCACTCTTATAGCTGGCAGTGGCCTAAGGTTCCTGTAAAGCACTAAACAGCTGGAGGAATTCCACCTGAAGTGCTATATATGAACACATGTTTTATTTCTATTATTATTATTATTATTATTATTATTATTACCATTATCATTTACTCTGCCTACCGAATTGGCTAGTCGTCCTAAAAGGCATACAACTCTTTCAGTAACTCTCTACCTGCATTCCCATTTCGGGACAGTAGAAGTGAGGAATCAACCACTGCAAAATTGTCCTCACTCTGAGCTCTTAAGACGCCTGCAGACACCTGCAGCATGAAGCTCCACTAGTTTAGGGCACCACCATCGAATGGAGTATTGGGTTATTGTAAAGAAGCACTCTCTCTAATTAGAGTCTGTAGTTTCCAGGGATTTCCCCTTTAAATTGTATATGGACTCCCTGTGCAGTCCCTTGACATTTGGTTTGTGTTCTCTGACAGAGAGGACAGCTGTTTCATGCACATTATGCTAACACATTCTTCCTGCTGTGGGAGGTGCATCAGATCACATTCCTCAGAAACCGCAAATTGTCAGAACTTTCCCCTCACACGTGTAGGTCCCACCTTCATTTCTGAGTGGGCGGCTGAGACAGCATCTTGTGGGGGCATCAGCTTGCCTCCTAGCCTTTCATTTGGGTAGCCTCTTGGTTCCAGTATTTTATTTCTCAGCAGACTGTTCCTTTTATAATCATGATTGGGTGATAACATTTCAGTCAATTTCTGGATTCATCAAGCGCAGACACATTGTTAGCAGTTTCTTTTCTATCAACACCTTTGCACAGACATTGTCCTGTACACTTACATGAAAATCTGAATTATTTTTGTTTATCTGGATGCAGATAATAACAGTAACAAAATGTCCATAGGGTCCACTAGCTAGACTAGAGGGAATCAACATACCCTCTTACAGGTCAATTAATTGGAGCAGAGTATGACCCACTACAGTGGTCGCTAGTTCACGTGTTTTGAAATGCATAGCTCCACTGACCAACGATAAAGAGACCATGGTGGTACAGATGATCATTCTCTGGAGTCTCATTGAGCACCACCTGGAGTTTTCCCCAGATATCCAAGGAAACTAAAATTGCTTTTGAAGTGACACTTCTGGGCTCTTCTCCAGGCTGGAAGGTTCATCTGGTTACCTGCACCCCCAAGGTTTTGGCCTTGCAAAAGGGATTACTTCTCTAGTGAGGAAGAGTCACACAGTCGAAAACCTTGTTGATACTGTGGTGGTTATTGGTCTTAAAATCTCCACACCAAATGAACTGGAGTTTACTACTAAATTTTTGAGACTCACCCAATGACAACTTACTGGCCATTACTTTTGGGACCTGCTGGAAGGATTTGTAATTTGCTCTGAATCTCTGGTTGCTGTGTAATGCTGGTCTTCAAGCTTTGTTATTGGCAGCCTTCAATTTCTTTGCATGATGCAACTGCTTTGGTTACTGCTATAAGACATACAGGTAGCACATAACCAACAAGACCCAATGTGAAGGAAAAATGGCCCCATGGACATCCATCTTTTACATGCAAAAACACGACAAACTTTTTGACATGATTAGAAATCCCCAAGATTGGAGCGCAACACAATGCTGTTTTCAGTATGACAAAAGCACTCTGACAATGAGCATTAAATGCCATTGGTGATGCAACCTGTACTTTCTACAGAGCAATGCTCTTACCCTCCTTCAACAAGAGGTACCCTGTACAGGCAAACGCATGTTGACAAGTCTGGTACTCTCTCAAAGAAACTTTGTGACCTGCATTTGCAAGATCCTTCAGTAAACTAATATTGTCCCTCTGGCATACTTCACATGAGTCTGATGCAACTAGTAACCATATGCAGTATTGTGGCAACTGTAATCTACCTACCTTTTCCTTAAGATCCCTTCTGTAAATGCCAGTACTCTCAGTGTATCCTCGTGGTATTCTTGCAAAGGTCAATGCATCAATCATAGAAAAGCATACTCCTGGAGCAGAAATCATGGTCAATTTGTCCTTTAAATACATTGCAAAACAGTAGGGCAAAACATTGTCACAATTTTAAAAAACTGGCAAAATGGTGCTGTTACAATTGCTGTCAGATATTTGCTCAATTACACCTTTCCTCACCAAATCAGAAGGCAATGCTAAATACTGTGAAGAAACATTTTTCTGCTGTGACATTGTTAAGTATACACCTTCAGTGCTGCAATGAATCATTGTGTACAATGATTTCAACATTTCTAATCCCAATAGGTTCTCTCCATAATTGTATTTTAGAAAGTGGCATTTATCTAAAAAGGGACCAACAGTAATGAGTACTGGCTCAGACATAGGGCATATTTCTGGTGTAAATGCAAACCCCACAGAAACTTTCTGTTGCCCTGACATGGCAATATCTGTAACCATTGAGCTGTCAATTTAACATTTTTGTAACCTGGTATCTATCACAAATGAGTCTGCCATAGGTAACTTCATTTCCTGGGTGACCCCTATCTTCTCATTCTTTTGAACTGACTGGTGTACTGACTCTGGGACCAAATCCCAACTGTTCAACATACTCCTCAATCTCCCCAGTATTGCTCTTAGTTACAATGTTACGGAGTCATTATTATTTCATTCTCTAATCCTGTGGGTTTTTTCTCATCACAAAAATCTGCACAACATGTGTGCATTTTTCTAACATCAGGCATCTTTAAAAATCTATTCTCTAGCCTAGTAAAATGTATGCATATATTTTTTCAAACAAACAACTCAGAACAAGCTCACATAATATCAAAGAGGGGCAATGCTATCTCCCATCAAACGACAACTCGATTTCTGTGCTTGGTGATCTTCATTCAAAAGATGCAAAACAACATCACAGGCTGCAATGGTTCAAAACCCTCGCCGGAGATGATCCTGGCCAACAGATGGATCAGGTATAGCAACTGCTACAAGGAACTTTGTTCCACTTGGCAGCGATCCCTCTGGTCTGAACACCATCCTCGATCATCCTTGCAAGGGTTCCTTTACGGGCGCCAGTTGGGAAATCACAATTTCTATACTATGGAAACAAAATAAGATCACAAAGACACAGAGATGGATATTCAAACAGAATGTACTTTATTGTGCATGGCAGCATGCTCACTAACAGGCCAGGGCCCCAGCACTCTGCACTCGCAATGAGAGCTTCAGCAATACCAGCCCTCCCAGCACACCCTTGTTCTGAGAGCTCACTTGCTCCCTCCCTCTTCTCTACTGAATAGAAATCCACTGTTATACATAGTGGCATTTGACGTACATTTACAATTACATGCGTAGAAAGCTTTCCATGGAAACAGCATGTGTCTACCTATGTGCATACATTGTTATAGCATGAACTGTACTGTACATTCTAAGAAAGCAAAGCATATCTTGCAAACATTCCTTTTCTCGCACGAGACCTCCTAACTCTGCAGAATGAAAACATTCTTCATGCTATCTTCTCCCACAGCCAAGGTTGTTTCTCTGTCCTAACAAGTAGCTGACAGTGTGCCAACAGTGTCTGTTATAATAACATCTATTCGCTGGGTTTAGCGGCGTTCTTCATTTCCTTTTGTGCTCAGCAAACCCTAATTCAAAATAAGGAAAAACAGACCCCAATTAGCGCTTAAAAACTAGATTTTACGCTATACATAATAACAAACATATCTTTCTGCATGGTTCTCAGCAAATATTGATCCATGATAGATCAGAACAAACTATAGTGCTAAACAGATTTTACATTAATGCAAGAATGGATTAGCTCATGCTAACTATAAAAATATGCCGATTGACAGGTACAGGTAGCTTGACTGGAGGAGCCGCTGACATGCTGAGAAGGTCCGGGTACCAGATCTGCCTCTGCCACGCTGGTTCGATGAGAATTATCCTGTACGCCACCGTCTGAGTTGACTGATGACTCATAGTAGTAGTGGCAATGGAGGAAATGCATACAGGAACAGGCCTTCCCATGGGAAAGAGAATGCGTCCCCCAGGCTCCCTGGCTAGGGAAACCAGCTGGTAAACCTCTGCCACTTGGTGTTCATCAACATTACAAAGAGATTGATCTGTGGACTGCTCCACCTGCGGAAGAGGCTGTCCACTTGATCTTGCTGAAGCTCCCATTCGTGGCAAGAGAGCAGCTCCCTGCTGAGAGAATCGACAACAATGTTCTAGACTCCAGCAAGGTAAAAAGGTATGAGAAACATCCCCTGGTCGATGGCCCAGTGTCACAGCTCCTGTGCTTCTCTGGAGAGGGCCAGGGACCTGGTGCCCCCTTCTTCCCAATGTTAAACATTGTGGTGGTATTGTCCATGAAGACCCTCACCACCTTTCCTTTGAGGGATGGAAGAAATGACTCGAGGGTCCAGAACACTGCCCGCATCTCCAGGACATTGATGTGGAGCGCCTTATCCTTTGAGAGCCATGGTCCTCTGGCATGAAGACTTCCGGTGTGGGCTCCCCAGCCCTTCAACAAGGCATCTGTCATGACTGTCTCCTGGTACGGGGGTTGTCGAGGTCTGTGCCTCCGGCGATGTTGAAGCGCACACTCCACCACCTTATCGCTCAACAGAACTCCTCGTCGAGCAGAACCTGTCTTTCAAACTTCCAGATACCTGGATCCAACGGGTATCCAGGAATTCCTGAAGTGAACACAGCCGCAACCTGCAGAGCCTGGTCAGGTAGATGCACAACAACATCATGCTGAGCAGTGACTTGGTGGTCCTCACCATGGCAATCTTCAATGCTAACAGCTGTTGCACCTTGCCCAAGATGGCCGCTACCTTCTCTTCCGATGGGGCGCCAGGCAGGAGACTGGCCCCCTCCAACAGCACATCCTGCGATGGAGTCAAGCAGGACTTTGCATAGTTCACTGAGAACCCCAGATCTGTAAGAAGTCGGCTGCTCCTCTCCATGTGATCGACGGCAATGTCCCTTGACTTGGCCCAAACAAGCCAGTCGTCGAGATACAGGTACATATGTATCCCCTGTAGTCACAGATGGGCCACCACTGGAGCCACTGGAGGCACTTTGTAAAGACTCTGGGTGCCAACTTCAGTCGGAAAGGAAGAGCCTTGATCTGATAGTGCTTCCCTTGAATGACGAAGCACAGGAACTTGCAATGTTTCCTGTGAATGAGGACATGGAAGTAAGCGTCCTCTAGATCCAACAATGACAGAAAGTCTCCCTCCTCCAGTTGGCTGAGCACATGTTGCAACGTGATCATCCTGAATTTTTGGGACTTGATGTACTTGTTGAGCCGCCATAGGTTGAGAATGGGCCTCCAGCCACCGGTCTTCTTTCTTACTAAGAAGTATCTGGAGAAAACCCTAGAGCCCCGGAGTCGCTTCGGGACCATCTATGTCACCCTTTTGTTTAACATGGCCCGAACCTCTACCAGCAGCTGAGCGATGTGTTGTTCCTGCGAGGCCACGGGTGGTATTCGCAGACACCTTCGCTGAAACTCCAGAGTGTGTCTGTGGGCAAGATCATCCAGCATCCATCGATCAGTGGAGATGTTTTCCCACACACTAACGAAGTTTGCCAGCTAGCCACCCACCGGGGTGCATGGGTGGGGGCCCGATGCCACGGCTAGTTCAGTCCTGCTTGTAGGCCAGTGCGCTGCCTTGGGAGCTTTCATGACGATGACGACCACCTCCGAACGCCTTGAAGCAGCTCCTGTAGGCTTCCTCAGATGAGTAACGGAATGGCTGGCAGTAAGAGGATGAACCCCCACCGAAACCCATCGAGGATCTGCCCAACCTCCCTCCTGAGGAATGAAAGGATGGTCGGTGTTCTTGCAGCGTGCCCAGGGCACGGGCCGTCTCCGTGTCAGTCTTGATGGCCTGGAAAGATTCATAGATGCCTTTCCAAAGAGATTGTTTCCGTTGGATGGCATGTCCAGTACACAAGTCTGAACCTCCTGCCTAAAGTCGGTGGCCTTCAGCCAGCCGTGACTATGGAGGCACACTCCGTTTTCCATCTGGCAGAACCCTGTGTCTGGAATGTCCAGGGCCACGGTGATGGCATGGTCCTACGCCACCTCACCTTCTTGGAGAATCTCCATCGCCTCGACCCGTTTGTCCTTGGTGAGGAAATCCAATAAAGGGGCCATCTTGTACCATAACTCCTTGTCGTACCTGGCCAGGATGGCTAAAGCATTTGCCGCCTTTACAATCATCGCCGCTGAGTAGATAACCTTTCTACCCACGGTGTCCAACTTCTTCCCTTCATTGTCCAAGGGAACGGAGGCAGAGGACGACGGGTTGGATGTCTTCTTCTGCGCCACTGCTGAGATCACTGAATTCGGGTATGGATGAGACCGCAAATTTCGGTACCCGGTACATGTTCTCAAGCCTTTCTCTCTAAACCAGAGCTGAGGTGGGGTTCTTCAGCAGCACCAGACCCTCATCCCAGATGTCATCCAGGAGTGGCACTGCTAGAATGGTCTTCCTTTTTGCCTCCCAGTGCAGATAAAGGAAGCTCTCCTTTGTCTCCTCCGGCGTGAGGTGGAAGAGTTCCGATGCACAGGAGATCATAGAGTGAAAAGAGCCCACTTCGTCCAGGGGAGAGACTCTTGGAGGCAGAGAGATGCTCATCCTTGGTGTCTGTCTTTGCCGTGTCTGTCCCTGTGTCCCTCGGGGGGAGGCACTTGTGGCAGGAGAGGAAGCGTAGGGTGCATCTTCCTTTTCTTCAACGGTGGTGGCCCCGATGTCAACTGGGTCATCGCCGATGGTGTTGCTGGTGGCTGGATCCTCTTCTGTATCTCTGTAACTATAATGTGGAAAGTCGAAAGAATGTCATACAGCAGATCTCTGGGAGGTGCCTGGGGAGTACGGTTGCTGGGCACAGCACCTATGTCATCATCCCCACCAACGTCTTTGTCGTCACCATTGTCGCCACCACCACCTCTGGTGGCAACAACCTCCTCAACGTTCCCGTCGTTGTCGTCCCCAGCCTCCTCCGGGATGGTGTGGATGGAACACTAGCCCTCCACCTCGGAAGAAGAAATATCTGTGCCCTGGAGTTTTTCTACCCCTCCTTTTTTGGATCCTGAGGGGTCAGTCTCAGGCTAAGGGACAGTATCCTCTTTTCAGGGGTCTTCTCTGCTGGCCTGGCCGAAGTCTCCTACCTGGGAGGAAGTGCCATGCTGGCCACTGTAGGGGGCCCCTGGACCGGGTCAGCCCCTTTTGCCTTTGATTTGAAATTGTGGCCGCCACCAGCTTGATGAAAGCAGACGACTTACCCTGTATCACCTGGGCCTTCAGGGCAGGTCAGACACCTTGTCCTGCTTGGCCTTCTCCGGTTTCTCCGGCAGCTTCTCCGCGGTAGCTAACTTTCTCTTTGATGAAGAACTGGAGTGATGGCTGGAGATTGAGGCCATTGGAGATGAGGAGCACACCCCGACAGAGCTGGACTTGCGGTGCTTGGCCTTGTCTTGGGACCCCACAGATATAGCAGCCTCAAAGGATTTATAAGCCCACTCTGGCTCGCTGGAACTAGAAGAGGAATGCCCCAGTGAACCACACGGGGCAGGGGCCTTGGCCTTGAGGCACATCTGATGTGCTGATCCTTCATAGTACGCTTGGTAAAGCCACGACAGATCTCGCAATCTTCTTCCTTGTGCGATAGGTGAGGGCAATAAAGACACTGGGAATGCTTGTCCTCCATGAAAATATTCTGCAAACCCAGCTGGTGCAGAACTTGAAGAGGGAGGTTCCATCCTCCGACATGGTGCGCTGTAGGCCTGATGGCCTTCTGGAAACCTCGAAGAGAAACACTCGACATTTGCGCCCTTGAGGGACAAGGAAAGATGCCGAAAAACAGATCCCCGTTAGTCGGATGCAGAAACAATGAAGCACACAGGCTCAATCGAACAAAAATAGGATTTAGTAGCAAAAAAAGCACAAAGAAACGCAGAAAGCAGTTAAACACGAGAACTCCCTACACTTGGATGTGCGGTAAAAATCTGAAGATGGCTGCCAGAGGAGGGGCCTAGGGAGAGAGATGAGGGCACTATGACCCTGAGTTCAGTGATTGGTTGATAGGAGAAAGACAGTTTGTAAACGAAAGTGAAACTGTTTTTTCTTTTACCGAGGATTCCCAGCTTGACGACAGGGAATATTCATGAGCATGTGAATCCATGCCAGACCCGATGCTGGAGAAACATGCCAAGCTCTTAATATTATTGTGATAAGAGTCCTTAACATGATACTAATGATGTCCCCGAAATACATGGACAATTATCCATGCATTAAATCCACATATTTACTGCTTGAAACATATTTACTCTCTTATTTTCTCCCCAATGTGACAAAAATATTGTGTGGTTTTAGTGGTTACTTAACCTTGACTCCAAATCCAAAATACCTGAGGTAATGTTTCATAATATAAATTGGGCAAATCCAATTGCATAGCGTATGTTAACATGCTATTGTTCTAAAATTTCGAGTATTCGCCTTTACCATTGGTGTGGTTTGGTATTTTGGGTGCTTCACCTGCCTACTGAAATACTCTGAATTAACATGATTATATGAGACAATGGGCCTCATCACGACCCAGGCGGTAAGGGGTTTACGGCGCCGTAAACAGCGCCGACCCTTACCGCCTGAGTACGAGGTCCCTTAGCGCCATGGCGAATTTAACACCTGCTTTTAGCAGGTGTTAAAATCCATGGCGCTAAGGGACCATGGAGTTAATTACGCCACCGTAATTTACGGTGGCGTAATTAACGCCTTCCCCACTCCCATTATGCCCTATGGGGCAAAAATGGGAATGGGGAAGGGTAAATGGGGATTGGGGACTTACCGCCCCGCCAAGGTCCGAATGGGGCGGTAAGTCCGCCAACCACCATGGCATAAACATAGTTTACGCCATGGTGGTAAAGTCATGGCCCAGGCGGTAACTTACCGCCTGGGTCGTGATGAGGCCCAATACATTGTATCCATTACACTGAGTACAAAGACACCTTGCACTCTTACCGGATAGACATAAGGCAAGCAACAATATCACATATTTTTGTTTCTCTATACCTTATGTTTCCGAGTATTTGAGGATTCAAAATTGCATGTTTAGATTTCCGGGAGTGGTTTCTTGAGAACTCTCATTGTAAGTATTGGCATTCTTTGGTGTAAGGACAGTAGTGCTCTAGGCACCACGTAAAGTTTTCAGTAGTGCAATATTCACAGTTATTTCAATCACTGCAATATTTTAGTTGCTGGTTGGATGGCTAAGAAGACACAACCCATGTATAGCTCCACCCCCTCACGACTTTTATCATCTTCTTTGCATGCACTTCAGGTGGTTGGTTTGCACCACCATACTACAACATTGGCCTGTTTCCAACAAACTCTCGCATTATAGGACCTTGTTTGCTTTTTGCCCCCACCTCCATGGGGATCTGCTCCTCAGCACTCTGTGGCTGCAGATAGGGGGCATGAAGCGCTTTAGAGATTCTCAAATTTACATCCATACTATATGTATTTCATAGAAAATCGGCCATATGTCAAATGTTGTTTCCTGGCATCATTTTGCAATTATTATATTTGTGTTGTTTTGCCTTCAAGGACCAAGGCTGGTGCAAGATCCAGTTCGGAGTGCCCAATTGCTAGTGAGTACATGGTTTACGTCCTCTCTGCTAGATCCTTTGGAGTCACCTCACATCATAAAGTGGTGCAGGCAACGGAATCTGAATGGTCCCTGGTTTCTTGCTTATGTTGGTTACTGCGTTATGCAGTGATTCCATGTGGATTTTTGATGTGCATTTTGAGATGTTTTAGATATCATTAATGGCAGCAGCCATGCACAAATGTCAAAAGGGCCCTACAGACTGTGCTTTCTTTTTTACCCTTTTCAAAAACTTCTAGAACATTCTCTAGTGCTCGGTCTTCTCCACAGGCATTAGAACACTGATTCTGCAGAGACGTTCAAGGCATTCCTGTGTTGCCTGGTAAATCCCATGGACAATCCCCAGTTCTGAGTTAGGGAATTCCTTGAACTATAGCGTGGATATGGAAAAAGGAACAGTGTTTTTCCACATCTGCTTCAGTTAGATTATGCCTCTCAGTGTTCCTGGCTCTAGTGATGTCTACTGAGTGCATTGGACAAGCATAAATAATGATGATGCTTTTTGTGCATCAACTAGCCGCAAATGCTCATTGTCTGGGGAGCTATGTCTCTCCACTATTTCTAGACCTGTTCTCAATCTTTTTCTAGACTTAACCCACTTTTATAGAGAGATCGTTCAACCTTTCAGCTTCTTCAACTACAGGCTTGAACTATTGAGAGCAGATATGGAGTGAAAACCTACGCTATCAATTAAGAACACATGCTTCAAATGGATGGATGAGTGATGCATCGAAGGTGGATGATTTCTCACTAATCTACAGTTAGCCAATCCACCACTTAGGCTTAGCTCTTCTAATATTATCTCACAAGCATGTGCAAATAACTGTTTTAGCCCCCCTCCACAATGTAGGCTTGTGGGCTTGATATCTTCTGCTATACCTACTCCCCAATTGCGAAAGGTTCTTGCACCTTTAATGATTGTTAAATTAATAATGACTGACTACACATAGTAAACAACTCCTACGTTGTTTGTTGCTGAGTGTGCACCCATCAGTGATTACGTATGTGACGTCATCAGTGAGGTCATGGATGACATCAATAGATATGTCATCTGCAAGGTCATGGGTGGAGTCATGGGCAGTAGAGCATGGTGGCCTGAGGCCATGACTAGTGGTCACTTTGTCTGGGCCATGGCCTTTGCCATTCCAATCCCCCCATACTTAGGTTAGGGAGAGGACTGGAGGGCTGAACCATGATCCTTTAGACACATTTTGCTGTGTTTAGGGACCTGCATTCGGGGACCCAGATTTGTGGATACGAAAAATTATAAGCATGGCTCATGCTTTGTTGGATGATGGAGGAACCAAGATGAGGGTGGGTTACATTGTAATTGTAATTGTTTATTTGTAAAGTGCTTATACACAGGTGAAGTGCTTCAAGGTGGAAAGGGAACAAGGGAATACAGTAGTCATTCTTAGGCCTTAAAGTTTCCAAATGGTCTAACATAAATAACTAACATACTAGGGCTGGGGCATTTCTACTAGTGCAAGTGCATGACAGGAGGGAAGGGGGAGGAGGAGGAGGAAGGGGAATACAATGAATAAACTACTGTACTAGGCCTAACGACTTGTCAGATAGTCCAAGTGCATTGCAAGAGTGAGGAGAGACAGAGGGGGAAGAGTGGGGAGAGACATGCAAATGATGGAACTAATGCTGAACCACCTCATATTTTGAATAACTATTAATGCCACCCAGAGCGGGTTCTGATATCACCACCAGGCCAGGCAGTTTGTGACTTCAGTCCTTTTGCAAATATCATGCTGCAGAAAAAGATGGCTTTTCACCAGTTGCCAAAACAGCGTGGGTAACCAGGTAATGGATTCATGTTTTCTCTCAAACACTTTGCTCTGTATGAGTTAACCTACAGTGTGCATGAGCCATGCTAAAAATACTCTTCTACGCACATGGCACATTTTCATGTAGTGATTGTTACATCCATTTTCGCTGCTTCACAGCACCTGTAATGGTACACAGTTAATCATCCCATGAAAGCTGAAAAACTGAGTTTCAGTGTAAACAAGATCTGAGCATTAAGCACCCACTTCAGTGACCTTTCTCTCCTGCATGGTAACATGAGCTGTGTAGAGTTCAGTGGCTTGCAATAAACAGACATCGGTTTGCATTGATGACTGTCGGAGGGAGTGCTGTAATTAAGTGTGGAAAGGGATGGAGCCTACATGATTCCTTATGAGAATTCAGGACGAACATGCACGCCTTTAGAACTTAAGGGGAGTGCTCAGAGTTACTTTAGTTCTGACTGTTAGTGGCTATTGCATTGTTTTGTCTTTGTTGAGGCAGTCCTGGGCCTGATGTGCAATGGGGGAGTGTGTGATTGTATAGAAGTAGGGACCCCTAAACCAGCAGGAGACCAGCCCATGAGGCTTTAAAGATGCAGGTGTGTCGGCCGAATGCCCACTTCATTTTAATGGCCATCGCGGAGGCCACCTCTATGCTTTTCTTGGTTTATTTATTTATTTATGTATTGTATAGATGGGTGCATTCTAAAGGAGAGTACTTCTGAAGGTCAAAGGGCTAAGTTATGTAATAAACATGACCGATGCAGGGTTTGCAGCATCTCGAATAAATCAGCAGGCTTCTTTGGCAAAGTCGTGTCCCACTAAAACCCTCTGCGCGCTTCAGTCTCTTCCTGCCGCTACTTCAGCAGCCCCTGTGAATGGCCCACTGGAGGAAACGTGTCACAAACACTGATTCATCAACATTGTTCCCAAGCAATAACAGTACCTGTGCCATCTGCGTTCAGCACTTACAAATACGCCACTTTGCAACTGCCACACAAATCAGGGGCATTGCCAAGGTCACACTGACGGGAATCCGAGCAACACCGAAAAGGTGTACGACTGAACGACAGGGAGCCACAACAGGCCCTACACGGGCACTCCAGCCCCCCGAGCTGCTCCCGCGTCCACGGCTGCTGGCGGCCCACTGGGAAATATCTATTATGCCTAGGTTAATTTACTGATTAATCTCTAGTCACTGGTTTGTGGTTTCCCCAGACGGCCAATTAAAATGTACAACTGGCACAGCCGTGCCCTGTCGATGGGCTGCTCTGGGGCCAATGCTAGCGGCAGTGACAGAAGGAACAGGCCGCCATTTCCATTTTTTTTAATGATTTCATAGGCAACTGGCTTTCATCAAAAAAAAAATAATGTAAACCAGACTTATCCAGCGACCGGGAAGTGTGCCGCGGTTTACAACTCTGCTGCTATTTACTCTCTAACACTCCCAGGGCTGCTCCTGTGTTCCCGGCGTTGATGGTTTTACCAACAGCAAATATAGCTGACAAAATCAGCCAGGGGGCACAACTGATTTAACAGCTTCTGAAATGTAATAGCTCCCGCCCCCCGCCCCCCGCCCCCACCTGATTTGCAGTCCCCGTGGATGGATTGTCTAATATCATTCACTTCCTCACAAATATATAACACATTTACAGCTGTTAGCGTAAATCAAAGGGAAAGTGCTGTACGTGAAGCTGGGATGAAATAATGCTATATTGCACATGAAGGATAACATGCTTTTATTACAATATTAAAACATAATGCAATGCGTTATCCAGAGAAGCAGTGCACACAGAATAAAAGCAACGTGTCACTTAAAATACGGGGACCAATGCTGTCTGCATGCAAACATCATGCACACTTCTTTGTAAAGTGAAATACATCATTTGTGATCAACTGTAGCATCTGGAATGGAATACAACATTGACTGTGTTTTTCATTAATTTACTCTGTTGTATTATAACACACTATATTGCAATCCAAATGCTGCTTAAAAGCGCAGGGAAAGGCGGCAGAGAGGTTGGTTGGAGTTGAAGGGTATTGCGTCTAAACTGGGGGTGCTGCCTTCTCTCACCAGACGAGAAGGAGTGAACGAGAAGTTAGAGTGAAGAGAGGCAAGGGACCTATCACAGCTAAACACGCAAGGTCACAATCCTGATCCTGAATGTGGGGCTGGATACTCTGAAGAGGGAGGAAAAAGCAGGGTAGGGCCATCTAAGTGAACATGGACGAGAAGCCATTATGTGTTGACTGGTCAGCAGTACGTGTTTGGGATCTCTTGGGTGGTGTCAGGGCTAGAGCCCTTGTCCAAAGTGTCTACATGGAAGGTCCTGCATTAACAGACGGCTGGCCTAGGGATCTTACATAGGTAGGGAGTCTGAGATCGGTAAGAGTAAACATATGAGGATACTTAAAGTCAGGGACTAATGGAACCTCCACCAGCTCTGCCATTTTGGAATGCAGTCATTATTTTGGTGCAGTGCAGGGAAAGCTGGTGACCAAGCAAACAGGTGGCATCTTTTGCCATTTCCCCTCACACAATACCTGACGCTTGACCCCCAATATTGAGTGGAGATTAGGTATGACTCGCTAAAAGATTGGTGAATCAGAATGGGTGCTGCTACTTCCAGCGTGAGCATTGAGAAGACCCTTGGCTGCGTTGTGCATTGCTGTCTCTTTAAGGATTGCATAACGAGGCAGGACAAGGCACAGAGAGTCCACTCTGCAGTCAACCGCCCAAGACTACTGGGTTGAGTGGGCTGTGGTCTAGGACAGCCACCTGCGTGCTCCCAATTATGGTGAGACACTCTCCCATCGAGATAACGTGGCCTGGTATGACAAAGAAGACTGAGGGAGTACCTAAGAAGTTTCCGCCAGTCTGTAGAATCAACAGCAGAGCAGGAGGGTCAGGCTGCCCAGAGCGACCTTCTGCCTCCTTGAGGCCCTCAGGGTAAGCACACAGACTTACTGTTAACTTCAACTGAGCCCTTGACTTTTATGGCGGTGACGGAACCCGTGGAAAGTCTGGCCTCATGTACTTCTTCCCCACAACTCCCTCTACGCTCCACCCTTGCGACGCATCCGATGGTAGGACCGTTGACATCCCCTTTGAGGGAGGCCGTTGGTAGTGGGAAGAAGTTAGGAGGTAACGATAAGGGATCATCTGGGATAAGTTTGTGTGGAGGGCTAGTAGTCGACCAACTCACTGCCTCGGCAGAACCCCCTCCTCCTGAATAAAATGTATATGCAAAAACAACTCTGCCTAAATCCCTGGGGGGTAATGCATCCCTCTTCATTGATATTCCATCGGGGTATGGGCCATGGGTGGACGAACCTGATATCCTGGTGGATGCTATTTGACTTTCAGTCGCCTCGGACTGTTTTTCAGTTGGATCCAACATTTCCCGGGGGGGGGTGTAAAGAGCAGGGGGCCATGCAGCACTCTGAACCCACTTATGAATGCTGCACAGCGAGTGTCATTGCTGCGCAAATATGCAGAGATGGAACTGTGATGCCCCCTCAATCGTTGTAGACCTTTGGAAATGGCCTCTTTTGACTTCACAAAAAATGCTTTCCACTCGCACCTCCCAAATTTAGAGTACTATGAGAAACAACCGCCCGAAGTAAGGTGGCGGTGGAAGGGTGTTCAAGTCTAGGTAAGAGAGTCAACAACTCATGTGGCAGGCACATTGGGTGGGCTCAATAAAAACAGCAAAAGAACTGGGAGGCAATTTTCCACCTCAGAGAAAGTCCCTGATGGCTCCCCCCAAGAAACTGACATATACCGAAATGCTGGAAGACAAAAGAGAGACCGAATCCTACCAAAAGAGTGTGCTTGATCCACGTGGTATTGTCTCCTTAGATCACTTCTTCGAAGATCGCCCTCCAGCCCAAAATAGACCTCAAACATCAAACTCGGACATGAAGTCCCTAGTGTACAATCTATCTCCAAAAAGGTAATTGACCAAGGTCCAAGTGTGCCAGAGGCTTGCCAGTGGGTCTTCGGCGGCCAAATTATTTCAGTAATCCAAAACCTCACCACCTAAGGACATGAGAGTAACTCTCCCTCATAAGGAGATCGTCAATTTGAAAGAAGGGATTGAGCTGCTAGATCTGAGGGCCGAGACTCTTCAAACCTCCAGTGACCCTTTGGCTAATACAACTACTACTGCTACTTATCCTAGGTGTCAATCTACCTCTCAGGATACCGCCTGGTTGGCAACAATGGTGAGCCTGCCAAAAGACCTATCCAACCGCCTTCTGTATGACACCGAACAAACTCAACTAGTGAGGGAGGGCGAAGGCATGAAAAGATTGGGAGGTGAGCCCACTCGATATTCTTCCCCGATCCTGCATCTGGATATGTCTGCTCCTAGATCTTTCTATTTAAACAATACAAAGTGTAAAAGTTATTCTACTTACCAAAAATAAAAAAAAATCACATGACCCTCTGAGTCAACTGTCAGTGATTGCCATTGCGATGGCTTCCTTCATGAAGCTATATGAAAGCATCAATGACAATCTAAAAGATCAAACAATATTACTAGCGATGCTTCACTTCAAGATGATTTTCATTGAATGTTTTATCACGGCTAGGAAGGCACCCAGAGATAACCAGGGGTGGAGGGGAGAAGAGGCGATCAGAAGTCAAGCTAATTCACCCTCCCCCATAGACTGGAGGGGGTGGTGGATCAAGATCCGCTACTCTGCACACCGGGGGTGACCCGAAGTTCAAGGAGTAGAACACTGCTTGGAAGGGTAGAGTCCCTTCAACTACCCCAGGGGGTAGTAATTGAATCTGGATTGAAATAAAGCGAAACCAGCGGGGGAGTCCTGGCCAATCCCTCAGGGGCTAAAACAACTACATCTCTGCAGACTGGGCCCTTGTCTAATCGGAGAGCAAGCAAAGTAGATCTTACAGCAAGTCGCTTAAGGGGAAACAATCGAAAACGAAGACACACACTTTTCTGGTCAAACCAAAAGACCCTAGAAAGTTTTTGAGAGGAACCTTGCTTCCTATGGTAGAGAATATAAAATCATAAAAATCTTCTAACTCAAAGGACCCTAAACCGGATGAATGGAAAGGAGGATCGGCCACTAAAACCATCACAGAGGATCATCTAACACTGGACTCCTCAAAGATGATTTTAAACGTATCCACCTATTCAATTGAGGAATGGAGAAATGGCTTGATCAGGCACCAAACAGGACTTGTCAATCGATAACATCAGACTCAGAATGTCAACCAACAGGTAGTTTTCCTCAAAGGGGGACACCCTGGATTCCCTTTCCTCACACTGGTGGAAAAACAAGATCAGATTATTGCCAAATACAGTAGTTTAGAGTTGGCCGATACCAAGGCCCCTCCCGGCAAAGGCATCCCCTTACTGATTTCAGACAAAGGGTAGGGAAGTCTGGGCCTTTTTTCATCACCTCATAGCCAGCTGTATCCACAGAGGGTGTACCTGGAGAAAGGGGCATTGAAGAAAGCAAAGCATGGGGATCCTTACCTTCAAAAAGGCATTAAAGGCACAAGGCCCACTGATAGCTATGAGACCAGTAGTAAAATTAAGCTTTATGACACCAGGAGAGGCAGGGGCCCTATGTTCAGACAAAATTCTCAGCTAAGAGATCTAATGAGATGCATTAGGTTGGAAAGGTTAATTGACCGAGATGAGTACTTTATCTTGAATAGACAGAATGTCCTAACCTTGTTCCATTGCATCCCAAACTTCCGCCAAATAAATACTGACGACATCTTGGTAATCAAATTTGCAGAGGAAGAAAGAATGGATTTGGTCTTCATTCACCTGCGCTCTCGAGTAGTTAAACAACTCATTTTGGACTCATCACAAGCTTTTGGCTCTTGGGTTTTGACTTGAACATGCCCCTAACCAATGAGTTGGACCCCCAAGGTTTCCTCAGGTAGAGGGTAAACGGTTACATGGAAGAACATCAGCAGCTTGTTGAGTAATGGTATCTGATAGGAAGACTACGGATGCCAGAGGGGGCTCCCAACCCATCCAGAGTGGCCTAATGCAGATAGCGGAAGTAGGGAGGAATTGATCCCCTATGAAAAACTTCACCCTGGCAATAAACGGTATTGGAACGTCCTTGAGCAAATTAAAAACAGCTCAGAAAAATCAAAACTCTCTGGATGCAGCGGTGGTGGAGCAATGGGCTTGGACGCCGGCATCGCTGGTGAACCGTAAGAATGATTAACCAAGCCCCTAGCCTAAGAAGCGATGTGTGTCGGCTTTGATCTCATGGAACACAAGAGGCTTTTCGCACCTACCTGGAGTGGGTGATATAACATGGTACTTATTGGACTTCGATTGCCTCCAAGAAATGTGGTTCACATCAAAACTCAAGGTTGATGGATTTACCACTTTTATTAACCCAGCGGTTAAATTCAGGAAAGTTCCTCCCTGCGCTGGTTTGTTAACCTTGGTGGTAAGATTGACGATTATAGGCCCCCACATTCAAACAACATTGTTAGTAAAAAGGACAAGAGCCCTCTCAAAAGCTAAGATGAAAGGAAATCGACAACATCTGACCTTAATTGATTTATATTGGAACCCAGTGCTAATAACATTGAGATACATGGTGGAGAGTATTTTGGAGGCGATTAATAAAGCATATAGTCAAGACGATGCCTCTCTCATTATATGTGTGGACGTAAGCTTGACATGCAGCTCTAATGATATGGGATTGGACAGCAGTGAGCTTATTGGTCCAAACTCTCAAAGAGAGAGAGCCATTCAGTGGATGGAATTAACAGTCAGCAGAGACTTTCACATGCTTAATGGGAGTTTTGAAGAGAGCGGTTACCCTCACATAACTTGGAAACATGGAGTGCAGTCGTCAGTAATCGAATACACCTTCATATCCAGAAATCTAATCATTGACATTTCTTTGTTTGAAATTATTCACACAACTGCAAGTGACCATAGCATTCTTAAAACAAGGTTGTCAGAGGTGACAGAGAATCAATCTAAATTAAGGTCGGTGCTGGTGCGATGTTCGAATAATGGTTGCCGCCTGAAAATCTCAAAAAAGGTAACATGGGGCCTCAATACCCATAGCCCTCAAATAAATCTGGGTGGGACGCTCCAGCTGTTGTGCTGGATTACAAGAAGATACTGGCACCATTCATGATTGAAAACTCCACTAGATCGAGATAAAAGGGTCATCATCACACCTGCGATGAGCTAGTTAGGGTGAAAAAGCCTTAAATGGCGGCTGCAATCACCCTCCCAAAAAGGGTCAACCTTCGAACTGCGAATGGATAATTAAACCCTTAAAAAAACAATATAGGAACTGGATGACTTAGTACAAGTCCACCTTCGAACAACAAGACGCTGAAAAAATGATGAGGGTGATTACCAAAAAGAACGTAGAAGAGATTTGGAACTGTATCAACTCTTCTGGCAACTCAAAAGCCTTAGCCCAGATAAATGGAGTGGCAGTAGCAACCTGGATAGACCATTTTAAAACCTTATACACAGCTCCTATGTGCAGCGAACTTCCGTCAGTAAGGAAGACATTGAGAACCTCGTAAAGCGTGCAAATTCCTCCTGAGTTCCCGGCCCAGACGGTATCTCGAATTCTATGCTGAAAGAGAACCCAGATGAATGGGCTGGTTTGAGATCTTCCATAATTGGAAATGTAAGGGACTTGCAAGATGTCCCGAGTTCATGGAGATCAGTAAACATCATACCGATCTTCAAGTCTGGCAATAGGGAAGACCATAAAAACTATTGTCCTATTGCCCTATTGGACGTCTTTGGCAAGATTTACACCTCTCTACTTTTAAAAAGACTGAACGAATGGGCCTATAGAGATGGTCGACAGGACCCTTTAAAATGTGGATTTGTTAAGGAGGTAGATTCTATTCTGCCAATCTTCATCCTTTCCCTACTCAAGAACCAGGTTTGGAGAACAAATTCAAAAATGTATCTAGCATTTGTAGATCGAGCCAAGGCGTTTGATAGTGTAAATTGCCAATGCTTATGGACCAAACTGACAACCTGGAAATGCCCAGAGGACCTTATTGCACAACTAAACTCCTTAATTGGGCCATTTTTAGAATCTTGCAGAAAATCTTGTACATCAAAGGTTTGTCCCACGAGTGAAGGATAAGAGCGCAAAATGTACATAAATATAGCAAGAACCATCCGGTGGGCATTGTCATTGGGTACCAACATGGGCACCTCCAAAGAGAGTGCAATGGGAAAGGAATCAGGGTACTGTAGCCTATCCCAGTCGTCAAAAAGGGAGCTCTTCGAATTTAGCAAACTCTCTTTCTCAATCAAGACGTAAGTATGTCTTAAACCAATGTCAGGAAGCTCCTATGGCTCAAGAACAAATAACTTGCCTTAACTCCTTTTTTAGTAGCTTAAAAGAGAGTCCTGCAACAAGCCAGAGTCCAATGTACTCCTTTTACTTATTTAGCTGCTTCTGCGTCTTTCTCCCTTATCATTGACCAAGTCTGCACGTGCTGAGGTTCTTCCCTGATGTTTTCTTTCGTTGGGGGTGCGGGTGACAGGGGTTCTCCAGTGTAGATCTTTGTGTCACCAAGCTAGATCCAAGCGCGTCTGCTTTGTACCTTGACTGCAGATGGTGTGACGTCTTCCACAATTAAGGGCCGTCGAAGCGCGGTTCATGTCACTTCCTCATGAAGTTGCGAATTAGAATTTTGACTCCAGGAAAGAATTCTAGAAGACACCGTCCTTTAATTCCGGTTGTTGGATCATCTTCATCTGTGTTCAGCGCTGCCCTACATCCCTATCACTTGAGCTGATCTGAAATGACAGAGATACTTGCAGTCATACATGTAAGATTCTCACGTAGCGCCTTTCATAACAATTCTGCGGTTGACTGGGCATCACTTCTAGTTCTAGATGGAGGTGTGAGGGGTGTCCTCATTCTCCTCCTTGTCACTATGTCATGGGGTAAGATGGTGGTCTGACCCTGGTTGAATGCAACCATTCTTTCTTCAGGGTGAGCTTCAATTTGACTATTCTTTCCTTAAGCAAGCCGCTGAGTCTCTCACAGAGCCTATTTGCTTCCGGGTGATAAGCAGATGAGAACATGATTTATGCTAAGTAACAAGATTATCTGCTCAAAAACTTCCTTAAGAAAATGAGGGCCATTATCTGATCTTAATACTTCACATATTCTCCATCTAGGAAACACTTCCTGTAAAAAAAATTTAGCAGCACCGGTGGCATCTGGTTGAGTACACGGTCCAGCTTCGATCCACCTTGAAAATGGACAAACTACTACAGTCATGTATCTGTATCTATTACAGACTTGCAGCATATCGATATACTCGATATGTAAATGCTGAAAGGGGCCATTAGGCCTCGGAATAACTCCTCTAACTGTGCGCAATGTGTGCCCAGCAGTAAACATTTTACATATGATATAATTTATTATATAAAAGGCAAGATGTTGTACCAAATTTGGAACAAACCATTCCTCCACAATCATTGCAGCAAGGCTCTCTCTAGTGATGTGCGCATGGTAGTGCAGCTGTTCCAACGCTACCCTCAATAGGGCTACAGGCATCACTGGTTTACTCGTGCTGTTCTGTCACCATAGTGCTTCGGAAGGGGATAAAGAACACCCCCTCTTCATCCACAGGTCTTTCCCATCCTGAGGTGCTTCCCCTTGGATCTACATAAGCTGATTTTTTGACAAATCACTCTAACACTTAGACACACTCATCATTACCACTATTCTTTCATTTACATCAGGTGTTTCAAAAGTCATTACATCATCTGCACATGCAATACATTTGGCTTCCTCATCTGCCTTTTGATTTCCATGTGAAATCAAATCTGCTCCCTAAGTGTGTGTGGTGCATTTAACCACTGCGATAGATACTGGGAGTTGCAGCGCTTTCATGAGTCTATCGAACAAAGCTGTGTGTTGCACTGGTTTGGTGTCTGTTCGGTGGTAGCCCCTCCTTTTGCAATGTGCTAGCCCTGCATGCACTGTCGACGTCACATAGGCGGAGGCACTGTACACTGTTCTTTCCTGGTCTACATGTTTTTTGAGCACGACAATCAGTGCCATTAATTCTGCAGCTTGTGCCGAAAAGTGAGATGGTAGTCGTACACTTATCAATACTTCAAATTGTGCATTGCCCATGTGCCTTATCAAAGAGGCACCTGCATATCTTTGCCCATCATTCTGACCGATTCGTGAAGAACCATCAATAAAGAGAATCTCCCCAGCAGCAAATGCATTCTTTTTTATCCTCAGGAGCTCATCATAGAATTCTTCATAATTTGAACAATCATGTGCCTGTTCAACTTCTGCCAGTGGTTCTGCTACAAACATGGCAGGGTTCACGATCTTACATCAAACTACTTTAGTCACTGGATTCGATATAACCACCTCATAGTCCGAAGCCCTTTGAGACGTCAACGTACCTTTAGGTTTTTCCAAAATAGTAAACAATGCATGTTCAACAAATAACGTCATAGAACATCCCATTACCATGCTGGCAGCCTTCTCAATGGCAAAAGCGGTGGCTGCCAAAGATTGTTCACACTGAAAATGACCCCTCATTACTGGATCTAAAATTCCACTGTAATAAGCCAGTGGCTTGTACCCCAACATGGTCCTATGCATAAGCAGAGCTGTCATCACTGTACCATTTGTATGCGAGAATAAAACTAATTCCTCTGCATAGTTGGGGATCCCTAAAACTGGGGCTGTGCAGATTGCCTTTTTCAACTCATCAAGCCCTTCTTCCATTTCTTCAGTCCAGATAATTCTGTCCCCATTCACTTGTGCTTTCTTTAAAGCTTGCAACAAGGGCCTTATGTATGTACTGTGATCAAAGACCCAAGCTCTGACATATTTCCACCGTCCCAAAAATGTCTCCATGTGCTTTATTGTGTGTGGCATTGCTGTTTTCAAAATAGCTTCAGCCCTTTCTGGAGTAATCTTCTTTCTGTCATGTCATATTAACTGCCCTATATACAGTATTTCCTCCTGACAGTATGTCATTTCTCCTTCTCTACTTTATATCCCTTTTCTGCAAGAATAATCATTAGTTGAATTTAATCATGTCTGCACCCTTCCTCTGTGGGGCTACAAACCAATATGTCCTCTACGTACTGCAATACAACACTTTCTAAGTCGATATTGCTCAGGTCCTTCTGCAGGACTCTATTGCAAACCGATGGAGACTCACAGTACCCTTGAGACAAGTGAGCACTTTTCAGTTTAGTCTGTCTAAACGTAAATGATGTTCAATCCTGTGAGTCTTTATGCAATGGGATTGCGAAAAATGGATTTTTCAAGTCAACCACAATGAAATATTGTGCGTCAACAGGGATATTACATACAATCGTGGCAGGATTAGGAACTAAAGGAAACTCAGCCTCTACAATCTGGTTAATCGGTCTTAAATCTTGAATTAGATGCCACAACCCTCCTTTCGATTTCTTAATTGGATAATCTGCAGTATTACACAGTGACTCTGACGTCATTGAGATACCTTGTTCCATCATGGCAGATATTGGGCCTCATTACGAGTAGGGCGGTAAGGGATACCAGGCACCGTTAAGGAGACCGGTGCCGGAGATCCCTTACCGCCCTACTACGAGTTACCTTAGTGGGTCCCTCGTTCAACGCCTGGTTTTACCAGGCGTTATGGACGGGACCCGCTAAGGGACATCAGAGCTAAAAACGGTACCACAAATTGTGGTACCGTTATTAGCTCCCTCCTCATTCCCATTGAGCCCTATGGAGGCTCAAATGGGAATGGGGAATGGTTCTCGGAATGGGGACTTACCGTGTCCTCCAAGGTTGGAATGACCTGGTAAGTCCCTATTTCGCCAACCCGGACCCGGAATGCGGTAAGGGGGTAGCCATGGTGCTAACAGCACCATGGCTACCGCCTACCTCGTAATGAAGCCCAATGTCTTAAAAATACCTCTGTCCACCTCTCGAGACATAGGATACTGTCGTGCTCGAGGTAAAATTGCTCCTGATTTCGATTTAATCTTTACTTCTCCAACCCCCTTCAATAGGCCTATGTCATCCGGGTTTGTGGCCCATAATGAAATTGGCACTTTTGCCATGTCTTCATCAAAATACTCAGGACGTTTCCCCACTACCATCTTTTTTTGAGGCACCTCTCGTCTGATGGCTTTTACCCAATAAGTAATATCCAGTTCTAGCTCAAATAATACTTCGTCATTGGCCGGGTGATCAACAAACATATCCTCATCAGTGACATCGTTAATCTGTAACCTTCCCCTGTGGCGATTACTGCGTGCCATGGTCTGCCGTCATAATCAACTTCGACGAGCATAGCTAGCCTCGTACTATAGATGCTTCAATATCTAAGGGAAAGACTTGTCCTTCCTCTTCATCCATAGGTATAATTGGCCTGAAAAAAATGTCATCAGGAATCCTCACAGTTTTACCCATTAATCCTAGCAATCATGTTAACAAAATGCGCACTCCATAGAGAAAAACCTCTGGTTGTAGTGGTATGGCTCACATGGCCATTCGTCCTGTAAATGCCTTCATAATTTCACATATGTTTAAATAATGCATTCCTGGTGTCGAACACACTATGCCGTCATCAGTAAACAAAATTGTCATTTTCAACTTAGTCATTAAATCTCGACCTAAAATATTGACAGGTGTCTGCCTTGAATATAATAATGGTGCAGACTTGTCACACTCTCCTATATAGATCGGCAAGTAGCTCATGTGAAACCTTGATTATTCATGGCATTTCCAGACATAGAAAATGTCACCTATCGTATACACAAGCGGGTTGCCCAAGTGTCCACTAAAATAAAAAAAAAATGTGCCCCCTACATTGACATCAACCCTGGGTTCCTCTTGAGGGTTCAGAGTCAGCGATAGTACTGAACACATCACGTCTCCCAGTGAGCTGTCCTATTGTGGATACAGTCTTATCACAGTACCTGTGAAGGGGTTCCCTTCATTGACAGGGACACCACCTATCCTAGGAGTCATTAACTGCCCTGTATATGTGCTCTGCTGTATCTGCATGGGTGACTGCTGTGACTGCCCTTGTGGCGGATCTACTGCTGCCTGCTGTGTTTGAGAGCCTTGTTGCACTCTCAGCACTTGTGGTTGCTGTGCTGTCTGATCCTGAATTCTGCTGAGAATATGCAGGCAGGTTTGACGTCCCCGCTCTTGAGAACTGCCCATTTTACACATATTCCTGACTGCTAAACATGCAAGCAAGGTGCCCTGACATACCACACATCCAACATATAGGAAGAAGTCTCCTAACATGCCCCTCCTGCATGTTTTGGTCATTATTGTGAGAGTTTATAAATCCACCTTGATTATTCTGGAAGTTTCCTTGATTATTCAAGAAGTCTCTGCTTTGAAAGCCTCCTATTCCTCGTGGAATTAATCCATTATTTCCTTGGTCGAACTGCCTTTGGTAATTCATTTGCGGCATATATGCTACTTGTTGTGAACTCGATTCGTCCGCACTAGTTAACATTGCCCCTTCAATGGCAAACTTAGATAACTTTTTCTGCAATAATTTTGCTTCTTCGCCCTTTCTAGCATCGTCTTTCTTTTGGTTCTTCTCTTGTAAAAGCCTACAATAATGCGCAAGGATCAGCTGTATTTCCGACCATGGTTTTGCCTCCATGCCCACTAATTTCTTGAGCTGCTTCTGTACTGCTTCTGGCAGCCCTTGGCACAATATATGATAAAACACAGGGATAGATTTCCCCCAAGCTTGTCGTGTCTCCAAGGCCCATGCCTCTTGGAAATTCTGAATGTAAAGAAGAAGATCATCCCCTTGCTGCATCTTTTTTGTCATTATAGCTCCCATATCGGATGTGTCTGGATACAATACTCTAAGCACTCTCCAGACTGCCAACCTACAGTTATTGAACGGTGCTCTGTCATGAGCAGTGTTTACTGTAGTAACACCATATTGCTCTGCTCTCAACCAAACATCATCAGCTGTTTCTCCAAGAATGGCAATTAGAAGACCCTTCATGTCCCCTATAGCTAACGTGTTTCCTCCAGTCATTTGCTCTAACTCATGTATCTACTTCCCAGCACCAGAAGTTAAACTCGGGAAATTGCACCTAAAATTATCCTTACCCATTTGTAGCCATGGTATTTACTGCGGCCGGGCCCCACCCTTTTCTAGTAAAGGAAATGGAGAAATCCCAAACTTGCATTCGTCCCCTTCGGTTAACCTTTCCAAAACAGGGACAGTGGTTCTGCATTGCCTTCTACCTCGCAGTGATCATAACCTGCTCACATATTTTGGCGAATCCCTCCTCTCACCCTGGGAACAACCTCTAGGTTGACCCAGCCACGTCAAGGACCTTGACGCCTGAGAGATAGGCAGGCCTGGATCTGACCATTTAACTTCCTTATTCATAGGAAAAAAATCTGTCAAAACCACCTGTGTTATCTTCCTTCCCCCCACAGATGACTACTGGATCGTCGTCTCACATCTCCTGTCCCCAACTCGTGTAACATCTTTCCTCTTCGTCTCTATTCAGAGTAAGTCTGTCTAAAGACAGCTATTTAGACTCAAAACGACATGAGCTTCACACTTTATCATTCAGCTGCGTACTCTCAAGTCGATCTTTCTTGCCCTTCCCTTTTAAATCCTTCTTCGCTCTCATCTAATGATAGACTTTATCCATTGCGTCCCAGGACTCTTAGAGTAGAACTTGTCCTCCTGATTTGCTCCAGATGGACCTGGTAGTGGTTCTTGTGTTGGGAAGAACTCTTCTAAATCTTCCCATGATTCAGCTGGATCATGGGAAGATCCAGGAGATCAATGTTGCATGCTCTCTGCCTTCTCTTTCGTTCTATGTCGTCATCAATTTCTCTACACTTTCTTGCTTCCTCACTTGCTTTTTCTTCCTCTTTTCTTTTTAATCCTGTTCTCTTATTCACCCTTCGTATCTTCTCATATCTCTGCCTTTGTATTAATTTCTCCCTTAATCTGTGTTCCTCTTGGTCCTCTCTTTTTCTTTCTATCTTTTCTCGTTCTGTAATTGCCCTCTGTCTGTTATCATATTTCCTCTGCTCTTCTGCATTTACCCTTTCTCGCTGTTGCTCATCTTGGTACAGTTGTTCCCGTCTTTGTCTATCCTTTCTTTTGACCCTTTCCTCTATCAGCTACTCTTCTCTTTCTCTATTTCTTTTGTCTTGCTCATCACGATCTTCCCTTTGCCTTACGTCATCGATCCTCTTACCATCGAGTGTGAGCAAAAAATGGGGATGCAGAGATTACTCAAAACATCAATAATCAAAACGACTCAGAAAGTAGGCAAAAGGATAACTGTTTTAATGTCAATTATCTAAAATAGGGAGTACAACAAACGTCATTCTGACGTATCATAGCAAGGTCTCAATTAACTTCACAAAAAAGCACTCTTTTATACTAAAATCTCATCATAGGTGACCTACAACCTGCGTATTACTAACGTCATCCTGCGTGGCAAACTATAAAAACCTACTAGCAAGTGTGATTGGGTCAAAGGGAATATCTTTGTATATGTTCGATACTAGTCTAATGGACGGGAGAGAGGTGATAGGTTTCTTAATATCAGGTTGGGCAACTAAGCCCTTCCCTCAAACCAGGTCACTATGAACGTCACTAAATACACAACGTCCCATTGGTTACTTAACTATACAGCTCCCAATCATGGGCCCTCTATCATTGGCTGATTTCCAACCTCCATCAGCCCTCTTCCACCCATGCTAGCAGTACGCAGGCCAGACTGCCAGGTGCTTGGGGAGCTGGTCATAACCATACCTTCTCACCAATTAGAACATCATCCATCATCACCTCAGTGGTCTGCTGCAAATTAGGCCTTTTGAACTTGTCCTTGAAAATTTTCTCTGTTCCTGATGAATACAGGGGAGTAGAGATACACTAATTTCTCGTGTCTCGGTGGGACCATCATACTCGTCCAACTTCCTGACTCAACGTGACCGAAGACCACAAAATTGTGCTAAGGCGTATTAAAAACTATTTTCCAATGAGCCTCAGATATCTTCTTTGTTCTTATCCATGCCTTCAGAACAGGTGGTTCATTCCTTCACAGATTACAACTAATTCCTGTTCCTTCCAGCCGGAAACGACTTTGGCTTCTTGGCTCGTTCAACCTCGCCTTTCTGAAATTCAACTGTAATTCACTTATTTTCTTACTGCAACACACTTGGAAAAGAACGTTGTTCTTCCTTCTTTTGGTCCGGCTCTGCTATAATGCGTGGTGGAAGACTCCATTTCTTACTCGTATTGTATACATATATATATATATATTGGCACTTGGCGCAATCTATTTTCCTATAAAGCTAGCCTCATGAAAACTTGCGTTACTTTGCATCTGGCATGGCTGACTTCTTTCTTCTTTGATCGACCCTTCCAAGTTTAATTTGGGTTCTTCCTCTCCTCCATCTCTATCGCTACCTGTGGTGTTCCCCAGGGGTCTAACCTCTCTCCTTAGCTTTTCAACCTTTACCTGGCACTTCTTGCCCACCGCATTGCTGCACTCTGCCCCAACATCCAGTTCTATGCAGACGACACACAGATCATTTTCAGGCTACCCTTAGACACCTCTTCTTCCTCTCTAATCTCTATCTGCCTGTCCCCCATCCAAGAGTGGTGTGCCACCAATGATCTCTGCCTTAATTCCAGTAAAACCGAGATTCTCCTCAGTGGAACACCTGATCCCTCCTTTCCTGTCACTCTCTGGCCGGCCTCTCTTGGCCTTCCTCCTGCTCCCACCTGTGAGGCTATAAACCTCGGGGTCATCTTCGACTCCACACTTTCCTTCTCTCCTCACATCTCTGGCATCAGAAGAAGTCACACTACCAGCTGCACCTCCTCAGAGGTATTCTTCCTTTCCTCTGCTTCCCAGATAAGCTCTCTGTCTCCAGAGCTCTGGTTCTCTCTAGCCCAGACTATTGCAACAGCCTCTTTCTAAATCTGCCTGCTTCTACTCTCCACCCTCTGCAACTCCTCCAGAACAGGACTGCAAGACTTTTCCTTGGCCTCAAGCCCAGGGATCGTATCTCTGCGGGACTGAAATCTCTGCACTGGCTCCCAGTGGCTGTGAAGATTAAGTAACTTCAGCTCTCTCTTCCAAAATATCGTCCTTCTTGAGCTCTCCGCTCACCCCCCTCCAACACCCTCAGAGTCAGTCGCTTCTCCAAGCAACGAGTTGGAGGTAGATCTCTTTCCTCGGCTGGGGCCTCCCTTTGGAACAGACTCCCTGTTTCCCTGAAACTTGAGGAGAATCATCTCCGGTTCCAGAAGCACCTCAAAACCTTTCTCTTTGCTTCTGCTTTTTCTCCTCCTCTCCCCTGCTGACTTCCTGGTCAATACTGAAACTGCATTGGGTACCTGGCCTCCCCTTGATCTCGGCCCCAGGTTCCCCCCTGGCCAGTCATAGACCTGCACTGCCTTCCTGGCAACCCCCACACCTAGGAACTGTTTCTGTATCCCTGCAGTTCCACCACCAGCACTTGACACCTGATGTCTGCACTACCCTTGCCTCCAGCTGGCCGTACGTTACTTATTGTTTATTATTCTTTATCCCATGTACTGCACTTTCCCCCCTCCCCTTTCCCATGCACTTGCACGATCTGAATGACACCTGGCCTAGTTGGATCGCTGTCTGTCTTCCCTCTGTTCCCCCTCCCTTGCCGCATCGTGCCTTGAAACACTTGTGTATTGGCGCGTTATAAATGCCATATTTTCATATCATATTATATCATATCTGTACACGTGTGAACTGGCATTAACAATGTCATCGTTTCTTCAGCATAAGCCTCTTGATCTTAAGCCCACAATGTTGCTTATCTTTGATACGTTCTTGATACCTTATAGAATATCCACATTCTCTTGTCTCTGCATCTCTTCTATGTCCGTCAGCTCGACTCTCGCATGACGTCAACAATCTGCTCTCTCATGCATTCATCCTTTTCCTTCTGGGTTTTTATTCAATTAGCCATCATAATGTCTTGGATGCAAGTATGGTTTTCTCAACTGGAACCTTGGGGGTCAATATGACCCTGGAGGTAGCCATGCCACTATTTGCGGCATGACTACCACCATTCCGGGTACCTTGTCCGCTTTCCTGGAATGGGGAAATACCAGGCCATTCCGACCTTGGAGGGCCCGGTATTTCCCCATTGCAGGAACCCAGACCCTGTACATCCCCATTTCCATTCGAGCCCCCATAGTGCTCAATGGGAATGGGGAGGATGCAAACAATGGGCCCGTTAATGATGGGCCCGTTGTTTGCATCCTGGTCTGCTCGCGGGACCCGCTAAGGACGCCTGGTAAAATGGACGCCCAAGTTCATCAAAGAATGGTCCAGTTTGTCCAGTAGGGCAATAGATGGAGATGATGTGAACTGAGTGAGGCAGAGCAATAGGAGAGATGGTGAATTCATAAGAAGTAAGAGAGGATGTGCCATTTGAAATGTGTGAGGCGATGAGGCGGGAAAAAAGTAGGTGTCTGATGCCTCCAGCTCTTTCAGTCAGTGAGGATAGTGAATGAAGGATAGTTTGTAGTTGTGTAGGGCTGCCAGGCTAGCAGAGTCAGATGGAGAACCCAGGTTTCAGCGATATAAATGAGATCTAGGGGAGGAGAGCTAGCATGAAAGTAGACAGTGATAAACGAGGTTTTGTTGAATGCAGACTAAGCATATCCTAGTGGTACACACATAGATGCCAAACAAAGAAGTAAGTCAATCTCAAGGCAGACAAAATAAGATTGTGCTATGACTGATCAAAGCCACTTTGATATCTGACATGTAGGCTTAGAAAAATAAATATACATTTTCAGGATGTTCAGAGTTTTATGAACATCACAATCTTCAAAAAAGTGTGGGTGTTATAACTGTGTGAAGTCAATGTCAGTTTTAGGTGTAAATTGTGAGTCTTTCAGACCAGATGATATTCAAAAGAAAGAAAATATCAGTTTGGAGGACTGATGGCTGGCAGGCATAATCTTTGTTCAAATCAAAAGTGAAGTTAACTATTTGCCTTCAGCTGAAGAAATGAATCATTACAACCGTACACTTATGGTGAACTTGTAGTTTTGTATTTCTCATGTACCGAACTGTAATTAAGGCCTAACATTTCAATACTAAACCTCAAATAATCAATGTTGAAGGGATCCATGAATGCATCATTCCTGATCAACATGTGACTGATACCTCGCAATCACTACTGGCCTTTTCAATGTTATTGCCAGCCAGCCATTGACTATACATATTGTAAAATCACTCAACTCAGTAGTACTTGTAGGAGAAGCTTTAGAAAGATTAAATGCTGCGTTAGCGGTAACTGTCTGCCATGAAATCCATACATTTTAATATTAAAAAAATCAATGGGACTAATTTTTCCAATGTATGAGCAAGGAAAGCAGAGGCAGGCAAATATGAAACCAAGTTCATTCAGCATGTCTAACATGTAATCTCAAATTTGCTCACGTCAGATATACTATTTTTACGAAGTTCAGATGATTGAAAGACTCAGATTGACTTACTCTGAGGATTCACACCTTTGCCCTGCAGGTAAAACATGGATCACTGAAGCTGCTGTATAAACCTATTGTTATTTGTCACTACACAGTTCAATGTGCTGGCACAGACTGGTAATGGTCACAGACTCGATTTCGTCTTGCCAACCACATGCCAATTTTAACCCACCATTTCTTTCCTTTACCCTATGCTCCCCTACAAAGATTCAGCCCAACTCAGCAAAACCCTCCCTGAATGTCAATGGAGATGTCTGGCTGTTGATGGAGATTTTGGCAGATCCGAAGTGTGAAACAAATATACAGGTATCTGTAAATCTATACATATTTTACTTGGAGACTCACAGGCGCCAGAGAAGCACTTTTTAAAAAGCTCACAGAGACCTATTCACATGTATGAACAACACAATAATATTATATGGGGTTATCTGTTCAAAAACCTTTCAAAGTATAGAACACATTTTGTGTTTTGTGACTAGCAACATATACAAATAATATTCCTTAACATTAATTAATTATATGTTTGCACGCCATAAAATTAATCTTCCCCACGTGCAAACCTCCAGGTTAGAAATGTGCACTGCTAACAGAAGTTACATTGATGTGTGTCCCATCCCACACTAATTTCATACATAAGGATATGCAAGAGAAGTTGCTGAGGATTTTCACCCTAGACTGCAATTATCTGAATCTATTAACATACCCTGATCGTTTGGTACAGATTAAATATGAATAGTGGAGAACAGGATAATTTCTAGATTTCAGGGGTAAGAGTAGCTGGAGTAGTATTACACATATTTTCCTCAAAAGAAATACAGCAATTGAATGTATGTAGTGACGTCCGGGATCCACTTGGGGTCATGGGTGGTGTTAAAAGCTTTTCAACCTTTTTGTGAGTCACTCTTCCACCAGAGGCACACCCTTCATCCTACTAGGAGCAAATCTTGACACCAAGATGCTCTGCATCAAGGTAGTGCAGTGGTCTGCAACCTGTGTCTCAAGATGTTTTGGACTATGACTCCCATGATCCATCACCATACATTATGCTGGCTAGGGCGGATGGCAAATGTGTTCCAAAATATGGAGAGCCAAAGGTTGTGTACCCTGGAATAGAGACACAACCTTAACCCCAATAATCTCCTCTGGTCATTGCCTACACGTTCCAAGTCACGTGAGCACCGGTAAGAATTCCATTTGTTTTCTTCTTTCTTGCACAGTTGACCATCCATTGCCACTTGCAGTTTATAAAGTGAGCATTGTGTCTGCCCAACCCCTCCTCTACAACTGTGAAGGATTCTAATCAGGCATCACACAACGGACCAGGACCTTCGCCCTCAGCCTTAGATGTAGCTTGCAATTAGAATGCTTTTTCTTTAATTTCAACTAATTCCAATTGAGCCTATACCCGACCCGTCTCCCACCGCCTTTTACAAATACTCCGGGTTACAATGGACCATGAACCAGGCCGGTGGGTAGTAACACAATATTTATTTATTTTAATTTCAAAGAAAATCACACCATTTTTATATTGGGCATCAATCACCAATGGGGTGATAATTACACTGAAAACCACTGAAATACACTTGGGTAACCTTCTACAAGAACATATCCAAAGCACAAATTAATAGGAGCACGTTTTCAACTAGAATAGATAGCAGCAGAGTTATGATTTCCCCCTGCAATGTTCCCTCAACCCACAATTAATTCTGAGTGGATAGAAAGAAGCAGCAGGTAGTCAGGGATATGTGGCAGCAAACAGAATCAAAATCCAACCTTCCCTCACAAACTAAGAGGAACACCCTTTGCAATGGCCTAAAATGACACTCAGATTTTAACAAATAATTAATTATATGTGTAATTAAATAATGATGTATATATCTCTTATCACAGTCTCAGGGATGTCATATCACTAGCAACTATGAGTTAAGGTATCACCAAAGGCATACAGTTCACAAAGCAGGTTGAAATTGAAAACACAGTGCAGTCAAATCACACATGGAAAAGTTTAATTTTTTCTAGTTTGCAGTTTTAAATGTCAAAAATGTTTTTTCAGATAAACGGGTGACATACCCTGAATTGGAATGCAGTTTTTGGGCTGGGTGATAGAGGCACATCACAGGGCAATATAGAAGTGAAAGGATGGCTATAGCACAAGAATTGAATGAGATTTTCGAGGTGGAATGAGGTTCAATTTTAGGAAACTAAAGCAGTTAAACACGAAAATCGGTTTGGAAGGAAAGGAAAAGGTTTACTTACACAAGATTTAATGGCTAGAAAAGAGGATCGCCACCCGTGAATATAGAAGTTACACTGCAGTTGTAACCCTTCACGCAGTGTACCGCTTTTCTTTAGGGAAAACTAATTAATTTAATCAAAATATCGCTAAGGAGTTACAAGGTGGAGTGAATGAAAGAATGGCACTAACACTAGAAAAACAAGGACAGGGGCACAGAGAATTAGAACAGTTTAGACATGTTATCAGGGTATGAATAGGATTACTTAGAAAATAGGGCAAAGACAAAGGGGCAAGATGGGGTATGCTATGTGTTGTTATGGGATGGGGAAATACTCAGAATCAGCGCTGGAGTTTGGAATTTGGGACAGCCAACCAAATTCTGTACTCAAAAGGTTCTGGTCACCGGATAGCGGGCTCTCCTGGCAAAAGACAGCTGGGCAAAGGACTGGTCATGGCACAGCAACGCCTCAGCTGGTTGGAGCTGGTAAGCAGGGCAAGCAGGCGGCAGTGGAGAATCCCAAAGCGGCTGAGCCACCCTTTCTCCCTGAAGTTAGTGGAATTTTGTTATGGGGTTTTAGTGCTGACGGGTGGTTCTGCCTAGATAGGAAGGCCTGGGTAAACTATCCCTTTTCTGGCAGTGGGGTCTGGATCTTGCAGAGTGAAGGTGGAATATCTGGATACGCAGGTGGCGGAAAATTCAGAAGAGAGTGTCCTGTCCCTGTGAGCTCCCACCCTTCATATAAAAGCGGGTGACATCACCGGTTTATTGCTGGGCAGAACTGAGCTAGGCCTATCCTCAAGACCCAGATAGGTCAGCCAATGTTGGTTGCCTCCTCTAGGAGGTGACTCAGTTTATGAGGTTGTACTTTATGATGTACAAAGCCTTCCCGCAATCCTTTTTGCCAAAAATCAATCTGGACATAATTTACACATTTGTACAGTTGTGGCATTTTAACAAATTACATAGGCAGATTACATATTTTACGCTGAGCAGGGCAGTCCAATTCTCACGGTTGCAGGACTTTGTTTTGCCTGTCTAATAGTTTTTCGCAATCTTCAGTGATAAATATTTGACCTAAAATTCTATAACTTTATACATAGTTATAGATTATCATAAGGCACGTAAGTATTGAATTTCATCATCTATACTTTCTTCAGAATATCCAATTCTCTGCCATTTCTGTTCTCGATATGGCAGTGACGGATACCTCATCTGGTTTAACAGCCACAAAAATTACATTTACACTGTTAACTTTTTTACATTTCTGTGAAGTCCTGTTGCAGAGATAAAAGTCTTAAAAGTTTATTAATAAAATAGTCTTTTGAGGCAAATGGTCAGTATTGTTCACCACGTACGGGCATAGCTTACAAGGCTGCTCTTGAGTTGGCTTTGAAGCTTCCAGTAGAAGTTGCAGGGACGTGTGATTTCCTATTTCACATGTCCGTGTCCCAGAATCTCTATTGTAAGAGGCCTCAGCCCAGACAAAATTCTGATGAGCCTGGGCTGTTTAGTGCTTTTGGTCCATTCAAAGTTTTTCAAGGTGGCAATTAACAGGCATATGTCCCAGCAGTTTATTGTGGCTCCTTTTGGGGGTAGGCCTCAGTTTAGCCAGCAGAAAAACCTGTTCTGGAGCTCCCAAAGTAGCCAGCTAATGCATTTAATTCTTGATTTTAATTAATTGTGTTCTGAATCAGAAGCAACCCTGTTAAAATAAAACATCCCATATATGTTTCCCAGCACAAACTCCTTTACATTGTTAGACAAGGGCAGGGCCTTATCCAAAATACACCTTTAAAACAGGTGTTTTTCTTATTTGCAAAAGTACCCTTAAACACAGTGTGAGGCCTGCTGGCATGTTTCTTTCAAAAGGTTCCATCTGAATTTCCCACGTTATTCTGTAGCCATAGTCAGTTTCTTTTATACAGCAATTTGTTTAAAACACAGATCCACTGAAATTGACAAAGGTCCAGAGAGCCTTGGCCTCTTTAAAGCATCGAAAACTTTTTAGCAAGCAGCAGAGCAGCGCTGCTTTGATTTACTTCTTTTGGTGCACACAAGAACACACACTGGCACCTTTCTCGGTGTGCTCCCTGTTCCAACTTGCCCAATAGGTGTTTGGCCAGACGATGCAGCCATCATTTTGCAGCTGCAAAACACAGTTTTGATGCGGGGCAATGGTGCTCCAAGGAGCCAGCGCAGCCATTTTGCTGTTGGCTGCAGAAGCGCAGCTTGGTTATGGATGGGAATTCTGCTGAATGGGTCAAAGTAGCCCACACAGGGCCTCATCACGAGTTGGACGGTAATACCGGCGCTAATAGCGCTGGCGTTATTAGCCCTACCGCCAAACCCACTGGCGCTATTAGCGCCAGATCACGGGTTTGGCGGAACGGGAAATCCCCATTCCCCATTGAGCCCATTCAGGAATTCCCCATTGGGCTCAATGGGGAAATTTCACGCTTTTACTGCTGCCGGATTTCCCGCCGGCAGTAAACGTGCCGAAAATCGGCACAATCTCAGAGGATTTCCCCCCAGCTAGGAGCTGGGGGGAAATCAGCCAAAGCTGTGATTTGGCAGACCCTTAAATCCGGCGGTAACAGCGCTACCACCGGTTTTAAGGGTTACCGCCAAACTCGTGATGAGGCCCACAATCTTCACAAGCAATTCACAGTCAGAGGGGATGGGCAGGACTGAACAAAAAGTGTCAAAAGAGGGAGCAAATATAAACAATACAATAAGCTACATATATTGTTTTCACAATTTCCAAATTAAATACAAGGAAGTATCCTTAGATTAAAAGTGATTTGTTCAATTTTAGATATAGGGCCTCATTACGATTTTGCCGGTAGCCATGCTACTATTGGCAGCATGGCTGCCGTCTAAATTGGGTCCGGGTTCCCAGAATGGGGAATTACGGGCCATTCTGAGTTCGGAGGGCCCGGTAATTCCTCCCTCTAGGAACCCGGGCCCGGACCTTCCCCATTCCCATTTCACCCCAAATAGGGCTGAAATGGGAATGGGGGAGGGAGAAAACAATGGGCCGATTACGAGTGGCCCTTTGTTTTCTCCCTCTTCCCCTCGCGGGACCCAGTAAGCGCACCTGGCTTGACCAGGCGTTACTTACCGGGTCCCGCGAGGGGAGCTTGTAATGAGGCGGAACGGGTTTAACGGGTCCGCCTCCTTTAGCAGGTCCCGTTAACCCGTTCTGCCTCACTTGTAATGAGGCTCATAGTGTCATGAGTACACAATATGATTTTATATTCTCTGTATGTGAACATTTAGAAAGTTATCTTTGTCTGGACAGGCCTGAACTGCCAGTAGATCATGCCCATACTGGCAGATAAATGCCTGTATTTGGGCAACCCCATCCCTATCAGACTCCATGGAATGGGGAGTTACCAGTGTATCAGCTGCCTCTAATATCCTGGTAACACTGGGATATCGGGCGGCGGAGAGGGTATGGTAGTTCCCCGGTATACTAACAGAATTACTGGCAGGATACTGGGGACCTCATAATGAGCCACATAGCATCTCTCCCTAACCTATCTCTAAGCTCTAGGATACTCTCATCCCTCATTTAATCTGGCAATAGCCATTCCCATCCTGAAGAAACCCACCATTGGAACCGGAAACTGGTCAATCTACTGGCATGTCTCTCTTCTCACCCAATACTACACACTTTGTGAGTGTTTCCTGTTTAACCACATGACCTGGAGTTAAACATATTTTAGGATCTCCTATACTTTGAATTAAACAGTTGATGCTCATGAAAATGACACTCATCCACACCTTCAACATCCTCACTATTACTCACTGTTCACATCTCTGATCCATCCTTATCCTCCTTAACCTATATTCTGCCTTTGTCACTGAAGACCATCCTTCTCTTTTCATGACCTTCTCTAAATGTGACTTCCAGGATATGCTGGATATATTTTCTGGAGGAGATACACCTAACCTTGTGACATTTTGTTATGGTGGTAAATTGTGCTATATTCTATTGCAGTAATGCATTGGTGGCTTCCCTATTTATAGTGGTAACATTCCCCACAGAATATACCCTAACACCTGTTTTTCTTCCCAGGGTCTTTCACAATGATAGCTACTGAACTTATTACACTTATATGTGACTGTATCAATTTTTCCCAGCAACTTATCTACAATGCTGAGTTATGCTCTAGCAGCCAAAGCACAAAACATCTTACATTATGAAAAAGTCATTGGATACACATACATCACACACTTCTAAACTCACTTACTAGGAAAACCAAAAGTTCACTTCAGATTTTACCACATGTGGTAAAATTAATTACCACCCACAGTAAAATGGGGCTAGTCCATGTGAGCTCTCAACCTCTGTGCCAGTGATCGGAGTCATGCAATGAAAATCTGACTCAATATTTTTTAGATTTCTAATTTGTATATGCTAACAACCGATAAGGAATGTCACAACCTCAGCAACTGGTCAGCACTGCCTCAGCCAGCAAAGCATCTCAGACTGCCTGTCACAGCCCAGCACACACGGGCAGCCCAGGTCCCAGTTCAGGATCCATGCACATCTTCTTGCAAGTCAGCCTGCCCATCTGAACTCACAACCTATTTCAGCTACTTTTAAAAGCTACTACTGTCATTCAAAAGGACCTGCCTCTCTTCCTGAAGATGCCCACATCACCCAACCTGCTCAGTATTTTTCCAATGCCTGCTACACTATAAATGTATCATCTCTCTTCCTTGAGCTTCCTGCGAAAACACAATGGCATTTATAGCAGCACAAACTTCATATTCACAGCCTCTGCTATGCTGCATGTTTAATAATGAAACCAGCCAGCTCATAATCCATTGCAGAAGAGCATTTCAAAATAATTTTCAATTTATTTCACCTGAACCATTTTGCACTCCATGTTAAGGATAGGGAATTCAGTTTTATAATGGCAGGTTAAGTTAGTATGTTAATGTATATTAATTATAAAATGTGGTGCAAATTCAGTCAAATGGAACATTTCCATAAAATGAACTAATTTTAACACATGCTCACTGCAATGATGTGTGCATTTCCATCTGATGCATGTGCTGTGCATTTATGATGTTTGCTTTTTCTACATAACCCCACTACCACTACATATGTATGAACCCCTTTACTGCACTGCCCCATTTACCCCAACATACTTATCCCTACATACTCCCTCCTTTTGTCTACTGCTGGGATTCACTGGAAATCACTGCAAGAGAAAACAACATCAAACATTTTAAAATGTATGTGTTGCCCCCAATTGAAATTTCGATATTTGAAAATAAATATTATATTCCCATGTATTAGTAATATGTACATTTACTCCCTGGCTAAGACAACCTTCCACCAGGCACTCATTATTTTTTTTAACTTGCCTCAACTGGCTCAAGCCTCTTACCTCATGTTTCGGGTGGAAAGGTTAGACTTGGTTTACATGGACAAACTGTTCCACCATCAATTCACCCTCATTTGTAGCTATTTTATACACTACAGGTGATATCTTGTCTGTAATTCTATATGGCCCTTGCCACACTGCTAGGAATTTCGGGTTTTTAAACCTTCCCTTTCCAAAATTAAACTTATAAACCTGATCTCCTACCTCATACTCCCTTGTAGATGTCTTCCTATCATAATATTTTTTGCTCTGTCATCTGCCTTTTCCAAATTTCGCTGCACAAATGCAAATGCATGTTGTAAGTGCTTCCTCAACTCTTGCACGTATTCGTGAATTGTGGAAGCCTTCACAAAAGTCTTTTCATGGGTCTTGCAAAGTAAATGCTGTGACAACACCGTTTTTCTTCCTTTCAGTGTTTCATGAGGGCTGAGATCTGTTGATTTAGCAGGAGTCGTCCTAATAGTCATTAATACCAATGGAAGCCGAAATCCCAACTAGAACCTGCTTCAAACACAAATTTCTGAAACAGGTCCGCAATTGACCTGTTACTCCGTTACACCCCACCTGAAGAGGAAGGCCGGTATGAGGTGTGCAGTTTTCTTTTCACACCCAAAATCTGCCATATTTTTGTCATCAATGCACTAGTAAGATGGGCATAGCCATAGCTGCATTTTACCATGGTGCATGGATGTTTGGCTGTATCTGTGACCTGTGCCACAGACGTGGTAAACGTACCATATGCTTTGATGTAGTTCGGCTGCAGCGTCCTTTGTCCAGTGTGGACGGCATGGTCTCATTATTCATGGTCTCTCTGGTGTGGAAGTTTAAGTGGCGAGGGCGAGTGAGGTTTATTGTGGTGTGCCAAAGGGAAATCTGCTGGCTTCCCTGGTGTATTTGTCCGGTAGGGATGTTGTTGCGCATGGGGCAATAGTTTGTGAAGGTGGGCCGATGCGAATGCTGCCGTCGTTTGTGGTGTAGTTGGATGAGGAGTAAGGTTTATTGCGGAGTGCCTCAGCGAATACTGCTTGCTTTCATGCTGTATTTATCGTGTGGGAGTGTTGTTGTGCATTGGGCGACAGTTTGTCTAGGTGAGCCACTGCGAATGCTGCCGGCATCAGTTCTGTGATTGGTGTGTAGGGATGTTGGTTTCACCATTGTAGTTTAGAGAGTAGGAGGGCTTCAGGGGGAAGTTGAGAAGAGCCTGGTTTTTAGGGCCTTTCTGAATTTCAGGTGATTTTCAGTGTTGCAAATGGGTAGGGGTAGGGAGTTCCAGATAATTGGCGCTTGGACAGAGAACGAAGACCCGCCTAGCCTGGAGGAGTTGTGAGGTGGGACCACTAGGCGATATGCTGTGCAAGATCTGAGATTCCGTGAGGGCTGGTAGGGGAGGATTTCCGGGCCGGTGTTGTGGATGGCACGGTGGGTGATGCACATGGCTTTAAAGGTAGTGCATTGACCAATCAGGAGCCAGTGGAGGACTATTAGCTATAAGGAACATGTAGCAGACTATGGGTGCACTAGAACAAACCTATGACATTCGCTGAAAAAACTTTGTTAAAGGGATAATATGGTTAAGTTGCACTAATACAAACCTATAAAGTTCACTGAAAAAACTTTAAAGGAATGTTATGGTTACGAGTAAAGCCGAAAATATAACATCCCTTTAACAAAATGTTTTCATTGAATTGCCTAGGTTTTTGTTAATGCAACTTAACAATAATGTCCCTTTAACAAAGTTTTTTCAGTGGGTTTCATAGGTTTTTATTAGTGCAACCTAATCATAACGTCCCTTTAACAACGTTTTTTCAGTGTCAGCCACCATTTCCCACATTGATTTACATGTAATGTGTCTGATTAATGCTGATGCAAGAACACGAAGCACAATCCATGCAAATCGTGTTGCACTCCTCTCCGTGCATAAACCAATACACAATTCCCACAGTCCCTACTAGAAGGTACCACGTGCAGACTAATTCGGCAATGCAAAACCAACCAGAAGAACTGCTGAGCTGGCCAGATAGAGCACCATGCTCACAAGGAGGGTGAAACCCACCCAAACACTCAGTGGAATACCAAGATACCTAGAAATGTGGCCAAATAACAAAGACTAGATAAACGGTTGAAAATAGGACCCAAATCCAATGGAACTACTGCAGTATCGGGATTAATGAAAAAAGCAAGACACCACAGCACCATGAAGAATCACCACACTGAATGCGACACACAGTGTGCTTTCATACCTTTACCCCAGAAAACAAGATCTGAGCTACTCCGTGCAAGTGTGACTCTTCCACCTCTATCCGGACAAGTGGCCATAGCCACTATTGAAGTCCTTCCAGTAAGTACGCAGGTGAAGAGTGCAGCCCACAATCCTGACAAATGTGTCAATTCCAGGGGAATCAGAATTCCAGTCCGACTTACCATGAAGAGATGTGTCGGATTCCTGCACACTTTCAAGAAGTCCTGATGGTTACAGGATCTGGAATATGCACATGGTGAGAAAAATCTGTGCGAACATGTTTGGTGCTGATTTTCTCTAATTCAGAAAAAGGTATGGATAAAATAATACATATATATTCATGTAGATTCAACCCTCTGTGTAAATCAGACCTACCTTGCAACTTCCCAATTGCAAGTAAAGGTACAACGTGAATACGATAGATGTGTGCTCGCGTGCACAGTTTCATTATCATTTTAAACAAAGAATATTTTTTTTAATTAATGAGCCAGAGATCCTGTTTGAAACACTTAAAGGGACATTTCAATACCTGCCTATTTTTGTCACAGATGTCTTGGGTGTTAGTCTTAGCAGTGCACGCATGTGGCGTGAGTTGTGATTGGTTAGCTAACTGGAGAATTTCATGGGTTTTTGGTTTTACTTGTAACCATCACGTCAAGGTTTTTTTCAGTGAATTTCATAGGTTTTATTTAGTGCAACTTAACCATAGTGTCCCTTTAACAATGTTTTTTCAGTGGGTTTCATAGGTTTTTTAATGCATCCTAACCATAATGTTCCTTTAACACATTTATTCCAGTGAATATGGATATATATATATATACATCTATATAGCCTATACCCAGCCTCTATGGGACTGCAGGGAAAGTATGCAAGATAATGTGCTGTGTGGTTGGCTTTTTCACCAGGTACGACTTCCTCTCCTCCTCTCATTGCAGCCCATGCGATTCAAATGCAGGACATCTTCACGCGCTTCCGCAATTCCTTTAGGATAATGACAAACCGTTTAATTTATGAATTCTTTTTGTAGATCAGCATTTTAATGTTGACACAGAATACTGCAAATTCCCATGGAGGACTTTGTGTCAGCATGAATAGTGAAACAGATTAATTTCACTGAATTGCTTAAGTATATGGGAAGCACAAAGGGCAGCTGAAAAGGCTCACTTTTAACGTCAGAAGTTTTGTAATGCTGCAGATGCCTTTTACGTGCAGTAATTAGCAGCACTTTTGCAGTTCTAATAATTGTATTGAATTTTAAATAAGGTATACACATGGATATAAACATATTAGATATAGTAATAAACTAGTAAATTAGCTGGAAAACACCCACCTATGTATAGTACTAGATGTAAACATTTAGCACATAATGGCATACAGTGACAAAAACGAAACATTAACACGATAGACATACACATAGAGACAAATCATGAAGTAAAATAATGTCATATTGAAATCTGAAAAAAAATGCAGCACCTTTGCATTGCAACATTTCTAAACAATTTCAGACTGAAAAGAGCATACAAATGTTTCAACTAGCCAAAAATAAATTCCTTTGTTTCTTATTGTTCAATATTTTACTTTGGAGTAGATGTATTTCATGGCTATTTCTCAAACGGATTAAACGTATTATTGAGAGGGGAACAAAGTGAAACTAGAAACTCCTCAACAGACTGAGTCACTATATTTCATATAGATTGATATACAGTGAACTAACTTTGTTAAAGGAACGTTATGGTTAAGTTCCACTAATAGAACAACCACACGTTGCCGTGTGGTAGCCCTCAAGTGCACTTAAATACTGTTGTCCGTAGTTATGGCCAAGCGTAAAATACACCATGACCAGAAATCCAGACCACAACAGTTAATACTTCTCGAGACCAATCGGTCAGTTCATTAGATGTAACCAATGTAAAAAACTCATGGGTGATACCCCAACCCAAAAGTACCTATAAGTAGTAAACAAACTCATGCAATATGGAAATAAGTTTCATCTTGTTTTCACAAACGCATATGCGAATTTCATTCAAGTGCATAGAGTACATCCATAAAAGTAAACATCATATACATAGCATAAAGGCAAATTAATACATGCTAACTCAGGTGCAGGTCCTCAAACTGTCTTCAAAATATCTGCACATGTCCTAAAGGTATTACAATAATCCGGAATAGTTCTACAGTAGTTGATATATTGCCAACGCATTTCGGATCATGAACAATCCATCTTCAGGGCGATGAAAGCTATCTGTTCCACTTGTTTCGTGTATACTGAGCTTCTACATATCTACAAAAAATACCGAAAAATAATCCCAATAAGCAACTGAAACCTCAATATCTATAGATAGCCTAAACTTACAAGCCACTAACCTTGAGTAACATGTCCCAAATTCAAAGGGTCAACAACCTGTGTATAAAACGAGAAAAGAACCCATCAACATCGCAACCCAACTGCAATACCCTCAAGCAACATTAAAGGACCCAGTGGGCCAATGGACATCACCAATGTAAAAAGTTTTAAAAGTACTCACCCGGCTTGCGAGGGCAGAACCCACAAAAGCTGGGAGAACAAAAGGCGTCAGCTATTTTACTTAGGCTACAATACAATAAATAGAGCCTGATTCAGAATCATAGCAATATAATAATAAGCATATGTAGATTTACACACATCATGCCCCTGTCTGGACCTGCTATCTGGATCTATATACAAGCTATGACCACCCTCACTTAACATTCACAAACATCCGTACCTAGTACTACTGCCACTAGGATCCTATGTAGTCCCAGATCCCTTCTCCTGAAAAGGTGAAAAACCAAGCGACTCACCCACTTAGCAGCCGCGGAGCTGTAAAACACACTGACATCAGCGAGCGCGGCCAGGTGTCAGACAACATAAAGAGTTGTCATGGCAACCCAGCGCATGCACACCGGTGTCGGTCCCGGTACTCCGCCATCATGGTGCGGGCACTCTAACCCACTGATGCCAACTCTTAGGAGTCACGGACAAGTAGAGCAGTGGCCCGCCTGCTCTACAAGTTCAATTCAATGATCAAAAATGTATATGACGGAACTGGGGGGAGGAGTGCATAAGACAATTCTGCTGGTGTCCCCCTAGTTAACATGATTAAATTAACACTCAATGCTAGTAAATTAGCCCGTCATTTGAGCCATAGGCAAACATGACAAATGCAAAGGTGCCCTTCATTGTGGAAGCGGCATACATCTCAAAGGTACTACAAATTTAAATGTAACTCACAGGTCAATGCCTGTTAACAATCTAAACGCCTGTAAAAATGAACTTGCCACATCAAAACTTCCCAAAAATGAGGACCCTTGAATCTCTCATCTGCATCACAGACAATTCAGTGGGCAAGCTTGCTCCCGAGCTTCACTAGGTGACCAGGTGTAGATGGACATCGCGCCTATGTTGTTAGCCATCAATATACTGCCAAACAGTGCTTAACCAACAATATGTCAACCCTCTCGGTTCACGTCTGCTCACAATCTCATGGGGCTATTAGTTTTAGTCTGTTAAAAATTCCAAATTATTAAGAAATGTTATGCTAAAGTGTGATCAAACATACTCAATGCTCCAGGATTCTCAGACCCAGTTTTCTCAATCAGAGTATTCTCGCTGGGGTTACCCGCTCACATTCTACCGGTATAATAACTCATAACATACCAGACAGACCATTATAATCCAAATGGTAGTGTTTCCCTGATGTCCAATTCAGAGCCATAACTTGTGGCAAACCCCATATTCTGACTTTAGTACTTAGCAGGTCACTGCCCGCCATGAAAGTCACGCTGTAAATGGTAACAAACACATCTTAGAACAGAACTCCAGAGCTCGACTGAAACTCAAACAAAGCACATTAAGTCAAAATGAACATTAATTGCCCTGGGACTCAATGTATCTAACAAATTGATCCAGAATATTTCTCGTTGGAGGAGTTTCCTATGAAGATCACCCCCCGATTTCCAAGTTTAACTTGGTCCAGGATGACACATTTATTCTGTGCCACAGTGTGTCCTGTACAAAATGGGAAGATACAGGTGATTTCAGGCTCTTATTGCGGATATTATATTTATGCTCTGACCAGCGTATCTTAGCCTTTCTGGTGGTCATACCTATGTAATAAAACCCAGAGGGGCATTTTAGACCATAGATAACGTTCATGGCATCACAAGTGCAAGACTGCTTCATGTTTATTTGCTGGCTGTTAGTGAAGAAAACCACCTGCCCTACATAGGTCAGTGCACAAAAAAGAGGGAACCAGAACTTTCATGTCAACAATGACATTTGTGATGTCATCTTTGATGTCCTGGGTGTTGGTCTTAGCAGTACACGGTGGTGGCGCGAGTTATGATTGCTTAGCTTACCATATCTGGTGAATTTCTGGGGTTTTTCAGTTTTACTTCGAACCATAACGTACCTTTAACAACGTTTTTTTCACTGAATTTCATAGGTTTTAGTAACACAACTTAACAATAACATCCCTTTAGCAACTTTTTTTCACTGAATATAGATATAGACCATGAAAATATTATAAATGTTTACTAAGACTCCCTTAGCTTACATACATATAACATAGAAAATACTACACCGTCTACCCCGCTATTAATTTTGATACCCGCGGACCGCTTGCATGTTCACGAACGCACGCGGTCACCATCAAGACTGCAAAAACCTGGAGATATCTTACATTATTGTATCATACAATAATAAAACCAAACATGTTCAAAAAGCACCACATAAATACATTACATTCAATAATAAATAAGAAGCGCAAACTGTGTATGTAACACACCAACCTTCCAATTACATAACATATGCAACATAATGCAATATACCAAAACAAAATAATTATGCCTCCAACAGAATTACCTCACACAAACTGCACAGCAAAAATCAGCAGCACACGTACGCAGTAGTAACACCAAAACTTAGCAACAAACTAGTGAGTAGATGTAACGCTCACCTGATTCCCGCAGAGGCGCCGGTCTTGACTGGGCGACTACCGTATCTTCAAAGGTGATGTGCAGCACCTGGTTGGCTCTTTGGGCTGGACCTCTGTGCCCTGTATGCCTGACGTGCAGAGTAAGATGTCTGCAGATAGAAAATACGGGGTTAATGAACTGGGGTTATTGGGGTGTCCCTATCTCTTTCCTCTTCTCCTCTCCTGTAGACCCCCACAGGTTAACGCTCTCACCTTAGGTAAGTGGATGCCGAGCTCTCCATCTGCCTCGGGGCAGGGTGCTGTAACCAGTTTCTTCACCGGATAGGTAGCGCAGGCCTCTTGACTTCAGAGGACTGCTGTCCGTCGTTTACTGCACGAACGGTAAGTTTCGAGTAACTCAAATGTCTTTAAAGTCTTTAATAATGATGTCTCTTGTTTTGCAGGGTTCCGGCGATGGCGGATGACGGGCTGAAGTGCCTTGAAGATGGAGCCCGTGTGATGAATAGAAGCGCCTGGAAGCACGTAAGTAAGCGCTTGTTGCCAGCTTCACAATGCGCTCTAACTGTCTTTTTATTTTGCAGGTACAAGTTCGGAGCGGCTGCAGGGTGCCGGGATACCCACTGGGTTAGATGTGGAAAGGAGTAATGGCACGTGAGTATTAAAGTTCCCCAATGTCTTTAAACGCACCTTGTTTTGTCTTTCAGATGCGGGATGCAGCGCCGACGGCCTCCGGAGCGTGCAAAGAGTTGGTAAGCTTTTGTCTTTCAGATGCCGGAATACAGTGTGAAGACCTCCGGAGCGCACGAAGAGTAGGTAAGCCTTTGCCTTTCAGATGCCGGAATGCTAACCTGTTCTTTCTTGTCTTTATAGGTGTTGCTGAAGAAGACTGGATTCAGGATGGTAAGCCTTTTTCCTTAGGCCCAGGATCAGATGCAGAAGACACGATGAGCCTTATGCTGCAGAGGATGCAGAATAACGCAAAGCAAGATTCATCCACCGGGTGTGGTTTAAATAGCCTCCTGTAGTGCTTAGGTGTCTCCTTCCACAGCCACGCCTAAGTAAGAAAAGAGTTCCTGGTAAGAAAAGAGTTCCTGCCTTCCAGAAGAGTTCCAGTGTTCTGCATCTAGGGAGTGGCTCCAGCCCCACCCAACAGGAAAAGTAGTTCCAAACAGAAGAGGATCAGAGGCTCAACTGGCAGGCAAGTAAGCAGCATGGTCTGCTGCAGGTAAGTCCACCCAAGCATTATGAGCCCGGCGCTTCCAGCGCTGGGACTGGGCATATTTATGAGCCTGGTGCCACTGGCGCCAGGACTGGGTCCAAAAGGTCCCCATTGGGACTGGTTGGCACTCGGAACCTGGGTTATGGATCTGCTTCCAAGGGAGTTGGGAAAACCCTGACCTTTTGGAAGCAGAGATCATGACAGTACCCCCCCTCAAGGCCCCTCCCAAACCGGGCTTCTCCGGGGGTTTTGGCTTGTCAGGAAATGTTCGGTGAAATCTTTTGATTAGGCGAGGAGCGTGGACATATTCAGCAGGTTCCCAGGATCTCTCTTGGGGGCCGTAGCCTTTCCAGTCAATTAGGTAGAATAGTTTAGATTTGGAGATCTTGGAGTCCAGAATGCTTTTGACTTCAAACTCGAGTTCTCCATCAACTAGGATAGGTTTTGGAGATTTGGTTAGTCGGGTTTGAGGTTGCACGGGTTTTAATAGAGAGACGTGGAAGACTGGATGTATCTTCATGTGCGGGGGCAAGTCCAACTTGACCGCTACTGGGTTTACTATGGTAGTGATGGAATAGGGACCAAGGTATCTTGGGTTGAATGTGCGTGGCCCTTTTAGAGATAGATATTTTGTGGATAACCAGACTTGATCCCCTACTTGATAGTGAGGGGCTTCCTTCCGATGTTGATCTGCTCCTTTCTTGTATTGTTCTTTAGCCCTTTGAAGGTAAGAAACAGCTTCCTTAAAGGCTTGGGTAATTGTAGAATGCAGGTAGTCTACTGCTGGTGTTTCAAGATCTTGGAGGGGATCCAACTCCGAGGTTCGAGGGTGACTGCCGTACAAAAGAAAAAACTGGGTTTTCCCAGTTCCCGAATGGACAGAGTTATTGTAGGCATACTCGGCTATCCAAAGGATATCTTTCCAAGTTTTTTCAGTTTGTTGCAGCATGCAGCGTAAATACTGTTCCAGAGTTTGATTGGTCCTCTCGGTTTGTCCGTCGGTCTGAGGGTGGTGACTGGTCGATAGTCTCACATCAATTTGAGCCGACCGACAGCAACTTTGCCAAAAATGAGAAATAAATTGACTACCTCGATCCGAAATTAGAACCGAAGGAAAACCGTGCAGTCGGACGATGTTTTCGAGAAATTCTCGGGCCAGAGTTGCTGCTGTTGGCAAGCCTTTGAGCGGAATGAAATGCGCCATCTTGGAGAATAAGTCCACGATTACTAGAAACGTATTGTATCCGGAGCATGGAGGTAGATCGGTGATGAAGTCCATAGAAAGCGTATGCCAAGGGCGAGGTGGGATGTCAATAGGGCGTAAGAGGCCTGCTGGTCTTTCCTTTTGACTCTTGTTTTGGGCGCATACTCCACAGGACATTATAAAGTCTCTGATATCTTTTTTCCAAGACGGCCACCAGAAGTAGCGCTTGATCTTTTCTGAGGTCTTGGCTATACCGGGATGACCTTCCATTAAAGAGTCGTGATAACAAGAGATTACTTTTTTCTGTAAATCTGTGCTGGGTAGGTATAATCGTTCTTGGAAATACAATAAGTTGTCCTTTACTGCAAAGTCCTTTCCCTGCAGATGCCAATTCTGTATGTCTGCTGGAGTTACAAGTTTCCTGGCTTTATCCTTAACTTCCTCTATGGATTCTGTGGCGATTACACCAAGAATTCTTTGTTCGGGAATGATTGGTACAGGTTTAGGGTTGATCAAGTGTTCTTCCACTCCCATCCGAGAAAGGGCATCGGCTTTACCGTTTTTTGTACCAGGTCGATAGGTAATTATGAAGTCAAACTCGGCAAAGAATAATGCCCAACGGAGTTGTCTAGAGGATTGGGCTTTTGCGGTTTTCAAATATTGCAGGTTTCGGTGATCCGTAATCACAGTAACGGTGTGTCGGGCCCCCAGCAGATAATGCCGCCAAGCCTTAAAGGCAGACTTGATAGCCAGAAGTTCCTTGTCAGTAATCGTGTAATTGACTTCAGGAGGCGAGAATTTGCGGGACCAAAATGCCACGGGATGCAACTGATTGGTTACCGGGTCCTTTTGTGATAGAACTGCCCCCATGGCAAGGCTTGAAGCATCAGTTTCCACGATGTAGGGGAGTTCGGGGCGAGGGTGTTTTAAGATTGGTGCAGAGATAAATTTAGTCTTCAAATCCTGGAAAGCTTGTTCCGCCTCGGTAGACCATTCAAAACGTTTGTTTTTCTTTAACAAGGCAGTGATGGGCTGGACTATTCGAGAGAACTCGGGGATAAACCTGCGGTAAAAGTTAGCGAAGCCCAACATGCTTTGCACACCTTTTACGGAAGATGGTGATGGCCATTTGAGAACTGCATCGACCTTCTTTGAATCCATACGCACTCCGCCAGGCGATAATATGAATCCCAAGAATTCAACTTCAGTCACGTTGAAAACACATTTTTCCAACTTAGCGAAAAGTTTGTGTTGACGCAATCTTTCGAGGACCATTTTCACGTGTTTCCGATGTTCAGATTCCGATGAAGAATAAACGAGAATGTCGTCGATGTAAACAACAACACACACATCTATGAGCTCTCTGAGGACATCGTTCATAAAATATTGAAAGGCGGCCGGGGCATTGCAAAGTTTGAAGGGCATGACCTGATATTCAAATAGCCCATACTTGGTGCGGAAGGCCGTCTTCCATTCATCGCCCTCTTTTACTCGTACCAAGTGGTAAGCTCCTCTAAGATCCAGCTTTGTATATATGCATGCTTTTCTGACTTGGTCCAGGAGTTCAGGGATCAAAGGTAACGGATATCTATTCTTAACAGTGATCTGGTTCAGGGAGCGATAATCGATACAAGTTCTAAGGTCTCCTTCCTTTTTTGGAACGAAGAACAAAGCTGAAGAGGCAGGGGACTTGGAAGGACGAATAAACCCATTTGCCAGGTATTGATCCAGGTATTGTCGAAGGTGAAGGTTCTCAGGCTCGGTGAGGGCATAAATTCTACTACAAGGAGGAGTAGATCCAGGTATCAGGTCTATCTGGCAGTCATAAGACCTATGAGGAGGTAGAGAGTTAGCCTGCTCCTTCCGGAAAACATCTTGGTATTCTAGGTATTCGGGAGGTAACTGGGGAGTCTCTGAAGAAATTGCTACCAGTGCAACACCAGGTGGAGGGTGACAAGTAGAGACACATTCTGGAAACTGGACCGTTCTTGCTCGCCAATCGATCAGAGGATTGTGTTTCTCTAACCAAGGTATTCCTAGAATAATCTGGAACTGAGGGGCCTTGATCACATCGAACACGATCTTCTCATGGTGTCCATCTTGACTTACTAGCGTCACCTCTTGAGTGGTATGCGTTACTGGCCCGGAGGCTATCTCCGTACCATCCACCGTAGTAATGACGTCCTTTACAGCCTTGGGACAAAGAGTTAGATTCATCCTCAAAACCATTTCATGATCCACATAATTGCCGATGGCACCGCTGTCGACGTAAGCTTCAATTGCATGTAATCGATCCGGATTATCAGGGCTAATGAGGACCATAGGTATCACGAAATGCGAGGTCACGGAACTGGTTTTCACGCTCGGCAAGAGGACCTCTATTCTTGTCGGGCGAGGTCGTTTCCCTGCTCAGAGTTTGTAACTGTGGTAACTGCAGCTCCTACTGCCTTCTTGGCAGGTTTCACCGGACAGTCTTGAAGAAAGTGCCCTGAGTTTCCGCAATATAGGCATAATTGCAACTGTTTTCTCCTTTCCCGCTCCCTTTGTGTTAGAGGACCTTTCAGACCCCCTATTTGCATGGGTTCCCCGGAGTCTACTCCTTTGGAAGGAGTTGGCGGTTTGGAAAATACTCGGGCATCAAACTTGGAATGATCGGCCTTCCTGTTCTGCAGTCTGTGATCTATTTGAACGACCAAGTCTATATAATCCGAACAGTCTTGTGGGGGATTCACTACTTGGGCTAAAACGTCTTTGAGCTCTCCACGTAGACCTCTATAAAACAGCGTAATCCTTTTGTCCTCAGGCCATTGAGTTTCCACTATTAGTCTATTGAAAGATGCAATATAAGCCAAAAGGTCTTGATTACCCTGTCGCAACGAAAGAAGCTCATTGTCCAAGGCCTGCCCCTGTGCATGTCTTGCAAACAGTTTTTCCATACTAAGCTGAAAGGCTTGAAAATCATGGAGAACCGGATCATCTTGATTAACTAGAGGGATCGACCAGTCTGCCGCATTGCCACTAAGGTACAAAAGTACAAAAGCTACTTTAGCTTGATCAGTTGGAAAGGCTGCTGGCCGGCATAAGAAGTGCAACCGGCACTGATTGATAAATACCGCAAACCTCTTTGGGTCACCAGAAAATCGTTCGGGCGGAGCCAGAGGTACATTCCCAGGTAGGTTGATCTGCACTGGATTCATAGAGGATGTTGAAGGAAGATTTGCCCCTGATGCGGTTAGCGGGGTCTGTCCGGCTTGTGACTGTAGCAATTGTCTAGCAAGATCATCTGTTCTCTCCTTGGAAATAATTAGTTCCCTTCTTAGAGCGTTCGTTTTCTGACGAGCTGCATGCACTTCTGCCCTTAGTTCCCCAAGTAACCGGGCTAGGTGGTCAGTATCCGAGGTTTCCATAGCGCCTGGGCGAGAGTTTTGCGGTAGGCTTTGCGTTCTGTAACGCTCACCTGATTCCCGCAGAGGCGCCGGTCTTGACTGGGCGACTACCGTATCTTCAAAGGTGATGTGCAGCACCCGGTTGGCTCTTTGGGCTGGACCTCTGTGCCCTGTATGCCTGACGTGCAGAGTAAGATGTCTGCAGATAGAAAATACGGGGTTAATGAACTGGGGTTATTGGGGTGTCCCTATCTCTTTCCTCTTCTCCTCTCCTGTAGACCCCCACAGGTTAACGCTCTCACCTTAGGTAAGTGGATGCCGAGCTCTCCATCTGCCTCGGGGCAGGGTGCTGTAACCAGTTTCTTCACCGGATAGGTAGCGCAGGCCTCTTGACTTCAGAGGACTGCTGTCCGTCGTTTACTGCACGAACGGTAAGTTTCGAGTAACTCAAATGTCTTTAAAGTCTTTAATAATGATGTCTCTTGTTTTGCAGGGTTCCGGCGATGGCGGATGATGGGCTGAAGTGCCTTGAAGATGGAGCCCGTGTGATGAATAGAAGCGCCTGGAAGCACGTAAGTAAGCGCTTGTTGCCAGCTTCACAATGCGCTCTAACTGTCTTTTTATTTTGCAGGTACAAGTTCGGAGCGGCTGCAGGGTGCCGGGCTACCCACTGGGTTAGATGTGGAAAGGAGTAATGGCACGTGAGTATTAAAGTTCCCCAATGTCTTTAAACGCACCTTGTTTTGTCTTTCAGATGCGGGATGCAGCGCCAACGGCCTCCGGAGCGTGCGAAGAGTTGGTAAGCTTTTGTCTTTCAGATGCCGGAATACAGTGTGAAGACCTCTGGAGTGCACGAAGAGTAGGTAAGCCTTTGCCTTTCAGATGCCGGAATGCTAACCTGTTCTTTCTTGTCTTTATAGGTGTTGCTGAAGACTGGATTCAGGATGGTAAGCCTTTTTCCTTAGGTCCAGGATCAGATGCAGAAGACACGATGAGCGTTCTGCTGCAGAGGATGCAGAATAACGCAAAGCAAGATTCATCCACCGGGTGTGGTTTAAATAGCCTCCTGTAGTGCTTAGGTGTCTCCTTCCACAGCCACGCCTAAGTAAGAAAAGAGTTCCTGGTAAGAAAAGAGTTCCTGCCTTCCAGAAGAGTTCCAGTGTTCTGCATCTAGGGAGTGGCTCCAGCCCCACCCAACAGGAAAAGTAGTTCCAAACAGAAGAGGATCAGAGGCTCAACTGGCAGGCAAGTAAGCAGCATGGTCTGCTGCAGGTAAGTCCACCCAAGCATTATGAGCCCGGCGCTTCCAGCGCTGGGACTGGGCATATTTATGAGCCTGGTGCCACTGGCCCCAGGACTGGGTCCAAAAGGTCCCCATTGGGACTGGTTGGCACTCAGAACCTGGGTTATGGATCTGCTTCCAAGGGAGTTGGGAAAACCCTGACCTTTTGGAAGCAGAGATCATGACAGTAGACAACATTTATTTGATATATTTGTAAACTTTCTGTATTAGGTACAGTAAAAATAATATATTTATTTCTTTTACACAGAAATGTCTACTACTTTTGAATGGCTGGAAGAAAATGTTCCTCGTGATGAAATAAGTGAAAACATTGATACTAATGGAAGACACTACACTTCTCTTTATAAACAAATTATTACCCATTACTTTATGTGTACTTACCAATTGTTTTTTTAACACACCATACAGACATTAAACGATGTCAAGTTGCTCCTTATCGCTAGTACGGAGTACAGGCATATGGGCCCGTGGCGATCGTCCCAAAAAAGCGTCAATGTGATCCACCCATTTACGTGTATCTGTAGCTGACGGTTCAAAAAAACGTCAGTTGGTATATGGAATCCATGACAATCGCAGAAAGTCAAGATGTAGCTGTTTAAAAAAAATAACAGAAATGTGTCTCAGTAGCCAATCTTTATTACAGTTTACAATTGAACCATTAATTTGGCCCCCTGTTATAACTATTGATAACAATGTGAACTTAGAGAAAACAACATGCAAAGTACTCTTCAGTTTGCTTTAGAAGTTACTCTATGGACTATGGTCAGCTCGAAATGGGATGTTGACACTAACGCTGCAATCAGGGAGCAAGATTAAACCAAAAAGAACACATAGATGGAATTTTAATTAAATATTAGCGTTGAATTATGCGTTTGTACAACCTGGGGGAACCCACTACTGGACAACACGCATCTCGATGCTGCACTGCCTATGTGCCCAGAACAAAACAAACTACACACACAAGTTGTAATTGCGTGTCGTTGCAATATGCCATACACAACAAACAATACAATGTAACCCACCAATAATGTCACCAAATGATAATTTGACTACTTCGTGTATAAAATCGTCCAAAGTAAAACTTACATAATATTCGGCATTTCCATTCTATCGGCGTAACACAGACACTCTGTTCAGTTCAACGAATTTTCATAAAATGAAATTACATGTTCCTTTGTCCAGTTTTTGAATGGTGAACATTATCATATTTGAATGTCTTACATCCCTCCCTTCATGCATTCCTTTTGAATCCTCCTTTTATTTCAAGGTGGAAAATCAATTGAACCTTATACTGTGTACCATGCATGGATTTCTCAGCTAGGAAACAAAAATTCAATGGCACTTAGCTTCACTCAGAATGGGAGCCGATAGCCCTTCAGACCACAGTGGCATGGCAATAATGATTAATTGAAAAACAGATTAATTGTTTGCTAGAATTCACCAATGCAGGCAACATGTCTACGGATTTAATTTTGTTCCTCTGGACACCTTTGCACTCTCCCAGTGACTCCCACAGTCAGGCCACACCACCTGTCACCTCTTCCCATCTCCTCTTCACACGGCAAATCACGTAAACATTTTTGAAAGGAGCAACTCTCGAGCCCTGAAAAAAAGTGGTCATATGAGAATGTCCGAGCAAACCCTGCTGCAACCCCCTCTGGCCACGCCGCGGACCCTGACCTCATTGACCACAGTTATATATTAGTGGCCTATAATTTGCACACGTGTATTTGTACTATCCCACTTTCAGTCACTAGTGAGATGAACAGTGTGGGTGTCATGCCACCTTACAAATACAAGCACATAGTAAATACATAATAGTAATGCTTTCACGTTAGAATGCAGATGGTACCAAAAACAACTGCAAGCTAACTGGATTTACACCTGGTAAACTATCACTTGGTAAAAAACCTTCACAACAGTAGGTATAATCTACCACGCAGCAGCCACAACCAATAAACGTCACTACACTGCATATATACAAAAAAAGTGTGCATGGTTCAAATATAATGATACCAGATTACTGTAAAACAGAGAATGCGAAGGTCTGCAACCTACCTCAATAAACCACACCCTACATCTTGTTCTTTCCACCTCCTGAGGACAAAAAACAAAACTATTGCCCCGCATTGCCCTAGGTACTAAACCAGAAAAAATAACCTTGACATTTGGAAGTATTTTCATTACTGCCTGAACCAAATATTCCAAATATGCCAACAAAGTAGGGGCACTGACATACCCCAAATACAAAGCAGCACAGTGCAAAACAACTACATGTACAATATTGACCCTCCCCATATCTCCACAAACTTTAACAATTCCCTGCACATTAAAACCAGGCACCGTACTCCACACCACCTCCACTCCTTTAACATCAAAATTGTTTGCCACATTCCTACATTTAGCATCCTACTCCAAACCATGCACAAACATATCTCCAACCACCAACACCCTGATTTTCTCCACCTCTACCATCTTCACTACACACAGCCTCTTTCAACACAAACCACACCTCAAAATCTAATTGGCTGATCCCTACAGTTCCCTTTACATGCTGCATTTTCTGAGAAACCCTGGATGTGGCACGCCCTGCCCGCGGACACCCACGATGTCCAAAGAGCGCGTAACACTGGGGCAGCCCTTCTATCCTTTCCACTTCACTTTCTGCACCATTTCCTCATTGGCTACTGTTAAACAGTCACACAATCATCCACCAATCACATCCAAGAACTCTACATCTAACTCTATCATCACACATCAGCACTTTAGATGTACTTTTGATCACTCTCAGTACAATTTGGCTGTCACTGCAACAGACCTACAGCAACAACTACTATAAAACTAGCCAATATTTCTACTTGCAGATTCATGCCCATCCACATGCATGAAAACAGACTACAGGTATGAATATTTTCTACACAGTACATGTACAGCTCTTCTAAGAATGCATATAAACAGGGTAACTGCCACTTACCCTGTATAAACTGTAAAATTACCTTACTGTCATTTATCCCATCTGCTATGATGAAGTGTCAATTGCAAACCTGTCTCCTCTCCAAATTTTTGTTAACTCACAAAGCTATCTAAAACATTTTTATTTCATATTAAAAGATGGCAGAAATAACAGTATAATTATGAAAAATACTGTCCAGTGAATTATAAATTAGACACAGCCAGGATGAGTACATGCATCTTCATACAAGCAAAAACACAGACAATATCATTACAAAGGCTTCCAGCTCAAACACCACTGCCTCTATATGAAATCCTACTCCTTTATTTCCCACACCTTCACAAATACATACATTGCATGCTTTTCTGTACAATCTCTGCCATTTACCCTGTAAAAATAGTAAAAAATGCATATGATTATTTCTTCTACCTCTTACCATCAAATAACATAACATTAAATAGACAAGTGTGCTCTATATGTTTGCTATTATACTCATTTGTAAAACATATTCAACTGACAGATTCTAAATAAAATATACAGGATGCACATAGGCAATGAAAGTGCATATGCATAATATGCTTAGTTTTAAGAAACCACTACTACTACAAAAACAAAAAAAACAATGTCTACATTAAAAAAGTGCTATAAACGCACATGTTCACTAACTCCGTTCTTTTACAATTGCAGTGAAGATACTCTCCTGAAAAGCAGCAGCATCTGAAGTACAAACAACGACTTCGAAGAAACCTACTCTTTCCATACAAAAAAGTAAGTACAATACTAACATGATTTTCTAACTGTTACTCAAACACACTAGCATATTACTGTTGTAGAACAAAGAAGTGTATTAACCCTTTCCCATTAGATCTATTATTAGTGTTTCCCCTTACTAGTTGCATACTTTATATTGTCATCTGAAGCACAGTATAGTAACATACAAATATAAGAATAACCTTCCCAAATTGATATAGCTGCCCATTGCACAATCACACACCTCCAAAATCATCCTTTCTATCATACTCAGACACTCATACACAAAGCACGCATACATGGCACAACAGCCCAACCCACACTTTCTTTTTTCTTCAACAAACACCAAAGAATGCCTACCAAAAAGCAACTCAGTAGAAAGCAACGCAGAAGTAGAGCAAATCAAAATAAAAGTGTCCAAAATAATCATCCATCTCTACCAGATTTTGTACAAAAACTTCAAACAAAACAGCTAATACAGTCATTACACAAAACCAAACAAGCTTCCAGTACGGAAACGTTCCCTCCTCTATCAAAATGTAAAACAAAACAAAAAGTGATTAACAAGAGTTCAGCTACCACTACTGCTTATGGTGCACCTATAAATCTTGATATAGTAGCAACTAACCATACCAAATAAAATATTTTACAAAAAGTGTTCCGCCACAGAGTCCTTCAGAACCTTATAAAAAAAAGGAGAGAAGTCATGGACAACCCTTAAAACCTACCATAGAAAAGTAATCCTAAAAGCTCTCATAGAGAGTGTAATCCTTCTCAAAAGGAAGTTATTTATTTGATTTTTAAACAGAATAAACCACTAACAAAACTAACTACTAAATTACAAAAAACACTTCTCAATAAACTGAATATCAACAAAAATAGCTCCTTAAACATCTGTGGTGGTTAATGGAGTCACACCACGAGCAAAGAACCATATTTATATGAAGAAGCCTATAAAAAAAGCAAACAAGTCCAATTGCCATACATAGCAGTGGACAAGGGTATGAAAAACTTAATAACACCATTATGAAACAAGAAACTCTGCTCACAAAAATATCCCCAGAAAACTCAGTATCACCTCTGCATTCTAATAAACCAAAACGTCCAGTCTACAAATGGCAGTGCACATCAATGTGTAACATTGCCAACAAATCTTTCAAATCTTTACGCCACTTCCTCAATCAGTATGTAAAAAGCAAAGACACAATCAAAATGAAACTATTACAAAATATGGATGCCTGTCCAGTGCACAAATACACAGGACTACAAGCACATTCATTAGCCTGCATTTCAACTATAAAAGTCTGGTCCATAAACTCTACTATGCTGAAAGTCCTGCTTTAGCACTAGTCAATTTAAATAACAATATTCTACATGGTACAGTCAAACAACTACTCAAACAAATATAGAATATGCAAAGAAAATATTTTGGAAGTGAAAGCCACTTACAAAATGCATTAGCTGTACAACAAACTACCAACTACTGTACAAGTAGCAACCTTCTATTAAACACATACAAAAACGAAATACTAAAGTTTAAAAGTACCTCCGGTGAAGTACCAAACCATGTGGGTGCTGCCGCAGGACATTTTATAAAAGTAGCACAAAAACTGTAGACATAACGTACAAAACAGAAGACAATAAAGATTGCAAATGGTTCCAATTAGCTCACTACCTTATAGCAGAAAACAAATACGAAATTACTGACCCCTTAATACTTAATTACTGCACTGCAAAACTTGACAACAACCAAACACCTTCACATGCTATCACAAATAACTTGGAATTATTCCCACTACCAAAACCCCTGCAACAACTAAATTTATATGAGAGCATCGTAATTCAAACAGTGCACCCACTTCAAGCAATAATACGCCTTCAACAAAAACAGCAAAATTACCTCCCCCTAAGTTAGTGAAAGGCATTCGTGGCAAAGTAGTTTATTTACCATTAGATCTCAAAGAAAATGTATACACTCATACACCACAATCCAAAATATTTACTTCCAAAGGTATCTTATAACGCAGCCTATTACAAACTCTACAATCTTAACTCCATAGCCTAGCCAAAACTTCACATACAAAATATACACATGAAACAGTACACAAACTTTTGGGTTCTGGATATTTTATGGGTGTTTGATTCTATGGGTGTATTATGCTGCAGTGTTGTGGCCAGGGCCTAGACTCTTGGGTGCATGGCCTATGGCCTACGGCCTTCGGCCATGCACCCAAGACTCTAGGCCCTAGCCACAACCAATGCAGCATAACGCACCTATGCTACCAAACATTTTGACTGTGGTATATTGGCTGCTTATAGGGATATGAATTACAATCAATCCTCTACTAACAACCCAAAACCAACATCATACTAAAGTAAAATAGCTACTAGTGTATTTATTATGTCCATGGACAGCTGTGAAGACCGCGGACATGGCAAACACATCAAGGGCACCTGTCACCTAAACAAATACAGTTATTAACCCATCTCTTACTCCCCTACCCTCCCCAAGCACTTCTGCACACCAACACACTCCCCAAAATTGCATTTTGCCTCTGTTCGCTGCTGTGCTGCCGGCCGATCCAAGATGGCGGGCGCATTGAAACAATGTGACGCACCTCACGCCTCACCCCAGCCAATCGGCGAACATGTTGCATGTTCGCGAACATGACGCAAGCCGGTTAGCCAATCGGTATCCTGTCCATGGAGTGAACAGGGAAGTGTGTCCGCAGAGCGGACATAGATATCCCACATTTTTTGCCTTACATTTTGGCCATTTAAAAAATAAACTACTGGGTGGATTTACACCAAATTAACAAAAGCACACTTTCAGAACTTAGCCGCTGCTCCTGCCCCTAATTTGGTGGAAATCCGTCCAGCGGTTTGAGCTGTAGGCGTGTGCAAAGTTTTTTACCATTATGTCTATGGGAAAAAAAATTATTTCGGGACCCCCCTATAACTTTGCCCTCCCTGGCCCAAACCTCACCACAATTTGTAAAGAAATTCAGAGTGGGGCATATACTTTTTTTGCAAAGTTTGCTGAGGATTCGTCCAGGGGGAGCTCCTGCCCCTAATTTGGTGGAAATCCGTCCAGCGGTTTGAGCTGTAGGCGTGTGCAAAGGTTTTTACCATTATGTCTATGGGAAAAAAAATAATTTTGGGACCCCCCTATAACTTTGCCCTCCCTGGCCCAAACCTCACCACAATTTGTAAAGAAACTCAGAGTGGGGCATATACTTTTTTTGCAAAGTTTGCTGAGGATTCGTCCAGGGGCAGCAAAGTTATAAGCCGCCCAAAAAGTGCTCTTCCTATGGCATTAGCAACTTAACCATAACTACACAGCCACTACCGTGGGCTGTGTAATGTATTGTTTGTACTAACACAATTATGTAGTAGATCTTGAATTATTACATTTAATTCGATGTTTAACATTACTAAAAACATTGCTAAAGTTAGCATTTATTATTTTAGTAGTCAGAATTGCTAAATTAAAGATACTGCACTTGTATGATGTATGCTACAGCCATTACCTATGTGTTTGTATTATTATGTTCCTATATTAACAACACTCCAATACAAAATATACATTATATAATACATTAAATACTTAATAGTAGGTTTCCTAATCAGTCCTGACATTTTGCTACCAACATTGTAAACACAAGCCCTTGTAAAAACCTTACATCATAATTAATGTGATGTGATCAATGACATTTGTGATGTTATCTTTGATGGTCTGGGTGTTGGTGTTAGCAGTACATGCAGGTGGTGCGAGTTATGGTTGCTTAGTTTACCATAACTGGCAAATGTAGGTTTTTTTCGGTTTTACTTTTAACCATAATGCCCTTTTAACAAAATATTTTCATTGAATTGTATAGGGCTTTATTAGTGCAACTTAACCATAACGTTCCTTTAACAAAATTTTTTCACTGAATTTCAGTGCATCCTAATTTGCTACAACATGCTAATATTATACTTACCCCGAATATAGCAGCATTTTTTGCCGATGTAGTTAGTTTAAAGTTAAAACTGCGCCATTATCCACCTCCTAGCAACATTTTTAACACTACTATAAACATTGTACAACTTATTCTACTGTTTTGTGTTTGCTGACGTTTGTGAACGTCTGACATCATCGCAGACTTTTGGGACATTGTCACATGACATTAAGCTTGCACACGGCAAAATGACCTGTTTGCAAATGGGTCGGCACTTCACGAATGGCCTGTGCTTTGCGAAGAGTTTGAAACTGCATTTTAAGCTGATCTAGGAAGTTTCAAGCTAAACAATTACCTTTGAACAGCTACACCTATTCTTACATATTATCCATTTGAAATCTAGGACAGAGCACATACTTGCAAGAATATTAACACAACTGCTATTTATCTTCAAAAACAGCATTTACCATCTCACCTCCCCAGGAGCCACCACTGGCTAGAGGGCCTAGACAATCGGAAAAGTGCAATAATGCAGAAAAAAATTAAAAGGACCAGGAAGATGAGGTAGAGGAAATGCCTACTTCCAGCACACAGACAGAATCATGGGTGTGGCAGTTCTTTACCACCGTTGTGGGTGTACCAAAGGCTAAGGCTACCAAGGTGAAATGCACTTAGTGCAACGTTGTGCTCAGTCGCAGGCAATCTGGGAACTACTTCTACGGGACCACCTCCATGAGTCTCTACACGAAATCTAACCATCGCAATGCTCTCAGCAAGGCTGTTCCTTTTACATGAAGCAGTATTCTGTTTTCCTCAACAAATACTGCCACCACTCAGGCTACTTCTGTGGGGCAGAAAATCCCACAAGCTACTTTGCAATCCATAAAACAGGCTGTTGATACATATCTTTCCAAGACAACAGTACTCTGTATATACTGCAACACACCACTGTGCAGACATGAACTGTTTCAAGGTACTTTTGAGGAGCATGAGAAACACTGCAAATGACCTTTAATTTAACACACACCCAACATCTTCCCCTGTCTACCTGCCCGTCCATATCTGTGGTTGGTGTCCCTTCCCTTATTTCCCTCCCCAGCTTACTTCCTAACCTCTCCTGGAAATAAAAAAGAAAAACAATCTAAAATCAAAAAACACTAAAAAGGTTCCTTTGGGAAACCACCTTTCACAGTTAAATGTAGGTAAAAAATATGAGCGCATAGACTCCATGTACTTTACCTATTTTAGTAAAGTGGTTAGACTCAATAAGATTCTCCAACCTTCCCATTAGGATTTTATACTATGTTAATGGGAATAATGGACAGTTGTATACTATAGAAAAAAAACCACAGAAATAATTTCTGTCGCAAACACTTTTCTGTATCATACAATAAGGACCATAATCCATGGACCCTCATGACTATCCACGGTATCAGCACTACCTTCTCCATGCCATGCATCATTAAAAAATGCAGATTGCACGTGCATACCATCGCAGATGACATCACTTCTACCCTTTTTACTGTTATGTTCGTAACACTCCCTCATTGCTTGCTTACAAACAGTAACACATATATCCACCAATCAGTTCAAAAACTCTACATATAACCCTATCAACATATTAAACTTCCACACACCAACTGCCACTTAAACATTTTTTTAAAATCTTTTGCATATTCATTTCCCTTGCTTATCCCAAAAGTGAAATGAAAGAAATCAACAAGCAACTTTCTTTTCACTCGCACAGGAACACGTGTTTATTTCTTGCCAAAATGTATCCAGGCGCAGCAGTTCAAAGAGACTTTTTACTCTCTGATCCAGGTCAAGGATAAATGTATCTGTACTTTAGATAAAACTCCTGCTGCAAGGAAAATGACTATAGCTGCAAAGACAGTGGCAATCTGAGGAGCTGCAAACCGAATTAAAGAAAGAAATGCTAGCAGTTTTTAACACATGTGGAAAAATGGGCTGTGATGACTGAAGATAAAAGAATGGCCTGTTTAAAACTAAATTGTTAATGCCTGTTTACTTAGCAATGTAAAGGAATTATGTTAGTGGTAGTAATGCACACATAGGATATCTTCTGTCATAGGTTTGTTTAATTCAAGACCCAAAGTAAGAAATGAAACAGTTTAAAACACATAGGGCCTCATTACGAGTTGCCCGGTAAAACCGGGTTCATTACCGGCATGCCGAAATGAGCGGGTCCGTGCTCGTATGAACCCGCTAATAGCAGGTGATTACGAGTGCGCGAGCACGCGCATCCCCCCATGCCGGTAGTGGCAATACCGGCATGCCGCTAAAGGGCCTCCAACTCCCCTATACCGGCATCGCGGGACCCGCCCATAGCGGTACCGCCTCATACCAACCCCTAAATACTGGCATGGTAATACCGGCATGGTAATACCGTGTTCGTAAAAAAACGGACCCGGAAATTACGTCATCGTGCAGGAACGGGAAAATGGCCGGCGGCCATCTTTAAAAACACAATCCATTGCCATCCTCCATAACCACCAGCCGATACTCGGAGAGCACAGTGGAAATCCATAGAGGATGTCAAAGGCTACCAGGAAGACCACCCCCCGGCTGCGTAAATAGCGTTACTCAGACGTAGAGCTCACCATATTAGCGGACACTCTAGCTACACATGCAGACACAATACAATCCCACGACAGGAAGCGGGAGGTGCAGCAACGAAAGAGGCAAATCTGGCAGGAGATTGGCCTGCAGGGTATCAGCCGTAGGTCCCACCCCGCGCAATGTGAGGGACTGCAGGAAGCGGTGGGATGACCTCCAGTTGAGGGTACGCAATATCATGGCCACCAATCGGAGGGAGGCCATGGCCACAGGCGGGGATGCCCACCCCCCTGCCAATTTGATGCCCTGGGAGGAAAAGGCCAGCAGATTCATCAGTCCTGAGTCCATCGTGGGATTATGCGAGATGGAGACGGGTGCGGCATCAACCGCGGAAGGAGGCGAGTGACCCTGCAGATCCCTGTAGGGGAGACCATGAAGTAACACAAGTGAAGTGTTAGAGAGTCTAGGCAAGGCAATGTATGTCCCAACACCCACATGACCATACCCAAATACAGATGGCGGGCCAAACGCTGCCACACTGAAATGCATGCTGAGTGCCCATCCCTTAACCAACACACAGCCAACACACCTGGAGCTTGCCCATGTGATACTTCCCACAAACCCAAAATCAACGGCATGCCAACTGCCATGCAGTGAATGCTTACATGCCCCCTCTGAATACCCTGCGTGACACACCTGTAAGACATGAAAGCATGATCAAATGAATAATGAACAGCACCGCCACTGCCATGTCACACCATCACTGATGCCCTGCATCTCTTCTACCCCCCCAGGCACTGATGAGGAAGAAGCAACCCAGTAGACAACTGTGAGGGCATCCACCTCACACCGTAAGAAGAGGGCAACCACCACCAACACCTCCGCTGGAGACAAGCAGGCCACACCCACACCTGTCCAAGGGGAGTCCCTGGAAGCAGCCACCTCCACTGGGGAAGAAGTTGATGCCAGTGTGGAGCCTGAGGGAGACACCGAGGTGACATGCCCAGCCACCCCGAGCCCCGTGCCCACCCCCTCACCCCAACACCTGCAGTCACCCACCTGCAGTGAAGTTGATCCCTGCCTCTGTGACTGTGACCTACCCACCTCTGAGAAGTCCAGTCCCGAAAATGCCATCCACGTGACTGCACAACCCACCACTCCAGCCCCCTCCAGAACCCTGGAGACACGATTGTCGATGGTGGAGGACCAACAGGAGGCCATGTTAGACCTACTCCACCAGTACATAGCGGACGGGGAGGAAACCAGGCGGGGTATTGCCACAGCAATTGCAGGGACCACAGCGGCCATCGAAGCAAACACAGCCGCTGTCAATGCATCGGCTCGGCTGATGAGGGACTGCCTGGGGGCGGTGACACAGGTGCTGACCTCAATGCTGCTTCCTATGCAGTGGCCACGGCTTGCAGGAGGTGTGGAACCTGCCAGCGAATCACCTACTACCTCCACACCAGCTTCATCTGTCCCCACCAGCCCAGTGCGCCACACACGTAGGAGTGCAAGACACACCTAAATGCCGCCTCTGGACAGGAAGAAGTCCCGGAAGTAGTGTGGGGGGACAATGGTAGTGGGACACAAGGTTGGGGGTGAAGGAGTGCATCTTGTGGAGTCTATTGGGGGTGTTGGTGTTTGTTGGGGGGGTCAGGGAGTTTGTTGGGGGAGTATGCGAGGGGGCAGTGGGCACATTTTTGCTGTTGTAAATAATACACACGTTGTGATAAGAAAAATCCATGGCTGGACATTGTTATTTTTGTGTGCATCCATTTAATGTAGTACGGTGTTCAGTGCCCAACTCCCAACATTCCCTGTGTGCATGTCCACATTGGCCCAGTGTCTGACTGACACAAGTCTTTCATAGTCCCTGTGTTTCAGAGGTATTCGTGAATTAGTGCTTGGCATACAGTATGGCCATCCCGTGCATCATGTACTGGCAGGGGGGCTGCTTCACTTCCGTCTCCATCCTCATCATCCTCACCTGGCCCATGCATGTCAATGTCAGGTGGCAGTGGTACATTTCTCCGGACGCACATGTTGTGCAGCATGACACAGGCCATGGTGATCTTTGCCACTTTCTCAGGCCTATATATGAGTGCCCCACCAGACCTGCTGAGGCAGCGGAACCGCCCCTTCAACAGGCCAAAGGTCTGCTCAATCACAACACGGGTACGGGTGTGCACACGATTGTACTCCTCCTCATGGCTGTTCTGAGGGTTACGCACAGGGGTGAGTAGCCACGGCCTCAAGGGATATCCTCCATCACCTGCAAGCAGATTCAAATAGGTGTGTGTCACTCTGAACTGCCACATTCAGGGAGCATAGTCATGGCGGCAGCTATTTGGTGAGCCATGCACATGTCCCTGTAAGCATGACATTTTTTTTATCTAGGTGCAATCTATACTGTCATGAGGTGTGCTAGTCTGGATGGCGTTCAATAGATGATAAAGGGTGTAATCATGCATGCTGAGGCAGATATGCTGTGGTAGTGCAACAATGTTTTGACTCCAATTCATGCTGTTCATTATTTACTATGCATGGTCACACTGCCCACATTGCCACACTTGCCATCCTGTTCATTCATGCATTGCTTGTCATCACCATGGTGGCCTGGTTGTGCCTCTTACTTGTTCTCATCGATATGCATTATTTGTGATATGTGGCCCAGTGAAGTGTCATGTACCGTTTGACTGGTGCAGGTTAGGAGTGTTTGGCTCTGCCTGCATTCTCCAATCACCGGCTATTCCCACCCAGGTGCAGTATTCCCCCCCCTTATGCATCCCCACACATCAGTACCCCAAAGCACTGCCATGGGACGGTTGTGCAACTCACCAAGCAGCCAGGCACGTGGTCCGGCATGTCACTCCATGTGATGGGGTAGCGTGGAATTACCCAGTTACATGGCATCATGTGTTGATCCAGGAAATCGGGCGCAGCAATGGGTGCTTGCGTGCTTCAGGAGGGCATCCAGCACTTGGTTCAGCATGCGTGAAAATAGTGGTTGTGAAATGCCATGCAGCTGGCCCACTGTGTGTTGGTAGGTGCCTGTGGCCAGGAAGTGTAGCACAGACACCACCGTTAGTAGTGGGGGGATGGCAGTGCGTATTCCTATGTGGCTGGCAATGTCGTTCTGTATCATGTCCACTATGGTGGTGATGGTGTCACGGTCCAACCGGTACAGAGTGTGGATCTGCTCAGGCGTTAGGTTGAATGGGCTGGGTCTGGTGCGAGGGATTGGTAGCTGCCTATGAGGCACTGGTGGCTGCGCTGGTGGTAATTGCTGGGCCTGTCTCACCCTCCTTCTCCTCCTGCGTCTCCTCTGTGCTGCCTGTTGTTGCTTCTGTAGTTGTTGTTGTTGCTGCTGTAGTTGTTGTTGTTGTTGCTGTTGTTGCTGTAGTTGTAGCAGTATAGGCATGTCCTCCAGTGCCATGATTGCAACTGCTAGTGTTAGCATTTTGGTGTAGGAAAGGGTGTGGTGTGTAGGTGTGCTCCTTTTGTACTGGGCCACTCTACATTGACTACACCTGTGGGGGGGCTGTGGTGTGTGGGTATGCTCAGTTTATACTGGCACAGCCTCCATTGACTCCACCTGTGGGGATTGTGTGCACCTGTGGCAGCTGCCTTGTATCCTTCTTGCTGTTTGCGGGTGGTCTGAGATGCCTGTATGACCGGCATCGTGCAGGCCGTGATTACTGGCTTTGCGATACCGGTATTTGCATCTATGCGTGGGTTGGAATTACCCCCTAATACCGGCATGCCGGTATTTGCTTCCTGAAGGGGCGCGTGTACGCGCCTATGCCGCTATTAGCTGCACCGTTGTTTAGTGTGCCGCTAATACCGGGTCAAGACTAAGGTGTGCGTCACCTGATTGAAATCCTTAACATTACCAAGTGCTGATAGGAGCTCAGAAGGAAAGTGCCAAGACATGCCAATGTGGGACACCACTAGCTACCTGCTGTGGCAGATGAATCCCAAGGGTGTGGTACACAGCTGCCAGGAGGTAGATCCACAAGGGCAGTGCTGAAGGGGTGCAGGGGTGTACTGGTGTCGACTAGATATATTGGCTGGAACCGGTGAGGTTCATGAGGGACTAGGCCACCAGTATTAGCGGCAGTGGTATAAGTTAGCAGGGAAGGGATTAAGCAGAAGAGGAACGCAAAACCACCATTTTCAGAGGTTTCTGGTACTTAAGGAAGTCCAGCTCAAGTATAAGAGGAGCAGGAAGGTTGTTCCAAACAGATGCACTTCTATGATAGAGACATGCTTCCTGCTCTCTGTTTCAAAAAGCATTTGACAAGCAGAGTATTGGAGTTACAGCAGCGGAGGGCTCTAGCAGGGCAATATTTAGGGAAACAAAGTTCAACATATTGTAGTCCCAGGCCCCAGAAAGCCTTGTCAATTATACAAAGGGTCTCGAATTTCATCCTTGCAATTAGCAGAAGTCAATGTAGCCATTTCAGGGCTGCAGCGATACGATCCCTGGGCTTGAGGCCAAGGATAAGTATAGCAGCTCTATTCTAAATTAGCCGAAAGGAACTTAAACAACAAAGCAGGAGGTTAAGGAAGAGGCTGTTGCAATAGTCCAGCCTACACAGGATCAGGGTTCTACAGACCTTTAGTTTCTGGAGGAAGGTGAGAAATGGTACAATGCCTGTAAGGAGGTCAAGCTAAAAGCACATTCTTTGTTTAAAAGCTTGAAAATGTAACGAGTAAAACAGAGAGAGGACTTAAAGATGACACCAAGGTTTTGGGCATCACAGGATGGTGAGAGTAGAGGGCCCAAAGACAGCGGGCAGAGGGTAGGATAAAAACGGGACGTAGATCACAATAAGAAATATCTCTGTCTTACTGGCATTGAGACAGAGATTGTTAGCCGCACACTATGCCTCAATGGTGGTCAGACAATCAGGGTAGAAATGAGTTCAGGGAAGTTAAAGGAAAGCTGTTTGTCATTAACATAACACTGGAAATGAAAAAAGAAGAAGAACATCAAGTGAGAGAGAGGAACAAAATAGATATGGAAGAGGCACAACCATAGAATAAAACCCTGCAGTACTTTGCAGGTACACAGTGAAGTGGTGGAGTACAAACAGCCCAGTTGAAGCTGGCAAGGGCAGATAGTGAGGACAACGGATCAGCCAATCCAGTGCCCGTTCCATAATGCTAACGGTATCATGTAATCGTTTAATGAGGATACAACGGTTGACCGTGTGAAACGCAGAGGCCACATCAAGGAGCACAGTCCTGCATTGTACTACAATCATAAATACAATATACACTTTAATTATATAATTCCATCATTTTACAAATACTGTATACTCCCCATACCGTACCTATAATTAGTACATACATATTACTATACTATGTGTTGCCAGTGGCCAGATTTTCAGGGGCATTGGCAACAACCACCACAATAGAATGAAACCATATGACAATTACGTACAATACACCTTCAAAACCCAACACTCACTCAGAACCCCTGCCATACATATGATGGCCGTGGACAGTAAGAATTGATTGCGGACTTGGCGGCACCTGCAAACCCCCTTTTCACCTATAAAAACAGCTCCATATCATCTTTATTTTACTCCCACTCCCTTTCCAGGCCCGCTTTTGGCCATCAAATAACCCCAAATGTGTTTTCCAGACTTTTTCCCCACCATGATATCCGCTGACACCGGCGGCCATCTGTGGATCAAGCACGTTTCCAAAAACATGATGCAGCTCACGTTTTTCACCATCCAATCAGCAGGCGCGTACTATATCAGCAGACATCACTTCACCCCCTGATTTGTCCAGACGTGTCTGCGGACACTGAATCGGGAAGTGAGTCTGTGGACCGGACTCAGATATCACTTATTTCTTTTTACCTACTTTTTGGGCATTTTTAAAAATAAACTACTGAATGGATTCACACCAAATTTACAAAAGCCCGCTTTTGGGACCAAGCCGCTGCTCCTGGCACGAAATTGGTGAAAATCTGTCCAGTGGTTTGGGCTGTAGGCATGAGCAAAAGTTTTTTTCCATTGTGTCTATGAGGAGTTCCACACATTTTGTGACCACTCCTATAACTTTGTCCTCCCTGGAAGAAACTGCACCAAACTTTGCAGAATCATTCTGAGGGAGCCATATACATTTGTTTGTACGATTCGTACAGGAGGGGCAAAGTAACAGCAGGCCCTGTAATATATACTTATATTTGTACTTTGTATACTTGTATTTATTAGAATTAAAGGGATGTCAATTTCGAATAGAAATTGCTTACATTAGTACCCGGTGAGGGATAATCAGATTGTTAGAAACAAACTGTTTGGTCCTCGCCGGGTCCTTACCAGCCCAACAAAGTACTTATTGCAGCCACGTCCCTCAGTTTCCTTTCGCGACTGGCCGCCATGTAAAGGGAGAATTGACTACGTGTTGAACCTTCTCACCTTTTCATGGCAAGCATCTTCATTTTTTCTTATTTTTTCTGATGCGAAAGGCTGCAGATTTTCAACATAAAATGAAGACACTATTAGTACCCCGGTCTAACTGTCTGGGGTGCTAATAGCAATATGCCCCTTACCGAAGGGCATTACCTCATCAGGTAATGCCCCAGGGCCTTTTGTTAACTATGGGCCTCTGGACATTACCTGATGTGGTAATGCATCCCAGGCTTGGTGCTTATCGCTGAATTAGTGCCCGGGAGGGTGGGGGGAGGCAGCCTCCAAGCCAATGAGGAGGCTCAGAACGGGGACATTACCAGATGGTAATCCCACCACTCTGAGCCTCCTCAGGACTGGAGTCCATCATATTCCCTGCCAGGGAGCAAGGTAAGTGCTCCCTTACCCTTTGCCCCTCACACCACCCTATCCAAAGATATCCCCCACTCCTTCTTTTTGCTTCCCTTTTGGGAAAGCATGTGCTGGGAGCACTTCTGTACCCAGCACGTCCTCTCCCGATCTGCGACATACCGCCATGGAAAGGGACTACATGTAGTCCTTTCTTCATTTCCATGGTGGACATTTAGTTTTATTAATTTTTTTCCCTATTATTTTAAAGGTCGGCATGGAAAGGGATACAGGACTACGTGTAGTCCATCTCCCGTTCCATGGCAGCCATTTTGTTTATATCTTTTAGTATTTTCAATGGCCACCATGAAAAGGGAGAACAGACTTAATTTCCTGTTCCCTGGCGAACATTTCTTTTTTCTTTTTTTCAGTTGCGAAACGCTGGAGCATTTTGCAACTGAAAACAATTGCTTTTAGTACACTGGTCTAACAGGCCGAGGTACTAATAGCAATAAGCCCCTCTCAGGGGTCATTACTGCCTCAGGTAATGACCCGGGGCCTGCGTTATGGCATGTAACTATCGGCAATGCCCACCTGCTCATGACTTATTGCTTAAATAACACATTTACAGATGGCAGTGGCATTCCCTGAAAGGGTGTCTGAGGAATAGCTCAAAGATCAAAGCAAGGGTAAAACAAGACAAAAAGAATTACTTAGAAACATGTGACTTACAAAAGTAACATTAACCTAGGCGGTAAGTCTTTCAAACTAAAGAGCACTACTGTAAAAATTACATGTTTATATTTTATGGAGAGGCACAGAGACAGAAAGGATCAGTAGGCATGATGCTCCCCAGCTAGGTTATCTCTTTTTAATGCCAAATACAAATAAAAATACAAATGTCATTTATAGAAGCACTGCTTGAAAGGATGTTCACTCAGTTCATGTCTGGCCTAGTCAATTTGAGTCTACGAATGTCACAAATCCACGTGAAGTGTGATAGTATAAATAATGCATCCCCTCACTGCCAGTTTAAGTGCTGAATTGCTGGTGCTGTGGCACACTGCTACTCCTCTATGGATGCATCAGCACCCCAACACTGCCATCCCCAGTTCCATAATCAGATCACATCTCTGGCCCGAATGCATGATGCTTGATGTAATACCACCACAGAGGACACTCCCCACCGACGCATTCAGAAACTAGTCAGCAGCATCCACCAATCATTCAGCGATTAACCCGCTAGATGAGATCGAAGTGCCACGAGTCCATACCTGGCTTAGGTCGGAATGGGGAACAGAGGCATGGCCCTTGCAAGCAGGGGGTTCAGTCTGGGCTGTGGAAGGTTGTAATGTATTAGTGAGCCCTTCATGCAAACCTACGATGGCCCCACTCAGATACTGCACTTGTTAGACCCCCTATGCATTTGCCAAATAGTTATGCCTCCTATCCAAAATGGTCCAAGTGTCCCAATAGGTCTAACGTGGGCTATTGGAGTTCATCTGGAATATTAAATGACATGATAGCAGGTTGATGGATCCAATACAACCTCTGTGCTCAACATCGGAAAAGTGCTTTGTGTGTGGAATTTGAATGTGTATGGCATCTACAAGAGGCCTTTAACAACTACCCCCCATTTCTGAATGCTGCATCCTTTTATTTTATTTATTCTTGTCTTAACTGTCTTAATACAATTTTTACAAGATTTCAAATTTCATTGTCTTTCGTTTGGTTAAAATGTGTTTATTGATTGTATTACGCCTCTGGTGCAAAGAGTCTGTTCTGGGTCACTTTTCAAGAGAGCTGGTGACCAATGTTTCCAGACCCAAACTTTGCAGGTACCGTACAACGGCAATCACATTTTCAGCTGTCTTTCCACTCATCAATTGGTTGCACCAATATGTTTCATCCAAGATATAAGCGTCCTTAAATAGGTGGCCCATATGCGTTTGCCTATTAATGGTTGTACCCTTACACGACAGGAGTAGGTGCCTTACTGTTTCCACATTATCCTCACTCTTACAGAATCGGCATGTTTTAGATGTGGAACTTCCTCTTATCGCTAGGATCTCATTTGTTTTTAATAGGTTTAATCAGGCTCTTAAGAATGTTGATCTAATACTCTTATTTGGAAACTTTGACAAGTATTCAACCGTGACATTAAGCTTTTGTGAGTTCGATGGGAGGTGCTGGGTAAGTTTATTTTTCGCTGCCTCCTCTAGTGTTTGTGTCCAGTCCCACTCTTTTAGCCGGGATTTTACTTTTGTGAGGTTTTCCTCTAACTCCACCTCTAAACTCCCAATCTCATGGAGTAGGGCTCGGATTTTCTACATCCACTTTGCCAGAGTCCTGTTGTTATCTTTTTTCACTTATTCTCGGATTATCTCGAAGATTTTAAGTCTTGAATTTTGAGTCTTCATAAAGAGCATTAAACCGTTGAAGTGGACTGTTGCCTTCAGAGATACCAGGCTTAAGTCCCTCCAGAATGGGATGCTGCATTCTTTTGTTGTGACATCATGTCAAAGGGTTATGGGATTCATATTCAACTGCTATGACATCACATCAGAGGGATATGTCATGTTCTCTGCCTGCTATTATGTGTTGCTGTAGGAACTGTCTATTACCCAAAATTATTGTCATTAAAAGAAGTGAAGATAGGAGACAGATGCGATGTGAGGATGGAGACAGAGCACGTGAGTGCTGTTGGGAGTTTGTAACCACCCATTGAATGCATATGGTCATGCTGGTTCCTATTGCCTTTACCATCCACTACCTGACCCTGCCCACCCCACCCCATCCAAAACGCATCCTCCTGGGATCTCTTTTAGCGAGTTGTGTGCTTTCTGGGTAGCCTTCTGAAAGGCCTCCCCACCCCACTCCATCCAAAATCATCCTCCTTAGATATCTTTTAGCGAGTTGTGTTCTTTCTGGGAAGACTTCTGAAAGGTAATGCCTTAATTGTAGCTATACCTCAGTTCCTGGTGTAATAAAAGTGCCTTTAACAAGTGTCTCTTCAGCCACTTGATGTATTGGGAGTATCTGTGTCATTGCATCTGTTCCTTGCACAGAATTCCTTTTAGAAACACGAATTGGCAATGGCAAATGTTTTGGTTCTGGTATAGGCATCAGATAGGCATTTTCCAATCAAGGTCATAATATTCCCGGGTACTAACACCAATGGACAGCTGTTGCCATCGTATTTTCATGTAGTATCATTGTGGCCCTGACAGGAAAATTCCACGTCCATGTCTACACAAAAGTCCCAAATGGTGGCTTTGCCGATGCATGTGCTGTGGTTGCTGTTGGGGAGGTAAGAGGGATGCTGATTTTTGTTATGCTTTGCATAGTACCCTCATGTGCCCCCTCTAAATTCACCTCAGTGCTTGTTCATGGGGATAGCATGGGGGCACATACAGCCTTAAATTGAAGCTGGACAGCTTTCAACTCCAGTGTGTACCCCCCTAGTTGTTAGCCCACCATCTATGATTGTGTAGGAAATAAACTGTTAGCATATGCGGGACACCTCTGCCTGGCTACTCACCCTTTATTCTATGGGGTACCTACGCAGGCAAACTTGGGGTTCACTGATCCAGGGTTCCTTCTTAACCGCCCTTTACAAGTAGAAACACCCAAGCAGGGATTCAAGAATCATTGTACACGGTCTAGTGAGAATAGCGAATTGTGTCGCATTTAGGCTGAGCTGAAAATCCGCGCAGGTAGAAATTAACCGTGTGTAGCCAGATACAATTTGAAGTTTGTCGTTTTTTTCACACTGCGAAGTTGTGCATGACTGTGAAATTAATTCCCGGAGTGGTGCTGTCATTGTTTAAAATAATGCGGAATTCCCACCCAACATAACACTCCCAGTTGCTCATGAGGTAAATGTCGTCCACGCGGTTCAATTTTAGAAAAGGAACTTTTGGCATGCGTTCGCTTTCAAAAGCGGATTTCAATTATTTTAATGCCAATCAAACCTGATATATCTGAAATATGCTCAAACACCGTGGAGTATTTAACCCCACCTACCTAGACATTTATTACATGCGTAAGTCACAAAATATTTAGATGTTATGTTTACATGAAATTGGCTCCGAAATTGCAACAAACTAGTTTAAATAACTGTCTAGAGGGACAAGACTAATTTGCCAGCACATGCGATGCACGATAAGAGAAGTAGACATTTAGCACGCGCCGCAATTCATTACGGACCCTATTTGCTAATGATTTTGCCCCATTTTATAAGCAAAAATCCTTGGCGAATAGGGCCCTTAAGGGATGAAGCCTTGTGAATCCGTGTAAATTTGCCATGATTGCTAATTAATCAGCTGCTTAAAGCTTGTAAATGGAAACTCTTGGTCACACGGCGAGCTCCTGGGAGAGCGGGGGAGACACCGGCGAAGAATCGCATTTACAAACGCGGAGATTTCATAGCTGCAATCGCGCTTATTATTCCATTCTTTGCACGTGCATTTAAATTCAAAATAATGCGCAACGGGCAAATTAATTGCTGGCCTATTAGGACCCGACCGCCCAGCATAAAGAAATAGGCCACAGAGCCTGCACCGGCCGGGTCTTGGCTCGCAGCGTGTGCAGCATGCACGGCTAGTATATCTCTATTTCGGGCAATGTATGTACACACACCCTTGATAGCAAATATGTTCATATGTTCAAGCATCATAAGATTGCTTCCTAGTACCAATACAGCATGGCAGAATAGCCAACATCTCCAGAGCTTATTCCAGCAATCACTCGGTTGATCATACCTGCATTATACTTGGCCAGCAGGACAGCTCCGGGGCAAGACAGCTCATAGCAACAGAGGTTCGAATCCGGCTCGCGCTTAGAAACTGGTGTTATTAAAGAACAATTATAATTATTTTAACTAATACTCAGGACAGCTGGAGCCCCAAACTTACAGTTCCATTATGTTCATCTCTCTTTCTCAGTGTACCTCTCCTCCCCCCACACAATTCTTCCTGTCCTCCTTTCTAGTCCTAGTCCATCTCTAATGCCCTACTTTCATTTTCCTTCAGCAGACTAAGCTGGGGACGCACCCCACCCTAAAATCTTGGACAAGGATAGACACTTTGAGATCACTAAGGAGGTGATTTGGTGGAGTATTAAAGCTCAACCATTAAAATGTATTCATTAAATACAGCATGTCAGAATAGACCGCACTAATGTTAAAAAGCGGTTGATAATTAATATTAAGCAATATCGATCAGCGTGGAACCCAAATGAGGGTCTCAGGAAAAATCTCCATAACTAAAATATTACCATGGGGCGCAGAAGATAAACAGGACGGATAAACGGATACCGCTAGACCCTCCAAAGTTTTCTTTCTGCATGTAGTATGTGTTTAAACGATCATGGTCCATTAGAAAGGGCCATCTTGCAAACTCCACATTTTTGTTGCTATGTTTTCAATAAATGTTGAGCTGAAACTACACTCGTCCAAGTGCAATGAACACTAGTGCGAAAATGGCCCTAATGCATACCACATAGGGCCTGATTCACAAAGCGTGTTTCAATGGGGGTTTTCTCCATTAAAAAACTCGCTGTCAAGCAGGCATATATTGTTTCAATGCATTTGTAACCCAGGGCAAAAACTAGTCCTTTACCCTGGTGTGAAAAATACACTGAAAAAAACATGTTTTTTGCACTAGGGTAATTTTTGCCCTAGTACTAATCTCATTTCCACTAATGCAACATTTCTGCAATATAGCACAACGTTAATGGAGTCCTACATTGCACTTAGCTGGCCTTTTGGCACATTGACGACAGAAGGAATCTGAGTGCGACATGAATGAGTACATCAAGGAATGGAATTTTATATGGAAATTATTTAACAGTAGAATCAACCATTTGTAAATTGGTATGACTTGTATTCAGATAATTTCCATGGAAAATTTAATTAAATGTAAACGTTCCTCTCACATATTATACTGGATATACTGTAAACCTGAATGGATTTTACTCTTCAGCCGGTCGTCCATTGATGCACTAATTGACCTCACAAACATTGTTAGTGCTCTCAGGTGCATATCATGGCGTTCACAATTTAGTCTACATCAGGGGTCAAGTCCTAAAGATTAAAGTGGGGGGACTCATCAACAAGTGTAATGGGATGTGACCTCACCAGAAAATAACATATCAAGGTGAAATATGCACATTTCATTAAATTGGCTTTGCATAAGCACCCAAATTGCACAGGACGAATGGCATTTGCCTTTCATAAAATCAACACACACACAAAACCAAGAGAGAATATTTTCTTCGAATAGTGTTTTTGAAAACGTTAAAAGGTGTCCATGTTTTAAACTCCAAGAACCAATGCAAATGTTTCCCCAGGAACATGTAGTACCGAAATGGGACATTTCACCTTTAGGTGTTTGTGTTGGGCAATCAGGTGGTTCGATCCCCGAGTTTAACTTTAATTCATAAATTCAAGGAAGACTTTCAATGTTTCTCATTTTAGCTGGGGGGGACTGAGTCCACCCTCTGAAAAAAGTGGGTGGACTCCGTCCACCCGCGTGCACCCTTGACTTGCGCCCTGGTCTACATCATCAATAAAGAGGAACAGTCCATTTCGCAAAGCTGTTTTTTAGTTTGGGGCTTAAAGTTTGTTAGCCAGCCACTTAGTGAAAGAGAGATCTGAGTAAATAGCTATTTAGGGATAGTTGGAGAGGAAAGTCCTCTTGATTCATCTTGTGCTCCTGTAGTGTATGTGTTTGTGTGTGCTACTGCAACATTCAGCAATATGTGTATTCATTGCATATCTTCCTATGCTCTTGTACATCACTCAGTCCCCAAGCCCTCCTCAATCTTGGTCCCCTTACCCATGAGTCTGACCATTAGGATTATGCATTTATTTTATGCATTTATTTTCTCACTATTGTCTGTGGGCTGTCAATCCTCTGTTGTAAACAGGAAGCTTACAGTTTGTCAGAGGCTAAGGACTGTGTGATGCTTGAAATACATTTGTACAAATATGCTAATTGCATCATGAGCTAGTTTGTTGTATTAAAGCCTCTAGAGCTGGTGGTTGTGGGCTGCATTACATCCTCCTCCCTTAGACTTCCTGTTGACAAACCTTTGTCCACTAGCGACCCATACCTATACAGAACACGTGCACATGCAGACCAAATTTACTTAAGTTCAAGAAGTTCTCTCCAAAATGTTCTCATTTAAAAATATTGCCCATAACAAAAAATATATATTGGCATTTAAAAAAAAGTTCCAATGTAAAATAAGCCGCCCATCTGCTGTAAAGTCCTGCTTTCTAAGGACTTGGGGCATGCATTTTGTGTACAGAAAGAGTATAAACTGTTTCTTTAAAACAGTATAATCTGTTTTTATAATGTTTGTAATTCTTTATTGTGCTTATAGTTTTAAAAATACATTAAAACCTTACACACATTTTCACAATTTTAAAATAAATTCAAACATTACAGAATCAAAATCATACTATTTCTTTCTACAAATTACGATAAACAGATAGCAATTTACTCATTCGTCTTCTACATGTAAAAAGATTTCTACCTAATTCATATATATTAAATAAATACAGTTAAACATCATTAGAAACAAGGAGATCATACAAATAGGTGTTTCCATTTTGAATGTTCTCATATGGGCTATTCTCTCAGAATTCCTACTGTTCAAGTTGGGCACTCTACTAATTTAATAATCGTTAAAAATTGGAACAGTGCTTTACTTAATTGATAAGATATTTTTGATCTGCACATTTTCCAAAGTATAGACCCAGTGTTACTCCCATATCGGTCTGTAAATTTTTTAAAACAGAGTTTATGTTGATCTCTAAATTTACCACAATTTAGGAATAAATGTTCTATTGACTCACTTGAATCTAGACAGAATCATTCTTTCTCCATTTCATCAAATGTGTTCTTGTTGGTAGGATATTCAATCTAAATCTCATGAAAGTATATCATACTTTCCACATAAGGTACTGTGCACAAACACCCAATCTTTTATGGTCACTGGCCAAATTTTGGTATCTCTCAAAACTCCCTGATACATCGCATGTTTTCCACCAGTCTGCTAGGCAAAATCTGTTTTTGTGAATCCCGGGGACCTGCTAAAGCAAAAAACACTCCAGTCCCCGTTCTTCCGGTGACTTTATGGTGGACTCAATTAAATAGTTACTAAGATGTGCTTGATTCTCTTTAAATTCTGCGAACATGTTTTTTTTCTGGCCTGCATCTGAAGTTATAGCATAACTGGATTATTTTCCATATAATGTAGGCCTTGAAGGAAATCAATTCCAGTTCTAATCGAATTACACTAATAGGTATAGATCCTGGTAGTCTTAATACCCTTTTCCAGATAAAGCCCTCTAGATGGCAGAAGTCCTCTTTGAGAAGAATGTGGTGAATCTCGGCCCCATATGTCACCAGTATGATTTTACTTTTATAGAATTTTAAAAGCGGAATAATAAAGAATTGACCAAATTTGTAATTAAAATTCCTCATTTGTGCTACCACTTATACAGCTTTGTATAGAACCCTCCCATTTTTTTTTCTTTGAGGGGGTGTTCAAAATATAAAATCCTATATATTTCATTTTATCTGCCTCTTTCACCTTCATTCCTCCAAGCCAGACCGGTCTTGTTTTTACTAGTTTTCCTGCAGTTAATTTTAGGGGGTTTTATGTATTTTGATGACTAAGTAATTTTCTAGGCAGTATTCTGTCGGGCAATTCAGTTATATTTGGAGCAGTCTAACAAGATGATATTTTTCCTAAGTCTGCCATATAAGAATGAAAAAGAAAGGGTGCAAGAATGCAACCTTGACGGAAGCAATTATTAGTTTGTATTATCTCGATAGAAGGCTCCCTTGATTCAAGTGCGTACTGATGACTGAATGTTCATGGAAATGTATCAGGGGGGCCAGTAGGCCCTTCGAAAGAGCCCAATCAGCTAGTTTTCCCCAAAGTTTATTTCTATTTACTTAGTCGAAAGCTAGAGATAGATCAATCAATGCCACATATATTTCTTTATTTACTCCCTCCCATGCCAGGCGTTGTGCATAGTTCAGGATCCATCCTGCTAAGCTTTTTGCCAACGTCTGGTCGGAAGCCCAGCTGGTTTGGCTTTAAAATGTTGTTTCCACTTGCCCATCCTTCCAGTGAGGAGGGTAATATGTCTCTGAAAATGTTGGAATCTGCATCCAATAGGGAAACTGGTCTATAATTTTCCGGGGCCTCCTTTTTTGAAGATATGAACTATGCAAGCCTCCTTCCAAGAGTATCTCTTGTTGCTATAATTGAAGAAAAATAACTCTCTAATGCTAGGGACCAAGAGATTGGGTTTGCTTTCATTACCTTATTACAAAGGCCGTTTGGTCCTGGGGCTGTCGAGTTGCTTCTTGTAGTTATAATATTTTTGATATCTTCTGCTACAAGATCATAGGCCCAGTCTACCCCTTTAAGGCTTTCCTAATTTTATGTGGAGTCTTCTGTTTTATTATATATTTGAGAAAAATGGGAGATCCAAATCTCTTCCTTTATGGGATTAGATTGGGCTTCATTCTGATGGTTTTCCTTTAATTTTATTAAGTTCATTTTTTTGTCTTAAATAACTCAGCATGTTTTCATTATTTCCTTGATAGACCTTTGCTTTCAGATTTTTCAACTTACTTTTATAGGCCTGTTTTATATTTTTTAGACTATTGCTCACTTGGAGAGAATCCCTTCCTATTTTAAACATCCTTCTAATTTCTTTCCTACATTCCCTTTTAATTATGTGAATGTCAGAGTTGTAATTAGGCCTCTTTTGTGTTCGCCCAGGTATCCTTGGTGTAAGAGCGTTCTTTATGAAAGCCGGAAATTGGCAAATTGAGCATGTTTCATTATTAATTTTGCTATAATTACACCAAATGCCTTCTTCTAATTTCTGGTTTAAATGATGTATATCTCCTTCTGCCCAAATGAATCTATTTTTACCCAAGGATACTTTTACATTAGTCATATAGGTTGCAGGTTCTAAGGGCCAAATATCCAAAAAAAAACTTACCAGTAGCCTCTCATGATCACTTGGGAATACATTTGCTACTTTATAGTTATGTTTGCACTTTTGGAGTTCCTCAGATGTAAAGACAAAATCTATCAAAGAAGTTTTATTGCCACTGTTCCAGGTGTTGGAGGGTTGCCTTTCTCACTAGAGATAGTTAAATTCCAATCATCAAAAGAGTTGTACCATTTCACCCCCCTACTATCTTGCGCCACTTTTGCTTTGGGGCCTTGTTGATATGATAGGCAATTTTCAGCATCAAGGCAATTTGCATTGAAGTCCCCTGCTATTATTATTTGGCCATCCGGTCTGCATTCTTTCCACCCATTCAGTGTCTCATTTATATTGTCCATCAAAGATACTTGTTCAAGATCCCCATAATTACACTAGAAATATATCAGCAAAACCAGCAAGTCACATCCCTTCAGAGTTAAGCGTACTATCAGTATTCTTTGCACAGCTTTATCCACTAATTCTAGTTTCACTATAATACTATTTTGTACGCCACTAAACAGCCCACCTTTTGGTCGGCTGGCAGCACCCCCACTGCCATTTGTTGGAGAATGGAATAACCTTCAAAAATAACTTTTTCCATCTGAAAGGTTTCTTATAACAGTACAACATCATATTTGGGCAGATCGTCTGAGGAGCCTCCCTGCTTAATCAATGTCAGAAACCCCTCATATTCCAGGACACAAAGCTAAAGATTATGCCAGCTCTCAGTACCCTTGGTACACGAGGGTTGGGACAGCCACAGTCGTCTCTAGCATCTGATGTTGAGTTTCCCCTCTCCCTTTGCTATTCCCCGGAGCCCTCAATTATTTTTGTTTTTAGAAAGGCCCATATTTCTTGATTGTGGGTCTCCTAACCATTTCCAGAAAACATTCTTTCTCTAGGGACTATGAGGGATTCAACAATGTTACAAATATAAAAACCTTGTTGACGAATTTCGTCAATATGAAGCCAGATTTATTTCTCTTATAAGCCTAGAGCAGACTGTCATTTTTTACATGTCCCATCTGTCTGCATCGCAAAATTCCACCGCAGCAATATCTTGGGAGCATAGTTTCTTAAGATCTGGAATGTCATGCAAAATTGCCAGAATCCTAGGTCTTTTTAGGAACTTTAAGTCCCTGTCTTCAAAAATAGCTTCCATTACGAAACATTCCTGAAGTTCTTGCAAGCCTGCATGTCTCCATGGAGAGGAGGCAGGCTTAGTCAGTGGGATATTTCTCTTTCATCTGTCTGTATTTCACTCTTTTGGGTCATCCATGACATTCTTTATGATACTTGGAGCCTCTCAGGCTGCTGATTCTCCCCTCAGTGTTCCAGATGAGACAGTTGCCATCAATTTAGCTAGGTCTTATTTCTTCCAGTTTGCACAATTATCCATGGACAATGCTGCCTTTTTAGTAAATTGATTCAATTTCATAGAAGGGTCCTGGCGGTTATACCTATGTGTGTAACTAACTGGGGAAGAGCCTTCTTGCTGCTAGTTTCTATTTTGAGTAAAATAATTTTGCTGAAAAATATTTGTTTTACTGTATTAGGATGGAATTCCTAGGACTGCCTGTCTTGTGAATGAGTGAATGAGTCAAACACATCCTGTTTATTTAACAGGGCGTGTTTGCATAGGTCTTTTAAAGGGAATTGTGCTGTCCAGTGGTGAAGGGTTAGCTCTTGCAGCCACACGGCCCGAGTTTGAATCACAGTCTGTCTTTGTTCTGGTCCATCACATTTTTTTTAAAAACAATATTCCATGCACCTGAAAACAAAAGACAGGCTGAAGGGATATACCTCCACCACTGCACCATATGAGTTCCTGGCAGGCACAAGGCTGTTGGTTGTATTGCTGTAGAAAAGGGCAAACTGCTCTGTGAAAGGAACTACGCCACACAAGACCCTTTGGACTTATGTGGTCTCGTTTTTTAGTTGTACAGTGTTAAGTGGATACCATTCTTCGTCGGACCTGATAGAAACATCACAGTTTAGTAATAAATGCGACATTTATAAATGCTGTTGTCACCATTTGTGATCTCCTTCAGTTGTTATTTTTATGCTGGCAGTGGTAATACTAGTATTACAAAGGCTGAGAGCAATCAAATCATACATGAGCTGCAGGGTATTTCACAAAGCCTTTTTTCGGCATAGGTATGTCTAGCTGCATTTTCAGAGGGTTCACCGTTTCAGTCTTCTATGGTCACTTAGTAGATGACCATTTTTAACTAGACTGCTGTTTGCCCATGCCACTCTGATGCACCTTCGGCTGGTGGGTTATAGTGAGTCTATAGACTGCTGAATATGATTTTCTGCCCCTTTTCAAGGCCCCCACAAGTCCCCTTTCTCTCCATAAGATGCAACCATCCTATTCACATTGCCAATGTGAATAGATGTGATTGATCATTATGCTAGATACTCTCTGCTCAAGTAGTCCCTAGGGTCAAATGTAATCATGATCCTCTTGCTCTGACACTATGGTGTGCTAATGAGGGATCAACCATTAAGAAGGTATCCCCGTGGCCACTATCTATATGACTCTGTGGTGGAAAATGGTAGATCCCCACTACTTTTTTGTTGTTTTAATAACCAAAGGAAGGTTTCTAAATGTGTGTCCAATGTCAGTTAATTCCAAGATCACTAGGGATCAAAAGAGTCTTCAAATAAATAACCAACCCTCAGTACTAACTATACTTCAAACCATTTACTATAAATCAATATGTAAAACTAATACACCTCAAAATGATCATACACAGTTCTAAAAAACATGCATAAAACCTCACAAACATAGGTGTTTGCGTATGCAAACCATAGCGTATATTGTTCGTGAATATCATGAATACGCCTATAATATTAGCCCCGCTTGTACAAGATTCTGACCTTTCAGCTGTGCTGCCAGACATTCCTCAGGGGCAATTAGCACATCATGGGTGTAACATATATAACACATTCTTATATTATTTGGTCCTGGTCTCTTGGAAGACTTCCCTTAGCTGAAGTCTTTAATCTCCTTGTTGATGTTGGCCAACAACTTGATATGTTGTATATCTGCTGACCTCTTTCATGTTGAGGTTGCAGTCCACTATCCTCCTGTATGCCCTCTTATAAAATTGTCATCACCTGATCCCCTGATGGTCTACCGTGCCAGGAATTACTTTCTTGACTGATTTAGGGTCCCTGATGAGATCTGAAGAACTGATAACAATTATCCCTGTGGATAGATCTCTTAGGCTCAGTAAAGGGACAGCAGGATCCAGGTTCCCAAGATGGAGTCCTCCTTTGAGTATAATCCAAATTTGGAAAAAAAACTAGCCCCACTACTTAATATTTAAGGTTGAGCATACATCCATAGATAAATTAGCGTAATGCCTTGACCCAGAGGCACCTACTGAGAGCATATGCCAAGCCTGGGCAGACATAACAAAATGCATATCCCAAGAATTTAAGAAGCTTGTCGTGACCCGGAAGAGCGCCTGGGAAAAGACGGCATGGTACAGTACTGAATGCGGACTAGCAAAAAGAGCCCTCCTAAAAGCATTAAGGTGCCAAGGTTGCTCCAGCACAGATATGATTGAAGCAAGGGCACTATACAAACATAGGGTAAATTCCAGCAAATCAGAACAAGAGGAACTTGCCTGGCATAAACTAGAAAAGGCTGTTTTATTGGGTAACACAAGGCACTATTGAAAAGTGATTACCAATGGTCTTCACCCCAAGAATACACTAGCAAAGGGGCGTGCTGACCTGGTGGGTGAAGCAAAGTGGATTAAACATTTTCCGCCACTATATACAACTCAAGACATTAACAAGTTGGATGACATACAAACCAGAGTGACTCCCTACAAAAGATATAGTGCAGGCCCGGATCTGGTGGATCATTGAAGGAGGTAGCGACATCCTTCGCTGGATTTTCTAACAGGGTGGCAGGGCCGGATTCATTCCAATAGCGTTCTTCAAGCATGAAAAGGCAATTTGGATACCAGACACCACCCTGGCATTCATTAAAATGCTCCAGTTAAAGATCTTCCCAGATTCATGGAAAGAGGTGGTCATTGTTCCGTCTTTAAAAAAGGAGATAGAACTCACCCAGCCTGCTACCGTCCAATCTCACTCATCGACACAAGAGCTAAGTGGTTTGGGCGTCTGATGAATCAAATAATCATAGCTTGGGTTACTGAGCACCGGGTCCTCTCAGAGTACCAATGTGGCTTCCGAGAGGGCATTGGAACAGTTGACCAGATTGTAAACCTGGGCTTGGTTCTGGATAAATATGTGCGTGCCAATAAAGGCACAATCTACCTAGCATTCATGGACCTCTTGACTGCTTTTGATTGTGTTGATCACAGCAAACTCTGGAGTGTATTGCACTCCATGGAAATGCCGGGTGAGATGTTAAATATCCTGGTCCAGTAACCTGATGGCAAAGGTAAGACAGGGAAATCAGAGCCAAGAATGCAAGCATTCAAAATATCCTGTGGAGTGCGACAGGGTTGTGCCCTGGCCTCATTAATTTTCAATCTCTATATAAACTCACTACCAAATATCCTAGCTGACTTGGTTAGCAATGTCCCAGGGATAGCTAAACAAAGGGTGTGTGCATTTCTGTATGCAGATGATGCAGTCCTAATGGCTATAACAAAACACACCCTCCAAAAATTGATAGATGGATTTGCTGATGGAGAAAGAGGCTTAGCAATTAATATAGAGAAGTTGAAGCGCATGTGTGTTGGCAATAGTAAACCATGGGGGAACGCCAATCTGGTAGCAGGGAAAAGTGTCGAGTGTGTCAAGTCATTTAGCTATCATGGGGTGATGGTCTCTAGTGATTTGGGCTGGTCACCACACATAAAGCAGCAAATCACAAAAGGCATCACAAATAAACAACTTAATCCTGCGATTTGGGGCAAAACTGGGTGGATTGCCCATGGATCATACCCTCCCTATTTACGCAGCTAAATCAACACCACTGTTAACATACTGTGCGGCTGAGTGGGGTTACTATCAAAAAAATAAATAAAACTGAAAACAAATTCCTGTGTAACATCGTGGGTTTACCAGAGGGCTTTCCGGGGCACCTACTACACAAAGAACTTGAGCTGGCTTATATAGAATACCTTATAGCAATACAACCATTGATTTCCTGGCTGCATCTGTGGTAGAGGCACCAATTATCAATAACTAGGGCCATAGTGGAGGATCTCAAGTCCAGAAATTCTTGGACTGCCTCGCCTTGGTTAAAGTATATAAAATCTGCCCTACAAGAGGTTGGCCTTGGTTATTTGTTTAGTGATGAGTTGCGGATAGGTAATACCCCCGGAGGAGAGCTAATAGAGGCCTTCTAACCTCAAAGAGCAAGAATAAGGAACAAAAATGACTTGCAGAAACAAAGTGTCCAATTGTATTGTCGTAATGTTGTCTTTAAAAAGGCAAGGCCAGCATATGGCATATGTCCAATGGTTTGTCACCCCAAAGGAAAGAACAGTTATTATGGCCCTCAGAGAAAATCTCTTGTTCATTGGAGAAAGGGTGCCCTCTTTACTAACAAATCTCACTGTGAGGAGAAACTATCCTAGTTGTGAGAGTGACAAAAATGATATGTTGCCTGTTCTATTTTTTTGTCCCACCCTAACCAATCTAGGAAAGATTTGTATTATCCCAGCACTAAGAAACTCGAACATAAGACATGTACAATTAGCACTTACATTTTTATTATCAGCCCCAGATTCGCTGACGACCCATAAAGTGTATTTCTATACTGAATGGGCTTATGTTACATAGACAATTTGTATGTAGTGATAAATGATTCTAGTACACTTGCTTGGATTAATTATTTTGACTATATTTTAATGTTTTTCTTGTAACAATATAATTGTCTGTTCTTGGATGGGAACTTATACTAATAAAAAATGTATCACTCACTACTCTCTGCTGAAATCTGTGCGCGGTCTACTTGTCACACATTTTGAATCACTGACAATTCAGCCACTTATCTTTCAGATGTTAATAACATGATTACTGTTAATTAGCAAATTCATACCATCCTGTGTTGGATCTGTTCATTATGCAAAAACGAAATCAAAATTCAGCTAACTAGCAGCACTTCACCAGAGGGCGCTATTGGCAAAGATCGGCTCAATACACTTCTCTACTCCTTTCCTCCTATCCTTATCCCCTAATGAGTACTTCAGGTGTTCAGATAAGTGCTATAAAGAACATTCTTGATAGCTGCTGCTTTACAAAACAGTTAATTGGGAGGATCAGTCAGCCCAGGAACATGGCACAAATGTCCTTCAAGGCAGGAAAAAAGGTACTAAACACTTACATCCCTGTTATGACGACCATCAAGACCATTATAGATGACATCCAGGATTATGTGGTACAGCCAACCTTACAGATAAGGATTGTATCGGCCACTTTTACTCCCTAAAAATGGGCAAATACTCCCCAAAAATAAAAATAGGGAATACAAAAACTACTAACTATAAATAGGAAAAGGACATGCATAATCTTGCACTCTTGCTTTCACGCAAAGCTCCATGGATATGCTTGGACCAGTAGTGCATGTAGTACCACAGGACAAAACTACTATTTTAACTGCCTCATTGGAAGAAGTAAACATATCTTTGAATGTGCATGAATAACTAGAAGCAAAGAAATACATTTTGCACCAATATTTCCGTTTTTCAGTTAAAACATATTTTTACTCGCTTATGAAATACTCTCATTGGGAATTTGGACTTACATACTTATTCCCTAAAAATAATTTTACAAATGTTATCTGGACTGCTGAGCATATCCTTATACTCAGAATAATGACTGTGCTCCCTTTTGGATAACTGCTCAAGTCAAGAGTTCTGTTGCCCTGGCGCATGGCACCAAATCCAGAATTCCCCAAAATGATGATGATGTTTCTTGTCATAATGCTGCATTGTGAGGGGATCATATATGATTTGAAATGGAAAGAAGTTCATTGACATGGTAAAAGTCTAGCTCTATGCCATAGCTGGCTTTCCCAATGTTGTTGGTGCAATCGACAGCCACCATGTGAACTTCACCCAACCAAAGGCTTTGAAGTAGATGGATGGAACTTATTTTTAGCATCTTTATGTTGTGTCACATGCAGCGCTATGAGGAGGAGCAATTTGTAAGAGGATTCAATTCAACACTACAGCTAAGTCAACGCCTAGTCTATAATACTGAATGAAAACCCTTATTGATATATCTTTATGTCCAGTTCATGCGTTCTGGATGACTACCCCTATATAACACCCCTCTCTTGGAATCCTCCTGACCCCACTGAGCCAAGAAGTAGTTCTGGTTTGCAAGTTAAAAGGTTTATTCGATAATTTAAACAATAGATATATATATCACACTTTATAATAAATTAATAATTGAATATCACACTTAATCTGATATGATAAAGATTAACAACGGAGAATCTGGCACTAGCACACTTCTTTATAATCACTAAGGAGTTGACATGAAATGGATAAGATATCACACTGGTAAATAGGGACAGAAGAATAATGTGGAAGAGAATGTTTTATAGGGTTCAAGGAAATGCAAGGTTGAATGAATGAAATGCAGTATAGAAAATACTCAATATGATTTCAACAAAACAATGTAATCACTTTTCTCTGGCAATTCACCCCCCTTTTATGCAATGCAAGGAAATGGAAGGAAGCACACAGTTCTCAGAAATGCAATTCAAATGTAATTCAGTTCACCCAGCAACTTAGACTACAGAAGTTGAAAACACAGGCAAAATGCTTTTAAATGTGCTGGAAATGAAGAAAAAAATATGCTAAAATGCTTTTAATTCCCTTTAGAGGTTCAGGGTGAGTGAAATCAAGTTAATATTAGCTCAGGCTCACTCTAGCAGTGATGCAGGGATAGTTTTTATGAGGCAAACGATTTTTTTCAGAGGAAAGCAAAAGCAGCTATCTTTTTGCAAGTGGAGAAATTTTCAAATCGCGGCAAAATTCGCGAATGCGTCTGGCGCGATTACAGAGGAACTACAAGGACTATCACTATCGTTTTGGGGTCCTAGGAAAGCCTAGGATCTCAGCTTCCAGATGAAAGTTACTGCAAGTCTCTAGCACAAACGGTCCCGGAGATATGAGCGATTAAATAAAGGTCGTTTTTCAGATTTGAAATTTTAAAGTTCAAAAAGACAAGTGCAGCTTGCAACTAGAAAATGACAGGTGACAGCTTTGCAAATGACAGATGACAGTTAGGAGACAGTTCTACTTAGATTAAGCTAGATTGAATTATATTATTTTAACTAGGAGATTGGTTCTGCACAGTTTTCTAGGTACTCACACTATATTCTTGAGTGAAATGGGCCTCGCCATGGATCTGGTCAGGTTTTAGACGGGACTCTGGTCTCTGCACTTCACAGTGATCTGGGTCTGCTCTCTCTCTGGATTCTGAAGATTGAGGGATTTAAAGTCTGGATCTTTCTGCACAGCTTTCTCTGGAGATTGATGGAGGTAATGTATGGATTTTCCCGGCAGAGCTTCCAGCTGCAAATGGATTTGAAAAGTCCCTATCTGTCCTGTCTCTCTGCTTTTATGTGTTTTGAAAATGGGTGTGTGTGAGCAGCATCACTAGCCAGCCCCTCTCCACTTGCCATTGGCCCAATTCTCCCCTCTCCCATGATTGGGGAAAGAACTGTGTGTCAGCGTGATGTCATTTTATGGCTTGCAGAGAGGACACTCCCCAGTCAAATTGCACACATTCTATATTTGATAACAAAAGACATATTTGCACAGGTAAACATTGGTTTAAAATTACATGCACACATCACATATCACAGGAGATATACCCTGTCCAAACTTTGCTCTTCCTGGGGGCTTGCATTCAGAAATGGCACATATTTCACTTTTTAACTGATTTTGCAATTCCGGACATTGACCCAAATTTACACACATGTGCGCAAGGAGTATGGACATTAGTTGATGAAGTGTCAGATTTTTCACATGCACACATTTTGAGTAATATCCTCTTTTCCGCTAAAACCACCCTGAACATGCCACCGGTTCTAAAACCCTCTTAAAATGTGGGCAGAAAAATCACAAGAATTATGGTGTCATTTATACAATTTTCACATATCCGCTCTATGAGTTATTCATCTTTTTCTAAAACCATATTCTGGCTATAGAGGTGTGTCTTTACATGTCACATGGTACAGAAACCAGTCTTTCCAGTTTCTGGCAAGCTCAGAGACCCTGCCCCTCCCAGCTTCTGCCAAGAGGAAGCTCCATTTACGACTCCCGCCAATAAAACATTTGCCTGAGTCAGGACAGGGCTTTGTTCAATTTCCTGCAGAGCCCAGGTAATTCAATCAGGGAAGTGTCATATCCCTTTTGGTGTGAGCAGCAAAAGGGCAGCTAGGCCTGGGAACACAGCTGTGACTCAAGTTTCACTCCTGATGGGGGTAGTTGCCAGGCAGAATTCAGTTCCTTAAGCCAGGTTTCAGATAAAATGTCACTTTTTGTTTCCCAGTTTAAGTCAAGACAATTTTTTTACATATGCAGCTAGAATGCTGATTCTAAGTTCAAAACTATGACATTTAAACAATTGCAACCTATGTGACACTCAAAGTAGGTCACTCATTTCTCTTAAACCTTGAGATTTTTAATGTCTTTCAGTCCAAATTTACTTAAACTGCTGAAATCCCCAGCTCAGCCAGTCTTGTTATACACCTTCAAGTCACTTCAGAATATAACTTTACATTGGATCCACCTCTCAGTAAGTCTTTCTTTGGCTTGCTTTGGGTTCATTTATTCAGTTTTCTACAAAATCTGGTGGTTTTAAAACGCCGGCTTTTGGATAGTGGTGAGTACTGGTGCTGCACCCCTTTTTGGGATTTAAGAAAATGAATTCTCCACAGTTATGGGTTTGCTTTTGGCAATCAGCATTGCCATTCCCAATGGTTTCAGACTACTGTGTGGGTAGTCCAATGGTGGTTTTAGGCAGTGTCCTTCTGTGCCCATAACATCAGCAAAAATGAGTGGCAGCCTATTCTTCATGCATTTCCCTGTGCATTTTCTGGGAAGCTCTAGCCATCATGATGTTTTCCATGTCAGTACTGCACAGTTTTGAGGTATGGCTCGGATGCATGGGTAAATACATCCCACAAGCCCCCCTCTTGCGATGGCCATTCTATTTCACGAATGGGACTCGCAAGACCTGGGATGTTTCTTCATCTTCTTCCAATAGATGGCACAGTTCAGCATCTTTTCCTCCATCCGGTACTGATCAATCGGTTCTCCTTGCCGGTCCTGATGGGAAGATTGGGCGGTACCCCGGGCCCGTTGCGTCTCTGCTCGCGGTCTCCGGATCGTCCTCCTTGGTCATTCTCCATGGTTTCATCTCTCCTAGGATGATAAAGCAAAAGCGGCAATACCTACTCATAGACGTTTTTCCACCACTGTTGAGATAGTGGGGCAGCATATGCATTTCATCATAACAAAACATTACATTCTTATTTTGAAAAAAAACAGTATAACTAAGAGACAGTTTCATGCAAATCACAATATTTTAGAGACTAGATGTGGTATGTTTTATGGTTGGAACTGAGTTAGTCTGAGACAGTGCCCTCTAGGATTCCAGAGGATTCCTCCAGTTGTTGCAGAGTGTGCCTGGGATGGCAACATTTCAACTGGTTTATGTGGACCCACTTGTCTTCCCCCGCTGCCAAAGGACCTTTGGGGATGTGGATTTTGTAGGCCAAAGGAGAGATCTTGTCGATGATCTCAAACGGTCCCTTCCATGTAGGCAAAAATTTGTGCTGCTTGGCCTGGTTCCTTTGGAAGTTGTATAGATAGACCCGGTATCCCACCTGATATTCCTTCCTGGAAGTTTTCAGGTCATAGTGGGTCTTCATGCTATCAGCTGATCTTTCTAGATTCCGCTGAGCGTAAGCAAAAGCATGTTGAAGGTGTTTCCTTAAATTCTCCACATACTCATGAGTAGTGGAGGCATTTATCAGTGTCTGCTCTTGGGTCCTGTAGAGCAAATGCTGCGGAAGCACCATCTTGCGTCCAGTCATCAACTCAAATGGTGACATTTTGGTTGCAGATGAAGGGGTAGATCTGATGGCCATTAGGACCAGAGGTAATCGGATATCCCAACTTGGCCCAGAATCTGCCACAAACTTTTTTAATATGCTCACAATGGTTCGGTTATATCTCTCTACTGCCCCAGAAGAAGCTGGCCGGTAAGCAATGTGTAGCTTTCTCTTGACCCCCAGTATCTCCCACATCTTTGTCATTACTTCACTGGTGAAGTGGCTACCTCTGTCTGACTCAATCCTTTGAGGTAGACCAAAACGGGAAAAGATGTGGTTAATCATCAAGGCAGCTGCCGTTTCTGCCTTGCAATTTGGGGCTGGGAGACATTCCACCCACTTGGTAAACAAGCATGTCACAGTCAACATGTACTTATTCCCCCTAGCCGAGCGAATCACGGGGCCTACAAAGTCGATTTGTAAATCTGACCATGGCAGTGTCATCCCCCTCTTTTGGAGAGGCGCGCGGTGCGTGAGGGATGATGGCTGAAATTGTGCACACACAAGACACCCCTTCAAGTATTGGTCGAGGTCCTGCCCCATGTGTGGCCAGTATGCAACCTCTCTTAAGATTTCCAATGTTGTGTGAAACCCCCTATGACCGGCGGTGGCCGCATCATGGGCGTGACTTAACATCAGGCTTCGGAATGAGGTAGGAACCACCCACTGATCGTGGCCAGCTTTGGATTTCCTTACCAACAAACCGTCTTGGATCCGGAACATTTTTGGACATTTCATCAACACTCTTAGGTCCTCTTTCCCAGTGCAATCGGTATCCGTCAGGGGAAAGTTCTCAGGGTCCTCAAGGTGCTGGTAACATTTACCAATAACTGGATCCCCCTTCTGAGCTATAATCAAATCAGCATCAGGGGTCTCCTTACTCCATTGTGCAATTGAAAGGTCGTTGTGAGCATTTGTCTGGGACCTAGTGATAGCAGTGACCTGGATTTCCCCCAACAGGGACTCAATCTCAATTAGATCCCCTTGGATGGCCCCGGTTTTGGCCAGCTGATCAGCTAAGTCATTTCCAGTTTTGTCTGGTCCCTCTACTTTGGAATGACCCTTGATCTTTTTCCAATAGATGGTCATCTCATTCGAGGTGACCAGGTCATCAATGTTTTGAATCAACTTCCCATGTTTCAAGGGTTTGTTGTTAGCACATAACATGCCTCTGGTTTTCCAATTAACCAGATGCTCCACGAACCCGTTCCGTACATAATCCGAATCTGTGATTATGACCAGTTCGTGGAGTTGATGCTGGACAGCAGTGAGGATGGCCTGATGCACAGCCATCAATTCTGCCACCTGACTACTTTGGGGACCAATTTTGTATCCAGCGGAGGGTTCTGGGGACTCATTCACCCATGCATTCCCTACGCCAGCCACCAGTTCTTTTTCCCCGTTGTTGTCAACATGGTAAGAGCATCCGTTTTAATTTTATTGGTCAGCTAGTCTGGGTCCAGAGGACCTTGTTTACGCAATCTATTAGGGGTGACAACCTTCTCAGGAGGTCATTCCCTAGTAAACAAGGGGTGCCCTCTGGAGTCACAACTATGACCGGGTGTTTCAACTTGTGTCGCCCAATTTTAATGTCCAAATCTGCCGTCCCCTCGACGGGAATTTCCTTCCCGTCAAAGTTCTGGAGTTGCCCAGGAAGAGAGGTGAGAGGAATTTGGTAATTCTCTCCCCTTCCTGCATTCAGTTCGTCAAAGGCCCTTCTGGACAGAAGGGTAGCTTGAGATCCAGTGTCCACCAGTGCCAAAATTGTACCCTGTCCCTGTACTTGTACCGGGGCATAATATCTTCCCTCCTTCTCCTCAAGGGGGCACAGATAATGCACATTTTTGGACAACTGGTGGGCTAACTTTCTGGTTTTGGACATCGCTAGCGAAGAGATTTGGGCAGAATTCTGTGGAGAGCCTTGGGAATCTGAAAGAAAAAGTTGGCAACTGGAGATCAGAGCCATTGTGGGTTCCCCTGGCTCCGGTTCCGGGCCGCCCCCCCCTTTTGGAGGCAGTCATCAGGATGGGTTTGAACCAGGGGATTTTCTTGCTGTTGGTTCTGGGATGAGATGGTGGGCGGCGGTAGCTCAGTCTCCACATCTCCCCAGTCTGGATTTGCATCCCTAGGGACCCATTTTTCTTTGGGAGGAGTTCCCCCCTCTCTGAAGGAGAAGATCCTTTTCCCAGGATCCTCTGAGGATCCCTCTCCCTCAAATTGGAAGACCTGTACCTCCTCCTCAAACTGAGTCTGTTTGGGTCTTTTGTTTCTCCTACCCCCCTCTGCTCCTTAGGAGGCAGACTTTCAGGGGCAAGAGATTTTGTTTCCGGTTCCTGGGTTTCCAGGGGCTGTTTACAAGTGAGGAAGGAAGCTTCCTCCAAGGCTTTACACCCCCCTTCCCTTTGTGCCTCCTCCCTGGGAACCGGTGAGTTATCGGGGTGCTGCCCCCGTCATTGTTCTGGGGCACCAGGTCCAGAGTTGGGTGCGTTCTGCGCCGGCATGCCGGTCTGAGGGTTCTGCTGAGCCCTCAGTATGTGACCCAGATCCCGCGCCATGTTTTGAACCTGGCGCTCTAACTGGGAAACCCGCTCAGGCTGATACGGGGCCCTGTTTTCTCCCCTGGGCTGATCCCGGGAAGGGTAGCTGTCCCTTCTCTGGTAATACCCCGGATTGGGAAGATTTGGGTACCCCTCCACCCTTGGCCTCCCCTCTCCCGGATTAGGTTGTCTGGGCTCAGGGAATTGGGGAAAGAAGGATGGATGATTTTGGGGTTGGAAATTGGGTGGATACCTGGGGAAAAAGTTCTGCCCAGGATTTGGAGAATTTCTGCCCTCCTGTGGGAAGTTGGGAGGGAATTTCCCTGAGTTAGGTGCTTGGCTGGATCCCCCCCCTTGGGCTGGAGGAGTCCACACATAACCCAGGATGGGTCGATTTCCCTTGTAACGGGGACTTACATAATCAGGAGAGCGAGGGACCCCATTTGTGGGGCTGCCTCCCAGGCTCCCTGTCTGTGACTGGCCCGAGGACCTTCTGGGCCTAGCATTATTAGGTGCAGGTAGGTTTTTAGGCCCCCCCATCTCCAACTCTAAAACGGGGGTGACCTTTACCTCTGCCACCTTGGCAGCAGCAGGGGTGCTGTTGGCTTTGGGGTTTTTCTGGGCATTACTTTTGCTATCTACCGGTTTCTGCACCTCATAGATCCGGGTAGCTTGTTCAATGACCCAGTCTAAAGATCTTTTCTCGTGAAAATCCCTCACGAGCTGGGTCATTATGTATTTGGGCAAGGCATGAAAAAATGTATTAATGAATTCTCTACTGTCTGTGCGCACCCTTCTGGTGGTCTGCGCAAAAGCACGCTTTAACTCCTGCACAAATTCTTGTGGGGCCTGATCCTCCCCACATTGCAAATTGTAGGCTGCCTTGCGAGCCTCTTGAGGATTTCTGTGAACAGAAAAATGTTTCAAGATGGCCGCCTTATAGGTGGACCATCTTAAATGATTTTGGTCCTCCAGCCCCGCAAAGAAACTGGAGTATTCCGGGGAGAAGGTCCACTTTACATATTGAATACAGCTTTGGCTGTCCTTCAAATGGAAAGTCTCCATCATTTGCTCAAACAACTCTAAGTGCTCCCAAACAGAATACTTAGCGTTCTTATGGTAAGGCGTGATGACGCTCCTGATCGCCTTAATCTGCTTTAAGGGGTCCTTAAGCAAGGCCCTTTTTGCCTTATTGGCCTTTTTGGTTCGGGTAACCCTTGTCCATTCATCCTCTGACTCAGAGGCACTGCTCCCAGAGGTTCCTGTCTGTTCTTCCAGGTTTTCCCGGATTCTGTGAGCCTGGGAATGGCTGGCAGAATGTGGGGACCTGGTCTCCTGTTTCCTGTGGTGCTCAGAGGAGTCCTCAGATCCCTCCTTGCTGCCAGGATTTGCTGGGTACCCCCCCCACTGACCTAACTGGGCAGAGGTTTTCAGGATGCCCTTAATGGGCCTACTCTCCTGGGGTTCCCCACTGAACTGTACTGTACTTGGGTGCCCATACCCGGATGTCCACCCCTCCATTCCTGAGTGGTACTGGCCTATGAGCCCCATACTTTTAGCTGGATAGTAATCTGCCATCCCTGTGGCCCTGTGCTCATGTGCGCGAGGGGACATGGGGGTGGTAGAGTCCAGGGACTGGGAGAGATGAAGGCCCCTGGTGTTAGGGCTCCTGAGGTTATGGTCAGGAGTCTCTCTTTCCCAGCGGACCTCATCTCTATCCGCCCCTGCTCCCTGTTGCAATGCAAGAGCCTGAATTTGTGCTTTCAGTTCCTCAGTCAAGGCCTTACTAGACTCTATCAGTCTCTCCTGCATCGCTACCTGTTGTTGGAGCCTATCATTGTGTTGACAGAGGGCCTCATTTTCCCTCTGTGCTTCCTGGTTGGTCCTGGAGAACTGGGCCAGTCTTTGCTGCAGGAGGTTTACCTCCTGAGTCCCATCCCTACCGGCCTGCTCCTTTCTTGCCAGAGCATCTTCCACCCTTCTGGTGTGCTCTACCAAGTTCTGGTTTTCTTTTTGGAGGTCACCCAGCCCCTGGAGGGCCAGGTGATTTTCTTCAATTTCCTTTTTTAAGTGGCAGACTTCCTGGCCTAAAGTGTCTCTTTCCTGACTGAGAGCCTGCATCTGTGCTGCCAGGTCGTCCCTCTGCCTTTGAAGGGCACCAGCTTTCCGGCGCTCTTCATCAAACTCTGCCTGGGTATCCAGGTCTTTCAGAATCAGTTTATTGCTTTCTGCCTTTTCCCTATCTAGGTGGCCTTGCAGGGTGACTACCTGCTCAGCACATACCCTGTTGAAGTCCAGTTGTTGCTCCAGCTTTTTCTGGCTTTGCAGTAGGGAGTCCAAACCTTCTTGGTGTTTCTTCTGCAAGGCCCGAAATCTGGTATCCTGTTCTGACTTTTCCTTTTGCAGCACATCCATATCCTCCTTTATTTTAGTGATGTACTGTCTGGTCTCATTTTCTGACTCCTGGCTTCTGTGCAGCCTTTGCTCAGAAGAGTCCAGATCAGATTGGGCCTTCTCTAACGCCATCTGTTGCCTTTTTGCCAGATCATGGCCTTCAACACATTTATTCTGTATGGCTCCCATATATAAATATAAATATGCCGCTATCCTAACAATCTTGTCGTGTTCATCTTTGGCCTTAGGAGCCATATATAGTTCACTCAGGGCCACATGTAATGGACCCTGATCTCTCCATAAGTCTGACCCTGTTTCAGTGGCCTGTCGCGTGATGGCCTGCAACCAGGCCTCCTGGCCCTGCTCAGCCCATTCACCTCTCACAAATAACTTATGTAAGAAGTGCTCTCTGGCTATTTTCATGTCTACTAAGGTCGTCATTCTAGAGATTGGTCTCTGTCCTGACTTACAGAAGTTTGTATTTTATTTTTGCAGAACAGAACTTTTCTTGGAGTGTCCCTTTTGAGGAATGCTTTACAGCGTAACACAGCGTGGTGATCCGACCGGATATGTGTATCTGGTCAGCTGGCACGCTGTATTAATGTGCACAAATGGTAGATCTAACCCAAACGTCCGGCACGAGCCCCCAATTTGTAAGAGGATTCAATTCAACACTACAGCTAAGTCAACGCCTAGTCTATAATACTGAATGAAAACCCTTATTGATATATCTTTATGTCCAGTTCATGCGTTCTGGATGACTACCCCTATATAACACCCCTCTCTTGGAATCCTCCTGACCCCACTGAGCCAAGAAGTAGTTCTGGTTTGCAAGTTAAAAGGTTTATTCTATAATTTAAACAAAAGATATACATATCACACTTTATAATAAATTAATAATTGAATATCACACTTAATCTGATATGATAAAGATTAACAACGGAGAATCTGGCACTAGCACACTTCTTTATAATCACTAAGGAGTTGACATGAAATGGATAAGATATCACACTGGTAAATAGGGACAGAAGAATAATGTGGAAGAGAATGTTTTATAGGGTTCAAGGAAATGCAAGGTTGAATGAATGAAATGCAGTATAGAAAATACTCAATATGATTTCAACAAAACAATGTAATCACTTTTCTCTGGCAATTCACCCCCCTTTTATGCAATGCAAGGAAATGGAAGGAAGCACACAGTTCTCAGAAATGCAATTCAAATGTAATTCAGTTCACCCAGCAACTTAGACTACAGAAGTTGAAAACACAGGCAAAATGCTTTTAAATGTGCTGGAAATGAAGAAAAAAATATGCTAAAATGCTTTTAATTCCCTTTAGAGGTTCAGGGTGAGTGAAATCAAGTTAATATTAGCTCAGGCTCACTCTAGCAGTGATGCAGGGATAGTTTTTATGAGGCAAACGATTTTTTTCAGAGGAAAGCAAAAGCAGCTATCTTTTTGCAAGTGGAGAAATTTTCAAATCGCGGCAAAATTCGCGAATGCGTCTGGCGCGATTACAGAGGAACTACAAGGACTATCACTATCGTTTTGGGGTCCTAGGAAAGCCTAGGATCCCAGCTTCCAGATGAAAGTTACTGCAAAGTCTCTAGCACAAACGGTCACGGAGATATGAGCGATTAAATAAAGGTCGTTTTTCAGATTTGAAATTTTAAAGTTCAAAAAGACAAGTGCAGCTTGCAACTAGAAAATGACAGGTGACAGCTTTGCAAATGACAGGTGACAGTTAGGAGACAGTTCTACTTAGATTAAGCTAGATTGAATTATATTATTTTAACTAGGAGATTGGTTCTGCACAGTTTTCTAGGTACTCACACTATATTCTTGAGTGAAATGGGCCTCGCCATGGATCTGGTCAGGTTTTAGACGGGACTCTGGTCTCTGCACTTCACAGTGATCTGGGTCTGCTCTCTCTCTGGATTCTGAAGATTGAGGGATTTAAAGTCTGGATCTTTCTGCACAGCTTTCTCTGGAGATTGATGGAGGTAAAGTATGGATTTTCCCGGCAGAGCTTCCAGCTGCAAATGGATTTGAAAAGTCCCTATCTGTCCTGTCTCTCTGCTTTTATGTGTTTTGAAAATGGGTGTGTGTGAGCAGCATCACTAGCCAGCCCCTCTCCACTTGCCATTGGCCCAATTCTCCCCTCTCCCATGATTGGGGAAAGAACTGTGTGTCAGCGTGATGTCATTTTATGGCTTGCAGAGAGGACACTCCCCAGTCAAATTGCACACATTCTATATTTGATAACAAAAGACATATTTGCACAGGTAAACATTGGTTTAAAATTACATGCACACATCACATATCACAGGAGATATACCCTGTCCAAACTTTGCTCTTCCTGGGGGCTTGCATTCATAAATGGCACATATTTCACTTTTTAACTGATTTTGCAATTCCGGACATTGACCCAAATTTACACACATGTGCGCAAGGAGTATGGACATTAGTTGATGAAGTGTCAGATTTTTCACATGCACACATTTTGAGTAATATCCTCTTTTCCGCTAAAACCCCCCTGAACATGCCACCGGTTCTAAAACCCTCTTAAAATGTGGGCAGAAAAATCACAAGAATTATGGTGTCATTTATACAATTTTCACATATCCGCTCTATGAGTTATTCATCTTTTTCTAAAACCATATTCTGGCTATAGAGGTGTGTCTTTTCATGTCACATGGTACAGAAACCAGTCTTTCCAGTTTCTGGCAAGCTCAGAGACCCTGCCCCTCCCAGCTTCTGCCAAGAGGAAGCTCCATTTACGACTCCCGCCAATAAAACTTTTGCCTGAGTCAGGACAGGGCTTTGTTCAATTTCCTGCAGAGCCCAGGTAATTCAATCAGGGAAGTGTCATATCCCTTTTGGTGTGAGCAGCAAAAGGGCAGCTAGGCCTGGGAACACAGCTGTGACTCAAGTTTCACTCCTGATGGGGGTAGTTGCCAGGCAGAATTCAGTTCCTTAAGCCAGGTTTCAGATAAAATGTCACTTTTTGTTTCCCAGTTTAAGTCAAGACAATTTTTTTACATATGCAGCTAGAATGCTGATTCTAAGTTCAAAACTATGACATTTAAACAATTGCAACCTATGTGACACTCAAAGTAGGTCACTCATTTCTCTTAAACCTTGAGATTTTTAATGTCTTTCAGTCCAAATTTACTTAAACTGCTGAAATCCCCAGCTCAGCCAGTCTTGTTATACACCTTCAAGTCACTTCAGAATATAACTTTACATTGGATCCACCTCTCAGTAAGTCTTTCTTTGGCTTGCTTTGGGTTCATTTATTCAGTTTTCTACAAAATCTGGTGGTTTTAAAACGCCGGCTTTTGGATAGTGGTGAGTACTGGTGCTGCACCCCTTTTTGGGATTTAAGAAAATGAATTCTCCACAGTTATGGGTTTGCTTTTGGCAATCAGCATTGCCATTCCCAATGGTTTCAGACTACTGTGTGGGTAGTCCAATGGTGGTTTTAGGCAGTGTCCTTCTGTGCCCATAACATCGGCAAAAATGAGTGGCAGCCTATTCTTCATGCATTTCCCTGTGCATTTTCTGGGAAGCTCTGGCCATCATGATGTTTTCCATGTCAGTACTGCACAGTTTTGAGGTATGGCTCGGATGCATGGGTAAATACATCCCACAAAGGTGACATCAATGGTGATGCTTTGTCCCAGCAGGGATGTAAAATTAAACAAATGGAGTTATGAGGAAACAGTAGCAATATTTTTCATGAATTACACGGCCTGCAGTAGCGGCCGTGTAATTATGGTTAAGTTTCTCAACCCATAGGAAGAGCACTTTTTGGGCGGCTTGTAAGTTTGCCCCCACCCTCGATGAATCCTCACCAAACTTTGCAAATTAAGTGTAGAACCCACTCAGATTGATTCTGTGAAGTTTGGTGAGGTGGGGTAAAGTTATAGGGTGGGTCCCAAAATGTGTGGTTTTCTTCATGGATGCAATGGAAAAAAATGTTGCTCAAACCTACAGCAGAAACCGCTGGATGGATTTTCACCAAAAAACGTACCAGGAGCAGGGGCTTGGTCCCAAAAGTGTGCTTTTATACAATTGGTGCAAATCCATCCAGTAGTTCATTTTTAAAAGGGCCAAAAAGTAAGTAAAACAAAATTTGTGATATTTGGGTTTAGTGTGCAGACCTACTTCCCTATACGCTCTGCGGACAGGCGTCTGGGCCAATCAGAGGGCGATGTGATGACCACGGACATCATACGTGCCCGCTGATTGGATGGTGGAAAGCGTGAGGTGCATCATATTGTTGTTAATGATTGCCATGTTGGATCCACAGACAGCCGGTGGGTAAAAGTCTGGAAAACACATTTGGGGTTATTTGGTGGTCGGAAGAGGGGCTGTAAAAGGTGGGGGAGTGGAATATAGATGATATGGAGCTGTTGTTTTAGGTGAAAAAGGGTGGGGTGGGTGCCGCCTGCTCTACAGCACCGTGAACGAACTGCTTGGAAAACACATTTGGGGTTATTTGATGGCTGAGAGAGGGCATAGAAAGTGTAGGATAGTCTAATAAAGATGATATGAAGCTGTTTCTATAGGTGAAAAAAGGGTTTGTATATGCTGCCGAGTTTAGAGTCAATGTTGATGTCCACTGGCATCATTCCAATTGAAGGGTGTTCAGGGAGGCTTTTGTTATTTGAAGGTATATTGTACGTACTTGTATCGTTTAATTCTATTGTGGTGGTTGTGGCCATTGGCCATAACTACCACAGTAGTAATATGTGTATAGTAAATATAGGTAATGTAGTGGGAGTATAAACTGAATTTAATATGGTGGAATGATATAATTGAACTGTATGTGGTATTCATGACTGTAGTTCAATTGAGGATAGTGCATATGGAATATGTATTTGTTTATACTTGGTATGGATATTTAGTTGCATACAGTAATGAAGCTGGAATCTCCGATTCATTTTCTGTGGAGAAAAACAAAATAGTATAATTTGTTAAGAAGGATAGTTTAAGAGCTTTAATTGCATACAATTCTACATGTACATTAAAGTTTTTTGACCCTCATAAACAGTACATTCTATCTACTATTTTTCATACAGTATTAGTTTATGATACACTGTTGTTATATTGACATTAAATAATCATTGGGTCATTGGAGATAAAAAAAATCCATAAAGCATTTTTAAAAAAGCTATTACAATTATGTGAGTTAAGTGTGATAGTATGTTTGTTTGAAGTGTGTTATCATTAAGGGAATGTAATTAGATATCGATTGGCTTATTCTAACTACATTAGCCTTTAGAAGACGTTTTGCAGTAACAAGAATTGTGATGGCGTATTTTAAGTGTATTGCAATGAAGGGTATTTTTGAAGTAGTTAGATACCTATTGGCACATTCTAATTAGATTGACTTTTAAAAGTACTATTCTAGTATTATGGATGTGGTTAGATACCTGTTGACGTATTTTTAATTGTTCATTGTGCTACAGTTCAGTGGGTAAATTTGGGTTGAAGGAATAATAAGTAGGCATTTGTTAGATCGGCTGGTAACCTATATTTTGGAGTAATAGAGGCGTTGTTACATTCAAATCAACCTCTTCTTTGTTTGACATATGCAATAAAGTGCCCTGAAGTGGTTGTGGCACCAGTTTTTATATTATGCCTACGGTTGTGAAAGTTTTCTTGCCAAGCGATACTTGGCCATGTGTAAAGCAAGTGAGTTTACAGTTATTTTTAGTACCATCTGCATTGTACCTCAGAAGCATTAGTATGACATATTGGCTATGTGAATTCTTTGTATGCTGGAACAATTGTGTGAATTGCAAAAAGGGCATAATATGCCATGATTTGCATTCTGAAGAAGCTGGTGAAATCGAATGGATTCGCAATTTGGTATGGATACATATACAAATCGTTCATTAAGGATGTGTTCTTGTGAAACATTGTTGCAGAGAGTGCATGTATGTTTCCACGTGTATGAAATCTGTAAGATTTAATTTATAGGGATGTTTTTGGTTTGCAATACTTGAAATAAGTACATTAGGAATACTTGAGGATCTTCTTGTGTGATTATGGTACATTTTACCATTCCTGCACAGTAGTCCAATTCCTGCCTTATATTTGAGACACTGTAAGTACTGTCAGGATTATTTGTGGAATTTCTATGAAGGACGAGCATTTGCAAACACAACTGGTCTGAACAATGTTGTGAACAATTTGTGGCAATTTGGAAGAGAAGATTGATTGTTACATTTGCATTGCAATTTACTCAAGTTGTGTTGCTGATTTTAAATGGACCAGAGAGTTGTGACTGTGCATCCTTTGATGGGCCTGTATCTGTTTTCTGAGAAGAGGTATGTGTCTCTTTGTCTTCTGATGGACGTGTAGTTGAGTTCGTACTAGACAGTTTTGTGGTTGTATTATTTGATGGAGAAGCAGTTGTTCGTTGTTTCTTTACCGGTATTGTTAGGAGATCTGTTATAGGTTCTGTTTGTACTAGTTTTCTTCTTAAAGGTTTTCTTTTTTGAGGTACAGGGTACATATCTAGATATTGGGTGTATAGTGTACATAGCTTGTTGTAGTGTAGGATGCAAGGAATGTCAGTGTTGACTTTGTCTGCATCAAAATTAACTAGGAATAGACCATTGAGTGTTGAAAGACATGAAAGTGCTATGTCACTCATACATTCTTTAAAGACTGTGCTGCCAATGTCAATAAATGCGTGATCTATGGGTAGACCTTTGTGATTTGTGAATAGTGACAGCATATGTAAGAGACAGAGAGAATTGTTCTCTGCGTACATGCATGTCTTTGAAAAGAAGGAAACATGCTATTGTGCAGGCACATTTTCTAACTTCTACAAGTTTGTCAAAGTGAATGTTGACATACTGAATGTTGTTGTTATGCTGATATGTTTGGAAGCCAACAACTGTACCACTTGCTCCATTGACTAAACCTTGTTCTACGTCAAGTTTATGTTATAGAATTACTCAGCAGTTTAGACACAAAGTTGCAATTGTTTCCAATCAAGCTGTTTTGGAGATACATTTTTCTAAGCTATTTAGTCGTCCTGTTGCTTGTTGACACACTGAGAGTGTCATGCCATGCACTTATAGTTTGTCTGTAGAGCTGATATGCAGTATGGGTTGCATTTCTTTTTTTCACGTTTTCTCATTGAATTGAGTACAGTTTGCAAGTGTTGGCATTAAGGATATGCATTTTATATTTTGCTGAGTTAATTGCTGTATGACATCACAACTAGATGTGTTCCGCCCATATAGCTCATGGATTAGTCTACTATTTAGGATGAATTTTGCATCTTTATTAGGCAGACCAGTTCTAATGCTTTTTATAATGTTAGTTTAGGTGCGGTCTGCAGACTGAAACATGTTTTCAGTTAGTTCTCTGTACTGAACATGTTGACACCGATTTACATTTCCATGTAATGTAAATCACTGGTAATGTATGTTTCCATGTGTTGTGGCATTGTTTGTGTCTTAATGTTTTGAAAATAGGTTGACCTTTTACTGGTGTTAACTGTAGGTGGTCTCCGAAAACAAGTTGACCTTTTACTGGTGTTAACTTGACCTTTTACTGGTGTTAACTGTAGGTGGTCTCCGAAAACAATCACGTGTCTTCCTCCAAAAAGTTCTTCATAGTCGATTTTTAGGACTTCTTGCATTCTCAGGTGAATTAAAGCCAACATGAGGTTGGAAACCATGCTTACTTAATCTATTAGGAACACTTTCATTTATTTCAGAATTCTGTGTACTTCAATAGCAGCTTCTGCTGATAATTTGTAGTATTCTAATTTGTTTTGGTGTTTTATTCGAAGGAGCAGTAGTCGGTGTAATAATCTAATAACCTCCTATGTTGTAGGCAGCTAAACCTCTGGTGGGTGTTACAACAGCTGAAAGGTTATTTGTTAAGTTGTGTAGAAATGTGCTCATTATTTTAATTAAGAATGATTGTCCAGAACCAGCTTCACCACTTCGATACAGGTACAGAGGTTTATAATTTTTTATAGCTACAGGTTTTAGTTTCATGTTTAAAACCATGTTCAATTTCTTCAGTGGTTTCTCGATAAATGGTGAGTTGTTCATCATTTAGCTGTGATTTGAGCACTGACAAGTCGTCTTCAATTTTCCGAGTTGTTTATATTGATACATGGATTTTTCACCTCGGTCATGGCTATTTCTCCTTCATTTAGCCAACATTTGTTTGTAATTGACATTTGTTATACTGCTTTCATTTGTTTTAAATGTAGCTTCAAATGAGTCATGGTAACCTAATAATTCTTGTTCTTTTCTCCAATGTTTAAAAAGTTGCAGTAGGGCCATGTAATACAGTTCTCTATGTTGCAGAGATTCAAATGATAACCTTATATGATTAATTAGGTGGAGCTTGGTAAGTTTCACTAGGCTTCATTCACAAGTTGCGACTGAATATTTTCCAGTTGTCTCATCTGGTGTTACATTGTTTTTGTAGGAGTAGTTTTGGGCTATGTCATACAGGCACATGTTTTCCAAAGCAGTTCTTCTGTTTGGGTAGTATGTGTCAATTAAATTGTTTTTTAAAATGTCCTGGCAGTTGTGATCATTTGTGGCTATTGTTTCCATCTCTTGGTAGGAGTCTAGTACTCTTTTTCGGGGTGAAGCTGGACCAAGGTTTAGCCAGACAATGGGGGTCATTCCGAGTTTGGAGGTAGCCATGGTGCTAATAGCACCATGGCTACCTCCAAACTCGGGTCCGGGTCCGGGTAGTCGGAATGGGGACTTACCGGGACATTCCGACCTATGCGGACCCGGTAAGTCCCCATTTCGAATACCATTCCCATTCCCATTTGAGCCCCCATAGGGCTCAATGGGAATGGGGAAGGAGCTAATAACGGGCCCGCAAATAGCAGGCCTGTTATTAGCTCCATGGTCCCTTAACGGGTCTCACGAAGGACAGCTGGTAAAACCCGCTAAGGGACCTCGGAATGTGGCAGAAGGGGGTTAACGGCACCAGCATCCTTACCGTGCCGTTAACCCCCTACTGCATACTTGGAATGACCCCCAATGTGTTCAGATTTTACATATAAGGCTGTACCTGTTAAATGGTCTGCAGCTTCGTAGCACCTGCATTCTCTATGGGAGAGCATTTTCATACTGAAGCTGTATATTGTTTGTGACAGGGTTCTGTCGGATATGTCATCCCAGAGGTCTGTCAGCTCTGTTTTCTCAGCTTTGGTGACTTAGGCTGTGACATATCTTGCAACTGCAGTGGAATTGTCTGCAATGCATTGGATGTCTATGTTTGTGTTCAACAGCAGAGCAATCATTGCATTGTAATCACTGATGTACTTGGATGCTTTGTCCCTTTTAATGTTGCATGTGTTTTTAGGGGATTTGCCTTTCTAACAGACGACATCAAGATATTAACTTGTTGTTTTTTGAAAACTGGTTTAGGGAAGCCAAAGTGACATTTGGTATATTATTTACCTTTGTTTTTATATCTACATTGGCAGTATTTGCCACACTTATGCTTTTGGAAGTGTAAGATTTGTTTGTGTAAGTCACTATCTGTGCTTTCTGAAGGGATGTAACAGGTTAGGTATTTTTCAATAAACTTTAAAACAGTGGCGTCACTGACATGGTCAAATTTGTGAGCATCTTTTATACACAAAAGCATGTGGATGTGTGATGCTCCTCTGCATTGCAGACCAGTGTCACTGCGCACTTGACAGGAGTCCATGGTCTGTAAAGTTTTCATTCTACTTTTGTCTTTTAGTTTGACATAGTGATTGAGAAATGTCATAAACATTTGAAGGATAGTTGCCTTACGTTACACATTGAGCTACATGTCCATTTGTACACTAGACGGTTTGTTTGGTTTGTTTGGGCGAATGGAACATTTGGTTTAAAGTTTGTTGGGGACGATTTTTCTATAAAAGTTTATTTTGCCATAATGGTGTCTGCTACTATTTCAGACCTTAGGCCACCACTGTTTATGGCAATTGTTTTTTTTTGGTCTTGTTTATAAGCCTCTTCATTGAAATATGGTTATTAGTAGAAATGTGCTGTCAATTAAAGGTTCAGGGATTAGTCTCCTGCGGTAGCTTTTAAGGGTAGATCATGACTTTTCAGCTTTTCTTATAAGATTGTTATAAGATTGTGAACAACTCTATGGTGGAACATTTTTTGTAACCTACATGTTTGCTTTATAGTGGTATGTTAACACTGGTACATATAGGGCTTCATTACGACCCTGGTGCTCCCGTAATGAACGGTGCCGGTACGGGACCGGCACCGTTCATTACGGTATGCCCTATTATCAAGTCCCCTTGCGGGACCCGCCCTGGACGCCTGGTTTTACCAGACGTCCTTAGCGGGTCCCGCGAGGGGGCCAGCATGCTAACAACGGGCCCATCATTAACGGGCCCATTGTTAGCATGCTCCCCATTCCATTGAGCCCTATGGGGCTCAATGGAATGGGGATTGATTTTTACCTGGTCCAAGAAAAGGGCAATCACTGGGTCCGCCAAGGTCAGCACAACCTGGTTATTGCCCTTTTCTTTAACCCGGTAAAAAATCATTACCGGCGGCAGCCGTGCCCTTAATAAGGGCAAGGCTACCGCCTGGGTCTTAATGAGGCCCATATTGTTAGCTTCATTAGTAGGGTTGCTTTTCTTTGTATATCTTTTTTTTACTTTTAGTTTTTGAAAGAGGGGCTTCACCTTTATTAGTCGTGGCTGTTTTTCGTTTTTTGAGTTAGGTTGGTAGCTCTTTTGTTTTATTGTTTTCTATAAATTGTTTTAGAGGTGGATGAGTACTTGGCTTGATTTTATTTGTATCTACTCTATTTTTTCTTTCGTTTCCACAGAGTTGCTTTTTAATAGGCATTGTGTTGTATTGTGTGAGAATAAAGAAAGTTTAGGTTTAAAAGTTGTGGCATGTATATGGATGTATTGTGCATAGGTGTGTGATTGTAGAGATGAATAGCTTGTTGTGTGATTGTGTAGTGAGATGATAGTTGTGGTTGGGAAGGTTGTAAGAGTGAGAGTGTGTACAGGTGTGATGGGTGTGGGTTAGTGAGTAAGAGAATGGTTGTGCGAATTAATAAGTAGGGGCATTGTGATGTTTTGAGGAAAACACTGGGTGTTATACCGGTGGTGTTGAGATGGGAATAGAAGGAGTGTGCATGTTACAGTATAATGAGTAAGAGTGTAATAAATGTTGTTGATTTGAAAAGAATACTCTAGGCTATTATATAGCGACACTACATTGTTACAATAACAGAGAGATTCATTTTATAATAATGTACTTAATTTGTAATATGTGAAGAGTGTTCTTTTTACGGTAGCTGTCCTTGGGAATTTCTTCTTTCGTGTAATTGTAAAAGAAAGTTAGTAGGTATATATGGTAATGCTCAAGTACTTTTAGTAAGAGAGGTTGTTGTTTATGAAGGTAGGAGGAGTTGGGAAAAATTACTAATAAATCTGTGTTATGCATGGTGTAGTAAAGTATGTTAAGTATGTTGTTGGATCTATTGGAGTATGAGTAGTGGTGTCTGGGGGATTAGAAATAACAAGGCAGAAATGGGTGTAAGGAAAAGGTGCATGTGTAGATTACTTTAGTGCTGCTGATTTTAATGAAAGAAGTGCTGTGTTTTTGGGCTAATGTATTTGTAATGTATTGCAGTGTTTTTTTAAGAATAGGGAAGGTGTGGCCTAGTGGTAATGCAATGGTGGATTGTTGTTGCAGTAGTGTTTGGTGTCTTATAGTAGAAGTTGGAAAATAAGAGTGCTATATATGTAAGGTGAAGTGTTGCATATAGATTCTTTGGTGGTATACACATTAGCGTGAGCGAGCAGCTGGACAATGGTGGCAGTGTAAAGGATGTAATCAGTGAGGTTGGAAAGTGTGACATGTTTATTGAATGGAAAATGGAAAATTGTGAGCATTTACAAATGTTTCTTTTTAAGAGCATTTTCATGAAAGTTAAAAAATGCATATGTGCATTTATAGGAGCACTATATGCACCTTTTTTGTAAAATAAAATAAAAGCAAATGGAAATGATTTGTAGCACTTGGTGTGTGTACGTTTTTTAAAACGTGTATGTATTGGTTTCTGATGGAGAAAACAATAATCTATAACACCCAACCCTGGACCACATGGCACTCAACCCTCCTCCCCATCCCAAACACAGCTTCTGGCGGTGCTCACAGTGACCCCGTACCTGGGGTATATATCTAAACATTAAAATAAGGAAAATAGCAATTCAATCATACTGACAAAGAAACAGAGATACATGGGAGAACAACACAGCGATATACAATAATACATGCCCAGCTCTAGCCGGTAACTTGTTGAAGTTTCCAAGTCATGTCTATATAAGGTGTGTCAGTGTCCTCTGTTTGCCTAGACATCTAGGATGGAAGAGGGCCTGAATAATCTAGGGGTCTGCTACCAGTTGTTAGTGAGTTTGCATGGGCTACTTCCCTCCACTCACACATAACCATGTCGTTTAGCCATGCTGGGAGGCTTGGTGCCTTGCGCTTTCCCCAAGCTCTAGCAATTAATGTCCTAGCTACCACTGATGCCATACCAAGAAACCTCCTTTCAGATTTGGGCCAATCCTCTATCAGGGCCATCAACCAGTGCTCAGCTGAGCACTCTCGTGGGGTAGAGAGCTTCTCCGGCATGCCCCCTCTATCCTTTCCTAAAACACTCGTATGCAGGGGCAGGCCCATTTCACATGGAGAAAGTCCACGCTATGCAGCACATCTGGTGCACAGAGAGGGTCTGTCCGGGTAAAATTGGTGTAAGCTTGCCGGGGAGTAGTGGACCTGATGTAGGAATTTGAAGTGCATCAGCCACAGGCGATTGTTCAGGGAGAGATTCCTTGATTGCATACAAATACATTTCCACTGCGAGTCTGTGAATTCTTTACCCAGTGCTGCCTCCCCTTGCACTCTATAACCGTGCATCTGTGGGGATTTCAAGGATCTATTGATTTTGTATTTAGCAGAAACCAGTTTCCTACTGGATGTGGGATGAGCAACACACTGAAGCAGTGGGGAGGGGTGGGCGCCCATTGGTGATAAGGCCATTTAGATTGAAGTACTGCTCGTAGACGGTAATATAACAGCATAATGAGTGCGTTCCAATCTCCCCTCTCCCTCAAAGCATCCCAAGTGATGAAGTGCCCTTCCACGATTAAATCTCCCAATGTGTTAATCCCTAGCCTCTCAAAGTGCTGGTGGAATACCCTCTCGTGGGGGATTGGGACTCACCACACTGCATATATTGGGAGTCCAGGGGAGTGGCAGGCCGCCTGGCCCGCCACTCAATCCAGGTGTTCTAAGACTTTGCAAGTTACCTCCATTGGTTGAATCCCTGTCTGCCCCACCATGTTAGAGCCCTCCCACATCAGCCCCCTCAGATCATTCAGGAACACAATTGCCTTTTCCAATGGGATGTGTTGCAGCGCAGGGGATGGGGTAAACACCACACTGAGTATTGTATCTGGGCAGCAAGGAAGTAGTGGTACAATTCAGGGCATTCTAGGGCTCCCTCTGCGTAAGGTAGGGTCAAGGTGCTATATGAAAATCTGGCGTGTTTGCCCACCCACACTAACCGTATCAACAATGCCCATAATCAGGACCAAAAACCTGTGGGTGGCCAGGAAGGGGCATTGTTAAAGATGTATAATAGTTTGGGGAGAAGGACCATTTTAGCCACGGAGATCCTAGCTGCTTGTGACAGTGGGAGTAGGATCCCCCCCTCAACTCTATGCTCCTTGTGTTCAAGGGCTGTCAGGTAATTCTCATTGTAGATTGTGGCCAGTGTCAAGGCAACGTGTATTCCAAGATATCATATCCCTTGTGAACACCACTGGAATCCTCCCACTATATCACTCTGGTGCACTCCCGTAGTCAGCGGTAGCAGTTCCGATTTTGACCAGTTTATCCTTAGCCCTGAGTGGTCACCAAAGCGTGTGATTGCATGTACCAAAGGCTGCAGGTTGTCACAGGGGTGCGTGATATATAGCAGCATGTTGTCAGAGTACAGAGAGATGATGGAGACATACTAGTGTATCTTAACACCACGATGGGCATGGTATTCCCTAAGAAAGCAGGCAACTGGTTGCACAGCCAAAGCAAACCGGATAGGGGAGATAGGACATCTCTGACATGTGCCACGCGTTGGATAAATGTAGTCTGAATGCATCCGGTTGGTATACACTGTGGCTCTCGTAGCAGTATACGGTATCACGTAGTATACGTAGCAGCAGACAAATCCATTGCAGGTACGCCAGCCTCAGCCCAGAGCATCAAAGTACCTCAAACAGAAAGGGCCATTCGATAGTCAAAAGCTTTCTCTGCATCAAGTGCGGCTATAGCTATGGGGATTTCAGAATTCACATTGTGTATAAGCATGAATAATCGAATAAAATTGTTCTGGGTAGATCTACCTGGGATGAATCCGGCCTGCTCAGGAAGCATGTGATCATCTAGGATTTTGCTAACATTTTGTTATCCATATTTATTAGTGGCAAGGGCGTTAGGAAGAACATTTACTGGGGTCCTTCCCCTGCTTCAGCAACACCATGACCAAGGTGGTTCTAGTGGACTTTGGTAGGACTCGTACATACTGCGGAGATGTGTAACTATAAGATCACTGTATTCTTTATATAATTCTGCAGTAATGCTGTCCAGGCCTGGAGCCTTGCTCCCTGGGAGGGACCAGATCGCTGTCTGTATTTCCTCCTCGGAGGGTGGCACATTCAAGCTACTGCCAATGTCTACGTCTAACCAACCCAAGGCCACCTGGTCTAAATATTGACAAATAGCATTGCGACTCAGTTGGTATATGGAGGTGTATAAATCCCGAAAGACCTCATTTATCATCCCAGAGTCTCGGGTCGTAGTCCCAGATGGGTCCTCGATCCCTGAAATGTCCTCTAATTGGAGTTAACATTTAATAGCCCAGGCCAGTGTGTGGAATGGGCGGGCCCCCTCCCCATATGCAGTAGCATCAATATCTGTCCTCTTTTCCCTATGTTGGGTTTGGATCCCAGCAGACTCAGTGGTTCCTTGCGATCATTCTAGGTCTTAGCCAAAGAGGTATGTATTGCCTTCAAGACCCCTCCCTCTCGCGACACACAGCAACCCCTTATATATGCCTTGACAGTCTCCCATATCACCTCATTGTCTGGAACGGACCCTAAATTGGCTTGGAAGAAAGTAATTATGTATTTGGGGGATTTCTTCATGGAAGACGGTGTCCTGGAGTGCTCGGGCCCGAACGTACCAGTGCAATTGTTCAGGAGGGTACAGAGGGGCCCATCAGTGAGACCCAAACTGGGAAGTTATCGGAGAGAGGCCAAGGAAGGATCTTGGCCTCACCAACCCTGTGTAACAATTCAGATGGGACCATCAAGTAATCGATTCTGGATTAACTACTATGCACCCAGGAGTGGAAGGAGTATTGCTGTGTAAAATCCCCCAACCGTATTGTTTCATAATCAGTGAGCGGTGTATATAGGTTGCCGTCCCTTGGGAGTGTGTTGTGAAGGGGGACCCATGCCTATGTAACCCTCAACCCGACAGTGATGGAGGATGGTCATTGTGGGGTAAGTGTGTCTCTTGTAAACACAGAACATTGACACTATGATTCCTGGCATAATTGTCAATGAGCTCCACCTTCTTTTTGTTGGTAAACCTACGTATATTCCATGTCATAGTTGATATTTCATTTTTCGTGCCCATGAAGTTCTAATGCATTGCAGAGTGGCCGCAGTATCACAGGCCGATAGGGCCTACTCATAAGGATCGACCACAACCTGGTGAATGTATTACGGCTCATCCTTACTGGGTTGCATTTCATAACAGAACTCCCATGCAAGCAACACCAACCAACCCCATGAAACATCCTGTTGCCTCCCCTCCCATGCCAGAAACCTAAACATACCAGCTATCCCCCCCACAAAACCTTAAAACAACTAAAACCTGCAACACCCCAAGTGGCTGCAGTAACGGGAGCCGCTGGTGGCTGAGGGGCCCCTGTGGCATGGGCTCATTTCTTGTCAGTATATGGTCAATTTACTTAGGAGTGCATTGTGCACCATGGGTCGTGGGCGGCGATCAGCAGGGAGTTCCAGTGCAAACCTCTCCACCGCCTCGTCCGTTATGAAAAAGGTTGCTCTGCCCATATACATCACTCGAAGCTTGACTGGGTACATCATTGCATTTCGAATGTCTTTCCATCTGAGGATATTCTTGGCTGATTGAAATGTCCCCCTTTGCTCTTGAACTTGAGGGTTGAAGTCAGGAACAAACCGGATCGTCGCGTTTCCCGACGAAAGTTCTCCCTTTTCTCTGGCTGCTTTAAGTAGCACATCCCTATCACTGTAATTGAAGATACATGAAATTATAGGGCGTTCAGTGGCTGCAGGCGGGGATTTGGTCACTAGAGAGCGGTTGGCTCTTGCCACAAGAAACATCTTGGAGATGGGTTCTCAGCCAGCACCTCTTTCAGCAGTGTTTTCGACAAATTGTTCCATGTTTTCAATGGAGGTGGACTCCAGCACGCCAACAATACGCACATTATCTCCCCTCTAGATAGTCATTTTTGGATGCAATTTTCTTGACAGTTTGTTCTATGAGGGAGACCTCCCGTTGCAAAACCACCACTTTGTCTTCTTGTTCGCTGATTCTTTTGTCTGCTTCAGTCATGCACCTGTACAGTTTGTCAAAATAGACTGCTGAATTATCTACTTTGCACGTCAAGGCATCGATCTTCATGTCTAGGGAGTCCATACTCGTTTTAAGGGCCAGGAGGGTGTGATTGAGGATTGCTACATCCAGCTGGGAAGGTCCTGTGCAAGCTGGTGGGGGCGGGGCAGAGACCTCCATTCTGGCAAACTGGTCGAATTTTGCCTGTTTCTTGGGGTTCACCATGGCACTCCCCTCCGTAGGATATCAAGAAAGCACACTTGTTAGTAATCTTCTTCTGGAGCTGTCAGGCTAATGAAGCATGTGTCCCACACCGTGCACTCAAATGTATACCTTCAGCAAAGGGGCTGGGCCTGGCACCCAGACCTGTACCCCGCCAATCTGCTGACCCAGCACACTGTGATAAAACAATGTCAGGCCCAGGGCTGACCCAGTGCACAGCCACCCCAGGCCCCAGGGCCTGTGTGTCCCCATCTTCCTGCCCCCAAGGGACAAGCTACAGACCTCAAGGGACCGCAGATATCAGGGGCACCTGCTGCTGCACACTGCTGAGAAGGACTCACTGTGGGGCTAGGATAACCAGCTGTAGTCAAGCTCCAGTCCTCCTCATACTTCAATGTTTCACTGATAGGCTTGCCGTATTCAAGACTCACGCATAGCAGGGAGGTGCCAGCACAAACTTCAAGATCAGGTTGATGCAGATGGGTGCACTGCTGTGCTGTTGCCCCTCCTCCAACCGCACCTGCCACAGTGCTCACCTCAGGCCGGGGGGCAGGGAGGAATGAGGGGCCAGGTGCCCAATGGAGGCTCGCATAGCAGGAGGCTGCAACTACCGGTCCCGCGCAGACAGGGCGGGCAGAACAACTCTCCATCTGGATGGTGGCAGGGAGACTGCAATGCCTCCAGGGTCTCTTCCAGCAGAGGCCACCCGCCAAGTCACCATCTACAGGCAGGCATGGGAAGGTTCAAGATGGATAAATCAGGGCGTATTGCAGCTCAGGTCCTGGCAGTCCACGGCATCTATCGCCAGAGGTGGTACCTATGCAAGGAAAACGAGGACAAGTGGTAGGATGTATGAGCCCCGGCTGGAGCTCTCTTAGGCTACGTCCATTTTGTCGTCGCACAACAGTGCCCCTCGGTGTGTGTAAATTTAATAAGTTGACAGTACATGCATACTTGCCAACATAATCCAATCCATTCCAATCTGTAGGTACTTATGTGGTCCTAGTTTTTTTGTTTGCGTTCTGGGACTTGAAGTTCCACTTTTCCCATTATAAAATGTGGACTGTAAGTTCCACATCGCACAGAAAAGAAACAGGACTGGATAAGCACCTACATATTGGAATGGGTCATGTTGGAGGTATGCATGTACTGCCAACATATTAAACTTGCACACACCTAGTGCCACTTAAAAAAGTTGTACAAGTGTTTTGCTTCTGCCTTTTCTTTCTGTTAGAAAAATGTTACATACAGTGCTGCTATAAATGGGCATATGAATTATTTTTAGCTTTCATCAAATTGCTCCTAAAAAGAAATATGTTTAATGCACAGCATTGCAAGCATTTGCTGCGTCATGTAAGCAGGTGCTGAATGCTGCAATGCATGGATTGTGCTGGAGTGGTTAAAAAAGAGAATATGCTTATTGAGAAGCTTATTACAAGGTAAGTAGCAATAACCCTGTATATGTATATGTTAGTAAAAGAGTTGCATATAATACTTTAAAAATGTAAGCATACCTGTACTATGTATTGTTAGATGCAGATGTTGTTGAATCAGGAAATACAAATGTTGAAGAGTTTCACAGTCGTTTTTGATGCACATGGCTGTGATTAACAGGAAATATGTTCTCTCAGAGTTCAAGTGTAAACCTGAATGGTTGAACTGAGATGACAGGGTTAGGTGTAGAGTTTGTGGATGTGATTGGTGAATGCATGTGTGTCTGTTTGAAACCAGCCTATTAACGAGTGTTACAAACATGAAAGTGGAAAGGGTAGAAGATTTGCCCGTGTGCTATGATGTCCATGGACAGCGCTGTAGTCCATGGATGTCACGTGCCACATCTGGGTCTTTTGAGGATGCCTGGCATGGAAAGGGGACTGCGGAGACCATGGACAGTTGCGTATCAGCCAAACAGGTTTCTTGGGGGTGGTGTACAGAAAGAGAGGGTGGCAGGAGTTTTGTTTTGGTGAGAGCACTGAAGATGGCTATTGCTATGTCTTTGGAGCGGCAGAGTGTTGTCATGCTCACCTGATTCCCACGGGGGCGCTGGCCTGGTTTCGAGTGCTGATGCCTCTTCAATGGTGAAGCGCAGGGCTCTGAAGATGGATAGGACGGGCCCCTCTACTCTGGCTAATCTGGCTCGCAGGAATATCCTCCTGTACGTGAAAAGGGAGTATTACAATCTGGCGGAATAATGCTCGAGCCTCCCACTTCCTTCCAACCCTCCTCGATACCCTTCCACGATCCCCCATGAAGTCTCACCTTAGGGTCTGAAAGGACGAGCTCTCCATCCTGCTTCTGACGCAGGGGCGCGTTGAACCCAGTTACTTCACTGGATTGAGGTTGGATGGGAGTTCAGGTAAACTTGATTATACTGGTAAGGCGCTGTAAAAGTTCGGGCGCAAGTTCAAAAGTTCAAGCTTTAAATAATAATGTTCATTGTCTTTTTCAGGTGATGAAAGAAGATTCCTTTGGAGACTTCTTGCAACAAAGCGCTAATGTTGATGTCTTTTCCCCATAGGGGCCGGGGTTCGGAATGCTGGAGATATGGCGCCGACCCGAAGTGAAAAGTGCAGTTCCAGTAAAGATCTGGTAAGTCCTAGATGAGCGCTCAGGTAATGTTTTTACATTCGCTCATCTAATGTCTTTGTCTTTTTTCCCCATGGGGGCCGGGGTCCGGAAAATGCCTGGAAGCAGCAAGACCCGAAATGAAATGTGAATGACCCAACAGGTAAGTCTTAGAAGGAAACTGAGCTTTTCCTATTCCCTTCCTTCTCTCACCTTGTGTTCTTGTCTTTTTCTCTCTAGGCTCTGGGAAGTGGCTGCGAATCCAGATGATCGCTGCTGAAGATGGAGGCGCCCAAGAAAGGTGAGTGAAATGCAGCGCTGCAGCGATCGGAGCGAAATGCTTTTAAAAATGATGTCTTCCTTTTCAGGATCGTCGGTGAGATGTCTCTGTGATGCAGGTTTAGCAGGTAAGGCCTTCTTCCTCTCCAATTCTCTTCTTATCACCCTTTGCAGGTGTCCCAGGATGCTGACAGGCGTGGCTGAAGTCCAGAAGCAGGAGCTGACATGGTGAGCGTCCAGCTGCTAGGTGCAGAACAACGTGAAGCACGTGTGGCTGTTCGGGTGGGGTTTAAATAGCTTTGGAAGAAGTTCCAGGTATGTATCCTTCCACCGATCAGGTATGTATCCTTCCCCGACCACACCCGGGTGGAAAGTAGTCCCACAGGTAAAGTAGTCCCTTTCAGGCCTCAAGAGGGCCTGGATGTAGCAGCATGGTCTGCATCAGGTAAGTGCACATAAAAACACTTGAACACATGTCCAGCTTTATGAGCCTGGCGCCTAAGGCGCCAGGACTGGGGTCCAACATGAGCCTGGCGCCTAAGGCTCCAGGACTGCGTCCAAAGGGCCCCAGCTTGGGCCCGCTGGAACTTCCCTGGGGGGAATGATGCCTGCCTCTGGGGTTGCTGGGTCGGACCTGGCTCCTTGGAGGTAGGCATCATGACAGTACCCCCCCTCAAGGCCCCTCCCAAGGTTGTTCCCTCCGGGGGTTTTGGCTTGTTCGGAAATCTCCGGTGGAATCTTTGTATTAATCGAGGTGCGTGAACATGGTTACTAGGCTCCCACGATCTCTCCTGAGGTCAATATCCCTTCCAGTCAACAAGATAGAAGAGTTTCGACTTTAACACCTTGGAGTCTAAAATGTCTTTAACTTCGAATTCTAATTCCCCTTCAATTTGAACTGGGTCTGGAGGCTTGGACAGTCGGGTTCCTGGTTGTACTGGCTTCAAAAGTGACGCATGAAAAACTGGATGAATACGCATGTTGGACGGTAAATCCAGTTTAAAGGCCACTGGGTTGATTATAGCTTTGATGGGATAAGGTCCTATGAATCTGGGATTGAAGGTTCGCGGGCCCCTGAGGGGTAAATGTTTAGTTGCTAGCCATACCTGGTCTCCTACTTGGTAAGGAGGAGTTTTACTTTGGTGCAAATCAGCGTTTTCTTTATACTTTTTCTTGGCTTGCTGTAAATGAGTTGCAGCTTCTTTGAAGGCTCGGGTTATTGTGGAATGCAGATTATTTACTGCTGGCATTTCCAGGGTCAGAGGTGGATCTAGGTCAGAGGTCCGAGGATGGTGACCATACAAAGTATAAAAAGGATTTTGTCCGGTTCCAGAATGCACTGAATTGTTGTATGCATATTCTGCGATCCAAAGGATGTCTTTCCAATTCAACTCGGATTGGTGTAACATGCACCGAAGATATTGCTCGAGAGTCTGATTGGTTCTCTCGGTTTGTCCGTTGGTCTGGGGGTGGTGGCTGGTGGATAACCGCACATCTATTTGTGCTAGTTGACAACACTTCTTCCAAAAATGGGAGATAAATTGACTTCCACGATCCGAGACTAATATGGAAGGGAAACCATGTATGCGAACTATATTCTCCAGAAATTCCTTGGCCAAGGTGGAAGCTGAAGGCAACCCTTTTAAAGGGATAAAGTGGGCCATTTTGGAGACTAGATCCACAATTACAAGGATAGTGTTGTAACCACCACAAGGAGGCAGGTCAGTTATAAAGTCCATTGACAAGGTGTGCCATGGTGCCGGTGGAATATCCAAGGGTTGAAGTAGGCCGGCTGGCCTTTTCTTTTGACCCTTGTTTTGGGCGCAAATTCCGCAAGACAACACAAAAGACTTTATGTCTTTTCTCCAAGAAGGCCACCAGAAGTGGCGTTTGATTTTTTCCTCCGTTTTAGCGATACCAGGGTGTCCTTCCATTAATGATTCATGATGATGGGCAATAACAAGTTCCTGCAATTCTTTACTTGGCAGAAACAACCGCTCCTGGAAGTAGGGTAAATCATCCTTAACGGTGTAATGAGGACCCTTTTGACTCCATTCCAGTAAGGCTGAAGAGTCTAGAAGTTGTTTTACTTGCGTTTGGATATCCTCAATAGTTTGCAATGAAGTTAAGCCTAAGATTCTTTGTTCAGGTATGATTGGCACAGGTTCTAAACTCGAATTGGGTTCTTCCATGCCAATCCGGGATAAGGCGTCTGCTTTACCATTCTTGCAGCCAGGGCGATAGGTAATTACAAAATCAAATTCCGCAAAGAATGGAGCCCATCGGAGTTGTCGTGAAGATTGAGCTCTGGCCGTCTTTAAATACTGCAAATTTCTGTGGTCCGTAATTACGGTGATGGTGTGTCTTGCCCCGAGAAGGTAGTGACGCCAAGCCTTGAAAGCAGATTTAATAGCCAGTAACTCTTTGTCGGTAATTGCGTAGTTGATTTCAGGAGGAGAGAATTTTCTGGACCAAAAGGCCACAGGGTGTAGTTGGTTAGTTTCTGGGTCTCTTTGCGACAGGACAGCTCCCATGGCCGAACTGGATGCGTCGGTTTCCACAATGTAAGGGAGATCTGGGTGTGGGTGCCTCAATACACGTGCAGAGGTGAATTTGGTTTTCAGGTCCTGAAAGGCTTGTTCGGCCTCAAGAGTCCATTCGAAACGTTTATTTTTCTTTAGGAGAGCTGTGATGTGTTGGACTGTTCGGGAAAATTCCGGGATGAATCTTCGATAGAAATTGGCAAAGCCAAGCATGCTCTGAACTCCCTTCACCAAGCTAGGAGATGGCCATTTGAGGCTGGCGTCCACCTTTCGCGAGTCCATTCGGACTCTTTGAGGTGTCAGGATGAATCCGAGAAACTCAACTTCTGTGGTATGAAAAACGCATTTTTCGAGCTTGGCAAATAGTTTGTGCTGGCGCAATTTCTCAAGAACTGCCCTAACATGTTTTCTGTGATCGGCTTCTGAAGAAGAGTACACCAGGATGTCGTCAATATAAACAATGACACAGACATCAATAAGTTCCCGAAAAACATCATTCATAAAGTACTGAAAGGCGGCAGGTGCATTGCACAAACCGAAGGGCATCACCTGATATTCGAAGTGCCCAAATTTGGTGCGGAATACAGTCTTCCATTCGTCGCCTTCTTTTATACACACCAGGTGATAAGCTCCTCGGAGATCTAACTTGGTGTACACACTAGCGTCTTTCACCTGGTCGATAAGCTCAGGGATCAGGGGCAGAGGATAACGATTCTTAATCGTTATTTGGTTTAGGGCACGATAGTCTATACATGTTCTAAGGTCGCCCTCTTTTTTCGGCACGAAGAACAAAGCTGAAGAGACAGGAGACTTGGACGGGCGAATAAAACCATTGGCTAGGTACTGATCTAAATACTGACGCAAATGCAAGTTCTCAGGTTCCGTAAGAGCATAAATCCTACTACAAGGTAGTTGAGCATTGGGTACCAGATCGATTTGGCAATCATAAGATCGATGGGGAGGTAACGTGTTAGCCTGTTCTTTCTGAAAAACGTATTGGAATTCTTGGTATTCTGACGGTAGCTGTACAGAGGTGGAAGTTGCTGAGGCTAAACCCATAGCTGGATTTCTTGGATAACAAGTTGGTTCACAATCAGGAAAACTTATCTTCTTTGCTCGCCAGTCTATTCTTGGATTATGTGTTTCTAACCAAGGAATTCCAAGAATTACTTGAAATTGTGGGGCCTTGATCACATCAAACACGATTGCTTCCCGATGTCCATCCTGACCCACCAGTGTCAATTCAACAGTGGAATGCGTTACAGGCCCTGAGGCTATTTCGGTTCCATCTACTGTAGTAATGACATCTTGGGTTACTTTCGGGCGGAGAGGGAGCTTAATCCTGGAAGCCAATTCACAGTCTACGTAATTTCCAATAGCTCCACTGTCGATGTATGCTTTTATAGCATGCAACTGCTGAGGCTGTTTTGGGTCCACAAGCACCATTGGCATGACAAAATGCGAGGTCAAAGAGTTTGTTTTCAAGCTCGGCAAGCGAACCCCTACGCTTGTCGGGCTAGGTCGTTTCCCGAATCAGGTGTCAATAAATCGTTATCAGTGGCTCCAACCACCTTCTTAGGTGGTTTAACCGGACAATTTCGAAGAAATGGACCGGAAGCCCCGCAAAACAGACAAAGTTGCATTTGCCGCCTTCTCTCTCGTTCCTTCTGCGTTAATGGTCCTTTAACACCGCCGATTTGCATAGGTTCGGATACATCGGCGCTCTTGGAGTTAGCGTGGGTTTTGATCGGTACTCGAGTTTCGTACTTCAACCGATCTGCTTTTCTATTTTGAAGTCTGTGATCAAGTTGAACCACAAAGTCTATGTAGTCTGCGCAGACCTGGGGTGGATTTACTATCTGAGCTAGAACATCTTTAAGCTCTCCGCGCAGGCCTCGATGAAACAATGTGATCCTTTTATTTTCTGGCCATCCAGTTTCCACAACCAGTCTATTAAAGGTGGCAATGTAGGACAGGAGATCCTGATTACCTTGTCGTAAGGATAGCAGTTCGTTATCAAGGGCCTGTCCTTGAGAGTGTCGAGCAAACAATCTTTCCATGCTGGCCTGGAAGCTCTGAAAATCCTGGAGAATGGGATCATCCTGATTTACCAAAGGAATAGACCAATCGGCAGCACTGCCAGTGAGGTAAGATAGTATAAAGGCTACCTTGGTCTGGTCGTTAGGGAAGGCCCCGGGTCTGCATAGAAAGTGTAAATGACATTGGTTCATAAAGACGGCATATTTCTTGGGATCCCCCGCAAAACGTTCAGGCGGGGCCAAAGGCATGTGTCCAGGTAGATTGATTTGTACCGGGTTATTCAAACCCATTGATGTGGAAGTACCACCGGAATTCGGTAAAGGAATGTGCCCTGCCTGGGCCTGCAATAACCTTTTGGCCAGGTCATCTGTTCTTTCCTTGGATAGGATCAGTTCTCTTTTGAGAGCGTTAGTCTCCTGGCGGGCTGAGTGCACCTCTGCCCGTAATTCCCCCAAAAGCTGGGCCAGCTGGTCAGTCTCTGAAGTCTCCATAGCGCCCGGGTGGGAAATTGTGGGTAGGCTTCGCGTTCTGTCATGCTCACCTGATTCCCACAGGGGAGCTGGCCTGGTTTCGAGTGCTGATGCCTCTTCAATGGTGAAGCGCAGGGCTCTGAAGATGGATAGGACGGGCCCCTCTACTCTGGCTAATTTGGGTCGCAGGAATATCCTCCTGTACGTGAAAAGGGAGTATTACAATCTGGTGGAATAATGCTCGAGCCTCCCACTTCCTTCCAACCCTCCTCGATACCCTTCCACGATCCCCCGTGAAGTCTCACCTTAGGGTCTGAAAGGACGAGCTCTCCATCCTGCTTCTGATGCAGGGGCGCGTTGAACCCAGTTACTTCACTGGATTGAGGTTGGATGGGAGTTCAGGTAAGCTTGATTATACTGGTAAGGCGCTGTAAAAGTTCGGTTGCAAGTTCAAAAGTTAAAGCTTTAAATAATAATGTTCATTGTCTTTTTCAGGTGATGAAAGAAGATTCCTTTGGAGACTTCTTGCAACAAAGCGCTAATGTTGATGTCTTTTCCCCATAGGGGCCGGGGTTCGGAATGCCGGAGATATGGCGCCGACCCGAAGTGAAAAGTGCAGTTCCAGTAAAGATCTGGTAAGTCCTAGATGAGCGCTCAGGTAATGTTTTTGCATTCGCTCATCTAATGTCTTTGTCTTTTTTCCCCATAGGGGCCGGGGTCCGGAAAATGCCTGGAAGCAGCAAGACCCGAAATGAAATGGGAATGACCCAACAGGTAAGTCTTAGAAGGAAACTGAGCTTTTCCTATTCCCTTCCTTCTCTCACCTTGTGTTCTTGTCTTTTTCTCTCTAGGCTCTGGGAAGTGGCTGCGAATCCGGATGATCGCTGCTGAAGATGGAGGCGCCCAAGAAAGGTGAGTGAAATGCAGCGCTGCAGCGATTGGAGCGAAATGCTTTTAAAAATGATGTCTTCCTTTTCAGGATCGTCGGTGAGATGTCTCCGTGATGCAGGTTTAGCAGGTAAGGCCTTCTTCCTCTCCAATTCTCTTCTTATCACCCTTTGCAGGTGTCCCAGGATGCTGACAGGCGTGGCTGAAGTCCAGAAGCAGGAGCTGACACGGTGAGCGTCCAGCTGCTAGGTGCAGAACAACGCGAAGCACGTGTGGCTGTTCGGGTGGGGTTTAAATAGCTTTGGAAGAAGTTCCAGGTATGTATCCTTCCACCGATCAGGTATGTATCCTTCCCCGACCACACCCGGGTGGAAAGTAGTCCCACAGGTAAAGTAGTCCCATTCAGGCCTCAAGAGGGCCTGGATGTAGCAGCATGGTCTGCATCAGGTAAGTGCACATAAAAACACTTGAACACATGTCCAGCTTTATGAGCCTGGCGCCTAAGGCGCCAGGACTGCGACCAAAGGACCCCAGCTTGGGCCCGCTGGAACTTCCCTGGGGGAATGATGCCTGCCTCTGGGGTTGCTGGGTTGGACCTGGCTCCTTGGAGGTAGGCATCATGACAAGTGTATGGATTTTGGGGGTCTCTTGGATCCATTGGCTGAAGTTCTTTTTTTCACAGTGGATTGGGTGAAAATCTTGGATTCCATGAATTTTAAGTGGCATGGAATGTAGGGAATGAAGTGGGCTCACTTACTCCCATTTTGTAAGAATATGGCTCACTTAACACATCTGGACATCATTGTTGTTCATTGTGGAGGGAACAGTGTTGGGTATATTACCAGAATTTCATTGCAGTTTGCAATGAAGGATACATTTGGAAAGTTGAAGGAAATGTTTCCAAATGCGAACATTATGTTTTCTCACATTGCTCAGAGACAAATGTGTATGCGTTCAAATTTATTTTGTCCGCAAATGGAACAAGGCGCAATGTGACTAAAGCTGTGTGTACTTTTTTGTGAGATGTTGGCATGACATCTTATCTTAATGAGAATATTACATTTGATATTGTCAACATCTTCAGAGATGGGAAATCATATTTTTCTGGAAAATGTCCAAATTGTATTAAAGCAGTTTTTGTGAACACATAAAGTATGGATTCAACACTTTTTGTGAAAGTTACAAAAAAGGATTGCATTGTGTAGAATCTTTGTTGGTTTAGTATATAAAACAAAATAATCAAAACAATATTTGAAAGTAAAAAATGAAAAAAAGATTATTTTAAGAGCCATCATTTGAGCACGAAAAAGAATTTGAATGATCTCCATTTCCCCACCCCACACTTTCCAGATTTCCATGGACTACCACGCTGTCCGCGGACAATGCAGGCTGCAAAGGGGCCTGTACACTGTTTTCTTACTTCTATTTTTTAACTGTGAAAGTTGGCTCCTAAAGGAACCGTTTTTTTTCTTCTTTTTTTGGGTTTTGTATTTTTTGTGTGCTTTTTTGTGTTTTTTTCCATGAAAGTTAAGCTAAATTGGGGGAGGAAAGGGAGGGAAGGGGCACCAACCACAAAGACGGAGGGGCAGGTGGACAGAGGGAGATTTGTGGCAGGCCTTACAGTGTTTCTCATGCTCCTTGACCATGGCCTCAAAAGCACTCCGAAACTGCTCCCCCTGCAGATTGATGCATCGTAGTACGTATATAGTACTGTGACCCTCAAAAGGTAAGGGTCAACAGTGTTCTGTATGGCCTGCAAGACGGTTGGTGGGACCTCTGCCCCAAAAGAGTATCCTCTGTGGCAGCAGGAGCAGTTGAAGAAGATGGGGTAAAGGGTGTCAACTTACTTTTCCCTGAGAAAGGTACCACCTTCCACAGAGCACCAGCATGGTTAGATTTGATGTGGCACCCCATGGAGGTTGTCAAATAGGAATACAACTCAGGTTTTCCATGACTGAGTACAACTTTGCACTCGGTGCATCTGACTTTGGCTGCACAAGCCTTTGGGACCTCCCCATTGATGGTGAAAAACTGCCTCACCCAGGACTCACTCCAAGTCGCAAATATGCCTGGGAAAGTTGTACAAAGTTGCCAGATCAACAAAGATATTATTTAGGAGCTCTAGAAGGGTACACTTTCAACTTAAAACACCCTAGACTGGCCAAAAATGCAGTTTTAAACTATCCGCGCAGCTTAAACACCATTTGCAGTCAGGCATCATGGTGCACGGGTGCGGTCACATGATAACGTCTGAGGATGTACGTGGTCAGGACAGCGGTCCGCACACACCCATCGGGCAGGAATCACAGTGTGCATGCGCGTGGGTGTCCGTAGAACATGCACAGTCTGCGGACTAATTTAAAGTGCGTCATGTGAAACCTGACATATACAGAAAACACACACTATCCGGCGGCACCTCCATTTTGAGACCACCTGCCCCGGACAGTCGGGGGTGTCTGTCCTGAAAATGGAGGTGCCCCTGGACAGTCATATAATTTGCAGATTCATAATTGGGCTTTTAAAAAAAATCACACAATAATAAACAACACATTTATAGCATAGAAAATGTCTTTATTTCTGAAAGGGATGGCGTATCAAAATGGGAAACATAAATGGGAAGATTAGACATTTCTGTACAATAATGATCAGGGGAGGGATGGAGGGAGGTTTCATCAAAGCGACTTTGATTTAAATTTTGGCAATTTGATGTGGATGATTGATGGGGAAAATGGGACGGATGCAAGAAAAACAGTGATAGGGAATATTTTTCAGGGGTCATTCCGAGGTTGGTGCTAAGGGAAAAACGATGCCGGTAAAGGAATATCGGCATCGATTACCGCTACAGGATATTCTGACCAACCCGACCGATATTAACGGCACCGTAAAGTACAATGCTGTTAATAGTGGTCGGGGGGCGCGTGCGCGACCCACCCTGCCGACATTAGCGGCATGCCATAAACCGGAGTAGATCCCAAGTGAAGCAGACATGCAAATAACAGCCTCATGAAGGCAGAAAAAGTGCTTACCGGTATGCCGTAAATACCAGCAACGCTGACCTACCGTAAAATGCCCTGAGCAGTGTTCCCAACTGCCACAGTTGCACACAATCAGCACAGGTGGAGGCAACGGAGTCAGGCCCACTACAAATGGAGCATACCCACACACCCCATCCCCTACCACACCAAGATGATTCCAATAGTATTAGCAATACTGGAGTTGGAGGACTTGCTTGCATTGCTACAACATCAACAACAACAACAGCGGCCACTACAGAGGAGACGCAGGAGAAGAAGGAGGGTGAGACAGGCCCAGCATGCCCCACCAGTGCAGCCACCGTTACCATGCCGGCAGCCCCCAATCCCTCGCATCAGAGCCAGTCCTTTCAACTTAACCCCTGAGCAGATCCACACCCTGTACCGTCTGGACCAGGACACCATCACCACCATAGTGGACCTGGTACACGACAACATAGTGAGCCTCATTGAAATACGCACCGCCATTCCCCCTCTACTGACGGTAGTGTCTGTGCTCCAATTCCTTGCCACAGGCACCTACCGCACACAGTGGGGCACATGCATGGCATATCGCAACCCTTATTTTCCCGGATTCTGAACCAAGTGCTGGAGGCCCTCCTCAAGCACACAAGGGACTAGATATCCTTGCCACGGATTCCCCAAGAGATATTTGATACAAAATGTGTCCTTCCATGCACTGGCAGGCTTGCCAAATTGTGTAGGTGCCCTCGACTGCACCCACATGGAGTTGGTGGTCCCGCATGCCATGGAGGTGGTGTACCGCAACCGCAAGCTATACCACTCCGTCAATGTGCAGATGGTATGCAACGCCAGCAAGATGATCACACATTGTTGTGCTCGATATCCAGGATCAACTCATGACTCTTTGGTCCTGCAGAACTCCACGCTACAACGCTTCATGGAGCGACATGCTGGACCACGTGCCTGGCTGCTTGGTAAGTAGCAGGACTGGCACATGGCATTGAAATGGGGGGAGAGATGCACACACCACCATGCAGCCAATGTTGGTGTGACTGCACGATGTGTACATCACCGAACACTGTGCCCCAAACCATCACAACCCGTACATGACACCCAAATCCGATATGAATGAAGTAGGGTCGACACCTATCACTACATGACTAACAGGAAATCACCCCACATCCCACAACACGTGCACCACACATCAGCAACCCTCACCCTCCGTAACGCCATCCTGCACCATGCAGTGCATATGCACCATGTTGCTGTCTCCAGCATATCATCACACAGGACAAGCATCCTTGTGATTGCATCAAACTGAACCTACTAAGGAATCCACTGTTGGCACAGGGCCGGCACACTGACAGGAGTGCTGCATGTCGCCATGGGAATGATCAATGGTGATTGCCCAATATTGCACAGACTACTGCCAACTCTCCCTCTAAGTAAATCTCACAGGACACAACCCTCACCAATTTGACACTGACACAGCTGTATGCATACACGATGCATGTGCAACAAGACGTCAGTGCACACCATGTATCACCTTGAAGATGCAACCCACACCATTAGTCCATGGCACAGGACACATTGAGGGACAGAAAATGGCGTCATTGCATCCAGGGACATGTGCATGTGGGCAACGATAACCTGCAGGCATGTGTGACTAGTACAGCTGTCCATCATGATTTACCTAACATTTCCCTTAATGTCCCTCTCATGCAGGTGATAGTGGCTATCCCTTGAAGCCATGGCTCCTCACCCCTGTCTGAAACCCACAGAACAGGCACGATTTCGCTGCCTCAGCCGGTCGGGTGGGGCACTCCTCTACAGGCATGAGAAGGTGGCCAAGATCATCATGGCATGTGTAATGCTGCACAATATGTGCATCCGCCGGAATGTGCCCCTGCCCCCTAACATTGAACTGCTACCACCTGATGATGATGAAGGGGAAGAAGAAGATGTGGCAGGACATCATCACGGTGCCGATGCACGGGAGGGACGTGCTGTGTGCCAGTCAGTGATTGCACAATATTTCTGACACATGTCAGCAGAGGGTGACATGATGGTTGGACAGAGGGCACTGGGTGTGTGGGTACATGTGAACTATGCACTGTAAATGATTAAATGGCACATGCGCAATGATGAATGTCCACTCAGGTCTTCTTTTTCACAGAACCGGTGTATTGAATGTAACAATATAAATGTAAGTGACAAAACCCTCCACCACCCTCACCCCCCTCCCCCTCCCACCACAACTCCCCCACACATCCTCACCCCCTCTCCCTCCCCCACAACACACCCTCACCCCCTCTCCCCACAACTCCCCCACACACCCTCACCCCTCATCCACTCCCCCCACAACTCCCCCACACAAGTCTCATTGAGTCCCCAAAGCCTACATGAGGCTGCCATAACTTTCACTTGGCACTCCCTGACCCAGGGGGCGGCATGTCTTGTCGGTGCTGTGCATGGGCTGACCTGCGGAGCGAGCTCATTTGTGTGGAACTGCAGGACGACAGTGTGGCCGCCTGCTGAGGTTGTGTGGCGAGATGCCCTGCCTACATGGCATCCGCGATGTGCCCTAGCACCTGCCGGAGGGCAGAGATCTCCTCGCAGAGGCGGCTGGTGTTGTCCGAGAAGGATGTCACCATGGAGGCAGTGCTGTCGGTAAGGACCGGCCTAGTGCAGCTAACTCCGTACGCTACTCCTCTCTGGCCTGACGGTTGTCCTGTACAAACTCACGAACAAGTGCAGTGAGCAGGTCAGCCTGCTTTGGCCCTGTGGGTGCACCTGTGGATGTGCTGGGAACCTGGCTGTCATGCCCAGCCTGCTCAGCCTCCCCGACACTGAACACTGGACTGAGATGTCCCTGGGTGTGGTCATGGCCGGACTGATCTGGGGTGGTGGCGTTCCCAGTATCGATCGATGATACTTGGGGGGGATGCAAGTTGGGTTGGGGTATGGACCACATCCATTATATCGTCCTCCATTGTGCCCCAGATGTCCTCCTGGGTGTCATCCACTGTCAGGGGTGCCGTGTCTGCCACCTCCCCAGCCAAACTAGACTCCTCAGAATGGGGTGTCTCACATCTGTCTCCAGGCTGAACAGTGGGTGGAGGTGGTGGTGGTGATGTGCCCTCCACGGGTCTTGGTGGCACAGGTGCAATGTCTACCTGTGGGGGCTTGGATGCTGGGACACGGCACCCCCTGGCTTGTCCCCTGGAGGTTGACGGCCGGTTCCTGTCCTCCTGGGACCTCTTCCAGGGTGTGGCCTGTGCAGGGGTAGCGTCCTACCCATCGCTGTCATGGTCACTGCCTGTGGGGTGGAAGAGAGGGACGGCATTAGTGATGTTTTGATAGGCATCATACAAACATTGGGACAATTGTTCATCCACACAATTGGGGGTAATAGGCATTTGTGTTTGGAAGGGCACGTCATTTGATACATGGGTGGTAAATGCAGGCATATGTCAGCTGCACTCATGTTGGCCAGGAACAGTGCTTACTGACATGCATACTATTTTGGTCATGCATGCTGTGTGCCTCATGGAATTTCCTACTTTGTGTGCTATGTGTCATGTACGATATTGCCTTGCACTAGGCTTCAGCATGTGTCTATGATGCATCGGCCTACTTTACGGGGAGTGTGTGTGTGTGGGCGACCATGGCGTGAGTCTTCCGCCTGACATTGGGGTTGACTTTCATCAGATTTGGCATAGCAGTGTTTACTTTGGACACTCACCTCCATCGCACGATGTTGTGGTGCCACACTCCATCTTGCCTACACCTTCGATGGATTCCGTCCCAATCATGCCTGCGCATATGTCCTCCCACGGGGTGAGCTTTATAGAGGAACTAGGTCCTCCTCCTGTTCCCATGGCCTGGCTGCGATTGACGGATAGTATGTTGCGCACCCTTAGGCTCAGGTCGTCCCATCGCTTACGGCAGTCTTTCACTGTGCGTGGTGTGTTGCCCACAGCACTAACCTTCTGGGCAACAAGTGCCCAGATCTCTTTTTTCTGTAGCACTGCCTCTCTCCTCTTGTTGCTGGAGAAGACTGTGCCTGCATGCTCGTGCAATGTGTCCACGAGCATCTGGAGCTCGTCCTCATTAAATCGTTCCTTTCTCAGGCAGGCAGCTCCCTTCTTCAGGGCCTTAGGCATTTTGGTCTTGTAGTAGGAAGTTTTCTGATGATCAGCAGTGTCCCAGGGGTCCTGTGTGCTGAGGATGGCAATGGATTGTGTTTTTAAAGATGGCCGCCGTGCTCCTTCCCGTTCCTGTGCGATGACGCTATTTCCGGTTCCGCTTATTAGCGGTGACCGCTAATTACGGTCACCGCTATTGCCGCATTGGACTATGTTGGTAGTGTTATCTGTACTACGCTTGATGTCGGTAAGGGCTTTTTTGGGGCCTTTTGCGGCATGGCGCTAGATACTTTACTGGCATGGCGTAAAGCTTGTGCCCGCGAAGTCTTAATAGTCCTCTATTAGCGGACTGGTGCCAGCACGGACACTCTATTTGCGCCATGCCGGTAAAGGACATTACTTACCTCCAAACTCGGAATGACCATGATGTTTGACATATTGGGCCTCATTCTGAGGTGGGCACAAAGGGATACCGGGCACCGGTAATGACACCGGTGCCGGTAATCCCTTTGCGCCCTGTTCCGAGGTCCCTTAGCGGGTCCCTCCCTTAACGCCTGATTTTGCCAGGCGTTATGGACGGGACCCATTAAGGGATACCGGGGTCAATAACGGTACCGCAATTTGCAGTACCGTTATTGACGCCTTCCCCTTTCCCATTGAGCCATATGGGGGCTCAAATGGGAATGGGGAGTGGCTTTTACAATGAGGACTTACCGGTCCTGTGATTCCTGGGATTGTGTATAATTAAATTGGGGTATTGTTTCTTCATGAAAACTAAGTACTGTAAGAAAAAGATAAATTATTATTTCAGAGATGTCTGTAGAAATTACATTATTTGTTTATATTAAAAGATGTATTGTATACCATTAGAGATGTTATCATCACTCATTTCTTCTTTTGGGAAGTTCTCCTCTAACCAATCAAGTGTGTTTGCCATTTCTGTGAAAATGAAAAAATAGTGCTTTTTCCGTATAAGAAATGTTTACATAATGAATCATAATAATAAAGAAAGAAATACAGTGTTCTTACTGTTTGGTGAGAGATTGTTTTAGAATAAGTGCTTGGTGTATGTCAGTCTCTATGAACAGTTGTATTGAAGTGATAATATGAGGTGTACAGTTATGGTTTATGCTTGGTGCATTCTATTATATTGCGTGTTATAAATAAAAAATAATTTGTACATTTTCAAGAAATCATCATTACAAAAATGTATATTTGGGTGCAGTAAATATAAGTAAAGTTGTTTTATGTATATGTGTTTGTTGGTTGATGGGTAGAATATTTTCACTTCTACCCTGTGCTTCTGGGATTTGTGAATGCTACCTTCTGTCCACAGGCTACCGTGCTGTCTGCGGACTCTACAGCTGCTAGATTGGGGATGAGTACAATATGAGGAACTTGTACTAAATTAAGGGTGCACTGATAAAAGTCTATGAAATTCAGTGAACAAACTTTGTTAAAGGGACATTGTGGTTAAGTTGCACTAATAAAAACCAATGAAATTCAGTGAAAAATAGTTTTTAAAGGGACGTTATGATTACAAGTAAAACCGAAACCCCACAGAAATTGCCCCCAGCTTGTGCCCTATATTGTAACCAATTGACCATAAGGCAGCAATGAGGGCAGATTGGAGACTTCTGTCATCAATGTTGTCCAGGCAAATGTCTCTTTGCACTTTTTCATCATGAACTGTTTCATCAGATTTGCTTCTTTGTGTGCCTCACAGGCCTTCTCCACGGAAGCCTCCTTCATGTTGATGGCTGTCTTCAGGTTTTGCTCCAACTGCTTTAAAACCTTGGCTCGTGGATCCATGTCCCCTTGTGACCTGCTGTTGCTGGACAACCTTAATTGCTTCAACCATGTGTAAATAGTCAGCCAAGGATTCAGCAAGTGCTGGGCTTCTTGAAGACAACATGGATTTGTGATTCATTATCTTCGCACTACATCCCACTACCTTACTTGGGGACTTGTACGTAGATAGGATGGTTGTAGCAGACACTAATGGAGGGTGGGAAGCAAGTACTGTAGATTAGAGGGGGTCATGGGGTCTTGTTTCTCCTCTGATGTCGCCTCTGCTGTCATCATCATAGCAGATGAGCCAGTACCCAGTCCCAATAATGCACTTTAGGAGTGTTCAAATGTCTACCAAAGTCACCCACATACATCTGTGGGTTACCTTTTTAAAAGTCTGGTGTCCCTGAACATTCACAATCCTTTCTTAGTCCCCTGATACTCCTTTCTCACATTTTACTGCCAAGGAATGCTCACTGCATGAAGATTGGCTCTGCATGTTTTCATATGTCAATTTCTAGAACAGTTGGTTGCCCACTCTAGCACCAGGAAACCATTACTAGTGTGCACAGATAGGAATATTTTCTGTTTTTAGCATAAGCTGATTGCTTGTGCTGGACATGGAAAAAAAATGTCTATTTCTAAAGTGGCCAGCACTTCTCCCATTGAAAATGCAGTGATCTGAACTAATTTCTCTGGTGCTGAAATTAATAAAGTTCAATTAGACTGGGGCACAAAGATATGTTATGTGGTCTTGTGGCGCGCACTGTTGCCAATTGCATAGTCTCTTGGCACTCTGGTGGATCTGCAATGGAAGGATGGTTGGGGTTGTTGTTTGTGAGATTGAGAGGGAGAAGAGCAAGAGAGATTTGATGTGCTGTTGGCAGTTTCAGTTCTGAAAAGATAGCCACTGAGAATTGGTGCGTTTCTGGTTGGTAGCCATCATGTGGTGTTGGGGTATGATTGAGCATGAGCGCTTTGCCTGTGCTTGTTATTCGTTTCATGTTGGGTGTTGTGAAGTGAGTTTGGTCTGTGGTGCGGTAGAGGTAGGGTTATGTTTAGTTTAGAGTTTGAGGGTGAGTATGCAGAATATTGAGTTTTTAGTACAGTAAGTTAAGTAGAACACATTTCATACCCCCAAAAGTCCATCCAAGTACAACACATTTAAGCTCCCATAATCCATCGAAGTGTGACATATTTCGTACCCCCAAAATCCATCTAAGTGCTGCACCTAGATAACTTCCAACAGTTCTATTGGGGGTGAAGCTGGTAATCTACAGTGTTATAAAATGAAGGTGGTAATGTAAAAGTGTGACACATGGCTAATCGTCACAATACTTTCTTGGTGTGACACAAGGCTAATCTTCACAATTCTCGCTAAATGTGACCCATGGCTAATCTTCACAGTTCTTTCTAAATTTGACGCATTGCTAATCTTCACAATACTTTCTTGGTGTGACACATGGCAAATCTTCACAATTCTCTCTAAACGTGACGCATGGCTAATTTTCATAATTCCATTTAAATGTGATGCATGGCTAATCTTCACAATTCTTTCTAAATGTGGCACATGACTAATCTTCACAATTCTTTCAGAATGTGACACATGGCTAATCATAATTCTCTCTAAATGTAACGCATGGCTAATCTTCACAATTCTTTCTAAATGTGATGCATGGCTAATCTTCACAATTCTTTCTAAATGTGGCACATGACTAATCTTCACAATTCTTTCAGAATGTGACACATGGCTAATCATAATTCTCTCTAAATGTGACACATGGCTAATCTTCACAATTCTTTCTAAATGTGACGCATGGCTGATCTTCACAATTCTTTCAGAATGTGACGCATGGCTAATCTTCAAAATTATTTCTAAATGTGACGCATGGCTGATCTTCACAATTCTTTCAGAATGTGACACATGGATAGTCCTCACAATTCTTTCTAAATGTGATGCATGGCTAATCTTCACATTCTATCTAAATGTGATGTATGGCTTGTGATGCTGGAAATGCCTTTAGGAGGGACAGGGTCTGCTAGTCCTTGTCCTACCACTTCTCTATGTGTGTCTTATCTATGTTTTCTGCCACATAAGGATACCCGTATGGCACCCATGGATGGGGGTAAACCCTTGTACCTCTTATGTGTGTTTTGGGCACCTTTGTGTTGCCCACAGAGCAGGCTATGGCTGGTAGCAGCTATATGCTGATGTGACAGTGGCTCTGATCATTCTCCATTTTTGTGACACCCAGGCCCTGCCATAGGAATAATGGATTCCTGAAGAAAGGCAAGATGGCCACTGTGGCCTCTTGGTTTCTATTGTTTTACCTTATTTCCCAAAGTCATGGGAAGCCCTGACTCTGTCCCTTCCTCCTGACTGGCTGTTGGCTGGAAATACCATATACGGAGCTGGGGCTGCCTCCTGTCAGACTGACTGGGGTCTTGCCAGGGGCATTGTGTTGTGGGTACACCCTTGGGATGTGACCTTTATGAATGGAGTCTGAAGTGAACTTACATTACAACACCACCAACATGGTGTGATTCTTCATGCCCACCTACTGCAGCTCACTGTAATGAAGACTCACAGAATCCCCCTCCTACAGCACACACCAACCTCACACTCCAACATGGAACCAAAATATGGACCCCAATTGAGTACTCCCTGTAATTACGGGCCCACATCATACAATGCCCCACCTACACCTTGCAAGCCCTCTCATCCCCTACTGCGTTCCTGCTGATACTATACTCATTTGGCTTCAGATTGTGCTGCCCATCACCACTCGCAACCTCCAGCAGCCACACAGCCCCTCACATTTGGGGACTGTGAGAAACCTGAAGGTGTCTCCCAAGCTAGACTCTGGGGATCTTTCATCCAGGTGGCCAGGACACGGCCATCGCTATTGGATCCAGTTCCTTGGAGTGGACCAGTGAGAGAGGATCACCTGGATGGGGGGGCCCTTGGAGAGTCGGAGTGAGACAGTGACAGGTGAGAAGAGGTATTCACCTTCTTTCAAAACCTTTTCCCCATCTTACCATGTAGGATATTCCAAAACATTGCCCCCCTTTCCCAACACGAACACTTTCACACAACATGGAAGACAACGGACTAACACCAGAGCCGTTTACCTGACTTGTCCCAATACAAGGGTCAGGCAAAGTCAGGCAATCACACACACCTGACAGCACTTTCCCTTCCCCACAAGGATAAAAGGTGGAGCACAAGAGCAGAAGACAAGCAAGGCAGAAAGCACGTCAGAGCTATCTCAGCATGGCAGTTCAAGAGGAGGCAAAAGACAGTGAATACCGAGGGGGTGACAAGGAGAGAAGTAACCTTTCGCTTTCCGATCAATGCCCATGAAACCTCCGCAGATGGCAACATAAGACTGTGAACAATAGTCAGCGTGTGTTGCAGCAGATGTCTACGGTACGCGAGACCCTCCTCGGCTGATAACCAAGACAGTGAAGGATGCTGTCCTCGTTGGAACCAACCTTGACTCCAAGGATTAAAAAAGGCAAGCGGTTCATCACAGCCGGTGAATTGAGGGGAGAATCGATAAGAAACCAAACTGTGTTGAACGAAAACCAGCAACAGAGGAGGCAGGTACCACATGGGTGCTCAGGCAGGAAACTCTGGGTGATTACCCGATGGTAGAAACTACCAGAAACAGAAGCCCTTGGGAAGAGGCAACAAGAGGTCAAAGTGGTCATACAGAGGTCTTGTAAAATCCTCTTTACAGTCAAAAGTCTTTGACCTACAGATGATTGAGAAGGTAAGGGAAATGAATCCCACTTGGTGAAATGAGCGCATGAAGAGTGTGTTGTAAGAGTTGGTGAGAGTGAACCTGACAGAAGGAAGCCGACAATCAGGAACGAAGCCTGAAGTGCTGTTTAAAGAGACATTAAGACTTGTGAAAAAGTATTGGAAGACCAGGGGAAGTGAATTGACCCCCTTGTCAAGTGGGTCCGAGACCAGTCGAGGCTGATCCAGGGGTGAAAATCCAGCACCTAAAGTTAATTGAGAAAGGAACTGTTCAATTGATTGGATGAATATGATACGTGAGGGGTCGGCGCCTAGCAGAGGGTAACCCAGGTGTGAAGCCATCACCCAACATGAACTGTGGAAAATAACTTTTTGCTTGTTGGATACATCAGGCCTTGAAGGCAAGAGACTTTTTAATGAAAAGAGACTTTACCATCGAAGAACGTGATAGCTGGAACTGAACTGTTGGCTCGCGCTGAGAAAACTCGAGCGTGTGCCGTGCTCCAAGGTCACAACTTGTCCCGTGCTGAAAATGTGGGGAAGGGAGACCCCTGGCAATCACATCCTGACTTATGATTTGAGAACACTTCTTTCATTATTGAAACCCTACCCCACACATTTCTGTAATTAGTTCTAAGGACTTGGCAATACATTTCTGTTAGTATAGGCCCTTTTATTTTGACACAACGCCACTAGGACTGCCTTATTTTACATTTGATGGTCAACGCTTGTTCCCATCTTAGATTTATGTTTAGGTCAGATGCTTTTCCACCCTGCATTCATTGTTCAATGAACACCTGAACCCATCGACATGGGTTCTTTAAGACGAGGCAGCTATACTTAGAGATGGATGAGGATACAGAACGTACTCATACATCATACATCAATAATCTAACTGACTCAGGAAGTTATCAAAACCTAGTACTGTTTCATTTGCAATTATCTTAAACAGGGAGTTACAATGGACATCAACTGACGTAGCAAAGAATCTCAGTGAATTTCATAAAAAACACAACTTCTATTGTCAAAACCTGTCATCAGTAATATCACACTACGTGGCAAACTACAAAAACCTACTTGGGAATGTGATAGGCTTATAGGGAACAACTAGGTATATTTTCCATACTGATGGGGGTTGTGATTGGGTTTCTTACATAAAGTGGACAACTAAGCCCTCCTCTATTGCAAGTCTTCTTCATTGTCATAAAATACACAATGTTCCATTGGTTACACAAACTATAGGGCTCTCTGTTACATGACCCTCTATAATTGGTTGGCACACTTGTACTCCCGTGCAATATTCCACATGCTAGCAGCATGCAGGCTGGTACCCCAGGTGCCTGGGGGCTGGTCTTAACCATAGCTTCCCGCCCAATTATCCTGACCTATATTATCACTCTTGCAGTCTGGCATTCAATTAAGGCTTTGGACTTGGCCTTGCAGAAGCTCTCTGTGCCTGAGAATAAAAGGGAGTAGAGCATGGTTTTACCTTCTGGTTTCGGTGTAGCTCGACTATTATTAAATCATGAACTTTTGACGCCTTCAGTGTTTTTTCATTTCACCTCGAACAGAAGTTTGTTTCTTTCTCACGTTCATGTAGCTACTTGACAGACAACCAGGCTCACTGTGGAATTGACTCTTGGTGCTGGGCAAGCCAGCCTTTCTTGGATTCTCCTTCACCATTAGCTATTTTCCAACTGCGCCACACTGAAACCCTTTCCATTCATGGGGTTCAACCTTTACTAAAGTGCATCGTGGAACATCCAGGTTCTATACATTCCTATATATATATATATATATATATATATATATATATATATATATATATATATATATATATATATATATATATATATATACATTGGCCCATCACCGCAATCTATTCCCTATGTAGCCAGCCTCAAGATTACTTTGTCTACTTGCATTACTGCATCTGTACAAGTGTAAAATTACTTTGCCTTTTCTTCAGCATTTCTTTGCATGAGCATCTTCATTTCGAGCCCGAGATATTGCTCATCTTTGACACCTCCTCTTCAGATCTTATAGAATGTCTATGTTCTTTTATCATTCGTCTTTCCTGGGTGCGTCAGTGCTACTTTTCATGATGTCACCAGTCCTCTTCCTCCATCCATTTTCACACTTTTTCCGGGGCTCTGTCCAGAAGACCATCATATCTTTGTGAATGCATGTAGGGTTTTCTCAGTGGATACCTTGTTTAAAGAATTATTTGCAGTACAGGCATCCTCATTAGTACTCCATGTGTCTCAATTTCCAGTTCCCAACATATAGGTAACATGGGGGCGTGGTTTCTGGTAGGGGCTTTTGACTCTTCCTCTACACTCCTCCCTCTGGACGATTCAGATTCATCGCCCACTCTCTCCTCAATCTTCACATCAAAACATCTGTGATGATTAATATGTACAAATCGTGCCAAATACAGCTTGAAATAAAGAATGAAGGGTACTGACCTGAACCAGAGACAGCAGCGTCATGAGAGGAGAGTGCCCCTGGTTACCCTGTCCCCTTGCTCCCGGAACAGGTTCACGGAAACCGAACTTCCAGGGAAAACCCTCTGGGGAAGAAAACCCTGTGACACTTCTATGAGTGGCTTCAGAGTTCTTATGGCAGCAGTAGCACAGAGAATTTTCAGATGCTGTAGATTCCTGGAGATTCAGTCACAATGTCCCACATACTGTAGAGGGTAGAAGACAGGAGTTTACCAAAATGAAAGCAGAGAAATTCAAGGAATGTAGTTCCATAAAGTGCGTTTACCTTAGCTGATTTTTGTGTGTGTAACCAGAGGAGCCGAAGTGAAACTGAAGAGGGAACTGAGAGGGCGTAATTCTGAAGAGAAAGGATTAATAAATTATGTGCTGTACGTGTATGCCATTAAAAAGGAAGGGCTCTACTAACCTGTTGCTAAGCAACGAGGGAATTTAGCTGTTATGGCAGTAGACTGAAGACCTTGAGGGTTCGTGAAGTCTGTTCCGCGATATGCGGGAAGGTGTAGAGGGCAAGAGAATTCAGATCTTGCCCTTTTTCCTGAGGTACGCCGGGCGTCTGCAGATGAAACACCAAAAGCGTTACAAAATCCCAATCGTAGGACCTTACCGTTACTATGGCAACATAACAAAGCGTTCCTACCCGGAACAATGCCAAATACAGCTGGGAGTCAGGAAAGTTGTAAATCGTAGACAGCGGGGGCACATTCTGGTAGCATGCAGGGCGTCTGTGGATTAGAAACAAAATAATGTCAGAGGTTCCTGATCACGCGTTCGGGTTGTAATGATGGCAATACAAGGAATCAGTCCTACCCGGGAGAAAGACAAACACCCCTGGGAATCAGGAAGGTATGCAAAGCGTCCATGGGGGAGTGTAAGCTCTATGATGGAGAAATGATATGAATGCTTTACACCGAAAAAGACATACAAAGGTTAGGTAAGAATAGGACAGAAAGGATAGCACTCACACGTGTTCGCTAGGTAAAATAGCAATGCATAATGCTGCAGTCTGATACTCCTCTTGAGCAGGACCTGTGGAAGTGGGAGGAGCCAAGGTACCTGGTGAATCCAAAGAGACTGCAACACTACAGCAGGTAGCAGGCACCATCTTGGGAGTCCCTCTCCCTATACAACCGACCTTTGCCACCTATTCCATAGGGACCAACAGAATCTGTGGCACATGACAACATCCTCGTCTGAAGAAATGCTTCTTTGGGGTCCATATCTTTATGACTCCTTTCAGGCATCATGCTGACTTCACATGCTCATCAACACTCCAGGTCATACGACTGCATTGCCCATTGGGGCCGCAGTAAACCTATCTTCCCACATATTACTTGTGGTTCTTCGGAAACAGGAACTTCGTTCCTACAGGTGCTTGAATGCTGGCCTTTACGTAGTCTCTGATTTCTTGATCTGTCAGCTCTTTAGGTCCGAATCCTGATTCAAAATCAATCAGGAACTTCATTCCTATTGCTTTCTTTGCAGTCTTCTTGCATTGTGTGGTTATTATCCTGATCACACAGAATCCAAACATGATCATTACCAACAGGGCTCCAAAGAACTTGAAAATGTTCACCATCCATTGTGAAATCCATGAGAAAATTGACACGAACCAGCTGTCATCAGCAATGTCTACCATTTCGTTTTCCATTTTGATGTGTAGGTTTGTCAGCATCGTTATGGCCTCTGTCAAGGTGCCATTCTCGTCATCATGAGAAGGTATGAATGTGCAACATGAATCTCCTATTTTGGCACAAACACCTCCATCCATAGCTCTAATCATATCCAAGACATATCTGTTCTGTAGAGTCATCAGTCGAATGGCTCTTAGCTCCTACTTGATAGAATTAAATCCCTTTATGGTGGTGTTGATCGTCTGCAGAAGCTCACATTTGGTTATTTGTAACCACTTGGTATCCGCCATCATCTGGATCCCAGGCATAAAGGTAGTAGTGAACACTGAAGAAGTCTTGCTGAACAATCTGTGTTCATATGGAATGGCATCAAAGGCTTCTATCGATTTGGCTGAGAAATAATTTTCTCTCTTCATTCGATTCAGGAGTTCAGCAGATCTCTTTTCCTCAGGTGAGCATCTGCTTTTGGGAACTCGCCAATGTTCAAGTCACTCTTTGGAATTACCAATGCTGGAACATAAACAATCACGATGGAACATAGTCCTCCCTAGTCTTTAGGCAGCTTCATGTATGCTCTGGATCCGCAGGCCCAATAGTGATCCATTATCACTACTGTCCCGTCTTTCATTCCTGCTACATCAAAGATTCAACCACACTGTTGATTCCCTCTGACTTTTCTTGTGCCATTATTTCTGAAACACAGTTCTGCACTGGCCAAAGGCACTATCTGCAATGGGCCTCATTTGTCTTTGACACACATCAGAAGCTTTGCAAGTCTCAGCCAGAGAGGTTTGCAGCCATTTTCCACTTGTTAAATAACTGGCCTGTGATGACCAGTTACTGCCACAGCTCTGCACACGACTATACCTTCTTCCCAGCTGTCCGTAGAAAGTACTATTCCCCAGATTCGCATCTGGCCTCTTTCTTTGCAGCTTCAAAGTTCCTCATCAGTTTTCCTTTGGCAGTTGTCTTCCTGTTTATCCAGCTCCCTTCATGCCTGGTTGTTCATATCTTATCACATGATTTCTGGTGTGTGCTCTTTCTCTTGTCTTTAAGTCTTGAACATAGTAATCTTCATCTGGGGCTGACCATACGGTCACCCATACCAAGGATGCTGTTTCACCCTGGAACTGATCTCTTGTATGACAGAGTGCAAGGTGAACGAGGCAATGAGCTGTTTGAACATCTATTTCAATAGCTATGACAATTTTAGACTTTCCCATAGCATAAGGCAGGGTGCACATACATAGCAATACTCCTTAGAAGTCCATTTTCCCACTTCTTTCATGTGCTGATACCACATGTTGTTCCCTAAATGTGCTGTACTGTCAAAATAATCATTTAATTCATAACCATCCTCCCTTGCAATTATCGTAGGTCTCTTTCTTGATGAGCTCATATAAGCAACTCTTGAAACACATCAGTTTACATTCTTCCTATTGGGAGAATCATAGGGACACTTGTCAGAGAAATTGGTGCCTTCACATGTGCTACTGGAGTAGGAACAATCATATACAGTCTTGGCCTTCTTACAGTGTCTAGTTCTGCAAATGTAACTGGAGTGGGAAGGTTTAATGCAACTCTTTCAATAGAAACAGAAAAACGATAATGGATGCTGAACAGGCATAGATTATGCACCGATACATTAGGCTCCACCATTGATGTCTCTCCACACGTCGTTGACTCTGCTCACTTTCTGGAACAGCAATATGCTCTATAGACTACATGATTGCCTGTAATGACTTTTAAGGAAGGAAAAACTTGTTTTATTCAGGCAATCTTGTTAGATGCTCTGATAGTTGTTGAATTTGCTCTATGATCTCCACAAGTAATCGACTGAATGCTGGACGATTTATAGAATATTGCATAAACACATAGGTCTTAGTGTTTCTCCAAAGAAGATAAGGGTGTACTTGAAGCAAATAGTAAAAGATTTGTGGGCCTCGTCATTAGATAGGACCATCTGCGAGTCCGGAAAGATGTTTAGGTAACTGTCTGATCTGCTCTATAATTGCTGCCAATAATCGTCTAATCGTTGGGCCATTTTTAGGATCTTGGACAACAGTATGTATAACAGTGCTCCTCCCAACAAGACCAGGGTAAGCTCTGAGTATAAATATGAAGACAGCAAGAAGCAGTCTGTGTATGGCAACATCTGATAGCACCATGGGCATCTCCAAAGATAAACTAATTGATAAAAGTGTCAGGGAACTCCTCCTTCTTACATTCGTCGAACAGAAAGTCTAAATCAGGCATTTTTCGTTTACTCCAGCACTCCAAAGTCCAATGTTAGAAATAACCTGTGGCTCAAGAAAGGTAACTTTCTCACTCCTTGCTAGCAGCTACAAAGAGTGCTTCTGGGGAGCCACAGTCCAAATATACATTTTTATCTGTTTACTCGACAGTGTTTGCATCCCTCTTGCTTGTCATCGATCGAGTCTGCACGTGCTCAACTTCTTCTCCTTGACTTGCTTTAAAATGGGTTTGGGGTGCGTCAGCCTCTCTAGCATAGATTTTCACATCTCCTAGGTGTATCTAAGCTCATCTCCCTAGGACCTTGACTGCTGACGGACGACAACGAAAGGGCAGCTAAATCTGGGCTTGTGACACTTTCTTGTGAAATTCCTTATTTGAACCTTATCTCCAGAAAATAATCTAGATACTCATAGTCTTTCAGGTCTGGTTGCTGTATGGTCTTCATCTGTGTTCTGAGATTGACACCCCGTCTGCTTGAATTGATCTGAAATGACAAGTATACTAGCGGTGATGCATGTTAAGTACTCACGTAATTAATTTCCTAACAATTCTGCAGTTGTCTGGGCATCACTCCTAGTCCTCGATGGAGGACTCACAGGCATTCTCGTTCGCCTCCCTGTGACTAGTTCGTGGGGTGTGAGGTGGTTGTCAGAGGGGGCCTGATTTCTTAATGCATATAATGCAAGGGGCAGGCAATACAGCCACCCATTCTTCAGGGTCAGTTTCAACTTTGCTATTCTCTCCTTGAGCAGATGGTTGAGTCTCTCACATACACCATTTGCTTGCGGGTGATAAGCAGAAGAAACTTGTGTTTAATGCTAAGCAATAAGCTAATCTGTTCACATACCTAATTCACAAAATGGGGGCCATTTTCTGATCTCAACACCTCACATACTCCCCATCTAGGAAATACTTCTGAGACTAAGAACTTTGCAGCGCAAGTGGCATCAGGATGTGTGCATGGACCAGCTTCAATCCATCTCGAAAACTCGCACACTACCAGTACCATATATCTATATCCATTGCAAATCTGCAGCATAGCAACATAACCGATATGTAAATTCTGAAAAGGACCATTTGGTTGAGGAATTACTAATATGACTGTTTGCAGCGTTTGCCCAGCAGTAAACCTTGAACTTACGAAGCACGTTACTATATAAAAAGCAACGTGTTCTAACAGGTTTGGTAAAAACCAGTCCTCCGTAATGGTTGCTTCAAGGGCCTAGTGACATGCGCAGGTTAGTGTAGCTGTTCCAACGCCACGCTTAATAAGCCCACAGGCATCACCGGTTTACCAGTGCTGTCTTGTCACCACAGTGCTTTAGAAGGGGTGAAAGAACACCACCTCCGCGTCCACAGGTCTTTCTCTTCCTGTGGAGCTCCACCTTGAACCTCCATTAACTGTGTTCATGACAGATGATTAATGCTTTCATTCACAGCCACTATTACAACCATTTTCTCTTTCACATCAGGAGTATCAAAACTAAAAATATCAGAAAAATATGCAACTCTTTTGGCCTCTTCGTCTGTGGCTTGGTTTCTTTGTAAAATAAAGTCATATCTCTTAGGGCCTCATTACTCGGTAGGCGGTAACCTTGGCGCTATTAGCGCCATGGTTGCCGCCGGTATTTTACCATGTCCGCCTTGGTGGATGGTGGAATTACCACCCTACTCCAAAGTGAGCGGGGGCGGTAATTCCCCATTCACCAAGGCACTTCCCCATTCCCATTTTTGCCCCCATAGGGCATAATGGGAATGGGGAAGGTGCTAATTACGGTACCGCAAATTGCGGTACCGTAATTAGCGCCAAGGTCCCTTTGCAGCACCCTTCTTTAACGGCTGGTAAAACCAGCCGTTAAGGTTGGGTCCCGCAAAGGGAACTCGTAGTAAGGTGGTAAGGGTTTACCGGTAGCGGTGCCCTTACCGGTACCGGTAAACCCTTACCGCCTAACGTGTAATGAGGCCCTTAGTGTGTGTTGCACACTTAACTATTGCGATGGCTACTGGGATTTGTAATGTTGTAGTGTTTTATTAAGCCTGTCCAATAATGCGGCGAGTTGCACTGGAGTGCCAATCGTCTCTGAGGTAGCCTATGCTTTTCCAACATGCTATCCCTGCTTGCACGGTTGACGTCATGTATGTAGCGTCACTGTACACCATAATTTCCTGCCATGCATGATTCTCGAGCGTGACAATATGCACCACCAATTCTGCAGCCTGTGCTGAAAAATGAGACGGTAGTCTCGCACTTGCTACTACTTCAAATTCCCCATTGGGACTGTATCTTACCACAGCTGAGCCTGAATGCGTTTCTCCATCAGTTTGATCGATCTTCGAAGAACCATCAATAAAGAGAACTAGAGTATTTTCCTTCACTCTCGGGATTTCATCATAGAATTCCTTAGTTTGAGCAATCCTGCACTTGCTCATCCACTGCCAGTGGTTCAGCTACAAACGTGGCAGGATTCACCATTTTACACCTGCCTATTTTGATTGCTGGATTTGATATAACCACCTCATAAGCAGAAGCTCTTTGAGATTTGAGATGTCAGTGTACCCTTAGGCTTCTCCAAAACAGCAAACAAAGCATGCTCAACAAATAATGTCATGGAACACCCCATCACTATGCTTGCAGATTTCGCGATAGCGAACGCGGCTGCTGCCAACGATTGTTCACAATGAAAGTCAACCCTCATAACTGATTCCAGAATCCCACTGTAATATGTTAAGGGGTAAAACCAGCCGTTAAGGTCGGGTCCCGCAAAGGGAACTCGTAGTAAGGCGGTAAGGGTTTACCGGTAGCGGTGCCCTTACCGGTACCGGTAAACCCTTACCGCCTAACGTGTAATGAGGCCCTTAGTGTGTGTTGCACACTTAACTATTGCGATGGCTACTGGGATTTGTAATGTTGTAGTGTTTTATTAAGCCTGTCCAATAATGCGGCGAGTTGCACTGGAGTGCCAATCGTCTCTGAGGTAGCCTATGCTTTTCCAACATGCTATCCCTGCTTGCACGGTTGATGTCATGTATGTAGCGTCACTGTACACCATAATTTCCTGCCATGCATGATTCTCAAGCGTGACAATATGCACCACCAATTCTGCAGCCTGTGCTGAAAAATGAGACGATAGTCTCGCACTTGCTACTACTTCAAATTCCCCATTGGGACTGTATTTTACCACAGCTGAGCCTGAATGCGTTTCTCCATCAGTTTGATCGATCTTCGAAGAACCATCAATAAAGAGAACTAGAGTATTTTCCTTCACTCTCGGGATTTCATCATAGAATTCCTTAGTTTGAGCAATCCTGCACTTGCTCATCCACTGCCAGTGGTTCAGCTACAAACGTGGCAGGATTCACCATTTTACACCTGACTATTTTGATTGCTGGATTTGATATAACCACCTCATAAGCAGAAGCTCTTTGAGATTTGAGACGTCAGTGTACCCTTAGGCTTCTCCAAAACAGCAAACAAAGCATGCTCAACAAATAATGTCATGGAACACCCCATCACTATGCTTGCAGATTTCGCGATAGCGAACGCGGCTGCTGCCAACGATTGTTCACAATGAAAGTCAACCCTCATAACTGATTCCAGAATCCCACTGTAATATGTTAAGGGGTTGTACCCCAATGTAGTTCACTGTGTGAGTACTGCTGTCATGACTGTCCCATTTGTGTTTGAGAATAAAAAGAACTCCTCAGAATAATTGGGAATTCCTAAAACTGGAGCTGTGCAAATTGCCTTTTTTAGTTCATCAAACCCTTCCTCCATTTACTCAGTCCATTCAATGTGTTCCTTTTTCACCTGTGCCTTTTCAAGGGCCTCAAACAAAGGTCTTGTGTATTAACTATAATCAAATACCCATGCTCTAACATAATAACATAGTCTTAAAAACGGTTGCATTTGCTTTATTGTGTGTGGTTTTGATGTTTTCAAGATCGCCTTAGCTCTTTCAGGTGTAACTTTCTTTCCTTCATGCGAGATGAACTGTCCTATGTACAACACCTCTTCCTGACAGTGCTGCAATTTCCCTTTATCTACCTTATATCCTTTGCCTGCTAAAATAATCATTATGTGAATCAAGTCTCGTCTGCACTCTTGTTCTGTTATGCTACAGACCAAAATAACATCTACGTATTGCAGCACAACACTGGGCAAATCAAGATTGCTTAGGTCCATCTGCAGGACCCTATTGAAAATTGATCGAGACTCACAGCACCCCTTAGGCAAACATGTACTTTTCAGCTTAGTCTGGCGGAACTTAAATGACGCAAGATCTTGGGAATCTTTATGCAACGTGATTGAGAAAACGCATTTTTCAAATCAACCACAGTAAAATATTGCGCTTCCAGGCGAATGCTGCACAAAATCGTTGCAGGATTTGGAACTTGAGGAAATTCTTCCTCTACAATGGTTTATTGGTATCATATCCTGAATTAAATGCCATGACCCACCCTTTGATTTCTTGATAGGATACACCGCGGTATTACATGGTGACTCTGACGTCAGTAAGATACCTTGTTCCATCATAGCCGATATAGTCTTGAAATTACCCTCATCTGCCTCTCGAGAGATGGGATACTGCCTTGCTCGAAGTAAAATTGATCCTGGTTTCAACTTAATTTGAAATTCTCCCACCCCTTTTAACCCCTTTAACAGGCCTACGTCACTAGGGCCACAGGCACCATGAAGTGAGTGGATACCAGCTTTCTTGACCCTCCTGGGCCTGTGAATTAGCTTTAAAATATTTCTTTGAGCCCCGGCTTGCTTTTTGCAGCACTGAGCCCCTCGTGTGTTCCTCTCCCCTTCTGCGTTCCACCTCCCCCCTCTCAGCCTGCCCTCCTCCCCCGATAGGCTGTTTCCTTCCGGCCCTGTTGGCCTAGTCGCAGCACATGCCCCAATCATCTTGTTAGTCCAGGCACCATGAGGTGAGTGCATGCCAGCTTTCCAGACCCTCCTGGGCCTGTGAATTAGCTTTAAAATATTTCTTTGAGCCCCAGTGTGCTTCTTGCAGCACCAAGCCCTCCGTGTGTTCCTCTCCCCTTCTACGTTCCATTTCCCACCTCTCAGTCAACCCCATCTCCCGATAGGTGGTTTCCATCCTGCCCTGCTGGTCTAGTCGCGGCACATGCCTCGATTGCCTCCTTAGCCAGGCACCATGAGGTGAGTGCATAACAGCTTTCCAGACCCTCCTGGGACTGTGAATTAGCTTTAAAATATGTCTTTGAGCCCCGGCGTGCTTCTTGCAGCACCAAGCCCCTCGTGTGCTCCTAGGCCCTTCCGCGTTCCACCTCCTGCCTTTTGGCTCGCCCCGTGCCCCGATAAGCTGTTTCCATCCAGCCCTGCTGGCCTAGTCGCAGTACATGCCCCGATTGCCTTGTTAGCCCAGGCACCATGAGGTGAGTGCATACCAGCTTTCCAGATCCTCCTGGGCCTGTGAATTAGCTTTAAAATATTTATTTGAGCCCCAGCGTGCTTCTTGTAGCACCAAGCCCCTCGTGTGTTCCTCTCCCCTTCCGCGTTCCACCTCGCGCCTCTCAGACCATTTCCCCACCCGATAGGCTGTTTCCATCTGGCCCTGCTGTCCTAGTCGCGGCACATGCCCCGATCGCCTTGTTAGCCCAGACACTATGATGTGAGTGCATACCAACTTTCCAGACCCTCTGTGGCCTGTGAATTAGTTTTAAAATATGTCTTTGAGCTCCGGCGTGCTTCTTGCATCACTGAGACCCTCATGTCTTCCTCTCCCCTTCTGCGTTGCACCTCCCGCCTCTTAGCCCCCCTCCCCCAACAGGCTGTTTCCATCCAGACCTGCTGGCCTAGTCGCGGCATATGCCCTGATCGCCTCGTTAGCCCAAGCACCATAAGGTGAGTGCATACCAGATTTCCAGACCCTCTTGGGCCTGTGAATTAGCTTTAAAATATTTCTTTGAGCCCCAGCATGCTTCTTGCAGCACCGAGCCCCTTGTGTGTTACTCTCCCCTTCTGCGTTCCACCTCCCGCTCTCAGCCAGCCTCTCTCCCCGATAGGCTGTTTCCATCCGTCCCTGCTTGCCTAGTCACAGCACATGCCCCGATCACCTCGTTAGCCCAGGCACCATGAGGTGAGTGCATACCAGCTTTCCAGACCCTCCTGGGCCTGTGAATTAGCTTTAAAATATTTCTTTGAGCCCCAGTGTGCTTCTTGCAGCACTGAGCCCTCTGTGTGTTCCTTTCCCCTTCCACGTTCCATTTCCCACCTCTCAGTCAACCCCATCTACCGATAGGTGGTTTCCATCCTGCCCTGCTGGCCTAGTCGCGGCACATGCCTCGATTGCCTCCTTAGCCAGGAACCATGAGGTGAGTGCATAACAGCTTTCCAGACCCTCCTGGGACTGTGAATTAGCTTTAAAATATGTCTTTGAGCCCCGGCGTGCTTCTTGCAGCACCAAGCCTCTCGGGTGCTCCTCTGCCCTTCCGCGTTCCACCTCCTGCCTCTTGGCTCGTCTCCGTGCCCCGATAAGCTGTTTCCATCCAGCCCTGCTGGCCTAGTCGCAGCACATGCCCGATCACCTCGTTAGCCCAGGCACCATGAGGTGAGTGCATACCAGCTTTCCAGACCCTGCTGGGCCTGTGAATTAGCTTTAAAATATTTCTTTGAGCACCAGTATGCTTTTTGCAACACCGAGCCCCTTGTTTGTTCCTCTCCCCTTCCACATTCCACCTCCCGCCTCACAGCCCACCCCCCTCCCCGATAGGCTGTTTCCAACCAGCCCTGCAGGCCTAGTCGCGGCACATGCCCTGATTGCTTCGTTAGCCCAGGCACCATGAGGTGAGTGCATAACAACTTTCAGACCCTCCTGGGCCTGTGAATTAGCTTTAAAATATTTCTTTGAGGCCCAGCATGCTTCTTGCAGCATCGAGCCCCTTGTGTGTTCCTCTCCCCTTCAGCGTTCCACCTCCCACCTCTCAGCCATCCCCCTCCCCCGATAGGCTATTTACATCCAGCCCTGTTGGCCTAGTCATGGCACGTGCCTCAATTGCCTTGTTAGCCCAGGAACCATGAGGTGAGTGCATAACAACTTTCAGACCCTCCTGGGCCTGTGAATTAGCTTTAAAATATTTCTTTGAGGCCCAGCATGCTTCTTGCAGCATCAAGCCCCTTGTGTGTTACTCTCCCCTTCCGCGTTCCACCTCCCGCCTCTCAGCCCTGCCCCCCGATAAGTTGTTTCCATCTGGCCCTGCTGGCCTAGTCGCAGCACTTGCTCCTGATAGGTCAGTCTGGCGCTCTTAACCTACCTTCCCAGGGCAGTCATCTGCCCGAGCAGCCCCTGAAGCGTAGGAACCAGAGGCAAGGGGCGGCTCCTACCATGGCGGGTCCAAACGGTGTCAGCAGGTATGAGCAGGAGAAGCCAGCTACCAGCTGTCAACCAGCATCAAGCACCAAAGTAAGTGTGGCATGGGTTGGGAGTAGAGCAAGCACTCTACTCCAGAAAACCCGGCCACACTACATTACCCTAGCTCGGAACTGTGATTACTAGCATGTGCCACATTTAGATAAGAGTTGTGAATGTTGGCCCCCAATATCTAATGTCATACTATTGTGAACACTATCCTGCGTCGCATCTAGATAGGACTGTGAATGTTAGCAAGTCCCACACTCAAAACTGTGAATATTGGTATGTCCCACACTTGGTCAGAATTGTGAGCACTGGCCTGCGTCGCATCTAGATAAGACTGTAAAGACTGGTATGTGCCACACTTGGACAGAATTGTGAACATTGGCCTGCGTTGCATCTAGATAGGACTGTGAATGGTAGCAGGTGCCACGCTTGGACAGAGTTGTGAACATTTGCCAGCATCAAATCCACTGTGCAGGACCCTCATATCTAGGTGTAGCCTCCATCTCTTTCTTCTATGTTTGTTTAGTCTTATACTCAAATTGCATTGTCAGGTGTAGGCCGTTCTCCCACTATGCAGGACTATCAAATCTAGCTGTGTTTAGTCTTGTACTCAAATTGCATTGTCAGGTGTAGGCCTTTCTCCCACTATGCAGGACTCTCAAATCTAGCTGTGTTTAGTCTTGTACCCAAATTGCACTGTTAGGTGTTGGTTCTAGCTGTGTTTAGTCTTGTACTCAAATTGCACTGTTAGGTGTTGGTTCTAGCTGTGTTTAGTTTTGTACTCAAATTGCAGTGTCAGCCATAGGCCTTTCTCCCACTATGCAGGACTCTCAAACTAGCTATGCTTAGTCTTGGACTCAAATTGCATTGTCAGGTGTGGGCCTTTACCCCCACAATGCAGGACTCTCAAATCTAGCTGTGTTTAGTCTTGTACTTAAACTGCACTGTTAGGTGTAGGCCTCTCTCCCACTATACAAGACTCTCAAATCTAGCTGTGTTTAGTCTTGTACTCAAACTGCACTCTTAGGTGTAGGCTCTAGCTGTGCTTAGCCTTTTACTCAAATTGCACTGTCAGATGTAGGCCTCTCTCCCACTATACAGGACTCTCGAATCTAGGTGTAGCCTCCATCTCTGCTTAATATATACAGATGCCTGCCACATTATGAAAGCTAGGCCCACTGGTATATGCCTATCTATTCTAGACCTGACATATCATTCCCAAGCCGACCAAGCTCGCAGCCTACAGTACATATATCTCACACCACTAACATAGACACATGCCGCCGGCACGGCCAATCATCCATGCACGATAGAATACGGCTACGGCTAAGCACATACGGCCTAGTGCACACGTAGCCGTCCAGACTGAAACACCTGACGTACCTCAACACCTCTGCCACTAGCATACAGCGACCACCCCCAAAAGGAATTTGATATAGCTGGCCTCACATACACTCTCTCAAAAATAGCAATCTATCTGTAACCCTCAACAGCACCCACCCATGTGTCTGAACTCTCTTGGGCTGCTTAAGTCGAGCCTTGCCAGCCACCCATTTCCTAGAATGACAACATGCACACACGCATCCCCTAAGCTAAAACCCCTATAACTTTCAAACTACTACGGTCACCAAGGGCATTCAACCAAGGAAAAAGCACACTGAGGCCACACAAGTGGGGAAAGAGTGCTATATAAATAACCAAATACAATACAATACAATAAGGAAATTGGTAATTTCTCCATATCCTCATAAAAAATGTGGGATGCTGCCGCACTATCATCTTCTTCTGTGGAATCTCTCGTCTTCTGTGGAATCTCTCGTCTTTCTGTCTTGATCCAATATGTAATGCTCATTTTGAACACTACTTCGTCATCTGACGGGTCGTCTTTAAACATATCCTCGTCAGTGATGTCAGTTAATCTATATCCTTCCCCAATAGCAATCACTGTTCTCCATGGCCTGCCCTCATCATCAAATCCTTTGAGTATGGCCAACTCCCCTTGCACTATGGCTTCCTGTAATTAGAATGGAAAAACCTGTCCCCCCTCTTCGTCCATAGGTATCTGTGGCCTGAACAGAAATTCATCAAGTATTTTCATAATCTTGCCCACTAAACCTGGTAACCATGTTAACAAAATGCGTACCCCATAGTGAAAAACGTGGGGCTCTAACGGCATTCCCCACAGAGCTATTTGTCCAGAGAATGCCATGATAAATTCACCCACATTTAAATAATGTATTCCTGGCGTTGAAAACACTATGCCTTCATCAGTGAAGGAAATCGTCATATTAATCTTCGTCACTAAATCTCGGCCCAGTATATTAACTGGTGTCTGCCTTGAATACAACAACGAGACAGCCATATCACATTTTCCTATAGAGACTGGCAGTTTCTCAGTAAAAGGAACTCTACTTGTAGCTCCAGAGAACCCATGGCATTTCCTGATAAGGAAAATAGTCCCTCTCATATACATGAGCGAGTTGCCCCAGTGTCTACTAAAAAAGAAATGTATTTGCCTCTTATGGTAAGGTCAACCCTTGGTTCCTCTTGAGGATTTGGCATCAACGATAGCACTGAACACACCAAGTCACCCTGTGAGCCGTCCTATTGTGGGTACATACTTATTCCTGTGCCTGTAAAAGGATTCCCACCCTCCATAGTGACACCCCTGACTCTAGGAGTCAATAGCTATCCTGTGTTTGCGTTTTGCTTTATCTGCATGGGTTGCGTGCTGTGACTGCCCTTGCGGTGGATTCAATGGCGATTGTTGTGGTTGCAAAGCATGTTGTGGTTGTGGCACTTGTGCTTGACACACTGTCTGATCTTGGGCGAGCCAGTTCCTCCTTTGTGGGCTATATGTTGGAGGTTATGCTGTCCCACTTCTTGAGAATTGCCCATTCTGTAAATACCCTTGGCTCCCACATTATCGTGAGATGTGTCCTGTCATTCCACATGTCCAACACACAGGAGGCGGTCATCATTCTACACATTCTGGAAACCGACTTGGTTATTCTAAAAGTTTCCCTGATTATTCTGAAAGCCTCCTCTTCCGCAGAAGCCTCCCCTGCCTCTCGGCAGAAACCATTCCCTCCTTTATTCAATTGCCTTTGGTTATTCACCTCCGGCATACTTGCTGTCTGTTGTGATCCTAGCCCCTCTCTGCTAATCAACTTTGCCCCTTCTATAGCATATTTTGACAGTTTTTTCTTTAATAGTTTAGCTTCCTCAAGCTTCCTAGCATCTTCCCTCTTTTGATTTTTATCTTGCAGCAATAAACAACGGTGTGTAATAGACGGCTGTATTTCTGGCCATGGCTTTTCTTCCATACCCACCAGCTTCTCAAACTGTCTCTGCACCTGATCTGACAATACCTGACACAAAATATGATAGAATACAGTTATCGATTTCCCCAAGGCTTCCACATTTCCTAAGACCACTTTTCCTGAAAATTCTGAATGTAAGCAAGAGGATATTTGCCTTCCTGCATTTTACGTGCCATAATTGCACCCATATTTGACCTATCTGGATATTGTACTCTAAGCGCTTATTAAATGGTGCCCCATCATGCACTGTGTTCTGTGCTGTGACACTTGAGTATCCTGCTCTCATCCAAATGTCATCAGCCCTTTCCCCAAGGATAGCTGCCGGAAGACCCTTAATGTCCCCTATAGCTAACGTGCTTCCTCCTGTCATTTTTCCCAAATCATAGATCCATTTCCCTGCCCCCGAAATTAAACTGGGAAATTTACATCTCAAATTGTCCTTATCCATCTGGGGCCACAGGATACACTGCAGTCTGGCCCCTCCTTTTTCTAACAAGGGAAACTGTGAAATCCCAAAATCGCAATTGTCTCCCATCGTCTGCCTATTCATAGTAGGGACAATGGTTCCTGATCGCCTTCTTCCTGGTAATTACCTCAGTCTGCACACATAGGGTGGTGAGTCCCCCCGCTCACTAAGAGGTCCCCTTTTAGGTTGCTCTGGCTGTGCCATAGGCTCGGGCATCCTTTTTTAAGGCAGGTCCAAATCTGACCACCTCACTTTATCAGTCTGAAAACACACCTCTGGACCGCACGCACCACCACCCTGCTCCCCACGGAAAGTTTCCCTGTCTTCGTCTAACATATCTTGTCCCCAACTAGTGTGGCTGTCATCCTTTTCATCTCTGTTTAGAGTTAGCCTGTCCAAAGACAGGGCTCCATGCTCAAGGATAGACAGGCATCGTCCTTGCCTTGTGACCGGGCACTTTTAGATCGATTGTCTTTCCCTTTATTTCTCAAATTCACTTTTTGTCCTCATCTCCTGATAAGCCTTCTCGATTCTGTCTCGGATGCTTCCTATCTCAAAGTTCTCCTCTAGATTTATTCTAGATGGTCCTGGCATTGGTTCTTGTGATGGGAGGAACTTCACTATTTCCTCCCATAATACTACTGGACTCGATTTCATTAGCTCTCTCTCAATGCGAAATATGTTGCGTGCCCTCTGTCTTCTCTTTTTTCCTTTTCCTTATCAATTTCTCTTTTGCTTCCTCACTAACCCTTTCTTCTGCCTGCCTTTTCGCTTCTCTTCTCTCATTTGCCCTACGCACCTCTTCATATCTGCATCTTTGCATTCTTTTATCTCTTAATTTCTGTTCTTACTGTTCTTCTATTTTTTCTCATTCTTCGATTGATCTCTACCTATTGTCATATTTTCTTTGCTCTTCTGTTCTCCCTTTTTTAACTGCTCTTCCTGATGCATTTGTTCCCATCTTTGTCTACTCTTTTTTATACTCTTCTTCTTTCAATCGTATCTCTCATTCCCTGTCTTTATCTTGCTTGTCTTGATCTTCCCCTTGCTGTACTTTCTTGATGCTCTTCCCATCAAGTTTGAGCAATATCTGACCACCCGTCCACTCATTCTGTATGAGCGCTATCTCGTCAGCTTTATCCTTTTCTCCTTTCCATCTCTTAATTTCTCATTCTATGTCTAGGGTCACACCTGGTCGTTCATTTTTCTCTTTGTCCCGTGGGACTTTAGAGATCACATCTTTTTCTAGAGTTCTCTCTGGACTCTCGTCACTGCTAGGGCAGGTGGCTTGTGTATCGGATTACTGTATCCTGTCACTTCCTTAAGCTCTCTTAATGGATATAATCCTTCATCTTTCCCTCTATCGCCATTTACTTCAGGCACGCTAAGGGGAGCAGAAGGCTCAATACCCCCATCTTTACACTGGTTAAGCATCCAGTCTTCAGGAGGTGGGCCTTTTTTCCAATTTCTTTCCTATGTACGCAGCGTGCAAGTATTTGGACATGTGTTGCAAAACTGTTTTTGACACTGATCCCCCGTGTGGCCAGGACATGAACATTTTATCTGCTGTGTCCTTAACCCATTATGCATTACACTGCCTAAGCGTGGGTACATGCTTTGGCAGCTGTTTGCACAGGTGCATGAGCGGGGTAACATCTTCCATTATGACAGGTCACAATCGAATGTCAATACTTACCGTTATTTTATACAGAAAGTACTTTCCAGAAAAACAATATGAGCATACACCAATCGTCGCCGCTCCAAAACTCTAAGTCTCACTCAATCAACACCTTTAGTCAACTAAATAAATAAATAAATAAATAACCAAATCTCAACCTTTTACCACAATCTATTACCTTTTGCTCTTTGACATTTCATCATTTCCTTTATACATACAATACATACAATATACAAACAGACAAACTGGCTGGCACCAACATACATCTCTTCTCAGCGCTCCTAGCTGCTTATTCTCACCCTAAAATGACTCTGATCGGAGTGTAAGTAATTTTTCTTAGCAAACCTTGTTCGCTCTTAGTCCTGATATATCCACTTGGATTTTGAAATTACTTTTAGACGTCCCTGGATGTAGGATTCATGGGCTTAATCTATGATTCTCCTCATCCTTCATATACCTCTACTTAACGCTCTTCGTCATTATCACTTTCCCCACTTAATACGCATACACCACCTTTCTCAATAGACTCACCATTCGCTTATCAGTTCCTGACCCTCATGATCGTCTCCTCCTCAAGCGGCCACCGTAGCCATTGGTCCGCTCAGCTGCCTGTAGCATTCGGGAGGGGCATTCCGTGAAAGAGGTACCTATCCCACCTATCTCGTTGTGTCTTGCAAGAACTTGTTTTTGGCCGCTATCCATAGAAAGCCTTGCGGTACTCCAGCGAAATGGCAGAGGACGTGCGATATTCCGTGACCTTCAAAAGCTTACTTTGTCAATGAATCTTTAACCATCCTACCTCTGTTACATTGTGAACCCATAGACCTGGCTCCTTTAAGACGAAGTAGCTATTCTTAGAGATGGATGGGGATGCAGAACTTACTCATACATCAATAATGAAACTGACTAAGGAAGTTGGCAAAACTCATTACTGTTTTTTTGCAATGATCTAAAACAGGGAGTCACACCGGACATTAACAGACTTCGCAAAGCACAATCTCATTGAATTTCATAAAAAAACACAACTTTTATAGTCAAAACTCATCATCAGTGACGTCATACTATGAGGCAAACTACAAAAACCTACTTGGGGATGTGATAGTCTTACAGGGAACATGTAGGTATACATTCCATACTGACTGGGGTTGTGATTGGGTCTCTAACATCAGGTGGACAACTAAGCCCTCCTGTAGTGCAAATCATCTTCATCATCACAAAATAAACAACGATCCATTGGTTACACAAACTATGGGGCTCTCTGTTACGTGGCCCTCTATAATTGGTTGGCAAGCTTGTACTCCCCTGGATACTAGCAGCATGCAGGCTGGTACCCCAGGTGCCTGTGGGCTGGTCTTGGCCATAGCTTCCCACCCAATTAGTCTGACAGCTATCATCACTCTTGCGGTCTGCCATTCAAGTAAGGCTTTGAACTTGGCCTTGCAGAAGCTCTCTGTGCCTGAAAATAAAAAGGAGTAGAACATGGTTTTATCTTCTGGTTTCAGTATAGCTCGATCCAAAGTCTATATTTACCTGTTCATGTGACTGGAGACAACGTTTTCGAGCTATTTTCTGCATATAATACTATTAAATGATGAACTCTTGATGTCTTCATTGTTTTTTCATTCCACCTCAAACAGAAGTTTGTTTCTTTCTCACGTTCATGTAGCTACTTGACAGACAACCAGGCTCACTGTGGCCTGGACTCTTGGTGCTGGGCCAGCCAGACTGTCTTCCATTCTCTTTCGCTATTAGCTATTTTCCAACTGTGCCACACTGAAACCCTTTCCATTCATGGGGATCAAGCTTTGCTAAAGTGCAACGTGGAACATCCAGGTTCTATACATTCCTATGTATATAACTTGGCGCATTGCCGCAATCTATTCACTACATAGCCAGCCTCAAGATTACTTTGTCTACTTGCATTACTGCATCTTTACAAGTGTAAAATCACTTTGCATTTTCTTCAGAGTTTCTTTGCATGAACATCTTCATTTCGAGCCCGACATATTGCTCATCTTTGATGCCTCCTCTTCAGATCTTTTAGAATGTCTATGTTCTTTTTTCGTTTGTCTTTTCTGGATGCATCAGTGCTGCTTTTCATGACGTTACCAGTTCTCTTCCTCCATCCATTTTCACACTTCTTCGAGGACTCTGTCCAGAAGACCATCATATCTTTGTGAATGCACATAGGGTTTTCTCAGTGGATACCTTGTTTCAAGAATTCTTTGCAGTACAGGCATCCTAACTGGTGTCGCAATTTTCGGGTCCCAACCTATAGGCAACATGAGGGCAGAGCTTCCAGGAGGGGCTCTGACTCTTCCTCTACACACCCTTCAACTGTGATCACTTGTGTCTCTCTTTACTATTGCCACCATGAGTTCCTTACATATGGTGTCAGGGGTGGGATGTGACTCAATTGAAACTAATTGGGGGACCCTAGTATTGCAAAAACTTAGTCAAAGAGCCTCCAAACCTTACATCCCCATCAATGAATCGAGAGGGTTTTATATCTGTAGCAATAGGGAAGCTACAATTCCCCCTCAGAAAACAGGAATGATTCCTACAGACTTGGTTTTGATACCCCCTCTGGGGTGTTACATTCGATTGGCCCCAAAATCTGGCCTAGTGTGGAAGTTTGGGATAGATGTTTTAGCAGGAGTTATTGATCCTGACTTTAGGGGAGATTTAAAGGTTCTCTTACAAAACCATGGAGAAATCCCTTTTGAGGTACGCGGGGGAGATCAATTTACTCAGGGGATTTTGGAAAGAGTGCTATTTCCTCAGTTTAAAGAAAGTGAACCAGATCAAACATAAAGAGGTAACTTTGGCTTTAGGGAAGCCGATTAATCAATTAACATCGAAGAAAGGAAGGGAGAGGAACCCACCATCTATCCCGACAAAGCCTTAACTCAGTGAAATGATCCAGTTCTAGCTGAAGCGTTTTTACAAGCAATTCCAGAAGAAGAAGGTTTAGAGAAAGGGAGATTATTTTTCTTTGTAAAACAAGGATTTGGTTACAGAAAAGAAACCTCCCCATGAGGCATGGTAAAAGCGCATTTGGTTATACCCAAAAGCCATCAAACGGTTTTACTAGAAATCGCGCATTCCCATCTTATCGGGGTATTTAGGACAATCTAAACCCAGGTTAATATTGGTGGAAAGTTTTACTGGCCAGGTATCCACGCCGATGTAAAAACTTTCATTCAGACATGTGAAATATGTAAAAAGACCAGTAGGCACATCCCTTCAACTGCCCCTCTGAACCCGACTTTTATGAGTAAGCTTATGGCCGAGGTCAAAGAGCTACTCCATATTACCACCTTGCGAACTTCTGTGTACCATCCCCACACCAATGACTTAGTAGACAGATTCAATAAAACCCTAAAATTAATTCCCCGAAAACTGGTAGACAAGGACGGTAAATACTGGGACTGAATGATCCCATGGGCACTATTTGCAGTGAGGAAACCCCCCAAGCTTCCACAGGTTTCGCTCCCTTTGAATTGCTTTACGGAATAGAACCGAGAGATGTCCTGGACATGCTCTGGTTAATCTGGGAAGAATGAGAGAAAGCCCCGATTCCCATTTCGCAAACTAACAACCAAATGCAAGAACATATGAAGTTGGTAATAGACATAGTTTGTACCGATTTGAAAAAGCTCAGAGCCAACAAAATGCCACTTATGAAAAGAAAGTGAACATATGATCATTCTCCATAGGACAGTACTGGTCCTCTTACCAAGCTGAGAGAACAAACTGGTCTCCAAGTGGCACAGACCTTATGAAGTAGTAGAAAGAATGGGAACCTGTAAGTATCCCAACTGGATAGAAAGCAGACATAAATCCAATTATATCATGTAAATCTCTTGAAATAGTGGAAGAAAACCCATCAGCTGCCCATGCCAAAGTACTAGCCTGTCTGTTTCCCAAAGACATAGATAGGTTTGCCATTATTCCTTCTGAGTTATCTACTTAACACCAACAGGACTTAAAAGATGTAGTAATTTCATTTCCCAATGTATTCTCGTAAAAAAACCAGGAAGAGTAAAAGCTACATACCACTATATTAGAACACCTGAAGGTAAAGTGGTACACTTAAAACCATATAGACTCCCAGAAGCTCGTAAGCAGATAGTGATCGAGGAAGTCAACAAAATGTTGAAAGCTAACATTATTGAGCCCTCCTCAAGTCCATGGCCCTCTCCTATTGTGCTGTTCATTAAATCTGACCGTTCCTGGAGATTCTGTATTGACTTCCATCAAGTTAATGCCATACTGGATTTCGATGCCTATCCCATGCCACGCATCGATATCCTAATTGATAAACTCAGGGCAGCCACCTTTCTATCTACCCTAGATTTGACCAAGGGGTGCTCGCAAGTTCCCGTATATGGACCAGATAAGGAAAATACTGCGTTTTCAACACTGCTAGGATTATTCAATTTTAAAGTCCTACCTTTCGGTATTCACGGGTGACAGGCACTTTCCATAGCCTCATGGATCAAATCCTACAACACTATTCTAGTTTCTGTGGGGCTTGTATTGAAGATATCGTCATTTATAGTAAGACGTGGGAGGATCAATTCTTCCATCTTTATACCATCATGAAAGTCCTCAGGAATGCTGAACTAACTGCTAATCCAGCTAAGTGCAGATTGGCTCAATCACCTGTAAAATATCTTGGCTTCTTCGTAGGGAACTGGAATGTACAACCACAACATGAGAAGGTAAAAGCCTACTTAGATACACCAACTCCCAAGACCAAAAGAGATCATAGAGCTTTTCACAGGTTAATTGGATACTACCGAAGGTTTATACTCAACTTTTAAGACAAAACTGCCCGGCTGACAGATAAACCTAAGAATGCCAAACCCCAGAAACTTCTTTGGAATGACGAGGATGAGATATGTTATAACACCTTTAAGCAAATGCTGTGTCAGTACCCAATCTTAAAAGTAGTTGACTTCTCTAAGGAGTTTGTTTTACAGACAGATACCTCCCTTACAGGGTTAAGAGCCATCCTGTCTCAGGTTTGCGATAGATTGGAGCATCCCATATTATTCACCAGTCACAAGCTGTTCCCACGTGAAACAAATTACTCTGTATTGGAACTGGAGGCCCTGGTCATCAAGTGGGCCATTATACATGTGAGGTACTACCTTTTGGGAAGATATGTCATACTTGTTACAGACCTCTCACTGCCAGTGTGGATTAGCCAACACAAAGACTCCAATCCTAGGTTAATGCAATGGCTTCTAGACCTACAACCCTACTATTTCACTGTGGAACACAGAAAAGGAAAAGACAAGGGAAATGTACACTTTCTTTCCCGGTTCCCCTGTGAAACAAATGTGGCCACATCTCATGGAGGAAGAGTATGTGAGAAACCTGAAGGTGTCTCCCTAGCTAGTTCCCAGGGATTTGTCATCCAGGTGGCCAGGACACGGCTATCGCTATTGGATCAAGTTCCTGGGGGTGGACCAGTGAGGGAAGATCACCTGGATGGGGGTTCTTGGGGAGTGGGATACCGACGGGTGATATGCGATATTCCCCTTCTTTTAACATGTAGGATATTCCAAAACACTGCCCCGCCTTTCCCGACACAAACACTTTCAAACAGCATGGAAGACAATGGACTAACACCAGAGCCATTTACCTGACATGTCCTAATACAGTCAGGCAATTGTCCAGAATCACATACACCTGATGGCCCTTGCCTTCCCCACAGGGATAAAAGGTGGAGCAAAAGAACACAAGACGAGCAAGGCAGAGAGCTCGACGTTAGAGCTAACTCAGCATGTCAGTTCAAGAGGAGGCAAAAGACAGAGAATACCAAGAGGATTACAATGAGAGAAGTAACCTTGCCTTTTCAGATCAAGGCCTGTGAAACCTCAGCAGATAGAAACAAGACCGTGAACAATAGCCAGCGTGTGCTGCAGAAGATGTCTTCAGTACACAAGCTCCTCCATGGATAACCAAGCCGGGGAAGGACGCTGGTCTCGCTGGTACTAACCTTGACTCCAAGGATAAAGAAAGGCAAGCGGTTTATCACAGTCGGTGAGTCTAGTGGAGAATCGATAAGAAACTGAACTGTGCTGAATGAAAAGTAGCCAATGGCTAATTTAAACTTTGAAAGGCTTATCGATACGATTGATGAATGAGGGGGGAAACCAGCAACAGAGGAGGCCAGCACACCGTGGGTGCTCAGGCAGGTTATTCTGGTTGATTACCCGATGGTAGAAACTACCGGAACCAGAAGCCCTTGGGAAGAGGCGAAAAGAGGTCAAAGTGGTCATACATGGTCTTGTAAATCCTCTGTACCATCGAAAGTCTTTGACCTACAGATGATTGTGAAATTAAGGGAAATGAATCCTGCTTGGTGAAATGAGCGCATGAACAGTGTGTTGTAAAAGTTGGTGAGAGTGAACCTGGAAGAAGGAAGCCAACAATCAGGAATGAAGCCTGAAGTGCTGTTTAATGAGACATTAAGACTTGTGAAAGTGACAGGTATTGGAAGACAAGGGGTAGTGAATTGTCCCCCTTGTCAACTGTGTCAGATCCCGGTCGAGGGAGATCCAGGGATGAAAAGTCACTACCTAATGTTCTTTGAGAAAGGAACTGCTCAATTGATTGGTTGAATATGGTACATGAGTTTTCAGTGCCCGGAAGATGGGGAGCCAGGGGTGAAGCCATCACCCAACGTGAACTTTTTGTTTGTGTTTGTTTGATTTGGTTGTTGGATACATCAGGCCCTGAAGGCAAGAGAATCTTTAATGAAACAAGACTTTACCATTGAAAAACCTGGCAGCTGATAGCTGGAACAGAACTGTCGCCTTGTGCTGAGAAAGCTCGAGCGCATGCTGTGCTCCAAGGTCCCACCTTGTCCTGTGCTGAAAACGTGGGGAAGGGAGACCCCTGGCAATCACATCCTGACTTATGATTTGATAACACTTCTTTCTTTATTGAAACCCTATCCCACACTCTTTATGTAATTAGTTGTAATGACTTGGCAATAGGTTTTTCTTAGTATAGGCCCTTTTATTTTGACACAACGCCACTAGGACTGCCTTATTTTTCATTTGATGGTCGACGCTTGCTTTCATCTTAGATTTAGGTTTAGGTTAGGTGTTTTTCCACCCTGCATTAATTGTTCAATAAACACCCTTGAACTGTGATCACTTGTGTCTGTCTTTACTGTTTCCCCCATAAGTTGCTTACAGGACCTTAACTTCAGTGGACACCCCAATGCCTGACATAAGCCTCAGCAAACCAAGGTATGACCAACTTCCACCACCATCTAGTCCATCCTCCAGATATCACCTACCCCCACAAACGTCAATGACCTCCACCTCCACAGGCCTTTCCCTTCCATGCCAGGGCTCATCCTGCTTATTTAGACTTAGATCTAGAATACCCACCACCAACACCAGCGCAAGGATACCATATCCCCGAACCACACATCTATGCACAGACACACCTCGACTATGGAGACTCCGATCTAGAACACTCACCACCATCATAGACTCACAACTTCCACTCCTAGGAATTTCCAGATCCACACTGATCACCAACATTCCTCCCCCATTGTCCCCCCTCAGGACACAGCAAACCTTACAAACCACAAGTACTGAGATAACTTCTCAACAACCAAACTCCCTTAACTGCGCTCTGATCAATGTTAGCTCTCTTGGTGCTCATGCAGTTGAAATCCATGATCCGATACTTGAACAACACCTAGATATCCGAGCCACTACAGAATCCTCTGGCCCCTTGCTCTCCATAGTCATACCACCTAAATACTCAATCTACAGAACAGACAGACTCAACGCAGTAGGAGGAGGGGTTACCCTCATCGCTAGGTTTACCCTTCAAATCAGGACTTGCCTTCTACCGCCTACCCCAGAGTATGAAATGTAACTCATGAAGCTGACGACTGACCCTCAAATCACATTCAGCCTACTCCTTATTTACAGACACCCCAATGGTCCCAGTGTCCCTGAGGCCATCATCCCGCTCCTTATAACACCCCTCATGAAACCAACCACCAAATGCATCATCCTGGGAGACCTTAACCTAGGCAACAATGATGCCACAGACACCAAAGCAGCCATAGCTGCCACTGTTCTCAGGGACATGAGCTTCACTCAGATTATCACAGCCCCCACTCATTCTAAAGGGCACACCTTGGCCTGGCTAATCTCGGCTAACGCTCATATCAGCATATGATCCATTGAGCTTGTTCCATGGACCAATCACTTCCTTATCCTTTTTAATATTTCTCTGTTGAAGCCTCACAATTACCAAGAACTCCTGCTGAAGCCTGGCCAAATCTGCAACACCCGCAATCTGAAGCATGAGGACCTCAAGTTTTCACTCCTTGCCTCATTCACCACCAACACACTCCCTCAACCATGCACAGCACATGACCTTGACACTCATTACCAGGAGTGCCTGCTACAAACCCTCCACCTTCATGTGTCACTAAAAACCAAAATACTAAAACCAGACAAACCTAATAACACCTGGTTTTCAGAAGATTTCGTCCTCCTGGGCAGGCAAAAAAGATCACTAGCACACCTCTGCAAAAAACTCACTACCTCTGAGAACTGCCATTCATTTGCCCCAATATTCTGTTCCAACAAAAAAGCAGTCCTTGCCTGCAAATCAAATAGCTACAATGAAAGAATCGCCAATGCTAGCTCCAATAGCAGATAATTATTTGTGATCCATAGAGTACTGGAACCCCTTATGCCCCCAGTTTCTAATGCATGCACCGACAAACACTGGTGCACTACAATCCAAGATGCCCTCACCCACAGAATTGAGTTGCAACTCACCAAGATTAATGCTAAAAAGGCCCTGCTAGCCAGCAAATCGCCAATGCTTATGCATGATGTCCTCCACACTCGGATCCCTATTGCTAATACACCCCTCTTTACCTTCAGCCATGTCACAGAAGAGCAAGTTGTCACAACCATCAGAGCTCTGAAACCATCTTATTGCAAAGGCATCTCCTGTCCTGCACATATAGTAAACCTCTGCGCCTCTACGCTGGCCCCCTTTATCACTGAGTTTGCTAATACCTCCTTCTCCGCTTGCACAGTGCCTTCCAACATTAAATCCACCTGGATCACTCCCCTACTTAAAAATACCTCCCTGGACCCCCCAGTCCCCACCAACTACTGCCCGATTACCACAGCCTCATTTCTACTAAAGATCCTGGACTGCCTGGCTTACGACCAAGTCCAACAATTCCAACAAAACCATCTGCAAGGGAAAAGGAAATCTGGCTTTCGCCCGAAGCATACTACAGAAACTTCCCTACCTGATCTGAAAATACAAATGGACTCCATCCCCGGTGCAGATAAAATAGCCATTCTTCTACTGCTAGACCTCTCGGCGTCCTTTGATCTTGTTGACCATTTTATACTTTGCCACCAGCTCAGCCAGCACTTCCACTTCTCCCCAAAGGATACCTGGTGGATAACCTCCTTTCTTAGTGGCCGCACTATGCAAGTCTTCTTCGTGGAAACAGCAGCAGATGTCATCCCCAAACCACTGGGGGTACATCAAGGTTTCTGTCTCTCACCCACCCTGTATAATTCGGCCACCAAATCCCTTTTTGACCTCCTCGAGTACAGAGAAATCATCTATACTAACTTTTCAGACACTATGCAAATCATTATTCCTCTCTCAGGTGAGCACACTGCTGACTCCATTAAAATCAGCTTGATCCATTCCATAATCCAAAACTGGATGGCCTCCCATAATCTATGCTTAAATGATGAGCTCCTCATTATTGGCTACTGACACCAAATCAGGCACCTGGATGATAACTTCTTCTTCTTCTTTACTGACGGTACATCCATTACAATACTTAAACACATAAACACATTGGGTGTACACCTTGCTGCCGAACTGACCATGATCAGGCATATCAATGCCCTAGCGTCCTCCACTGCCTACGCAGCAATACTCATCTCTCTGAGTAGACAGTTCCTCTCCCCAAACAACTGCATTTCACTTGTGTGAGCACTGATTCTGTCGAAGCTAGACTACTGCAATGTACTCCTTATGGGTACTTCCTCCTCCAACCTGTCCAAGCTCCAGCTACTCCAAAATAAATCACTGCGTTGGGGATCAAATGCTCAGACCACATCTCAACCACGAGACGTGAATCCTATTGTCTCCCCATCAAAGCCTGAGTGGAATTCAAAACCCTAACCATAGCACATTGTTTGCATTTACAGTGAAGCTTCCCTGTACCTCAACAACTGCATTACCCAATCTGTCCCAGTACACACACTCTGATCCATCTCCAGCGCTTCACTGTTCACTCCCTGCTTAAAGAAAAGAGCATGGGGAGCAAGCTTCAGTGTGACTGGCCCAACACTTTGGAATTCGATACCATCCCACATTAGAAACAAAGAATCTTTCTCCACTTTTAAAATAACTACTCAAGACCTGGTTGTTCGACTAATATGAATAATGTATTAACTCACTTTGCATACCCTTGCCAATCCTACTGTCTGCTCTACTACTTATGTACTGTACAACACTGTGAGCAGTCTCATAAATGTTATAAATAAAATAAATAAATAAAACATTCTGTATTGTGGGTGTCTGGGTGTGATGTGTGTGACACAATGCCTGAGACAGCCCTGACTGTTATGGGATTCTGGGTGGAGTGAATGGCCTGAATGCCTGTGAGACTAATTGGCTGCCTTCCTGCATGAATGCTCTTCTGAATGATTGGTTGACTGAGCCTGGGAAAAATGTGTATAACTATGGTCCCTGCACTCACAAATTTGTTCAGAAGCTGAAGTTGAAACCAAAGCTGATGCCTGGAATCCAGATGGAGGAGGAAGATCGCGGCTGCTACTCTTCATCAAAATCCAAAGGCTGCTGTGCCACACCAAGTACTGATCCAAGAGAGATCCTGGATAGGAGACCTCTCCACGAGCTATGAGGGACCATTTTGCAACCTGCATCTCTTCATCAGAAGTACCCTGGAAGTCAGTCCTGTGTGCCTGCCATCTGGAGAAGGGGTCTTTGTGAATCAAGAAGAGGAGTGCCTGGACATCTCGAGTCAAAGAAGTCAAATGGTATAACCCAGGGTCCGGAGGAGCGTTTGTGACTGATGGAAGGCCCCTGCAGTTTAGCGCCCCAAAGAGGGCTACACTGGCATAGTGCTGCTGGACACCCAGAGCTGCGAAAGTTCCAAACTGCTGATGAATACTTCACACAACATCCTTTCCATCCTCACTGACCCCTCTTGCCCACTAGAGAAGGTCCAAGGTCGCTGATTGCAGAGGATGGTCCTGCAGTGGGTTTCCCACCACCAGAATACAATGAAGACATCCTGGGGGTCCAGGGTTGGTGATTGCCTGTGGTCTAATCCAGTGGTTGAGTCCAAGTTGCCAGAATCCATCCAATGGTCTGTGCTGCGGTTGCAGCACAAAAGAACCGAAAGTTGGAAAACTGCGAAATCCCAAAACCCGACACCAAACGTGACCTCTGCACCCATCGCCGGCAGAAGTCATTGAAGTCCCCAGGGGTCTTCCTCTCATCTGCCAAGCCTTTCAGAAGACCAAAGCGAGTTTCATCTTCCCAGAACTCCTACAGTCAGAGAAACCATCGACCAACGGAGAGCACTACGAAGATTTAGCATCCCAGTGGCTCCTTCTTCTGAGGGGGTCCATCCTCGAAGGAAATCACAGAGTGAAAACAAGAAACTCTGCCACTTCACCTGCCAAGGCACCAAAGATACTGTACCAAGGAAGAACATCTTCTAGCCTCAGGTGTCGTCCAGGGTTTACAGATTTGTCTTGGATCCTGTTCTCCTATGGCCACTCAGGTACTTTGGGCTGGTAGCATCTTTAAAAAGAAAGTAGAGTGTTAGTGAACATTTTTGGACTGGCCTGTAAAAGACAAGATAAGTTAGTCCCCAACTTTTCCATGAGGTGGGGCGATCATCACACAGAATTGTTTATCTAGTCTAAGGAAAACATTCTGCCACTGTGCACAACTATCCTGCCTTTCTTCCCCAATCTATGCTGTTACACCTCACTTAAGAATTCATATGCCTATTTCATATGCCTATTTGAAACTGGTCTGCAGCTGGTGCATTTATTACTGAATTTAAGTATTGTGTGGTACCCCATAGAGTGTATATATTTTCTATTCTTTTGAAGAGAACTGCCTGAGTACAAAATATGATTATATATATATATATATATATATATATATATATATATATATATAGTTATGGTTAAGTTGCTGTTTCCATAGGAAGAACCCTTTTTGGGTTTCGCTCCCCCTGAACGAATCCTCACTAAACTTTGCAAAGAAAATATATGGGTCACTCTGACGTTTTTAGCAAAGTATGGTGAGGTTTGGTCCAGGGGGGGCAAAGATATAGGGGGGGTCCCATAGACTGAATGGGGAAGAAACTTTGCTCACGCCAACAGCCCAAACCGCTGGACAGATTTTCACCAGATTTGGACCAGGAGCAGGGGCTTGTTCCCAAAAGCATGCTTTTGCAAATGTGGTGAAAATCCGCCCAGTAGTTTTTTTTTAAAATGACCAAAAAGTAGGTCACGAAAAATTAGTGATATCTATCTTCGGTCAGCGGACACACTTCCCTGTTCGGTCCGCGGACGGTGACCTGATTGGCCAATCATCTTGCGTCCTGTCCGCGGACATGCAACGTGTTCATTGATTGGACGGTGAAGAGCGTGAAACGCGTCAGATTTTCGGGAACGCCCGCCATCTTGGATTCGCGGACGTCCGCGGACAGCGCAGTGAAACTTTGTTGAAAAATACTATTTAGTACAGTGTGTTGTTGTGTGAAAGTGTTTGGGGAGGGTGGGGGAGTAAGAAATGGGTTAAATGTTTTATTTATTTAGATGGTAGACCCCCCTGTTGTGTTCGCTTTGTCTGTGGACAACGCAGATGTTCTAAAATGTTCTAAATAAACGAAATGGGGGTGTTCTGAGGACACTACTCCTGTCCGTATTGTTCGCAGGCAAGTTGAAACTGTTCTAAGGACACTCATGATGTCCGCGGACATTAAAAGTTTCCATATGGCATAGTTGAAATGTTTGATTCTATGGGTGTGATATGCTGCGATGGTGCATAGCCATATGGCCATGCACCCAAGACTCTATGCCCTGGCCACAACTACTGCAGCATATCACACCCATAGTGGTTTACAACTTTGGGATCGAAGAACAAATTTATAAGCAACAAAGTTACAAGCCACTATGGGTGTGATATGCTGTGGTGGTTGTGGGCAGGGCCTGTAGTTTTGGGTGCATGGACAAGATCAAATTTATAGACAGCAAAGTTATAAGTCACTATGGGTGTGATTTGCTGTGATGGTTGTACTTAATATAATATACTTACTGTTTGGTTTAGTAACTGTAGTACATGTATTTCTTGTTTATTTCTGTGACAAAAGAAAAGATCATGTTAGTATTGGTATTTTGTAACAATTTATAAAATTGAATAATCAACATTTATTTTTTACCCTCATATTTAGTAGATTACAAACCAGTGTACTGTGCAATTCGCTCAGTTTCTGTGTTTGTTGCTAAAATCATTGGGTCTGTGGGAGAAAAATAATCCATGTTGGATAATAAAAAAAACCCTTTATGCTACAGTCTATTTGTTTGTTTGTTTTCAGTGTTCACTTGTTGTTTCTGTCTAATGCTTTATATATTGGCTTGTTGCAGATTTTTGGAGGAGTTAGATACCTGTTGACATATTCTAACAGTCTATTTTTTGTTATAATGAAGTTGTATTGATTTATCTATTTGGACATTGTAATATTTTGGGTTAGTTAGATACCATTTGGAGTATTCTAACTGTCTATGTTTTGTTATAATGTAGTGGTATTGATTTATCTGTTTTGTTATTGAAAATCTTGGGGTAGATAGATACCAGTTGGTGTATACTAACTGTTTATTTTTTTATATCATTTAGTGGTATTCATTTATCTGTTTAGTTGTTGTAGACTCTTGGGGCAGTTATATAGCTCTTGGCATATTGTAACAGTTTATAGTTTTCTAATAAAAGTTTAGTTAATGTTTAAGTACAGTTTAGTTAATACATTTAGGTTTTAAGAAGATTAAATACACGTTTGTAAGATTTGCAGGTAATCTCTGCTTTAGAGTAATGGTACTATCATTACATTCGAACCATCCACAATTCTTTTTTATATATGCAGTTTAGTGACCTGCATTGGTTGTGGCTCCTGCGTGGTAGATTTTACCTATTGTTGTGAAGGTTTTTTTACCAAGTGATACTTGACCATGTGTGAATCCAGTCAGCTTGCAGTTGTTTTTGGTACCATTTGCATTGTAACGTAGAAGCATTAGTATTACGTATTTACTTTGTGTTTGTGTTTGTATTAGTAAGGTGGAGCGATTATCTGAATTTGCAGGTAGTACATAATCTACCATGGTTTGCATTTTGTACAAGTTGCTGAAATGGAACGGATTCACAATTTGGTATTGAGACATACCTAAAGCGCTCATTGGGGATTTGTTCTTGTTTCACATTGTTGCACAGAGTGCAGGTATGTTTCCACATGTATGAAATCTGGAAGATTTCATTTATAGGTATGTTTTTGTTTTCCAGTACTTATAGTAAGTACATTAGAAATTCTTGTGGACCTTCCTGTGAGTTTATAGTGAATTTCACCATTCCAGCACAGTAGCCCAATTGTTGTCTTATTCCATAAACACTATAGGTGTTGTCAGGATTGTTTGTTGCGTTTCTATGAAGTACTAACATTTGCAAACACAATTGGTCTGTACTGTGTAAGTAAATGTTGTCAACTATTGGTGGTAATTGAAATAGAATATTCATTGCTACATTTGTTATAATGTAGTGGTATTGATTTATCTGTTTTGTTATTGAAAATCTTGGGGTAGATAGATACCAGTTGGTGTATTCTAACTGTTTATTTTTTTATATCATTTAGTGGTATTCATTTATCTGTTTAGTTGTTGTAGACTCTTGGGGCAGTTATATAGCTCTTGGCATATTGTAACAGTTTATAGTTTTCTAATAAAAGTTTAGTTAATGTTTAAGTACAGTTTAGTTAATACATTTTGGTTTTAAGAAGATTAAATACACGTTTGTAAGATTTGCAGGTAATCTCTGCTTTAGAGTAATGGTACTATCATTACATTCGAACCATCCACAATTCTTTTTTATATATGCAGTTTAGTGACCTGCATTGGTTGTGGCTCCTGCGTGGTAGATTTTACCTATTGTTGTGAAGGTTTTTTTACCAAGTGATACTTGACCATGTGTGAATCCAGTCAGCTTGCAGTTGTTTTTGGTACCATTTGCATTGTAACGTAGAAGCATTAGTATTACGTATTTACTTTGTGTTTGTGTTTGTATTAGTAAGGTGGAGCGATTATCTGAATTTGCAGGTAGTACATAATCTACCATGGTTTGCATTTTGTACAAGTTGCTGAAATGGAACGGATTCACAATTTGGTATTGAGACATACCTAAAGCGCTCATTGGGGATTTGTTCTTGTTTCACATTGTTGCACAGAGTGCAGGTATGTTTCCACATGTATGAAATCTGGAAGATTTCATTTATAGGTATGTTTTTGTTTTCCAGTACTTGTAGTAAGTACATTAGAAATTCTTGTGGACCTTCCTGTGAGTTTATAGTGAATTTCACCATTCCAGCACAGTAGCCCAATTGTTGTCTTATTCCATAAACACTATACGTGTTGTCAGGATTGTTTGTTGCGTTTCTATGAAGTACTAACATTTGCAAACACAATTGGTCTGTACTGTGTAAGTAAATGTTGTCAACTATTGGTGGTAATTGAAATAGAATATTCATTGCTACATTTGTGTAGCAACGTACACCATTTACATTTGAAAGTTTAAATGAACCAGATAGTTCTGTATCTGAGTGCTTTTTTTGGAGTTTGTCTTCCTTTTTTGAAGAAGTACCTGGTTTACTTTCCCTAATAAGTTCTTTTCTGATTGTGGTGCTTGATGAACTGTTAGTTTCTTTTAATCTCTTTGGAGGATTTTCAGTGACCTCCTGTTGCATTTCTGTTTGATTTCGTTTTCTTTTCGAACATTTTACTTTTTGTGGAATAGGTTATGTTTTTAGATGGGGGGTGTATAGTGAACACAGTCTATTGTGTTCTAAAATGCAAGGAATATCAGCGTTTACTTTACTTGCATCAAAGTTGATTAGAAATAGACCGTCAAGTGTACGTAAGCGTGAAAGTGCTACATAGCTCATGCCTTCTTTAAAGACTGTGTTACCAATGTCTATCAATGCTTGGTCTAGGGCAAGACCTTGTGATTTATGAATGGTGACTGCGTATGCAAGAGTTAGAGAAAATTGTTCTCTTTGTACAAACATGTCTTTGAAGAGAAGGAATCGAGCTGTTGAGTGTCCTACCCTTTTCACTTCTGAAAGTTTGACAAAGAGAATATTGACAAGCTGAGTGTTGTTGTCACATGGGTATGTTTGAAAGCCAACAACTGTACCCAGTGCTCCATTAACTAGTCCTTGATCCATGTCAAGGTTACGTTTAAGCATTACTCTGCAATTTAAGGATAATTTCAATCATTTTTCCAATTCCAGCTGTGTTGGAGATTGAATTTTCTAAACTATTTAGTCTCGTTGTGGCTTGTTCACACATGGGTAGTGTCATGCCATGTATGTCTAGTTTGTCTGTGGCGCTAATTTCAATTATTGGTTGCATTTCTTTCTTTAACATTGTTTCATTGAATTTGAAACAGCTTGCAAGAGTTGGCATTAAGGCCATACAATTTACATTTTTGAAGGATAATTGTTCCATAACATCCGTAGCACATACATTATGGCCATAAAGTACATGAATGTGCCGGGTTTACAATATTGTTTGTGCTTCTTGAGATAATATACAACTCTAATACTTTTTAAGATGTTGGCATAAGGGAGATCTGCAGATTGCCGCATATTTTGTGTTAATTCTCTGTATTTGAAATGTTGCCAAAGGTTGACATTTCCAATGCTGCCAACAGTTTTATGGCAGAGTTTGTGTCCTAAGGTTTTAAAAATAGGCTCACCTTTCACTGGTGTTAATTGAAGAAGATCTCCGAAAACAATAATGTGTTTTCCTCCAAAGAGCTCTTCGTAGTTTGTTTTGAGTACTTCTTGTAATCTGCGGTGACTCAAGTCCAACATTAGGTTGGAGACCATGCTCACTTCATCTATTAGTAGCATTTTCATTTGTTTTAATACTCTGCGTAGTTCCATTGCAGCTTCTCTAGAAAGTTTGTAATAGTCTAATTTGTTTTGGTGTTCTACTGGCAGGAGTAGTAATCGGTGTAAAGTGACACCACTTATGTTGTAGGCAGCTAAACCTGTGGGGGCAGTGACAACAGCTGACAGTTTGTTGTTTGTCAATTGTTTAAGGAATTTACTGATGATTTTGATTAAGAATGTTTTGCCAGAACCTGCTTCACCACTGACATATAGTAGTATAGGTTTGTAATTTTGGCAGGTGCATTCTTTGTTTTCATTTTGTACACCAGGTGCAATTTCTTTTCTTACTTCTTCAAAAATGCTACGTTGTTCATTGTTTAGTTTTGATTGTAGTATAGTTAAGTCTTCTTTATCTTCATACTGACACATGGTGTTTTCTACTTCTGTCATAGCTAATTCTGCCTCATTTGTTATTAGTGGCTCTCCCAGTGGTTCTTGGCTTCCTGTTACAGAAGGTTGACTACTGTCAGGAGTGTCCTTATCTAGTTGGGTCTGCAGTTCTTCTTCGTGTTGCTGTTCATTGTGCAACATTGTTTTGTACTGTGTAAAGTTTACATCAGTTATAGTGCTTTCATTTGCTTTGAAAGCATCTTCATACAAGTCATAGTTATCTAATATTTCTTCTTCTTTTTTCCATGGTTTAAAGAGTTGTAGCAGGGACATGTAATATAGATCTTTATGTTGAGGAGTCTTTAATGACAATTTGATATGATTAATTAAATTTGGTTTGGTGAGTTTTACTAAGCTGCCTTCACAATTTGACACACTGTATTTACCTTTTTTTCATCGGGTTTTATATTATTTTTGTATGTGAAGTTTTGGGCTACGTGGTATAGACACATGGTTTCCAAAGTGGTACTTCTGTTTGGGTAGTATGTGTCCAGCAAATTGTTTTTTAAAATGTCTTGGCTGTTGGTATCATGTTTGGCTATTGTTTCTATATCTTCGTATAATTTTAGAACTCTTTTTCTAGATTTAGCAGGACCAAGACTTAGCCATACTATATTTTCAGATTTTCCATACAAAGCAGTACCAGTTAAACGATCTGCTGCTTCATAGGAGCCACATTCTCTATGGGAGAGAAGTTTTATGCCCAAGCTGTATAATTTTTGAGACAGTGTTTTGTCTGATGACAGGTCATTCCAGAGGTCTTGTAGCTCTGTTTTCTCTGCTTTGGTTAAGTATGCTGTAATATATCGTGCAACTGCAGTGGAATTGTCTGCAATGTACTGCACCTCTATGTTTGCATTCCATAAGTGGGCAATGATTGCATTGTAATCATTGATATATTTATTTTCTTCTGTTCATTTTATGTAATATGTATTTTTAGGTGATTTGCCTTTAACACTATGTCTAACTGAAGACATGAAGCTGTTCACTTGACCTGTTTTAGTAACTGGTCTAGGGAAACCAAAGCAGCATTTGGTGTAGTATTTCCCTTTTGTTTTTTTTATTTGCGATGACAATATTTGCCACATTTGTGCCTTTGAAATTGTAAAATTTGTGCTTGGAGATCACTATTTGCTGCTTCTGATGGAATTTGACAAGTAACATATTTTTCAATAAATTGTAAAACAGTGGCGTCACTGTCTTGACCAAACTTAGGAGCATCTTTAATCCATAAAAGCATGTGGATATGTGGTGCTCCTCTGGCTTGGTATTCTTGTCTGTAAAAGAAGTGTTGCACTTCTCCAAGGGGAGGAGCAGTTTTATTACAAATAAAGTGTAGCATAGCAATGAAGCGATGGTGAAAATATCTTGAAACATTAACAGGATCTAGAGAACAAAGTTCTCCAGGTGTTAGTATATCTATGTTTGTTTTGTTTTTGTTTGATATGCGTAGGAAATCATGTAAATCTTCCCATGCATATTCTGCACAACTTAATGTAACAAACCAAGTGGGAGGGCCAAGGTTTCTTATCATATAACGTACATCTCTGTGACGTCGAAACCAGTATTCTTTAGTACCATGCATATTTGCTAATAGATTTGTAATATTTGATTGTAAAACCTCATCTTTTTGTTGCACTTTTTGTAATAATTGTGTAGCTGACATATTTTGAAAGTGAGATCCTAATTTTAATGTGTGTGCACCTCCGTAATATAAAGTTGCTAATTCACTTTCAAAGAGTAGGTGGAATATGTATTCCACATTTTGTCTAAATCTGGGATCTTCAGAATACATCCGTAATGAGCGATATTCTGAGGCTGTTATTTGAATAGGTCTATCATCGTACCTTCCTCCTTTGCCAGTAGGAAAAAGTAGAGGAAAAGCACGAGTTTCTATACTTTCTACCCATATGCTGATTGGTGATCCTTTTTCTTGACACATTTGGTACGTTTCTAGTGCATCTTCTACGGTGTCATTAGAATGCAGTGGGTGAATTATATAATGGTCTAAAGTATTGGATATTGTAGCAGGATCTAGGAGCTCAAATTGACCAGCTTCTTGTGTCTCTTGAATTATTTCAGTGTTATCCTTCAAGTTTTCTTCAATATTAATTTCTTTGTAGTAATCATTATTGTCTTTTAGATATTGCAAAGCTTGTCTAACTTTACGTAAATCTACCAGTTGTTGCCAATTTGTTTTGTATTTTGTAGGTACACCATTTACTAATATAAATAAAGATTGCTCCATTGGACGTTGCACTCCTAGAGTGTGCACATTTTCTTTTAGATCTAATGGTAAATACACTACTTTTCCACGAATACCTTTCAGTAATTCAGAGGGAGGTAATTTTGCTGTTTTTGGTTGAAGGCGTATTATTGCTTGAAAGGGGTGCACTGTTTGAATTATGATGCTCTCATATAAATTGAGTTGTTGTAGGGGTTTTGGTAGTGGATACAATTTCAAATTATTTGTGATAGCACGTGAAGGAGTTTGGTTGTTGTCAAGTTTTGTCGTGCAGTAACTGCAAAGTATTAAGGGGTCAGTTATTTCATATTTGTTTTCTGCTATAAGGTAGAGAGCTAATTCAAACCATTTAGAATCTTCATTGTTTTTTATTTTATATGTTAGGTGTACAGTTTTTGTGTTACTTTTATAGAAAGTTCTACGGCAACATACACATACATGGTTTGGTATTTCAGCAGATGTACTTTTAAATTTCAGTATTTCTTTTTTGTATGTGTGTAGTAGAAGGTTGCCATACATATAATTGTTGCTAATTTGCTTCAAAGCTATTTCATTCTGTAAGTGGCTTTCACTTGCAAAATATTTTTTCTGGATATAGTCGATTTCTTCAAGTAGGTCTTTTGCTGTACCATGTAGAAGAATGTTATTTAAATTGGCTAGTGCTAAAGCAGGACTTTTAGCATAGTACAGTTTATAGCCTAGATTTCTTATAGTTGAATGATGTGTTGATATCATTTTGATATAATGGAAGGTGGTATTTCAAGTAGGTCCTGAAATGCAGGCCAATGAATGTCCTTGTAGTCCTGTGTACTTGCGCACTGGACAGGTATGCATATTTTGCAGTAGTTTAATTTTCATTTTGTCTTTGCCTTTCACATATTGATTGAGGAATTGGCGTAAAGACTTGAAAGATTCTTTGGGAATGTTACACATTGACGTGCATGGCCATTTGTATACTAGACGTTCTGATTCAGTTGAATGGAGAGGTAATTCTAAGTTTTCTGGGGATATTTTTGTAAGTAGTATTTCTTGTTCCATAATGGTATTATTAACTTTTTCATAATCTCGTCCACTGCTATGTATGGCAATTGTATTTGTTTGCTTTTGTTTGTATGCTTCTTCATTAAAGTATGGTTTTGTGCTCGTAGTGTGACTCCATTCACCTCCACAGATACTTAAGAAGTTATTTCTGTTGACATTTCGTTTATTGAGAAGTCTTTTTTGTAATTTAGTCATTAGTTTTGTTAGTGGTTTCATTTTGTTTAACACTAAAATAAATAAGTTTCTTTTGAGAAGGGTTGCACTGTCTATCAAAGCTTCTAAGATTAATTTCCTACGATAGGTTTTAAGGGTTGAGTTTGATTTCTCTCCTGTTTTTAATAGATTTTGCAGGACTCTGTGACGGAACATTTTTGCTAAAAGACTTTTTTTGGTATGCTTAGTTTGCACTATATCAAGATTTATAGGAGCAGTTTCATATGTAGTGGTAGCTGATTTTTTGTTAATTGTTTTGTGGTTTGTTTTACATTTTGATAGAGGAGGCAAAGTTTCTGTACTTGAAGCTTTTTTTGTTTCGCTAAATGACTGTATTAGCTGTTTTGTTTTAACTTTTTTTTACAAATTCTGCTAGAGATGGATGTTTGTTTTGGACACTTCTATTTTCATTTGCTCTGTTTCTGCGTTGCTTTCTACGGACTTGATTGTTGGTAGGCATTCTTTAGGGTCTGTTGAAAAAAATAAAGAAGGTATGGGTTGGGGTGTTCTTAATGTATGTGTGCTGTTTGCATGAGTGTGTGAGTAAGATAATAAAGATGTATGTAATGGTGTGTGATTGTGCATTGGGCAACTACAACTAGTTGGGATGGCTATTCTTGAATTTATGTGCTACTAAGCTGGGTTTCAGATGATAGTAGACAGTAAGCTGGTGGTGTGGAGAAGTAGAAATAGTAAATCTAATGGTATACAATTAAAACAGTTGTTTGTTCTATAATATGAAAATTCTAGGGGTTGAGAAGGGTTATTTGTGTGTCGAAAACTAAGAAATTGTGCGTCATTCTGCCTGTAAATCTCTGTTTAAGAAAAGGGGATTTGTAGACCGAATGGTGCACAATCTCTATTTTTAGACACAGAAATAGCATGAATTAACATTACAGTGTGTTTGAATAATAGTACAAATAATATGGTGGTATTAAAATTCCTTTTTTTTAAATGAGCAGGTTTCTTCTTAGTTGTTCTTTGTACTTCAAATTTGGCTGCTTCTTTTCAGGAGAATGGTCTTCACTGCAATTGTAAAGAAAACAAATAAGGAATTTTGTTTGCATATAACATTGTTTTTAATTTAGACATTGATTTTTTTTAATTGACATTGACCCACAGCGCCTTCCTCAAAATCATGAAAACTATCTTATTCACATAAAATGCGTCACACCAGTTTAATACATATCATATGTTCTTAATGCATAACCTGTATTGTAATGACTAACTGTCCCAACCAAAATATCATTTGTATGCCTTGTGGAATTCATAATGTACCACTGAATACCACTATTTCTGTAACTAAGCACTTGTAAGTAACAGCGCCTCAATGCCATGGGCTGCTTGTGCAGTATATAAATATAAGTAAATAAATGTTTACATTTTTGTACAAGTATTGTTGTTTGATTTATGAATATACGGTGTGCATGCAATTTGTTTGAATATGTTAACTCTTCATATTGTACTTCACGGATTGCGCAGAGACAAATGTGGCTTTGTTCTTCTTCATTTGGTCCACAAATGGAGAAAGCAAGGCGCAATGTCAATAAGGCTGTTTGTGCCTTTCTAAGAGATTTTGGCATGTCCTCTTTTCACAATGAAAATATTATGTTTCGTAGTACATACATTTTTCGCAGAGATGGAGTCCATCTTACTTATGCTGGCAATCAGATTTTTTGGAGAAATGTACAGAATGCATTGCAACCTTTTCTGGAATTACAGCATCCATTTTATAGTAGGTGTTGAGCATTTCAAATTTTTCAAACACAAATACACACCACCAAAAGGCCCTTTTTAGAGCCACTACTTTCTTCCAGATAAAACTGCAATGGTTATGATAGGGTAACACCCCAAAATACACAATACACAATACACGAAGTCCTGCTTCATTTATTTTCACTTCTATTTTTTAACTGTAAAAGGTGGCTATGAAAAGAGCCTTATTTTTTTTTATTTTTGTTGTTTACATTTTTTTGGGTTTTTTATACAAGACACACTAGGAGAGGAGGGGAAAGGAGGGTAAGGCGGGGACACCAACCACAGGGATAAGAAAGGGCGAGCTGAGAGAGGAAGATGTAGAGTGGGTTTCACTTGGGTAGTGAGCAGACTTTTTCGTGCTCTGAAACAATAGCCTCAAAAGCACTACAAAGTCTCTCCCCCCTGCACAGTACTGCGTCGCAGTACATACACACAACTGTGACCCTCGAAAGGTAAGGGTCATCAGCATTGCGTATGGCCTGTGAGGCAGCTTGAGGAATACGCTGTCCCACAGGAGTGTTCCTTGTGGTGACAGGATCGGAAACAGAGGATGAAGTAGAGGAAGTCAACCTGCTACGCTCCTCGCAAGGTACAACTTTGCGAACGCCCCCTGAGTGGAATGACTTTAGGTGTCGCTTCATGGTAGTTGTCCCAAAGCTGTATGAACCATGCCTCCCGCGACTGAGTACCATTTTGCAATCATTGCAGGTGACTTGGTTCGCACGCGCCTTTGGACCATTACCACGAATGGTAAATAACTCCCACACCCAAGACTCACGTCGAGTGCTGGTAGTAGGGACTTCCACTACCTCATTCTCATCATCCTCTTCTTCCTCCTGTGCATCCTCACTCCTGTTGCCCTCTTCAGGCCCTTGGGGAGGTGGTGGTGGTGGAGGGGGTGGGGGTGGTGCTGATGCAGATGCAGCACCAGGTTGCAGTAGTGTAGCCATGGAAGCCATCAGCCTGGCGTTGAAAATCTGCAAATTGGCAGGAAATTTCGCTGTGCTCTGTAGGATAGCCAGAAACACAATGAGAATGAGCTCTAGGGTGTGGTCTTTTATAGGGGTGCTTGTGCATGGTTCGCGGACATGCGTGCTGTCCGTGGACAGATTGAACAGAAAAAAGGTTTCAAAAAGTCACAAAAAGTATGTAGAAACTAAGGATTACTATGTGGGACATGTTCTATGGTGAGTTTTTGTTGGAAAATATTATAGATTACTTGAAAATGTAGTTTAAAATTGTTCGGGGACACGAACAGTGTTCGCAATCAGAACATACGCTGATAGTGGGCGCGGTCACATGATAGCTTCGCGAACATGTCCGCGAAGGGAGCGGGTGTCCGCAGGACACCAAATGCATTGAAACTATTTTGCGCATGCGCGTTGCTGTTCTACGGACACTGTTCGGGTCCTGGAATGATTAAAAGTGCGTCACAAGTGAAACGAACAATTACGGACAAGCGTTTGTTCCTAGAACAGTTTCAACTTGTCTGCAAACAGTACGGACAGGCATAGCGTCCTCAGGACACCCTCATTTTGTTTATTTACGAACACCCCAGGACAAATAATATGTTCTAAGACCCCTTTTTCTTGCCAGCGAACAATAATGACAGCGTCCTCAGGACACCCACATTTCGTCCATTGACGAACATTTTAGGACACAGCCTGTGTTCTTAGAACAATTTCAACTTGCCTGCGAACAATACGGACAGTCATAGCGTCCTCAGGACACCCCCATTTTGTTTATTTACGAACATCCCAGAACACATAATGGGGGTAATTCATGGATTATTTGCGCCGAAAAAAACGGGATTTGTGCGCCATTCTGCCCGCAAATCCCTATTTAATAAATGGGGATTTGTGGGCAGAATGGCACACAAATCCCATTTTTTCCGGCGCAAATAATCCATGAATTACCCTGAATATGTTCTAAGAACACTTTCATCTTGCCAGCGAACATTACGGACAGCGTCCTCAAGACACCCACATTTCGTCCATTGACGAACATTTCAGGACACCGCGTGTGTTCTACGAACAGTTTCAACTTGCCTGCGAACAATACGGACAGTCATAGCGTCCTCAGGACACCCCCATTTTGTTTATTTACGAACATCCCAGAACACATAATGGGGGTAATTCATGGATTATTTGCGCCGAAAAAAACGGGATTTGTGCGCCATTCTGCCCGCAAATCCCTATTTAATAAATGGGGATTTGTGGGCAGAATGGCACACAAATCCCATTTTTTCCGGCGCAAATAATCCATGAATTACCCTGAATATGTTCTAAGAACACTTTCATCTTGCCAGCGAACATTACGGACAGCGTCCTCAAGACACCCACATTTCGTCCATTGACGAACATTTCAGGACACCGCGTGTGTTCTACGAACAGTTTCAACTTGCCTGCGAACAATACGGACAGTCATAGCGTCCTCAGGACACCCCCATTTTGTTTATTTACGGACATCCCAGAACACATAATGGGGGTAATTCATGGATTATTCGCGCCGAAAAAAACGGGATTTGTGCGCCATTCTGCCCGCAAATCCCTATTTAATAAATGGGGATTTGTGGGCAGAATGGCACACAAATCCCATTTTTTCCGGCGCAAATAATCCATGAATTACCCTGAATATGTTCTAAGAACACTTTCATCTTGCCAGCGAACATTACGGACAGCGTCCTCAAGACACCCACATTTCGTCCATTGACGAACATTTCAGGACACCGCGTGTGTTCTACGAACAGTTTCAACTTCCTCCGAACATTATGGACATGCATAGCGTCCTAAGGACACTTCCATATTGTTTCTTTACGAACATTTTAGGACATAGCCTGTGTTCTTAGAACAGTTTCAACTTGCCTGCGAACAATATGGACAGGCATTGCGTCCTCAGGACACTCCCATTTTGTTTCTTTACGAACATTTTAGGACACAGTCTTTGTTCTTAGAACAGTTTCAACTTGTCTGCGAACAATACGGACAGGCAGAGTGTCCTAAGGACATTTCCATTTTGTTTCTTTACGAACATTTTAGGAAACAGCCTGTGTTCTTAGAACAGTTTCAACTTGCCTGCGAATAATACAGACAGGCATTGCGTCCTCAGGACACTCCCATTTTGTTTCTTTACGAACATTTTAGTACAGAGCCTTTGTTCTTAGAACAGTTTTAACTTGTCTGCGAACAATACGGACAGGCATTGCGTCCTCAGGACACTCCCATTTTGTTTGTTTACGAACATTTTAGGACACAGCCTGTGTTCTTAGAACAGTTTCAACTTGCCTGCGAACAATACATACTGGGATAGCGTCCTCAGGATACACCCATTTTGTTTATTTATGAACATCCCAGGACACATGATATGTTCTAAGAACACTTTTATATTGTACAGTTTCAACTGGCCAGCGAACAATACTGACAGGCAGAGCGTCCTAAGGACATTTGTGATGTCATCTTTGATGCCGTGGGTGTTAGTCTTAGCAGTGCACAGTGGTGGCGTGAGTTATGGTTGCTTTGCTTACCATAACTGGCGAATTTCAGTGGGTTTTCGGTTTTACTTGGAACCACAACGTCCCTTTAACAAAGTTCTTTCACTGAATTTCATAGGTTTTTAGTACCACAACTTAACCATAACGCCCCTTTAACAAAGTTTTTTCACTGAATATATATATATATATATATATATATATATATATATATATATATATATATATAAACACACCTTATTTTAGATAGAGAAGCTGTGTTATCACCTAACATAGTGTGTGGACCTTCCTGTGCAGGGGCTTGGGGACTCACTGTACTACTTAAGAACCTGCCTGCATCACCTCCTGAGTGCTTAAGCCTTGGTTTCTCGTCCAAGCTACCATATAGAGAACCTTGGCTGGGGTGCTCTGTGCAGAAGTACAGAAACCCCCTCCAGTCTTTACATGGAAAATCTTCACAATTCTAAATAAATGTGACACATGGCTAATCTTTAGAATTCTTTCTAAATGTGGTGCATGGCTGATCTTTAAAATTATTTCTAAATGTGACACATGGCTGATTATCACAATTCTGTCTATTGCAACACATTTCCTGCTCCCAATATACATCAATTGGGCTATACAGGGGAGCAGCATGTAATCTAAACAATGGTCTGATTTGATGGTAGTAGTAAAGAAATGCAGGGTTTTAATTGAGCACAGCAATGCTGTTCCCACCGCCCGCACCACCTTACCATAGTTGTTAGTGTGGGATGCTTTGTCAGGTGTCCAATTGCAAAAAGGAGCCAACAAGGATGGGAGCCGCCATTTGCCTTGGGCCCCTCTCTGGCTGCTCGGGAAAGGCTGTCCTGGGAAGGCCTCTGAAATGCAGCTGTTGTAGTCATGTGAGGGGACACGGCCAATGAGAAGCAAATGGGCAGTTGGAGTAGGAAGGGAGGGACAGGGAATGGATGAAGGTGGATGGGAGAAGCATTCAGAGAAGGCTGCCAGGACAAAAGGCTTATAGAGAGCTGACTGCCTTAGCCAATTTCCAATTGGTGGGTGGGGGAGGAAGAAAGCCAGAAGCAAAGGACTACAAGACAAAGCTAGGGAACCCTAACTTGCATATCAGCTTAAATAACACATTTCAAAACATAGTAAGAGCACAGAAAAATCCCTCTAGAAACAATAGCCCTGACATTTTGGTTCATGTGCAAAATGCCTACAGATTACAATCGGGAAAGGTAGAGGAAAAGCACTCAGAGAAGGATGCCAGGACAAGGCTCACAGACACCCGATTGCCTTAGCCAATTTCCAAATGGTGGGTGTGGTGAGGAAAAAAACCAGAAACAAACAAAGGACTGCAAAACAAAGCCAGGGAATACAACTTGCAGATCAGCTCAAAAAAACAGATTGCAAAACATAGTTAGAGCGTATAAAAGTCCCTCTAGAAACAACCAAAAAGGCCAAAACATGGATTGGAAACTCAGAAATCATCCCTCCTAAAGGCACTTTACAAGCCAAAAAACGGATTGGAAATCCAGGTTGAAGACACTCAAATCCTCAAAAAAGCAGCAAGCAGCTCCTAAAACCCCTTACCCAGTGGTTCCTGTGCAAAATGGCTACAGATTACAATCCGAAAAGGCAGAAGAAAAGTATTCTGAGAAGGCTCACAGGACAAAAGGCTCAGAGACACCGGACTGCCTTAGCCAATTGCCAAATGGCGGGTGAGGGAGGAAAAAAAAAACAGGAACAAACAAAGGAATACAACATAAAGCAAGGGAATCCTACTTGCAGATAAGCTAAAAAACTAATAGCAAATTATACTAAGAATACAGAAAAATCCCTCCAGAAACAACGTACCAGGCCAAAAAAAGGATTGGAAACTCACAAATCATCCGTCCTAAAGGCACTTTACAAGCCAAAAAAATAATTGGAAATCCAAGTTAAACACATTCAAATCCTCAAAAAAGCACCAGCCAGGCCCTAATACTCCTTACCTAGTGATCCTTGGGCAAATGGCTACAGAATACAACCAGGAAAGGCAGAGGAAAAGCACTCAGGGAAGACTGCCAGGACAAAAGGCTTGGAGACATCTGACTGCCTTACATAGTTGACAAAGGGTGTGTGAGGGGAGGAACAAGCCAGAAACAAACAAAGGACTACAACGGAAATTCAGGGAATGCTACTTCCTACTTGCAGATCAGCTCAAGAAATGGATTGCAAAGCATAGTAAGAGCACAGAAATCCCTCAAGAGACAACAAACCAGGCCAAAAAACAGATTAAAAGCTCACAAATCATCCCTCCTAAGGACACTTTAAAAACCAAAAAATTGATTTGAAGTGGAAGTTAGATACACTCAAATCCTCAATAAAGCACCATCCAGCTACTAACATACCATACCTGGCGGTTCTTGTGCAAGATGGCAGACCTTAAAGTGCTAAATTCTCATTAGGTCAGGAAGAACAATTACCACAGCCGTGTCTGCTGCAGAGCTAGTTGACCTAAATATCAAAAAAATGTAATTATTTTGGCAATAATGGTGAACATTACCTTGAGAGCTGGTGATCCGGCTATCAGATAAGTCAAAGTTCATTAGCAGATATCTAAAACATCTTTTAGCCTTTGACATGGAAACCATTCAGTTAAAAAAATGTATTTGCACATGTAGCTTAAATCAATTCAGTCTCAGCTAATTGAAAAATCAACCATTACATTAAGTCACTTGTCAGGTTAAGTAGAGCTTTTGAAAATGTTATTCTTCATGTTATGTGAATTTGATTTATACCACACACTTCTGCCATTGTCATGACCTCTAGGCATTGGGGAGAGAGGATGAGGAGGAGGAGAGGACGTGGAGGAGGGAGTGTGTAAATCTGCTTGTTGCTGTTCAGTTGGTAGCATCAGTTAAAAAACCTGGTCACTGTGTGTTTGGTTTGCTTCAAGGTGGCATGTTTTGGTGAGTGTTCTGGTGAGAGTCTTTGAGTTGTTTTGCATGCCTGCAGTGCAGTGTTGATTTTTGAGTATGTTGTGATTGAGAATTCTTGGAGGAGGTGTGTTTTTGTTATATAATTATAATTGTTTTTTTAAATAATGCGCTTAATGCCGGGAAAAGTTTCGAAGTGCGAGCCCAGGATTCTAACCTGTGTTGACATGCGTTGTCTTGCTCCCAAGACAAACGTATTGCCCCTGAGCTATCCTCCCGGCTTACAAAATGTGACATTAGATTTGGAATTGTGGTAGTCGTGTGTGGGTGTTGTTTGTGGTAGTTGTGTGATGAGTTTGTATGAATATAGAGATTTTTTGGTATGATTAATAGTTTGAAGGGTAGACCCTTATGTAGGAGTGGCATAGATTTCTTTGTTTATACTCAGATTGTTAATCCTGTAGTTAGTGATGTTGCATTTTTCTTTCTAAGGGTCCACTTTGTTGTGCTGATTTAATTCAGGGGTTTGAATGTGGCCTCATAATTGGTAGGGTATCTATTTCTTTCAATTGAGGTTGCTTTTTTTGCTTTTTTTCCACTATGTTGTTGGGATGTTTAAATTGGTAAATTGAAAAGCTAGGTTTTTGTGATTTTCTAAAGGTAAAATGTTCTTCTATTGTGTGTATTTCCTTGGGGAGTGAGTTACACAGTTTTGCTGAGATGCATGAGAAAGGTGACCCACTATATTTCATTTTAGATTATTTTCTGGGTTCAAGAAGTATGTTATATCTGAATCTTGGGTTTGTTTGGGTTTATAGATGTAGATGTTACTTTGTACAAATTTGACTCATTGGCAGTGGATAGCCCTGTGGGTTATGGAGAGCGATTTGAAGTAGGTCCTTTTTTAGACTGATTGCCAGTGTTGGGACCTTAGTGCTGGTGTGATGTGTGTTTTTTAGCTGGCCTGAGGAGTAGCCTTGCTGCAGCATTTTGCATTTGTTGCAATATTAGGCTGGTGAGGTTGTCATGCATTCCAATGTATGTGCTGTTTGTGCAATCTATGCTTAGCATGATGACAGCGAAAATGGCAAGTGTTCAGTTTGCAAAGGTGGGAAAGGCTTGAACCCTTTTGATTGCACCTAGGTGGAAGAACCATGTTTTCACTACTGCATTGATTTGTGGTTCTAATGTCAGGTTGTTTTCCATAAGTGCTCCCACATTTTGCACTGCTGTGGAGGTTTCTGGTATGTTTCACTGAAACGTGGCTTCACACAGCAGCAGAACTTTCACTACTTCTAGCATTAGACCAAATAGCTCCTCTCAAACTGAGAAAGGCTAAGCCTCCAGCACACCTAAACAAATGGTTCACACTAGACCTGCAAGCCTTACGGAAGCCCAAAAGATGCTGTGAATCCAACTGGAAAAATAAAACCTCCATCCAGAATAAGGAAATATTCAACACTGCTTCAAAAAAATATAAAGCCAACATCCTAAGCGACACGTTTAACAATAGAATACCAAACGCCAAGTCCAGCACCAAAGAGCTCTTTAAAAGCTAAAATTAGTGAATCTCAGTCTTCTTCCCCCACACCTGGCAGCCTATTTGAATTCTCCCCAGTCACCACTGAAGAGGGAAAATGGGACGTTCCCTTCCCCCGGTTCTCAGCCAGACCATGGCCTAGATCGTCATGGCCTAAGCACCCATCACAAGAGGAATTTGACCCACTCACAGATGCCCCAACCGTCAACATCTACCGTGGCCACGCCCCACACAGTCAGGAAAACTGCCCGACAATCAAGCCACATGCTGGAACCTCTGGCGAAGCTGACATAGACATATGGATCAACTCGACTGACACAACAACAAGGAAAGCCTCCATCGTTAGAGATGCCATGACGACATAGCCGACGGACAGTAACACATGTGCCACAATGCACACTGGTCATACCACACCAATCTCACACGAAGAACATATGCAATATCATGACGGAACGGACAATTTACACTCACTGATGCATCGTTGTTATTTTTCACATAGGCTAAGCTACAGTGCCGCAGAAATGCAAGACGCAAGAAGAGCTCATGTAAATGCTTGCAAATGCTTCATCGCTACTAAAACCACAGCAACATGAGGCACTTATGTATAAGGACCCCTGTCGCCCACTGCGACCCCTGTGTTGTGAACCATATGCTGTCAGCGATGGACCAGGCCAGAGTAGGCCTTAGCATCAGAGTAGGCCGCAAACTCAGAAGCCAAAGGCCCAGAGCAGCTCGGACTGAGCTGCAAGGTGCTGATCATGTAGAACGAACCCCGATGAGGGCCTCACAGCCAAGGCCACGAAGTTACAACTTAAATGCTGTGCGCCCAGAGCCAAGGTTACACCTGCCCCGGCTAACTGCCCCGTCAGAGCTGAAATACAAATCAAATGCTCATAATTCTGCTCAAGCTATGGTCTCACCACACGTGACCAGGCCGACCTGATTCGGTGCCAAGTACCAAGGACCAGGGAAACTCTGGGGTCTCACGTTTGGGACACAGACTGCAACAATGACGTGACAAATTGGACACTGACGGCAGTGAGAAAGAAGCGCTCCTGCAGCAAATGGCAGACCTGTCCATTGTCCACCACTGACACTTAGTCACACATTGTTTCCGACATCAGGTACACTGCAAGGTGGGAATGACGATGGTCCCAGGCTTGGGGGCTTGCAGATGAACCAATCAGGGCATGAGGGGGCTAACCACTGACGGCACCACAACCTAGCCTATTACCAACCTTCTCCATGTAACCGTTTTAGTGTAACAATTTCTAGGGACGACCCAAGCGTACCACCTGACCTCTTCTCTACCAACCACTAACTCATCTATATGTGTCTATACTAACCCTTTTACTCAGGGAGCCAACCTGAGGTGGCGTTAGGTTTGGGGGAAGTTTTCCCAGGTGATGCACAATGAGGCATCACGCATGTAGAAAAAGGACCTGCGAGCCCACTCTTGCTGAGAAGTGTTCCCGGATGACCTGTGATCCAAGAACCTATCCCTGCTGTTTTACCTAATAAACAGCAGTGACGCCTTGCTCTTGCGTGTGTCTCATACTCCTTGAGGACTGCGGGAGGAGTTGGGGCCTCTCTACCCCCGGAGGTCTGCGGACGCCCTGCTGACCCCGGGAGATCACTCCGACAAGTTGGAGGCACTGCTGAGATCTGTTGAGATATAAACACTGAGGGTGAAGCAAGAGGGAAGCGCTGCCAGCGCCAAGATGGCCCGGCACAGCTGTCCCCTCTGCCGTTGCCCCCTTTTGAGGACTACAGGACCATCGCGGAACTGCAATACTACCAGACAGCGCAATCCAGAGAATGGCAGTTGGGAGCTGACTTGAGAAATATCCTGCCCGCGGTTGGCGAGTGTCCAGACGTGGTCCAGCCGAGGGGAGTTGGCGAGCAGATTGGGAGGGGTACCCGCAGCCGAGTGGCACCGGCAGGCGAGAGCCTGTGTGAGTATGGCACATGCAACCAGCAATGCAAAATTGTGTGGTTGGCGGGAGGAACTGTAACAAGGGTGGCGGGTGGCTTTAAAGGGTGCTCAGAAAGATTTTAACAATTGAGCGGCGGTTGATGTGAAAAGTATTGCGGGGCAGGCACGAGGGCTGCCTCGTATAGTATTGCAGAGTTAGTAGGGTGGGGCTTAAGGCACCCACATGTGACTGGTGAATCGCGCTGACTGGTTTTGATGGTGGGCACCTGTGCAAAAAGGGGGGGTGTGGTATTCCTAAGAGTTGACGTTTTTGATCTATGAGTAGATGAGGATTCCTGTTGGTCGAGTGTTCTAGCTATATGAATAGATGACGTATTCCTGGCTGAGGTAGCTTGTTTCTCGGTAGGGAAGATAGTGGGCTGGTTAAGTTCCACTCACGAGGCGACGCAGCGTGTGCAGTCTACTATAATAACAAAGTGATTAATTAATACTTCACTCCAGGCGTGGTGGGAAGACAGCTGTGGGGGTTGTGGGGAGTAACATTGTAAAACGGTGCGTATATTACTTTCGTGTGTATTTGTACGTACCTGTATCCAACTGTCCTAGGCCTGATGACGTCACAGATAGAGTTGCATAGGATTGCGCAATGCTTTCTGAGTCGCAGTGAAGGGAGGGGCGAAAGGGAGAGGCAGCCACGCACAGAGAACGCCGGCCTGCCTCGATCAAGGGGTGGTTACGGGAGGTGGTGGAAAAAACGGTGGGAGGGAGAACGGAAGAGTAGGGACACTGTTGGTGGTGGAACGAGAAGGAAAAAAGAGGGAGGAGCTGACACCACGATTGAAGGCGTGCTGAGTAGCGGTGATGCTAAAGGGCAGGGCGGCTCAAACGCGTGCCGCGCGGGATGCGAAGTCGCAGGGGGCTTCGCGTACAGCGGGCCGGAGGGGGCTCTAGCATTGGAAAGTGCAGAACAAGGAAGGGAGGCAATAGAAAGTAAGGGAAGGCGAAGACGCCCAGCAAACTGTCTTGTAACACCATTGCTTCCTTTGCAGCAGAAAATCGTAAAACGCCCAATTTACGGGGCCAGGTAACGGTGTTGGTGAAAAAGTAAAGGTTTTTAACAATGTCTGTGTATTATGGAATAGGGTCTGGGTGTAGGGCCAGCACACTTACAACACTGCTTCAACACATATGTTTAATGCTAACAACGCATAGATATAAAACAGTAAAATATAGCATCGAATGAACACAAGTAACAGACAATAAAATTAGGATACCATGGCAGCCCAACGGCAGCTTTGATATGTGCACCCAACACTCGCTCTTAGCGTATCTACATAACACATATAAAGGAAAGAAGCTAACGAATCACCTAGAAGTTTTCAATCTCTGGAAGCTGTTCCAGGAATGCGCACCTGGGGTGACAGGAATGTTGACAATGCAGGGGGTGAAGGAGGAGAAGGTGAAAGAAGAGGGCGGGTGTAGAGCGCCTCCAGCACCTCCCAGCACAGAGGAAAGTGAGGAAGAATCGGAAGGGTCATACCCAGTAGCAGAGGTCAAAAAGGAAGGAGAAGGGGAGATGCCATTAACTAAAGAGGTAAAGAAGGAAATAGAAGGGCTGTACCCCGTGAAAGAACTTAGAGAGGCGGCGAGATAACAGTTGACAGCTGCCAAGGGATATTCAAACCCTACGTTCAGCCCGCCGCCATACGCACAACAGATAATTACCAAAAGGGGAGGGGCGCGGGGAGCGCCGCAGACACACAGCAGGCGCAGGTGAATGCGGGAAGTGCACAGAAGACGCATGTAGAATTTGCAAATGTAGGACCAGACGAATGGATAGCTGCCCAAGTGTTACTAAAACTACGGGGGAAACTAACAGAAGAGGAGGAAGAAGCGGTTATCAGGGCAGGAAAGGAGGAGGACAGAGGAGCAAAAGGAGGGTGCGAGGTAAGTACGACCGAAGAAGGGAGGATGACAAGGGCAGAGGAGGCGATGTTGGAGGAAAAGCTGGCAGAACTGAGGGAGGCACGGAGTGTATTGTTCAGGCAACTGGAGCAGGAGGAACGTGAGAAACAGAGGAAGAGGACGGGAGGTAAGAGTGATAAAGCGGAGTTAAACAAGCAAGAGATAGAAAAGAAGAAGAAGGAGGAGGACCGCCTAAGGGAGATTGCGGAAAGGGTAGCACACATGGAGCAGCGGGAATTTAGGAGGAAAGAAGAGAAACAAGAAGAAAACAACAGGGAAATGATGCTGTGGAAAAGGAAGATTATAGCAGAAAGCGCACATAAGTATGAGGAAGGGAGGATGCTAGAGAGTTTATTGGAAAAGGAAGGTGGAGCATGGTATGGAAAGGATAGAGATATTAGGGTGCTTAAAGAGGTAAGTGAAAAGGATAGAGATATTAGGGCGCTTAAAGAGGTAAGTGACGCAATAGTGAGCAAACTTAGCAGGACAATAGTGGGGGTAAAGGGTGAGGGGAACAAACAAGGGAGCACGGAAATAGGAGGATCAAGCAAGGCACACGGGAGTAAGATACATGCGAGGAACATAGAGGAAGCGCAGATGGCACAAATGCAGGGAGACGCGGGAAAGACAGGCGAGTACACTGACATAGATTTAGAAACAGTAACAGTGGGGGGGAAAAGCATAACAACACGGTTGGCCTTCTCAGATGGATTTTGCAGCGAGGAAGAAGAAGGGTCTTGCGAAGGACAAAGCGAGAGAAGCGGGGAAGGGCTGAGTAAACTTTACATAACTCGTACAGACTGTGGGTCATCATGGGAATGTAAGACAGAGGGAGGGGGAGAGGAAGAAAGGGGGAGCAAGAGACAACAAGGAGGAAGGGCACAGCAACAACTAACATCGCAAGCACAACACACGCCATATGTTGATAGGATCAGGGACCTCCCAGGATGTATAATGGAGGAGTTGACAACACAACATAACAAGGAACAGGTAAGTGAACGGAAGGGACTTGGGGCCAGAGGTGAAAATAGGCTTACACAACACATTACTGACTTCATCAAGGAACTTTCTGACATGGAAGAGGATAGCAAATACGCACATATAGCACCACGCAGACGCACACCAGGAGAGGTGAGAGAATACACACAAATGCCATTATTAGAGAGAGGGGGAGCAAGGCCACAATACGTTCCATGGAAGCACGCTGATAAGGAAAACATTAAATGTAGATTGCCATCATTCAGCGGAGGGGCTGGAAAATGGATATACGAAATGGAGAAGCAAATTGCTGGACTAAAATTAGCAGTGGGCGATGTAATGGGTTGTTAATTTCTATATTGGGTGACGCAGCAGATGACATCTGGAAAAGGGCGGGATTCCCAGGGGTGACCATTAACGACACATTGCATGACGGGGCACCATTTGCAAACTGCAGGCACGCCTTATGGCAAACACTGCGAATACAATACCCAGACACGTCAGACATAGGAGCAATAACATCACGGAGAATGCATGAGAATGAGGACCCTGTCAATTACTTCCAAGAAATTCAAGAGAAGTGTCGCTTGAAAAAGCGGGAACCGTGGGACAAGACGCTAGCAGTTTTTACCACATACTGATACAAGGGCTCCCAGAGCCAGTACAAACACAATTAAAGAAATTAGTGGGAATGGAAGCAAAGGCATGGCCAGAAATACAGCTAACAATAGTGCACCACTGTAGGTTGTGGCAGGGGAAGATGAGGCAGATGGAAGAGGATAGAAAAGCAGAAGATGCGAAATTGGTACAAAAGAAACTGTCCAAATATACGATGGAGGGTGCACTAATAACAGGCCCCACACAAACAGTACAAGCACCAAACATGACACAACAGCACCCAGCAGGCCAAATTCAACAAGCACAGGTAACAACACAACAAATGCCACCACCATCACCATATACATCACAACACTCCTATTCTCCTCAGGTGGGGGGGCGGATACTCACAAATGGGAAACGGCCTAGTAAACAACTCTAGAGGAAGAGGTGGGGCAATAAGAGGACAGAGATTTGGGCCAACAGCACAACAACAAGGGGGTGGGTTCCGAGGGTACAACATATATGGACATCAGGGGTACTCAGACAACAATGGGGATACCCATGGCAAGCATGAGAACCTCCAACATGCTGGACGTGTGGAGTGGTAGGGCACATGTCACGCACATGCAGGGCAAGACCGGCACAAGCTGGATGGGGAGAGCAGGGACAACAAGGATATAATGGGGGACAGCAATATTACCAACAGACACAACAACAGATTGCACAAAATCAAATACAAGAGCAACCAATGCTGCCACAACTTCAATACACACAGCAACATCAACAGGTACAGCAGCAAGCACAACAACAAATGACAACGGCACAACAACACGTTCAGACAGTACAACAACTAACACAGATACAGGACAGTAACTCACAACCCACAGAGGAACCAATGAAACAAACACATTTGGGAAGAGTGACAATACTGGGTCCCAACCCATACACAGGGAACGGACAATCACTATACCCCCAATAGAACAACCCACAGACGTCCTTGCTGTGTCCCATCTTGTCGGTAACACCTAACCCTGTGGAGGAACCATGCATAAAGGTGGCGACAGGTGCAACTAGGTCTTGCATCAGGGAAGGGAAGCTTAATTTGTCAGGCGATGCCATGCACACTCAAGAATTCTCTGGGGCCAAAGGGCTGGCTCCTTTTACTGATAACATCTCCTTATCTGCTGGAGAGCACGACTTATCTCTACCATTGTTATACTCAAAGCAATCACCAGTAAATATTCTTGGAAGAGACATCATGAGCAGGTTGAACATGACTATCCATTTTACTGACAAGGGAATAGTGTGCTCCACACCAGGCATAAACATGCTCACAGCCCGACACATACTACAGGCTTATTGTGGAAAGAAGGTGATAAGAGCAGAGCCAGTAGACGGGGACCTCTTCCAATACGGGACAGACATGGCAATAGCGTGGCTACCGGGAATAGAGGGTAAGATATGGAGGAGACCTGCAGCATACCTCTTCAGGCCAGAAACACCCACTGATGAAGAGGAAGGGGCAATAATATCAGTGGACATGGAGGGTATTGTTGAAAAATGAGACTACATCACAGTACACGCCCAGGATGGGGGAGGGAAGGCATGGAGAGCAGTGATAGCATTGGCAGAAGGATGCAGACTTACACAGGTATTAGATGAGGAACTACTTTCTGATGAGAAAGGAGATGGGGAAATGGTGTTTGACATGAGTGTTTATATTTGGCTGAAAGTAACACTCGAAGATGTAGCTCAAAAAATGGCAATGGCGCTGGAAGTATCCTGCCCTACCAAGGTACAATTTTATGAAGAAGACTTAGCTGCAATACCCGCATCTTTATGGACTGCTAGTCCCTATGATTTGGGTTGCATCAAAAGCATTGGAGGAGTGAAAATAAAGCTAAAGAAAGGGGCAATGCTGCCCAGAGTAAAGCAGTACCCACTGTCAAAGGAAGCTGATGAGGGGATATATGAGACAATATCTGCCCTTGTAGAGACAGGAATACTAGTACCATCAGAGTCACCATGCAACACAGCAGTGTACCCAGTGCATAAGGCAAAAAAGGGGTCATGGCGTTTCATCCAGGATTTAAGGCCTCTCAGCCGGTGGTCAGTCATTTTTTTTAAAAAAAAATGTCGAAAGACCATTTGTTCGAAAAAATGTCGAAAAAATAAGTTGAATTCCTTTTTTTTTATTATATATTTATTTTGGGGTCCAGGAATAAAAAAAAATGGGTAAAACAAAAAAATTAAATTAAAAAGGATGGTTGGGGGGAACCCCCCATAAAACAAAAAAATAAAATTTAAAAGGAGGGTTGGGGGGAACCCCCCATTTCGAATAAAAAACGTATTAAATGTTTTTTTTCTCTAGAAAAAATGACTTTCGACATTTTTGAATTCGAAAAAATGACTATGAACCCTCTCAGCCACATTGTGGAAGCAGATTACCCTGTTGCAGCCAACCCAGCAACAATACTGTGTGGGATTCCAACGGAGGCATCACGGTTCACTGTGATCGACCTCAAAAACACCTTCTTCTCCATTCCATTGCACTCTGATTCACAAGATTTAACAAGTTTCACGTATCGCAACACAAAGTGGAAACACACTAGGCTGCCACAGGGGTACTGTGAGTCACCATCCATCTTTAACAGAGTAATACAAATGGATTTCGGCAATATAGAAATGGAAAGCATGGTGCCGCAATACGTTGATGATATCATAATATGCAGCACCACTGAGGGAAAGTGTAGGAGAGACTCAGTTAAAATGCTCACAGTACTAGCTGAGAAAGGATATAAGGTGGACAAGGAGAAACTGCAGTACTGCCAAGAGCAAGTACTTTACATTGGACAGATCATTTCACAAAAAGGAAGGAACTTGCACCACAAAGAGCACTAGCAATACAAAACACACCACAACCGCAAACAGTGAGAGAACTGTAGCAGATCCTCGGCCTATGCAACTACTGTAGGGCGTGGGTCTTTGATTACAGCTCACACATAGGGCCACTGCTCGAAGCACTCAGAGAGGCACAGAGGGGGCAGATGAAATTGGAAAGGACACAAGAAATTACAGATGCGTTCAATGAATTGAAGACTGCACCAGTATTAGCCACCCCCAATTACCAAAAGGAATTCTACATCTTTTCACATTGTGACTCAGCAGTAATAAAAGCAGTACTGACTCAAAATACTAGCATGGGAAACAAGCCAGTGGCCTGTTACAGTGGCCATTTAGACCCTGTAATGATGGGACATTTCCCGTGCGAACAAAGCCTAGCAGCCACAGCATTTGCAGCGGAAAAATCATCTTCCATCACCATGGGATGCAAACCATTTTGTATGTAGAACATGCCCTCTTTGCAATATTGACAAAACCAAAATCAACACTAACAACTGTCATGAACCATCGACATAGCCCCTTCTGGTCTTCCTGGTCCAGACGGAGAGTGTGCTCCTTGATACTTCCAACATGGCCATGCCCAGTGCTGTGTTCCGTACTAGCCTGTACGTCGGACACGGCACGTTCTATAAATGGGCCACGCCCCCGCGCCTCCGCGCGTCTCAACGCTATCTCTAGGTAGTGTCTCAACGTGTGTGTGCTGCTCGGCATTACCCTTCCAAGTACCTGGCCAACTCCCTTATTCTTTCTTCCCTTTTCCCCTGTTTCCAGTATCTCTTACCTTTCTTCGATCCTCTTCCTGGACGTCCTGGAACACGCGACTTCCGGGAACTTTGAACGCTCGCGCTGGAGTCAGACTCGACTCGCACGCACTTATACAAGTCCCGGTCCGGCCGGGAGAAGGAGTTCTCCGCGGAACGCCACAAGAAGAGAACTCAGGTGAGCCGGGGGGAAACCTTTGACAGATTGAGACGCCAAACGATCAACACTGATACCGCTATGGAGAAAGCGGTCCAGGACCTCATGCGCGGCATGCAGGAGCTAACAACCGAGGTACAGAACTCAAAGGCAGAGAACACAGCCTTGAAACAATTAGTGCTGTCACGTGACTCTGCTAATAAGGAAAGCGTGATACTGGGTGGAGTGGTAGACAAATACGATGGCTCGCCAAAATCCTTACGTGGATTTCTGGATTCCTGCTTGGTGCATTTTACATTCAAGCCCTATTATTTTTCAACTTCCAGGGCCAAGGTGGGCTTCATAATCTCCCATCTTACAGGGAATGCGTTATCTTGGGCCACTCCCCTAGTGAATTTAAGTCTATGTTTGACCGCCCCGAACAAGTGCTCAGCACCCAGGAACGCCTACTTGATTTTCGGCAAGGATCCCAGGATATGCTAACGTTCGTTACCAGATTCAAACAGCTGGTAAAGGAGGCTGATTGGGGCCCTAAAGCGAGTTTCACCTTATTTCGCAGGGGTCTAAATGACGATATCAAGGATGAATTAGCCAGAGTGGTTCGCCCCAGTTCGTTTCAGGCTTTGGTAGATCTAGCCTTACAAATAGACTTTCGTATCCAGGAAAGAAGGGCTGAAAGGAAAAAGGCTAAGACTGCCTTTCAACGAACCCCTCCGGAGTCGACTGTGAAATCCGATCCTGTCTCAACCCCTGATAACGACTCCGAACCAATGCAAATAGGCGCCTTTCGTGGGCCAATTACTCCACAAGAAAGGATGAGAAGAATTCACACCGGCCTGTGTATGTATTGTGCCTCAGACAAGCATCTTGTTAGACAATGTCCTTTAGCCCCTCCACGGCGTTCGGGAAACGACAGCTCCCGGCCCTAGATGGAGCAAGGTTTCGGGAGAAAGATGTCTGCTCCACATCAATCACATCCTTGAACTCTCCTGGACAGAATAACCTGGTGGTGCTACAGGCCATTCTATCACCCTCCAAGCACAAGACCTATCCCATACTGGCCCTGGTGGACTGCGGAGCTATGGGAATTTTCATTGATCAAGACTGGGTTATCAGACATAAAATATCATATGAGTCATGGAACATTAAACAGCCGGTAGAAGCAATTGATGGGAGACCTCTCTCTTCAGGACCCATAAACCTACAGACAAAAGAGGTCAGTCTCTCCATAAACCACCACCAAGAGCAGATTACATTCGACATCATCAAATCAGCCCATTACCCAATGGTTCTGGGTATGCCCTGGCTTCAAAGACATAATCCGTACATTAATTGGACAGCAGGGTCATTGTTTCTGGGCTCTGAGTTTTGTATGTCCCACTGTTTATCCCTGGATCTCTCCTTAACACCAGCTATTGAACATTCAGGAGAGCAAAAAACCTCACTCATGGTTTCCAACATTGTACAAGTCCAAGAGGTCTACCAAGGATATACTGATGTCTTTTCGACTGCCATAGTTCAGGCTTTACCCCCTCACAGACCCGAAGATTGTGCCATTGAGACAGATCCCTCGGCAGTAATTACCTTTGGCAGAATGTTTATCCTTTCAGAACCTGAGAAAAAGGCCCTCAGAGAATACCTGGACATCAATTTGGAAAATGGCACCATAAGACCCTCAAAATCTCCAGCGGGTGCCTCATTGTTCTTCGTTCCTAAGAAGGATTCCAAGGAACTCAGACCCTGCCTCGACTACCGTGGTCTAAATCAATACACCCTCAAAGATCGGTACCCTCTGCCTCTGATTTCAGATATCCTGGAAGCTGTCAGAGGCGCCGTAATATTCACGAAGTTGGACCTCCGGGGTGCCTATCACTTAATCCGTATCCGGGAAGGGGACGAATGGAAGACCGCCTTTAGAACGCCCTTTGGTCACTTTGAATATCTAGTCATGCCCTTTGGATCAGCTAATGCCCCTGCAGTTTTTCAACGTTTCATGGATAGGGTGTTTTCTGACATGCTTTTTCTCTTTGTCATTGTCTATCTAGACAACATTTTGATTTATTCCAAGGATCCCTTGAAACATGAAGAACATGTCATGGCGGTACTACAACGGCTCTGTGAAAACAAGCTCTTGGTCAAACCTGAGAAATGTCTTTTTCACGTGACTTCAGTTCATTACCTTGGATTCATCCTCAGCCCAGAAGGAGTTGGAATGGACCCTTCAAAGGTAAAGGCCATACTGCCTGGCCTGCTCCTACATCGGTGAAACAGGTTCAGTCTTTCTTGGGACTTGCTAACTTTTATCGAAAGTTCATTCCTACATTTTCTGAGCTCATCCAACCGATCGTTGCTCTGCTGAAGAAGGATGTTCCCTTCATCTGGTCTTCCTCGCAAGAGAAGGCTTTTCAACGCTTGAAGACAAGATTCACGCAAGCCCCCGTCCTGGCTCAGCCTAACTTAGATCGCCCTTTCATAGTGGAAACGGATGCCTCCAACCATACCATAGGAGCAGTCTTGAAACAGGTGCTTGAGGACAAGATGGACCACCCAGTGGCTTACCTCTCTAGAACCCTAACAACCAGCGAAACCCATTACTCCGTCCTGGAAAAGGAGCTGTTGGCAATCCGCCAAGCCTTCACAGAATGGCGACATTTACTCCTGGGTGCTAGATATCCAGTCCAGGTCCGTACGGACCATCGAAATCTACAAATTCTCCAATCTATGGAGTGCAGGAACAGTCGTCAGGCGCGTTGGGCCTACTTCTTCGCCCAGTACCAATTCCAAATCACTCATGTTCCTGGATCACAAAACGTGATTGCGGACGCCTTGTCCCAACGTCCTGACTATTTAACCACTGAAGATAGGACCTATCCTACAATGTTTCCCAACACAATCTTTATAGCTCAAGCGATCAACCTCTTGGAAGAGATTCGAGCCAAAACCCAGTCCTTCCAAGTACCTGGCCAACTCCCTTATTCTTTCTTCCCTTTTCCCCTGTTTCCAGTATCTCTTACCTTTCTTCGATCCTCTTCCTGGACGTCCTGGAACACGCGACTTCCTGGAACTTTGAACGCTCGCGCTGGAGTCAGACTCGACTCGCGCACACTTATACAAGTCCCGGTCCGGCCGGAAGAAGGAGTCCTCCGCGGAACGCCACAAGAAGAGAACTCAGGTGAGCTGGGGGGAAACCTTTGACAACAACACAAAGAGCATCAGGGTATGAGATACTTTTATCCAGGCCAGAATTGATGCACTAATGTAAATCCAGCACGATTTATAGCAGAGGAAGCAGTAAACGGAGAATACTCACATGACTGCCCGGAAGCCATTGAAAAATACTCAGCAGCAAGGAGAGGAAAATATACTAGAGGGGGGTGAGGTTATGTACATAGATGGGTCATCAACTATTGACCAAAGTGATGGAATAAGATGAACAGGAGCAGCTGTAGTGCGACTCAGAGAAGACTGGACCTACGTTCCAGTAAGAGGTGTAAAACTACCCCAACACTACTCAGCACAGGCAGCAGAACTGGTAGCACTTATATTGGCCTTAGAAGAAGGAAATTACAAAAGAATAACAATATACTCAGATAGTGCATATGTAACATCAACAGTACATTCAGGATTAATAAAATGGGAAAGGAGAGGATTTCGGAGAGCTGATGGTACTCCAGTACAGCATGCTCTCCTCTTGGCCAGATTAAGTGAAGTAATGAATTACCCAGAAGAGGTAGCACTCGTGAAGTGTCAGGCTCACTCCAATGGTGACGACCCAATATCAAGAGGTAACGAAACAGCTGATGCACATGCTAAGTATGCTGCATATTTTGGTGAAATATGGACCCCCCCAGAAAAAGAAAAAGAAAAGGAGGGGTAAGACAAATGCTGATGAAGGATGGGTATACACACATTCCAGAGACACAAGTCATGGAACTGCAAGCAGCAGCACCTATGGTAGAAAAGGAGCTGTGGGTAAAAAGAGGGTGTACCATGTCTCCCACAGATGCACTATGGTGCCAGACCAATACATGAAAATTAGTGATGCCCCTCCACTGCTAAAAATTGCCCTGACCCAATTGCACCATTTCACGCATTCAGGGAAAGAGGTCATCGCAGCACGAATAAAAGAAAACTGGTTTTGTCCTGCACTAAACTCACATGTCACTAATTTTATCAGTAACTGCCTTGCATGCCAGTAATTTACGACCGGTCACACGCTGCAAGTGATCAAAGGTACCATACCCCGGCCTGAAGGACCCTTCTTGCACCTCCACATTGACTATGTTGACATGATCAATGTATGTCAAGGTTACAGATATATGATTGTAGTGGTGTGCCCATTTTCACGATGGATCGAGGCTGGTCCATGCTCTCATGCTGACGCATTCAGAGCAGCAAAATTTCTGGTGAGGGAGGTCTTCCCGAGGTGGGGGGTATGCAAAGTATTAAGGTCAGACAATGGCCCCCACTTCGCTAACGAACTGTTCCAGCATGTAACCACTCTCTTAGGGATCAAGTATAAGTTTGCATGTGCATACCACCCTCAAGCAAATGGCATATGCGAACGCCTCAACGGCCTCCTAAAACAAGAAATAGCGAAAATTAAGCAAACAACCAAGAAGAGTTGGCTGTACTGCCTTCCTTTGGCTCTGTTTGAATTAAGGAACAGACCAGGGTCAGATCACCACCTCACACCCCATGAGGTGGTGACTGGACATCAAATGCACCTCCCAATCACACCACCATCAAGGGCCAGAACTGACTGCCAATCAACTAGTACTGTTTTTGGTAATGAATATGTCTCTTCCTTGGTTACTAGTGCCGCTTTTATCTCTCAACAGCTTAAATGGACACAGGGCGGGTCGAAGAACGATCAACAAGCAGAAGCCATCAACGAGGAACAAGAACAGACAACACAGTGGACAGTGAAAGAAGGGGATGAAGTTTTGTTAAGGAACTTTTGGCGAACATGGAGCAGTCCACGTTTCACAGGCCCCTACCTGGTTGAAAAAGTAGCCCCCAGGGCTCTGAAGCTCAGGGGCAAAGAGGTCTGGACACACTTGCACGACATCAAGCCCTGCAAAGCACTGACCCGCCCTCCTCTCAGCGAAAGGGCCAACTCTTCAGCAACAACACTGGAAATAGCCACAGCTCCAGATCAAAACGCCCCAAAGGACACAAATGACCAGCGCCCCATAGGCCACCCCATGCCTACAAGGTCCCAACAAAGCAAATCGACTTAGCATTAGGTAAACACTCCCTAGCTACCAGCCATTAAAGGACATTGACAAAAGTATCTGTAATATACACCACACTGTGAAAACACGTGCATGCTCTCTTTTTTGTCTTGCACATGCAGGAATTGCGTTTTGTTATTGTGGTTACAATAAAAAACAAAAGTATATACATAAAAAGGAAACAGAGTCACTGCCCAGTGGTAAATGCTGCCTGCAGACGATGAGACTCCAGAAGCACTATCACACCAGTTTGTGTATGTTATAAAACGACCAAAACATCTAAAACGAGGAAGGATTCATGTATATTATAATACATTCCATACGATAATTACTCAATCATATCCACACCTCCATGAATCATTACCAGCCCTACGCGGATGGTAAGGAAAGCTTGGGAAGAGCTTTTCGCCTGGGCATTGAATGACTACCTAATACGCAGGGCTTAACTAAAAATACTAACAATAATAACGCATATTTTAGAAATTATCAGGCGGGCACCTATATCATCTAAAGTAACGCAGCTGCAGGACAACTGCAAAGGTAAGAGTGGGAATGCCACTGTCTGGCAGACATACTACGTTTTCTATGTGGCTGCAGTTCCCACTACTAATTTTTCATCCCAAATGCCCGCAAGGAGCACTGTGTCAGGTGGTACAACTAGTACGGGGCAAAACATTAAGAGGAACAAGTGTAGCATGTCCAGTGATGTAAATGGGGTGGACACATATCTCACAGAATCTGCACACGTCTCTAAAAACATGTGGTATAAACACATGTCGAAAATTGGTAAGGATACCACAAAGGACAACTGCTATGTGTGTTCACTGATTCCCTACGCCATGAGCACTGCCAGAACTTTTGTTGCCACAGATGTGCCTGCAACAACTGCTGAATGCTTGTTATACCTAGCATGATTCCAAACGAGAGGAAGATTCCAAGGGAAAAGGGCGACACTCCGGTGGAAATCAAGATCGACGTACCCATATGAGAATAACTTCATCAAAACACTCCCCATGTATGATGATTCATGGCAGCAGACAAAAGGACTTAAGTACATAGCAGAAGGACCAGAAAAAGGAGAACCACAAGAGGTCACACTGGATTATCTACCATGCAAGTGGTATGCGAAAGAGGTTGCCGGTGAACCAGGATGCTGGGAAAGACCACTGATACTGATATATGGAAAGGTTTTCACAAAGGACGGATGGGTGGACAGAGTTGTGGGAAGCAAAATGCTGACATTGGCAAAGTCACCCGTGATGAGAGTGCAAGAAGAAAATGACAGGTGCTATAAAGAATGGACGAAGAGTGCAGCACTCGTGACGTGGTTAGATAAAGAAGAGGAACCAATAACAATACTCCCACTGACAGCACCAGCACTGTGTTACCAGCATGACGGAGAAATAGACATTGGAACAAATGAAGGATGTAAGAGAGTAGTGAAGCTTCCTGAGGGTGGTGCAGGAACAGCTGTACTAATGGATCACTCCTGGGCCTGTGGAGGAACGGTATACAAAAGCCTGCCACCTGTGGGATGTTTTTACCCATGCATCCAAGCCCTACCTCAAAACTGTGCAGTACTGACATGGAAAACATCATGATGGCCAGAGCTTCCCAGAAAATGCACAGGGAAATGCATGAAGAATAGGCTGCCGCTCATTTTTGCCGATGTTATGGGCACAGAAGGACACTGCCTAAAACCACCATTGGACTACCCACACAGTAGTCTGAAACCATCGGGAATGGCAATGCTGATTGCCAAAAGCAAACCCATAACTGTTGGGAATTCATTTTCTTAAATCCCAAAAAGGGGTGCAGTACCAGTACTCACCACTATCCAAAAGCCGGCGTTTTAAAACAACACCAGATTTTACTTTTTTGTAGAAAACTGAATAAATGAACCCAAAGCAAGCCAAAGAAAGACTTACTGAGAGGTGGATCCAATGTAAAGTTATATTCTGAAGTGACTTGAAGGTTTATAACAAGACTGGCTGAGCTGTGGATTTCAGCAGTTTAAGTAATTTTGGACTGAAAGACACTACAAATCTAAATGTTTAAAAGAAATGAGTGACCTACTTTAAGTGTCACATAGGTTGCAATTGTTTAAATGTCATAGTTTTAAACTTAGAATCAGCATCCTAGCTGCATATGTAAAAAAATGGCTTGGCAGAACTGGAAAAACCAGAAATTCAACCTTGTGCTGGGGGAAACCACACCCCTTTGGGGCCAGAACATAACTCTAAAAAGATGAATAACTCATAGTACGGACTTGTGAAAATTATTTAAATGACACCATAATTCTTGTGATTTTTCTGCCCACATTTTAAGAGGTTTTTAGAACCGGTGGCATGTTCAGGGGGGTTTTAGCGGAAAAGAGGATATTACTCAAAATGTGTGCATGTGAAAAATCTGACACTTCATCAACTAATGTCCATACTCCTTGCGCACATGTGTGTAAATTTGGGTTAATGTCCGATATTGCAAACCAGTTAAAAAGTGCAAAATATTGCCATTTCTGAATGCAAGCCCCCAGGAAGAGCAGAGTTGGAACAGGGGATACCTCCTGTGATATGTGATGGGTGCATATAAATTCAAACCACTGTGTAGCTATGAAATATGTATTTGGTTCAAATCTAGATTTGTGTGCAAGTTGACAGGAGGAGTGGACTTTCTGCAGGCTGTAAAATGACATCGCTCTGACTCACAGTTCCTTCCCCAATCAAGTGAGAAATGGAAGTTTGACCAATTAGAAGCTGAGAGAGAGGTAGGGTCAGTGATGCTAGAACACACCCACATTCTAAACAGATAAAAGCAGATAGTGAAAGCCAAATAGAGATTCATTTTCCACTTGCAGCTGGAAGCTCTGCCAAAATTCCATACTTTACCTCCATCAACCTCCAGAGATCCAGACTTCAAATCCCTCAATCTCCAGAGAAAGCTGTGCAGAAAGACCCAGAGAAAGCAGAGCAGTATCCAAAACCAGAGAGAGCTGACCCAGATCACTGTGAAGTGCAGAGACCAGAGTCCAGTCTAAAACCTGACCAGATCCGTGGCGAGGCATATTTCAAAGATATAGTGTGAGTACCTAGCAGAACTGTGCAGAAACAATCTCTTAGTTAAAATAATATAATTCAATCCTGTTTTAATCTAAGTAGAACTGTCTCCTAACTGTCACCTGTCATTTGTAAAGCTGTCACTTGTCATTTTCTAGTTGCAAGCTGCACTTGTCTTTTTGAACTTTAAAATTTCAAATCTGAAAAACGACCTTTATTTAATCGCTCATATCTCCGTGACCGTTTGTGCTAGAGACTTGCAGTAACTTTCATCTGGAAGCTGAGATCCTAGGCTTTCCTAGGACCCCAAAACGATAGTGATAGTTCCTCTGTAATCGCGCCAGACGCATTCGCGAATTTTGCCACGATTTGCAAATTTCTTCACGTGTAAAAATCTGCTGCTGCTTGCCTTCCATTTGCCAGAAATTCGTTTAACCTGCTAATTATCCCTGAATCATTGCTAGTGTGAGCCTGGACTAATATTAACTAGATACCACTCACCCTGAACCTCCTAGAGGGAATTAAAAGCATTTTAGCATATTTTTTTTCTTCATTGCCAGCACATTTAAAAGCATTTGGGCCTGTGTTTTCAACTTCTGTAGTCTAAGTTGCTGGGTGAACTGAATTACGTCTGAATTGCATTTCTGAGAATTGTGTGCCTTCCTTCCCTTTCCTTGCATTGCATAAAAGGGGGGGGTGAATTGTACAAGAAAGTGATTACATTGTCTTTGCTGAAATCCTATCAAGTTATTTTCTGTACTGCATTTCATTCCACATTGCATCCATTGGAAACCATAAAAGTATTGTTGCTATCTTATCCATTTCATGTCAACTCCTTAGTGATTATAAAGAAGTGTGATAGTGCCAGATTCTCCGTTGTTAATCTTTATCATATCAGATTAAGTGTGATATTCAATTATTAATTTATTATAAAGCGTGATATATATATATATATATTGTTTAAATTATCAATTAAACCTTTTAACTTGCAAAACAGAACTACTTCTTGGCTCAGTGGGGTCAGGAGGATTCCAAGAGAGGGGTGTTATATAGGGGTAGTCATCCAGAACGCATGAACTGGACATAAAGTTATATCAATAAGGGTTTTCATTCAGTATTATAGACTAGGCGTTGACTTAGCTGTAGTGTTGAATTGAATCCTCTTACAAATTGGGGGCTCGTGCCGGACGTTTGGGTTAGATCTATCACTTGTGCAGATTAATACAGTGTGCCAGCTGACCAGATACACATATCCGGTCGGATCACCACGCTGTGTTACGCTGTAAAGCACTCCTCAAAGCAACGCTCTAAGGAAAAGGTCTGTTTTGCAAAAATAAAATACAAACTTCTGTAAGTCAGGACAGAGACCAATCTCTAGAATGACGACCTTAGTAGACATGAAAATAGCCAGAGAGCACCTCTTACATAAGCTATTTGTGAGAGGTGAATGGACCGAACAGGGCCAGGAGGCGTGGTTGCAGGCAATCACACAACAGGTCACTGAAACAGGGTCAGGTATATATAGAGATCAGGGTCCCTTACATGTGGCCCTGAGTGAACTATATATGTCCTCTAAGGCCAAGGATGAGCACAACAAGATTGCCAGGGTAGCGGCATATTTATATTTACATATGGGAGCCATGCAGGAAAAATGTGCTGAGGGCCAAGATCTGGCGAGTAGGCAACTGCTGGCATTACAGAAGGCCCAATCTGAGCTGGACTCTTCTGAGCAGAGGCTGCTCAGGAGCCAGGAGTCAGAAAATGACAGTAGGCAGTATATCAGTAAAATAAAGGAGGACATGGATATACTGCAACAGGAAAAGGCTGACCAGGATACTAGATTTCTGGCCCTGCAGAAGGAGCACCAAGACAGTTTGGACTCCTTACTGCAGAGCCAGAAAAAGCTGGAGCAACAATTAGACTTTAACAGGGCATGCACGGAGCAGGTAGCCACCCTGCAAAGTCATCTAGATAGAGCGAAGGTAGAGAGCAACAAACTGATTTTGAAAGACCTGGATACCCAGGCAGAGTTTGATGAAGAACGCCAGAAAGCTGGTGCCTTTCAAAGGCAGAGGGATGACCTGGCGGCACAAATGCAGGCTCTTAGTCAGGAAAGAGACGCCTTAGGCCAGGAAGTCTGCCATTTAAAAAGAAAAACCGAAGAAAATCACTTGGCCCTCCAGGGGCTGGGTGACCTCCAAAAAGAACGCCAGAACTTGTTAGAACACACCAGGAGGGTGGAGGATGCTCTGGCAAGAAAGGAGCAGGCCAATAGGGACACAGCTCAGGAGGTAACCCTCCTGCAGCAAAGACTGGCCCAGTGCTCCAGGACCAATCAGGAAACACAGAGAGAGAATGAGGCTCTCTGCCAGCACAATGATAGGCTCCAGCAACAGGTAGCGATGCAGGAGAGACTGATAGAGTCTAGTAAGGCCTTAACTGAGGAAATGAAGGCACAAATGCAGGCTCTTGCATTGCAACAGGGAGCAGGGGCGGATAGAGATGAGGTTCGCTGGGAAATGGAAACTCCGGAGCATAACCTCAGGAGCCCTAGTACCAGAGGCCCTCATACCTCTCAGTCCCTGGACTCTGCCACCCCCATGTCCCCTGGCGCACGTGAGCACAGGGCCACAGGGATGGCAGATTACTATCCAGCCAGAAGCATGGGGCTCATAGGCCCGTACCACCCAGGAATGGAGGGGCGGGCATCCGGGTATGGGCACCCCAGCACCGTGCAATTTAATGGGGAACCCCAGGAGAGTAGGCCCATTAAGGGCATCCTGAAAACCTCTGCCCAGTTAGGTCAGTGGGGGGGGGTACCCATCAAATCCTGGCAGCAAGGAGGAATCTGAAGACTCCTCTGAACTGTGCAGGACACAGGAGACCAGGTCCCCACATTCGGCCAGCCATTCCCAGGCTCGCGGAATCCGGGAAAACCTGGAAGAGCAGACAGGAACCTCTGGGAGCAGTGCCTCTGAGTCAGAGGATGAATGGACAAGGGTTACCCGAACCAAAAAGGCCAATAAGGCAAAAAGGGCCTTGCTTAAGGACCCCTTAAAGCAGATTAAGGCGATCAGGAGCGTCATCACGCCTTATCATAAGAACGCTAAGTATTCTGTTTGGGAGCACTTAGAGTTGTTTGAGCAAATGATGGAGACTTTCCATTTGAATGACAGCCAAAGCTGTATTCAATATGTAAAGTGGACCTTCTCCCCGGAATACTCCAGTTTCTTTGAGGGGCTGGAGGACCAAAATCATTTAAGATGGTCCACCTATAAGGCGGCCATCTTGAAACATTTTTCTACTCATAGAAATCCTCAAGAGGCTCGCAAGGCAGCCTACAATTTGCAGTGTGGGGAGGATCAGGCCCCACAAGAGTTTGTGCAAGAACTGAAACGTGCCTTTGCGCAGACCACCAGAAGGGTGCGCACAGACAGCAGAGAATTTGTTAATACTTTTTTCCATTCCTTGCCCAAATATATAATGACCCAGCTCGTGAGGGATTTTCACGAGAAAAGATCTTTAGACTGGGTCATTGAACAGGCTACCCGGATCTATGAGGTGCAGAAACCGGTAGATAGCAAAAGTAATGCCCAGAAAAACCCCAAAGCCAACAGCACCCCTGCTGCTGCCAAGGTGGCAGAGGTAAAGGTCACCCCCGTTTTGGATTTGGAGATGGGGGGGCCTAAAAACCTACCTGCACCTAATAATGCTAGGCCCAGAAGGTCCTCGGGCCAGTCACAGACAGGGAGCCAAGGAGGCAGCCCCACAAATGGGGTCCCTCGCTCTCCTGATTATGTAAGTCCCCGTTACAAGGGAAATTGACCCATCCTGGGTTATGTGTGGACTCCCCCAGAACAAGGGGGGGGATCCAACCAAGCACCGAACCCAGGGAACTTCCCTCCAAACTTTCCACAGGAGGGCAGAAATTTACCAAACCCTGGGCAGAACTTTTTCCCCAGATATCCACCCGACTTTCAGCCCCAAAACCATCCATCCTTCTTTCCCCAATTCTCTGAGCCCAGACCACTGAATCCGGGAGAGGGGAGGCCAAGGGTGGAGGGGTACCCAAATCTTCCCAACCCGGGGTATTACCAGAGGAGGGACAGCTACCCTTCCCGGGATCAGCCCAGGGGAGAAAACAGGGCCCCGTATCAGCCTGAGCGGGTTTCCCAGTTAGAGCGCCAGGTTCAAAACATGGCGCGGGATCTGGGTCACATACTGAGGGCGCAGCAGAACCCTCAGAACGGCATGCCGGCGCAGAACGCACCCAACTCTGGACCTGGTGCCCCAGAACAATGACGGGGGCAGCACCCCGATAACTCACCGGTTCCCAGGGAGGAGGCACAAGGGGAAGGGGGGTGTAAAGCCTTGGAGGAAGCTTCCTTCCTCACTTGTAAACAGCCCCTGGAAACCCAGGAACCGGAAACAAAATCTCTTGCCCCTGAAAGTCTGCCTCCTAAGGAGCAGAGGGGGGGTAGGAGAAACAAAAGACCCAAACAGACTCAGTTTGAGGAGGAGGTACAGATCTTCCAATTTGAGGGAGAGGGATCCTCAGAGGATCCTGGGAAAAGGATCTTCTCCTTCAGAGAGGGGGGAACTCCTCCCAAAGAAAAATGGGTCCCTAGGGATGCAAATCCAGACTGGGGAGATGTGGAGACTGAGCTACCGCCGCCCACCATCTCATCCCAGAACCAACAGCAAGAAAATCCCCTGGTTCAAACCCATCCTGGTGACTGCCTCCAAAAAGGGGGGGGCGGCCCGGAACCGGAGCCAGGGGAACCCACAATGGCTCTGATCTCCAGTTGCCAAATTTTTCTTTCAGATTCCCAAGGCTCTCCACAGAATTCTGCCCAAATCTCTTCGCTAGCGATGTCCAAAACCAGAAAGCTAGCCCACCAGTTGTCCAAAAATGTGCATTATCTGTGCCCCCTTGAGGAGAAGGAGGGAAGATATTATGCCCCGGTACAAGTACAGGGGCAGGGTACAATTTTGGCACTGGTGGACACTGGATCTCAAGCTACCCTTCTGTCCAGAAGGGCCTTTGACGAACTGAATGCAGGAAGGGGAGGGAATTACCAAATTCCTCTCACCTCTCTTCCTGGACAACTGCAGAACTTTGACGGGAAGGAAATTCCCGTCGAGGGGACGGCAGATTTGGACATAAAAATTGGGCGACATAAGTTGAAACACCCGGTCATAGTTGTGACCCCAGAGGGCACCCCTTGTTTACTAGGGAATGACCTCCTGAGAAGGTTGTCACCCCTAATAGATTGCGTAAACAAGGTCCTCTGGACCCAGACTAGCCGACCAATAAAATTAAAACAGAGTGTCAACCATGTTAGTTTAAACGGCACCTGCCACATGGTTGAACAAAAATCTGACCAAGTAGAATTTCACTTCCAGAACAACCAGATTCCAGACGTGACAGTAATAGCAGTAGGACAACAGACTGGTGATGGGGGGTCCTCTCTATTTCTGAAAATCAACCTTCCTTCCAGTTTAAGGTGGTATTCCACACTGGAAGGAAACACCCTGAAATTCTTTACTAATCCACAATCAGAAACTCCCACTCCTATAGTCCAGAAAGATGTGAAATCAGCTCAGAGCCTGGCTGATATTCAGCAAATTGGAGAGCAGTTGTTCATCCCTGTCCAATTAAATGATGGGAAGGACTCTGTTCTCGCTCGAGTGTGTGTGAACAACGGTAAGAGCTTCATCAGCGAAGCCATGTTCCGCCAACTCCCAAAAGATCCAGCCATTCCCACATTCAAACTGATAGACAAATGGGAAATGGACCTGGAAGCGCCTAATTCCAAACATCTCCTGCCAAGCAGGTGTATGCTCAAAATCTCCATTGGCAACAAGAGCATAGTCCACAATTGTTGGGTCGTGCGAGACGTCCCTGCCGCCTTTTACTTAGGCAGTGACATTCTCAATCGCTTTGCCATTAGTTTGGACCTAATAAACTTCAAAGCTTGGTCCCGATTAGCGGATAATCCCATGGGCTTTGATGATCCAGAAAAAGCATTTAGGTCAGCTCAATTGCTACCTTATGCAGTTGAAATTCAGATCAAAGAGGAAGTCACCATCCCAGAAAGGACCCGACAATTCTCCCTGGAAGTGAAAGTTAAAAGAGGACAACATTTGAAAAACCCTGATGCTTACATACATCTAAACGCTTCTCTCCAACAGCAAGGGTTGGGGGTAAACCCAACACCATTAGTCAACATAGAACATGACACCATTCCGATAGAGGTGGATAACAGCGACTTAAAGAGTATTACTCTAGCCGCAGGCACCATTATTGGAATGGCGGTTGATGACCAACATTTTTCCATCGACTTAGTAAATGAACTGTTAGGACCAATCCCCAAGGACTGTTTTGCCAGTGACAGTGAGGACAATACAACACCAGACAGGATTTTTACCCGGCATGGGGGGAACTTCCTGGTGTACACTTCCTGCCCCTATGGTAAGGAAGATGTGACTTGTGACTTCAGGAGGGATGAGGTGATTTTCCAGGTCCATGAGGGCTGCCTTTCCCACCTGAAGCCTCCGGTCCAAATCAGCACTCTGACCAGGGACTTCTCCACCCAGCTGGAGGAGGCCGCTGAGATAGCCAAACCAGAAGTGTTTCCAGGCTTCAGGCAGATGGTGGAAGAGAGAGTCAACCTAGCTGATGCCTGTGTGACTCTGGAACAGAAGCAAAAGTTGAAACAAGTTTTCTTGGATTTCCAAGATCTCTTTGCGGTAGACTCATATGACTGTGGTCGCACCGACATCCACACAACAACAATCCCCACGGACCCTGGCATGACTCCAGTGTTTGTGAAGCAATATCGTTTGCCTCTCGCATCCATGGAGTCCCTTACTGAAATAATTAAGAACCTTGAGTCCAGGGGAATAATCCGTCCCATCCACAGCACCTTCAATAATCCGGTGCTGGGAATATTAAAGCCAAACGGCCAGTGGAGACTCTGCGCTGACCTTAGGGAGCTCAACAAACGGGTCCATACTTCCCGATGGCCTCTGCCCTACATTGACCAAGGGCTGGCCCAGATCCAGGGGTCACAGGTATTCACTGCAATAGACCTGACCAATGGATACTGGACTGTGCCTGTCAGTAGGGAGGACCAATACAAACTGGCTTTTACCTTTGGGGGCCAGCAGTACACATGGACCCGGACTCCCTTCGGATACCTCAACTCCGGAAATGAATTCAACATTTTCCTACATAAGGCCATGCCCGACCTGGGTGCGAGGGGCAACCTGGCTTATGTAGATGATGTCCTCATCAAAAGTTCATCTGTGGAGGAACACATAGCGGAGATCCGTTATGTTCTGACACAGTTGAGGGCCGCCGGAGCAAAACTTTCCTTTCAGAAAGCACAGTGGTGTAGAACCCGTGTTAATTTCTTGGGGCATAAGATTACTCCTCAGGGTCTCTGTCCCCAGGAAAAGAAAGTGGAAGCACTTCAAAAATTGAAAGACCCCACAACTCTGCGGGAACTAAGGAGCCTCCTTGGACTGACTAATTACAGCAGAAAGTTCATTGAGGGCTACGCAGAGATCACCAGACCCCTGATTCATCTCCTGAAGGGGGGGGTCAAGTGGGAATGGAGTCCAGAACAAGCCGAGGCAGTAAGACAACTTAAAAGAAGCCTCTCACAAGCGCCCTGCCTAGCTTACCCTGTCAGAAACAAGGAGTTCTTCCTGGAGACAGGGTTCTCTAATACGTGCTTGACGGCAGTATTATACCAAAAGCATGACAAGGTCAATAAAGTAATCTCCTATGCGAGCAAAACTTTATCCTCTGTGGAGGAAAAATTCAACGATTGTGAGAAGGCACTCCTGGCAACGGTGTGGGCATTGAAGAATTACCGCCCGTTTATCCAGGTGGAACACATCATAGTGGAGACTCCACACCAGCCTCTGCAATATCTCCAAAGTGACAGAATCCGGGCCGGAAATGTGAGTAATTCCCGAATTACTTCCTGGATTCTGTTAATGCAAGGCTTTCCTGTGGAGGTCAGATATGGCCAAAACAAGAAGAGTCCCCTCGCGCAAGGTCTGGCTGACTTGCATGATTGTGCCAGAGAAAACTGTCTCGAGGACGAAAGTCTAAAAATAAAGGACAACACGGAGGCATACCTTAATTCCCCACACAAAGTCTTTGAAGAAGACAAGTGTGAGGGAATGCCCACTGTGTATGTGGATGGATGCTCTTACCATGTTGACAACGACGGGGAGAAAGAACTGGTGGCCGGTGTAGGGAATGCATGGGTGAATGAGTTCCCAGAACCCTCTGCTGGATACAAAATTGGTGGTCCCCGAAATAGTCAGGTGGCAGAATTGATGGCTGTGCATCAGGCCATCCTCACTGCTGTCCAGCATCAACTCCACGAACTGGTCATAATCACAGATTCGGATTATGTACGGAACGGGTTCGTGGAGCACCTGGTTAATTGGAAAGCCAGGGGCATGTTATGTGCTAACAACAAACCCTTGAAACATGGGAAGTTGATCCAAAACATTGATGATCTGGTCACCTCGAATGAGATGACCATCTATTGGAAAAAGATCAAGGGTCATTCCAAAGTAGAGGGACCAGACAAAACTGGAAATGACTTAGCTGATCAGCTGGCCAAAACCGGGGCCATCCAAGGGGATCTAATTGAGATTGAGTCCCTGTTGGGGGAAATCCAGGTCACTGCTATCACTAGGTCCCAGACAAATGCTCACAACGACCTTTCAATTGCACAATGGAGTAAGGTGTAACGCTCACCTGATTCTCGCAGAGGCGCTGGTCTTGACTGGGCGACTACTGTATCTTCAAAGGTGATGTTTAGCACCCGGTTGGCTCTTTGGGCTGGACCTCTGTGCACTGTATGCCTGACTTCAAGAGTAAGATGTCTGCAGACAGAAAATATGGGATTAATGAACTGGGGTTATTGGGGTGTCCCTATCTCTTCCCTTTTTTGCTCTCCTGTAGACCCCCAAAGGTTAACGCTCTCACCTTAGGTAAGTGAATGCCGAGCTCTCCATCTGCCTCGGGGCAGGGTGCTGTAACCAGTTTCTTCACTGGATCGGTAGTGCAGGCCTCTTGACTTCAGAGGACTGCTGTCCATCGTTTACTGCACGAACGGTAAGTTTCGAGTAATTCTATTGTCTTTAAAGTCTTTAGCAATGATGTCTCTTGTTTTGCAGGTTCCGGCGATGGCGGATGACGGGCTGAAGTGAGTTGAAGATGGAGTCCGTATGATGAATAGAAGCGCTTGGAAGCACGTAAGTAAGCGCTTGTTGCCTGCTTCACGATGCGCTCTAACTGTCTTTTATTTTGCAGGTACGAGTTCGGAGCGGCTGCAGGGTGCCGGAATACCCACTGGGGTTAATGTGGAAAGGAGTAATGGCACGTGAGTATCAAAGTTCCCCAATGTCTTTAAACGCACCTTGTTTTGTCTTTCAGATGCAGGATGCAGCGCCGAAGGCCTCCGGAGCGAGCGAAGAGTCGGTAAGCTTTTGTCTTTCAGATGCCGGAATGCAGTGTGAAGACCTCCGGAGCTCACGAAGAGTAGGTAAGCCTTTGTCTTTCAGATGCCGGAATGCTAACCTGTTCTTTCTTGTCTTTATAGGTGTTGCTGAAGACTGGATTCAGGATGGTAAGCCTTTTTCCTTAGGCCCAGGATCCGATGCAGAAGACACGATGAGCGTTCTGCTGCAGAGGATGCAGAATAACGCAAAGCAAGATTCATCCACCGGGTGTGGTTTAAATAGCCTCCTGTAGTGCTTAGATGTCTCCTTCCACAGCCACGCCTAGGTAAGAAAAGAGTTCCTGCTTTCCAGAAGAGTTTCAGTGTTCTGAATCTAGGGAGTGGCTCCTGCCCCACCCAACAGGAAAAGTAGTTCCAAACAGAAGAGGATCAGAGGCTCAGCTGGCAGGCAAGTAAGCAGCATGGTCTGCTGCAGGTAAGTCCACCCAAGCATCATGAGCCCGGCGCTTCCAGCGCTGGGACTGGGCACATTTATGAGCCTGGTGCCACTGGCGCCAGGACTGGGTCCAAAAGGTCCCAATTGGGACTGGTTGGCACTCGGAACCTGGGTTATGGATCTGCTTCCAAGGGAGTTGGGAAAACCATGACCTTTTGGAAGCAGAGATCATGACAGTACCTCCCCTCAAGGCCCCTCCCAAATCGGGCTTCTCCGGAGGTTTTGGCTTGTCAGGAAATGTTCGGTGAAATCTTTTGATTAGGCGAGGAGCGTGGACATTTTCAGCAGGTTCCCAGGATCTCTCTTGGGGGCCGTAGCCTTTCCAGTCAATTAGGTAAAATAGTTTAGATTTGGAGATCTTGGAGTCCAGAATGCTTTTGACTTCAAACTTGAGTTCTCCATCAACTAGGATGGGTTTTGGAGATTTAGTTAGTCGGGTTTGAGGTTGCACGGGTTTTAATAGAGAGACGTGGAAGACCGGATGTATCTTCATGTGAGGGGGCAAGTCCAACTTGATCGCTACTGGGTTTATTATGGTAGTGATGGAATAGGGACCAAGGTATCTTGGGTTGAATGTGCGTGGCCCTTTTAGAGGTAGATATTTGGTGGATAACCAGACTTGGTCCCCTACTTGATATTGAGGGGCTTCCTTCCGATGTTGATCTGCTCCTTTCTTGTATTGTTCTTTAGCCCTTTGAAGGTGAGAAACAGCTTCCTTAAAGGCTTGGGTGATTGTAGAATGCAGGTAGTCTACTGCTGGTGTTTCAAGATCTTGGAGGGGATCCAACTCCGAGGTTCGAGGGTTACTGCCGTACAAAAGAAAAAACGGTGTTTTCCCAGTTCCCGAATGGACAGAGTTATTGTAGGCATATTCGGCTATCCAAAGGATGTCTTTCCAAGTTTTTTCAGTTTGTTGCAGCATGCAGCGTAAATACTGTTCCAGAGTTTGATTGGTCCTCTCGGTTTGTCCGTCGGTCTGAGGGTGGTGACTGGTCGATAGTCTCACATCAATTTGAGCCGACCGACAGCAACTTCGCCAAAAATGAGAAATAAATTGACTATCTCGATCCGAAATTAGAACCGAAGGAAAACAGTGTAGTCGGACGATGTTTTCGAGAAATTCTCGGGCCAGAGTTGCTGCTGTTGGCAAGCCTTTGAGCGGAATGAAATGCGCCATCTTGGAGAATAAGTCCACGATCACTAGAATCGTATTGTATCCGGAGCATGGAGGTAGATCGGTGATGAAGTCCATAGAAAGCGTATGCCAAGGGCGAGGTGGGATGTCAATAGGGCGTAAGAGGCCTGCTGGTCTTTCCTTTTGACTCTTGTTTTGGGCGCATACTCCACAAGACATTATAAAGTCTCTAATATCTTTTTTCCAAGACGGCCACCAGAAGTAGCGCTTGATCTTTTCTGAGGTCTTGGCCATACCGGGATGACCTTCCATTAAAGAATCGTGATAACAGGAGATTACTTTTTTCTGTAAATCTGTGCTGGGTAGGTATAATCGTTCTTGGAAATACAATAAGTTGTCCTTTACTGCAAAGTCCTTTCCCTGCAGATGCCAATTCTGTATGTCTGCTGGAGTTACAAGTTGCCTGGCTTTATCCTTAACTTCCTCTATGGATTCTGTGGCGATTACACCCAGAATTCTTTGTTCGAGAATGATTGGTACAGGTTTAGGGTTGATCAAGTGTTCTTCCACTCCCATCCGAGAAAGGGCATCAGCTTTACCGTTCTTTGTACCAGGTCGATAGGTAATTATGAAGTCAAACTCGGCAAAGAATAATGCCCAACGGAGTTGTCTAGAGGATTGGGCTTTTGCGGTTTTCAAATATTGCAGGTTTCGGTGATCCGTAATCACAGTAACGGTGTGTCGGGCCCCCAGCAGACAATGCCGCCAAGCCTTAAAGGCAGACTTGATAGCCAGAAGTTCCTTGTCAGTAATCGTGTAATTGATTTCAGGAGGCGAGAATTTGCGGGACCAAAATGCCACGGGATGCAACTGATTGGTTACCGGGTCCTTTTGTGATAGAACTGCCCCCATGGCAAGGCTTGAAGCATCAGTTTCCACGATGTAGGGGAGTTCGGGGCGAGGGTGTTTTAAGATTGGTGCAGAGATAAATTTAGTCTTCAAATCCTGGAAAGCTTGTTCCGCCTCGGTAGACCATTCAAAACGTTTGTTTTTCTTTAACAAGGCAGTGATGGGCTGGACTATTCGAGAGAATTCGGGGATAAACCTGCGGTAAAAGTTAGCGAAGCCTAACATGCTTTGCACACCTTTTACGGAGGATGGTGATGGCCATTTGAGAACTGCATCGACCTTCTTTGAATCCATACGTACTCCGCCAGGTGATAATATGAATCCCAAGAATTCAACTTCAGTCACGTTGAAAACACATTTTTCCAACTTAGCGAAAAGTTTGTGTTGACGCAATCTTTCGAGAACCATTTTCACGTGTTTCCGATGTTCAGATTCCGATGAAGAATAAACGAGGATGTCGTCAATGTAAACAACAACACACACATCTATGAGCTCTCTGAGGACATCGTTCATAAAATATTGAAAGGCGGCCGGGGCATTGCAAAGTCCGAAGGGCATGACCTGATATTCAAATAGCCCATACTTGGTGCGGAAGGCAGTCTTCCATTCATCGCCCTCTTTTACTCGTACCAAGTGGTAAGCTCCTCTAAGATCCAGCTTTGTATATATGCATGCTTTTCTGACTTGGTCCAGGAGTTCAGGGATCAAAGGTAACGGATATCTATTCTTAACGGTGATCTGGTTCAGGGAGCGATAATCGATACAAGTTCTAAGGTCTCCTTCCTTTTTTGGAACGAAGAACAAAGCTGAAGAAGCAGGGGACTTGGAAGGACGAATAAACCCATTCGCCAGGTATTGATCCAGGTATTGTCGAAGGTGAAGGTTCTCAGGCTCGGTGAGGGCATAAATTCTACTACAAGGAGGAGTAGATCCAGGTATCAGGTCTATCTGGCAGTCATAAGACCTATGAGGAGGTAGAGTGTTAGCCTGATCCTTCCGGAAAACATCTTGGTATTCAAGGTATTCGGGAGGTAACTGGGGAGTCTCTGAAGAAATTGCTGCCAGTGCAACACCAGGTGGAGGGTGACAAGTAGAGACACATTCTGGAAACTGGACCGTTCTTGCTCGCCAATCGATCAGAGGATTGTGTTTCTCTAACCAAGGTATTCCTAGAATAATCTGAAACTGAGGGGCCTTGATCACATCGAACACGATCTTCTCATGGTGTCCATCTTGACTTACTAGCGTCACCTCTTGAGTGGTATGCGTTACTGGCCCGGAGGCTATCTCCGTACCATCCACTGTAGTAATGACGTCCTTTACAGCCTTGGGACAAAGAGTTAGATTCATCCTCAAAACCATTTCATGATCCACATAATTGCCGATGGCACCGCTGTCGACGTAAGCTTCAATTGCATGTAATCGATCCGGCTTATCAGGGCTAATGAGGACCATAGGTATCACGAAATGCGAGGTCACGGAACTGGTTTTCACGCTTGGCAAGAGGACCTCTATTCTTGTCGGGCAAGGTCGTTTCCCTGCTCAGAGTTTGTAACTTTGGTAACTGCAGCTCCTACTGCCTTCTTGGCAGGTTTCACCGGACAGTCTCGAAGAAAGTGCCCTGAGTTTCCGCAATATAGGCATAATTGCAACTGTTTTCTCCTTTCCCGCTCCTTTTGTGTTAGAGGACCTTTCAGACCCCCGATTTGCCTGGGTTCCCCGGAGTCTACTCCTTTGGAAGGAGTTGGCGGTTTGGAAAATACTCGAGCATCAAACTTGGAACGGTCGGCCTTCCTGTTCTGCAATCTATGATCTATTTGAACGACCAAGTCTATATAATCCGAACAGTCTTGTGGGGGATTCACTACTTGGGCTAAAACGTCTTTGAGCTCTCCACGTAGACCTCTGTAAAACAGCGTAATCCTTTTGTCCTCAGGCCATTGAGTTTCCACTATTAGTCTATTGAAAGATGCAATATAAGCCAAAAGGTCTTGATTACCCTGTCGCAACGAAAGAAGCTCATTGTCCAAGGCCTGCCCCTGTGAATGTCTTGCGAGCAGTTTTTCCATACTAAGCTGAAAGGCTTGAAAATCATGGAGAACCGGATCATCTTGATTAACTAGAGGGATCGACCAGTCTGCCGCATTGCCACTAAGGTACGAAAGTACAAAAGCTACTTTAGCTTGATCAGTTGGAAAGGCTGCTGGCCGGCATAAGAAGTGCAACCGGCACTGATTGATAAATACTGCAAACCTCTTTGGGTCACCAGAAAATCGTTCGGGCGGAGCCAGAGGTACATTCCCAGGTTGGTTGATCTGCACTGGATTCATAGAGGATGTTGAAGGAAGATTTGCCCCTGATGCGGGTAACAGGGTTTGTCCGGCTTGTGACTGTAGCAATTGTCTAGCAAGACCGTCTGTTCTCTCCTTGGAAATAATTAGTTCCCTTCTTAGAGCATTAGTTTCCTGACGAGCTGCATGTACTTCTGCCCTTAGTTCCCCAAGTAACCGGGCTAGATGGTCAGTATCCGAGGCTTCCATAGCGCCTGGGCGAGAGTTTTGCGGTAGGCTTTGCGTTCTGTAACGCTCACCTGATTCTCGCAGAGGCGCCGGTCTTGACTGGGCGACTACCGTATCTTCAAAGGTGATGTGTAGCACCCGGTTGGCTCTTTGGGCTGGACCTCTGTGCACTGTATGCCTGACTTCAAGAGTAAGATGTCTGCAGACAGAAAATATGGGATTAATGAACTGGGGTTATTGGGGTGTCCCTATCTCTTCCCTTTTTTGCTCTCCTGTAGACCCCCAAAGGTTAACGCTCCCACCTTAGGTAAGTGAATGCCGAGCTCTCCATCTGCCTCGGGGCAGGGTGCTGTAACCAGTTTCTTCACTGGATCGGTAGCGCAGGCCTCTTGACTTCAGAGGACTGCTGTCCGTCGTTTACTGCACGAACGGTAAGTTTCGAGTAATTCTATTGTCTTTAAAGTCTTTAGCAATGATGTCTCTTGTTTTGCAGGTTCCGGCGATGGCGGATGACGGGCTGAAGTGAGTTGAAGATGGAGTCCGTATGATGAATAGAAGCGCTTGGAAGCACGTAAGTAAGCGCTTGTTGCCTGCTTCACGATGCGCTCTAACTGTCTTTTATTTTGCAGGTACGAGTTCGGAGCGGCTGCAGGGTGCCGGAATACCCACTGGGGTTGATGTGGAAAGGAGTAATGGCACGTGAGTATCAAAGTTCCCCAATGTCTTTAAACACACCTTGTTTTGTCTTTCAGATGCAGGATGCAGCGCCGAAGGCCTCCGGAGCGTGCGAAGAGTCGGTAAGCTTTTGTCTTTCAGATGCCGGAATGCAGTGTGAAGACCTCCGGAGCGCACGAAGAATAGGTAAGCCTTTGTCTTTCAGATGCCGGAATGCTAACCTGTTCTTTCTTGTCTTTATAGGTGTTGCTGAAGACTGGATTCAGGATGGTAAGCCTTTTTCCTTAGGCCCAGGATCCGATGCAGAAGACACGATGAGCGTTCTGCTGCAGAGGATGCAGAATAAAGCAAAGCAAGATTCATCCACCGGGTGTGGTTTAAATAGCCTCCTGTAGTGCTTAGGTGTCTCCTTCCACAGCCACGCCTAGGTAAGAAAAGAGTTCCTGCTTTCCAGAAGAGTTCCAGTGTTCTGAATCTAGGGAGTGGCTCCTGCCCCACCCAACAGGAAAAGTAGTTCCAAACAGAAGAGGATCAGAGGCTCAGCTGGCAGGCAAGTAAGCAGCCTGGTCTGCTGCAGGTAAGTCCACCCAAGCATCATGAGCCCGGCGCTTCCAGCGCTGGGACTGGGCACATTTATGAGCCTGGTGCCACTGGCGCCAGGACTGGGTCCAAAAGGTCCCAATTGGGACTGGTTGGCCCTCGGAACCTGGGTTATGGATCTGCTTCCAAGGGAGTTGGGAAAACCCTGACCTTTTGGAAGCAGAGATCATGACATAAGGAGACCCCTGATGCTGATTTGATTACCGCTCAGAAGGGGGATCCAATAATTGGTAAATTTTACCAGCACATTGAGGACCCTGAGAACTTTCCCCTGACGGATACCGATTACATTGGGAAAGAGGACCTAAGAGTGTTGATGAAATGTCCAAAAATGTTCCGAATCCAAGACGGTTTGCTGGTAAGGAAATCCAAAGCTGGCCACGATCAGTGGGTGGTTCCTACCTCATTCCGAAGCCTGATGTTATGTCACGCCCATGATGCGGCCACCGCCGGTCATAGGGAGTTTCACACAACATTGGAAATCTTAAGAGAGGTTGCGTACTGGCCACACATGGGGCAGGACCTCGACCAATACTTGAAGGGGTGTCTTGTGTGTGCACAATTTCAGCCATCATCCCTCACGCACCGTGCGCCTCTCCAAAAGAGGGGGATGACACTGCCATGGTCAGATTTACAAATCGACTTTGTCGGCCCTGTGATTCGCTCTGCTAGGGGGAATAAGTACATGTTGACTGTGACATGCTTGTTTACCAAGTGGGTGGAATGTCTCCCAGCCCCTAACTGCAAGGCAGAAACGGCAGCTGCCCTGATGATTAACCACATCTTTTCCCGTTTTGGTCTACCTCAAAGGATTGAGTCAGACAGGGGTAGCCACTTCACCAGTGAAGTAATGACAAAGATGTGGGAGATACTGGGGGTCAAAAGGAAGTTACATATTGCTTACAGGCCAGCTTCTTCTGGGGCAGTAGAGAGATATAACCGGACAATTGTGAGCATCTTAAAAAAGTTTGTGGCAGATTCTGGGCCAAGTTGGGATATCCGATTACCTCTGGTCCTAATGGCCATCAGATCTACCCCTTCATCTGCAACCAAAATGTCACCATTTGAGTTGATGACTGGGCGCAAGATGGTGCTTCCACAGCATTTGCTCTATAGGACCCAAGAGTAGACACTAATAAATGCCTCCACAACTCATGAGTATGTGGAGAATTTAAGGAAACACCTTCAACATGCTTTTGCTTATGCTCAGCGGAATCTAGAAAGATCAGCTGATAGCATGAAGACCCATTATGACCTGAAAACTTCCAGGAAGGAATATCAGGTGGGGGACCGGGTCTATCTATACAACTTCCAAAGGAACCAGGCCAAGCAGCGCAAATTTTTGCCTACATGGAAGGGACCCTTTGAGATCATCGACAGGATCTCCCCTGTGGCCTACAAAATCCACATCCCCAAAGGCGGTTTGGCAGAGGGGGAAGACAAGTGGGTCCACATAAACCAGTTGAAATGTTGCCATCCCAGGCACACTCTGCAACAACTGGAGGAATCCTCTGGAATCCTAGCGGGTACTGTCTCAGACTAATTCAGTTCCAACCATAAAACATACCACATCTAGTCTCTAAAATATTGTGATTTGCATGAAACTGTCTCTTAGTTATACTGTTTTTTTTTTCAAAATAAGAATGTAATGTTGTGTTATGATGAAATGCATATGCTGCCCCACTATCTCAACAGTGGTGGAAAAATGTCTATGAATAGGTATTGCCGCTCTTCCTTTGTCGTCCTAGGAGAAAGAAAACCGGGAGACGGGCCAAGGAGGATGATCCGGAGACGGGAACGAAGATCCAATGGGCCCAGAGTACCGCCCAATATTCCCATCAGGACCGGCGAGGAGAACCGATCGATCCGACCGGATGGAGAAAAAGATGCTGAACTGTGCCATCTATTGGAAGAAGATGAGGAAACATCCCAGGTCTTGCGAGTCCCATCAGGAAACAGAATGGCCATCGCAAGAGGGGGGCTTGTGGGATGTTTTTACCCATGCATCCAAGCCCTACCTCAAAACTGTGCAGTACTGACATGGAAAACATCATGATGGCCAGAGCTTCCCAGAAAATGCACAGGGAAATGCATGAAGAATAGGCTGCCGCTCATTTTTGCCGATGTTATGGGCACAGAAGGACACTGCCTAAAACCACCATTGGACTACCCACACAGTAGTCTGAAACCATTGGGAATGGCAATGCTGATTGCCAAAAGCAAACCCATAACTGTTGGGAATTCATTTTCTTAAATCCCAAAAAGGGGTGCAGTACCAGTACTCACCACTATCCAAAAGCCGGCGTTTTAAAACAACACCAGATTTTACTTTTTTGTAGAAAACTGAATAAATGAACCCAAAGCAAGCCAAAGAAAGACTTACTGAGAGGTGGATCCAATGTAAAGTTATATTCTGAAGTGACTTGAAGGTTTATAACAAGACTGGCTGAGCTGTGGATTTCAGCAGTTTAAGTAATTTTGGACTGAAAGACACTACAAATCTAAATGTTTAAAAGAAATGAGTGACCTACTTTGAGATTCACATAGGTTGCAATTGTTTAAATGTCATAGTTTTAAACTTAGAATCAGCATCCTAGCTGCATATGTAAAAAAATGGCTTGGCAGAACTGGAAAAACCAGAAATTCAACCTTGTGCTGGGGGGAAACCACACCCCTTTGGGGCCAGAACATAACTCTAAAAAGATGAATAACTCATAGTACGGACTTGTGAAAATTATTTAAATGACACCATAATTCTTGTGATTTTTCTGCCCACATTTTAAGAGGTTTTTAGAACCGGTGGCATGTTCAGGGGGGTTTTAGCGGAAAAGAGGATATTACTCAAAATGTGTGCATGTGAAAAATCTGACACTTCATCAACTAATGTCCATACTCCTTGCGCACATGTGTGTAAATTTGGGTTAATGTCCGATATTGCAAATCAGTTAAAAAGTGCAAAATATTGCCATTTCTGAATGCAAGCCCCCAGGAAGAGCAGAGTTGGGGATACCTCTTGTGATATGTGATGGGTGCATATAATTTCAAACCACTGTGTAGCTATGAAATATGTATTTGGTTCAAATCTAGATTTGTGTGCAAGTTGACAGGAGGAGTGGACTTTCTGCAGGCTGTAAAATGACATCGCTCTGACTCACAGTTCCTTCCCCAATCAAGTGAGAAATGGAAGTTTGACCAATTACAAGCTGAGAGAGAGGTAGGGTCAGTGGTGCTAGAACACACCCACATTCTAAACAGATAAAAGCAGGTAGTGCAAGCCAAATAGAGATTCATTTTCCACTTGCAGCTGGAAGCTCTGCCAAAATTCCATACGTTACCTCCATCAACCTCCAGAGATCCAGACTTCAAATCCCTCAATCTCCAGAGGAAGCTGTGCAGAAAGACCCAGAGAAAGCAGAGCAGTATCCAAAACCAGAGAGAGCTGACCCAGATCACTGTGAAGTGCAGAGACCAGAGTCCAGTCTAAAACCTGACCAGATCCGTGGCGAGGCATATTTCAAAGATATAGTGTGAGTACCTAGCAGAACTGTGCAGAACCAATCTCTTAGTTAAAATAATATAATTCAATCCTGTTTTAATCTAAGTAGAACTGTCTCCTAACTGTCACCTGTCATTTGTAAAGCTGTCACTTGTCATTTTCTAGTTGCAAGCTGCACTTGTCTTTTTGAACTTTAAAATTTCAAATCTGAAAAACGACCTTTATTTAATCGCTCATATCTCTGTGACCGTTTGTGCTAGAGACTTTGCAGTAACTTTCATCTGGAAGCTGGGATCCTAGGCTTTCCTAGGACCCCAAAACGATAGTGATAGTCCTTGTAGTTCCTCTGTAATCGCGCCAGACGCATTCGCGAATTTTGCCGCGATTTGCAAATTTCTTCACGTGTAAAAATCTGCTGCTGCTTGCCTTCCATTTGCCAGAAATACGTTTAACCTTCTAATTATCCCTGAATCATTGCTAGTGTGAGCCTGGACTAATATTAACTAGATACCACTCACCCTGAACCTCCTAGAGAGAATTAAAAGCATTTTAGCATATTTTTTTTCTTCATTGCCAGCACATTTAAAAGCATTTGGGCCTGTGTTTTCAACTTCTGTAGTCTAAGTTGCTGGGTGAACTGAATTACATCTGAATTGCATTTCTGAGAATTGTGTGCCTTCCTTCCCTTTCCTTGCATTGCATAAAAGGGGGGGTGAATTGTACAAGAAAGTGATTACATTGTCTTTGCTGAAATCCTATCAAGTTATTTTCTGTACTGCATTTCATTCCACATTGCATCCATTGGAAACCATAAAAGTATTGTTGCTATCTTATCCATTTCATGTCAACTCCTTAGTGATTATAAAGAAGTGTGCTAGTGCCAGATTCTCCGTTGTTAATCTTTATCATATCAGATTAAGTGTGATATTCAATTATTAATTTATTATAAAGCGTGATATATATATATATATATATATATATTGTTTAAATTATCAATTAAACCTTTTAACTTGCAAAACAGAACTACTTCTTGGCTCAGTGGGGTCAGGAGGATTCCAAAAGAGGGGTGTTATATAGGGGTAGTCATCCAGAACGCATGAACTGGACATAAAGTTATATCAATAAGGGTTTTCATTCAGTATTATAGACTAGGCGTTGACTTAGCTGTAGTGTTGAATTGAATCCTCTTACACACCAATGTGGGATGGAGTATGTACTATGGTACACATCAATGTACCATCACTAGTGGTACCACAGAAGCATGTTAACTTGGAAAATTTCCCAAAAATGGATGACGGAAATAAAAGAAGGAAAAGATTACTGAGGATGGTAGAAAGGAAACAAGGGAACAACACAGTACACCTGTCAAGAGTGAAGAGACAAGGAGAACCATTGACAGGGAACTACCTGTGGGGGAAATCGGAGACAGCCCTGAGTGACATCCCACCAGCGCACAGATTATTCAGCAGAGCAGCAATGTTCTTCTCCTCTATCATACATCCACGAGTGCAAGCTTACGCAAATGCAAAATGGTTGCAGATCACCAGGTGGGATCTCATGCTGATGATCAACTCCACTGTGAACGGATTAAATGCAATAAAAGAAGAATTAAGAGCAATCAGGATGGTAGCAATACAAAATAGGTATGTACTGGACCTACTAACAGCAATGGAAGGGGGTGTTTGCGCAAAAATTGGAGGTTTGTGTTGTACATTTACCTCAGCCGACGATGAAGATAACGGTACACTATCGGAAGCAGTATCGCAGCTTGCCCAGATGCATGCCAAGATGGAAGATGAAGCATAGGAAGTGACGAAGGATGGCAGCTGGTTCTCCTACATCTGGTCGTGGATGCCATCCTGGCTATCAGACGGCCTCAAAGTAATAGCAGGTTGTGTGATTTTAGGAATGGCTGCTATTATGGGGATGAAGGTATGGAAGACAAGATATAAGCGCACTGCGGAAGAAATTCTAGGGATGCATGTTCTAATGCCAGCTGAAGACTACAAGAATGCAGACATTATCATCAAGGAACGAGAACAACTGCGCCAACAAATAGTGAAAGCAGACTTGTACCCCTCAATTAAAGTTGAAAATCCAAGAAACCCGAAGAGCTACGTTGGGAAATGGGTTTATTGCAAACCCGAAGGTGGGTGTGTTTATATGTGTTGGTCGTTTGAAGAAGATGTGGACAAATACGGACACCTGGCAGGAATAACAAAAGTATGGCGAGTAAGAGGAGACAAGAGAGTGTATAATTTTGTGGTCGACAAGTCGACTAGAGGGGGGACTGAAGAGGGAAAATGGGACGTTCCCTTCCCCCGGTTCTCAGCCAGACCATGGCCTAGATCGTCACGGCCTAAGCACCCACCACAAGAGGAATTCAACCCACTCACAAATGCCCCAGATGTCAACATCTGCCGTGGCCACGCCCCACATGGTCAGGGAAACTGCCCGTCAATCAAGCCACATGCTGGAACCTCTGGCGAAGGTGACATAGACCATATGGATCAACTCGACTGAAACAACAAACAAGGAAAGCCTCCATCGCTAGAGATTCCATGACGACATATCCGACGGACGGTGACACATGTGCCACCATGCACACTGGTCATACCCACACCAATCTCACATGAAGAACATACTCAATATCATGACATAATGGACAATTTTCACACACTGATGCATCGTTGTTATTTTTCACATAGGCTAAGCTACAGTGCCGCAGAAACGCAAGAAGATGTCGTGTACATGCTTGCAAATGCTTCATCGCTACTAAAACCACGGCAACATGAGGCACTTATGTATAAGGACCCCTGTCGCCCACTGCAACCCCTGTGTTGTGAACCATATGCCGCCACCCATGGACCAGGCCAGAGTAGGCCTTAGAATCAGAGTAGGCCGCAAACTCAGAAGCCAAAGGCCCAGAGCAGCTCGGACGGAGCTGTAACGTGCTGATCATGCAGAACAACCCTGACGAGGGCCTCACAGCCAAGGCCATGAAGTTGCAACTTACAGGCTGCGTGCCCCGAGCCAAGGTTATACCTGCCGCAGCTAACCACCCCTCAGAGCTGAAATACAAATCAAATGCTCATAATTCTGCTCCAGCCACAGTGTCACCACATGTGACCAGGCAGACCTGATGCAGTGCCAAGTACCAAGGACCAGGGAAACTCTGGGGTCTCACGTTTGGGACACAGACTGCAACAATGAAGTGACAAATTGGACACTGACGGCGGTGAGAAAGAAGCGCTCCTGCAGCAAATGGCAGACCTGTCCATTGTTCACCGCTGACACTTAGTCACACAATGTTTCTAACATCAGGTACACTGCGAGCTGGGAATGATGATGGTCCTAGGCTTAGGGGCTTGCAGATGAACCAATCAGGGCACCGGGGGGCTGACCACTGACAGCACCACAACCTAGCCAATCACCAACCTTCTCCATGTAGCCGTTTTAGTGTAACAATTTCTAGGGACGACCCAAGCATACCACCCGACCTCTTCTCTACCAACCACTAACTCATCTATATGTGTCTATTCTAACCCTATTACTCGGGGAGCCAACCCAAGGTGGCGTTAGGTTTTGGGGGAAGTTATCCCAGGTGACGCACGATGAGGCGTCACGCATGTAGAAAAAGGGCCTGCGAGCCCATTTTTGCTGAGAAGTGTTCCCGGATGAACTGTGATCCCAGAACCTATCCCTCCCGTTTTACCTAATAATCAGCAGTGCAGCCTTGCTCTTGCGTGTGTCTCATACTCCTTGGGGACTGCGGGAGGAGTTGGGGCCTCCCTACCCCAGGAGGTCCGCGGACGGCCCCACCAACGCCGGGAGATCACCCCGACACTACTAAAGATGTTGAAACCATAATTGCTAGCCTTACACCATCTAAATGCCAAAGAGACATTTGCCCTGCCTCTATCATAAAGGAGGGGCCCATGGAACTTGTTCCCTTTATTACATATTTCATCAATTCCTCCTTCGCTTCATGTTCAGTCCCTAAAAATCTCAAAGATGCCTGGGTTATGCCCCTAATCAAAAACCCAACTTCGACCCCAAAACTCCATCAAACTATAGACCCATCCCAACCATGCCATTTCTCTTGAAAATCTTGGATAAAGCAGTCTACATCCAAATACAAAACCGTCTCAAAACTAACAACCTTCTGGGCCTCCAGTAATCTGGATTCAGGCCGAGATATGGCACAGAGATGGCCCTTCTGGAATTAAAAATCCAAATGGATAAAGCTAAAGACAATGGAAACCCTGTTTTACTCCTCTTACTAGACCTGTCAGCAGCTTTCGATTTAGTTGATCACAGCATCATAACTACTCACCTGACCACAGCAGCCTCCTTCTCTCCCAATGCTGCTGCCTGGATTCAATCCTTCCTCTCAGACAGAACTATGAGAGTCTTTTCCTCCACAGCATCAGCAGCTCCCTCTCCAATCACATGTGGAGTCCCTCAAGGATCCTGCTTCTCCCCAACTTTGTAGAACATCTTTACAAAGTTGTTGTTCGACCATCTAGAAGACTTGGGCGTCCGCTATACAAATTACATGGACGATACACAAATTCTCATAACTCTCTCGGGATTTTATGACAAAGACTCCACACTCCTAAACAGAATTTACCTCAAAATCCAATCTCGGATGGCCAATCATGGTCTTTGTCTCAATGATGACAAGACCAAGCTTCTACTCATCGGCTCAAGGCAACGCCTTAATTATTTAGATCCCCATTACACCTTGTTTATCATAGATGGTAATGACATTAAAGTGTCCAAGGATGCCAAAACGCTTGGAGTCTATTTGGATTCCACTCGCTCCCTCTCAAGACAAGTAAATGCAACAGCCTCAGCAACTGCTTACACCTCCAAATTAAAAAACGCATGTAGACCTTTCCTGTCTACTACCAGCTGTATTACTTTGGCTAGAGTGCTTATCCTCTCAAAATGGGACTGCTGAACACCCTTTACTTAGGCACTAGCAAATGTAACCTTAACAAGTTAGAGGTGTTGCAAAACAATGCCCTCAGAGTGGCGCCAAATATTCCCCACTCTCACAATATCTCACAAGCTAGACACAACCTTAACTGGCTCTCAATACCAGATATGATTACCTTCAGAACCTTAATGATCACACACAAATGTTTATCAAATTCGGGCTCCCAAATACCTGGACGATAAATTATTCAGGAAGATCTCCTCGAGACACACCAGAGCCAACTATGTACACTGCCTTAACATTCCCAAGTTCAAGCTGCAGAAAGCAGGCGGCTCCAGCTTTCCAGTGCTGTCCGCTAAAACTTGGAACTCCCTGCCACCTGCTCTAAGAGGTGAACCGTCCTTTCCGTCCTTCAGACGCAAGGTAAAACTCTGGCTCGTCTCCCTGCTTACCCACTAACGCCTCCCAACTCCTGACTCCATACCGACCCCAGAATGATTCATGCTTAGATATGTAACACTAAGTGAATTCTTCGAGCTGGACCCCTCCTTTAACCATCTCTATCTGTGTATAAACCTTTCATATACTTGTTATCTTCTGACATATCATTCGACTCTGGCCTGTAACATAGACTATAGCCAACCTTTGTACATTCCACGTATCTTGTGCATCTTGTATATGTATACTTTAACTGTATTAGAACACTGTGTTCCTGTAACATTAATGCCATTTTGTAACAACTGTTGTTCATCTAAGTTAAAGCGCCTAGTTACACTTGGGTTCAGTGCACTATCTAAGCAAATAACCTAAACTAAACTGAACTATTTTGGCAGGCTAAGATATGTGCTGTTGAGTTGCAAGGTTGTTGGGCGTGATCATTATTCCTGTTTTGTCTGGGTTAAGTTTAAGGCAGCTGCCGTGCATCCATCCTTTCATTCATGTGAGGCAGTAAGTAAGGGCTTGCCATACCGCTCTGGCAGTTTTGATTTTGTAGATGATTTGGGTGTCACCTGTGTAGTTGTAGCAAGTGAGCCTATCTGTTTTGTTGAGTTTCCTGAGTGGAGATATGTAAATGTTGAAGAATAGTTGTGTGTAGGACCAAACAGGTTGGTCTGCATGGTGCTGAGCTGTAGGGGGTAGCCATGTGATCTCTGTACTTTCTGTCAAGATAGACTTTATGCACAGTCGTTCAGTACTGCTGATTGCTATTTCTTGGATTCTTTTGATCAGTGTTGCGTGGCTGACTGTGTCGAAGGCCGTTGAAATGTCCAATAGTATTAGTGCTAATGTGATGTCAGAGATGATTTTTAGATCATCCCAGATTGACAGTAATGATGATTCTGTTCCCCTCATTGTTCTCAAACTGACTTGAGCCTGGTCCAGTAGATGGTTGTTTCCACATGCCCCAGGATTTCTCCATATACAGAGGTTTCCAAGAGATTTGCTGAGTAGGGAATGTTGGAGAATGCCAGAAGTTGGTTGGGCTGTCCGTGATTCCTTAGGGGTCTTTGAGAAGTGGATGAATGTGCGCCACTTTGAAACCTGTCAGCACGGTTCCAGTTGCCAGTGTTTCATATGGTTGCAAACATAGGGCTAGGGTCTCCTGGTGATCCTGCTTTGTTGCTTTCCTTCACTAGGTTTGCTTTTGGTGAGATTGATGAAAAGTAGTTTAGTATGGTTGTTGCTTCTGCAGTTTGGCTGCTGGTAGAATTGTTACTGGTATGTTTGGGGATAGTGTTGATTACTGGTTGGATGTTTAAGATTTTGTTTTTATGTGGTTTGCAAGGACAATTTATGCAAGGGAGTGGGTGTGCCATTTCAAGCTGTTGGGTTTCCTATCTCATTGATGCTGTTGAACATTTCTTTTTGAGTGTTGTTTGTTTTTGAGATGCCATTGGCATAGTTTGTTTTTTTTGCTTTGAGAATTTCTGCTTCATTAAGCTGTATCTGTACCTTATATGTGATTTTATCCTGTTGGTTGTTATCTTTCCTCGAGGCATGTTCCAGTTTTATATTCGTTGTTTTCAGGATGTTGTGGTGGGTGGTAACCATCTGGTATCCATTTTCTTTTGTGAAGGGATGAAATGTTTGTTTGGTACTACAGTATCTAGTGTATCGGTGATCAATTTTTGGAGTATCTGAGTTGTTTCATATGTTGAAAGTGTGTCCATAAGGGTGTTTGGTGGTTGTGGGACTTCCAGTTTGTTGTTGAGAACCATGGTGTTGAGGGATTTTCAGTTTCTTTTCTGAGTTGGAGTTATGTTTAGGTGGGGGGTTTATATTTGTGTTGGCGTGTGGATTACAAAAGGTATCAGAAGGTGGTCGCTCCAGACGATCGGTATTGGGGGAGCCGTTGTAACTTGGTTTCTTTTGCATTAAATGATATCCAGGGTTTGCCCAGCTGAGCGGGTAGCTCCCTTCACCAATGTGTCTGCAGCATTGATAGTTGTGTGAACAGTGACTTGGAAGAGTTGGTGTTTTCTTCTTCTATCCAAATATTGAAGTCTCCTAGTATGACTAGGTGGTCGTGTTGTATAAGTATGTTGGTTATGGCTTCTACAAACGACTCTGTAAAAGACAAATGTTACATGGGTGGACTCTAGATTTGTAGGGAAGAAATGTTGGTTTGGTGGTTCCATGCTAGAGGGAGGAAAATAGATTGTGCAACTGGTATTGTCAGTTTGTTAGTTGGTTCAATGTCTGGTTTGGGTTTGTAGTATCTTTATCTGATGTTAATTATCCTGGTCATTATTCTGTTTGCTGGTTGTATGAAAAGACCTAACGGCATGTGTCTCATTTGGTGAGATGGTGCCTAACAAAGTCTTTCCTTTGTTGGTTTTCCTGAAATGCGATAATTCAAGTGGCCTGTTCTGTTTGAATGGGAATTTCTTGGGACTTTCAGAGACTTGTGGTTTGGTATAGTATTCTGGGGACACACAATTCCAGGGACTGCGTATATCAGGGGCTTACTTTTCAATGGGCTCAATATCTCAGGTGGTAAATATGACAAGGTCAGAAGATCACCAGAGGAATCAGTGTGTCAAACCATCAATGTTAGGATAGCTATCTTGTGAGGCAGCCCAATCACATTATTTCAGTGGTGCACTATCACAGAGAAAACTACCACATGGGTAAACTATCATGAGGACAAATGTCACTGGGGCATAATATCGACAGAGTTATCAGTGTGGTGAACTATCATTGTGGTAAATCATCAGTGGCAGGTTATCTGTGTGGTGGAATATTACAGTGTGAAGATGTCATAGTGTCCAAATGTCATGGTGTCAAGATATCATACATATCACTGTGTTAAGATTTCACAGTGGAAGATTCTCATGGTATCAAAGTAACACAGGGCCGATATATCACAGTGGTATACTAATGCAATTGCAAATTATGTGTGTCAGACTTTCAGAGATGGTAAAGTGTGAGAGCTTTACAGTGATGGGAATCGCACAGAGAACAAGCATGATAGAGGCAAACTGTTACTTTTCAAAATATCACAGCGGCAGAACAACACAGAGGCAAACATCAAATAATGAAAACATCATAGAAGCAGAATGTAACAGAGGTAAAGCGTCTAAGAGGTACACTACCATATAGGCAGAGTATGACAAAGGTAAAATATCATGGAGGCAATAAATTATAGTAGCACAATAACACAGTTGCATACTATCAGTATGGCACACTATCTCAGCGTGTTATGCTATCAGTGTGTTAAAGTATCACAGTGTCAGAACCGCCCACAGGGTGGAGCAAATAGAGGCAAATTAAAAGTATTGCCATATCACATTGTCTCAAATACCGCAGTGGCTATGTACTGGGTGTGCAGGTGTTATGGTCCTTTTTTGATCGGTTAGATCTGATGAATATTACATTGTGTCACAGTGTAAACTTCACATGCTGCTTGTTTTGAGAGGGTCTGGTTCCTGACATAAATCATGGTGATATAAGCGGTAGAGGGGGTTGCTGTCCATTACTTGGGTATTGATGTAGGTGGAGGTGAGGGTAAAATGGCTAAGCTTTACAATAGTATACTATATGTGAGAAGCATTCAGCGAGGTATATTGTAATGTGGCTGAATTATATTATGAAGATATCAAAGGTTTTCCCAATGGCTACATTTCATTGCTGTAGGATATCAGTGCAGAACCTTATCTGTGTGACAAACTATTAATGGGGCTAACAGTCAGATTTTAATGCTATTGCTGTGTCAAATGATCTGTGTGGTAGACTAATATATTAGCAATATAATAATGGTGGCGATATATCACAGGGGTAAACTATTGGTGTATTGGACTTGTTTGTTTCATTACCACATTGGGGGTCATTACGAGTAGGGCGGTAAGGGTTAACGGTCACCGTTAACGAGACTGATGCCGTTAAACCCTTACCGCCCTATTTCGAATTCCCTTTGCGGGTTGGTACTAAACGCCTGCTTTTTGCAGGCTTTGAAAAAGCAACCCGCAAAGGGACCTAGGAGCTAATTACGGCACCGTAATTTACGGTGCCGTAATTAGCGCCTTCCCCATTCCCATTGTGCCCTATGGGGCAAAAATGGGAATGGGGAAGGGCCCTTGGTGAATGGGGAATTACCGAACCCGCCAACCTTGGAATGGGGCGGTAATTCCGCCATTCACCATGGCAGAGTCGGAAAAATAACGGCGTCAACCAAGGCGCTAATAGCCAGGTTAACGCCAGGGTCAGAATGAGGCCCATTGTTATAGCGGCAGAGTGTCACAGTGGCAAATGTCCTACAGGCAAGCTATCTTAATGGCAAAGAATTAGTGTGGCAACCCATTATTTTGCCATTTAAGATTGGGAAATATCCTAAAATGATCACAATGACAACATTTCTCTATGCCAGGATATCACTTATCATGGTTGAAAACTATCAACGCAGTATATTATCAGTGAGTTAACAGAGATGTCAGAAAGGTTAGGTACTGCAAAGGCAATTATAGCAGGGACACAGTATCTCTGTGGCAAGCAATCTGTCTAACCAGCTCTCAATGGGGCACACTGTTAGAGTGGTGATATTATACAAGCAGAGGACGGTAGAAATATCATGTATCAGAAATATCATGTAATATCATGACTATTGTATTGGTGAGTCTTCTATGTTGGTGCATCTTTATTCTTTTGTACAGTCTGCTGAGTAATCAAATCATGCCTTCAAATCAGGTACAGATAGAGGGTAGGTGTGTCTTACTGGGTGAAGTTAGAGGCAGTCAGCAGTGTATGTGGCTGGGCTTTGGCACCAGGTGAACAGGCAAAATGGAAGGCACCCAAAGCCTCTGCCCTTTGATGGATGCCCTTTGATGGATGCCCAGGCAAGCTGGCCCTGTGTTCCACTTGCAAGAGTGCTTTTGATCAGGGGTCAACTGAACAATTCAAACAATAATTCTCTGCAAGGTAGGTTGGGCTGTGGGTAGTGAGGAGGCGGGCAACATGCAGGTTACGCTGGAGTCGGCAGGCTGGGAGAAATATATCTATCAGCAAGAAGCTGCGTTTGCTCGGACTGTGGTGGAGGTCTCATGCAGTAGCCAGTCATGGGTCAAAGTGCCTTGCGTGTAGGGAGATTTTGTTGTTTGTTCCTGGGTCAGGTGACCCATTGGAACAGCAATGGAAGGCTGACCCTCTAAACAACGTGGATTATGTTGGATGGAGCCAGCATGTGGGAAGAAAATAATCTATCAGTGAGAAGCTGTTTTTTTCTCAAAATCTTACTGCATTTGTTTGGGCCACGGTGGAGGTCTTTCGCAGTCATTGGGCACAGATGAAATACCAGATGCCCTTTGAATGGTTTATTTGGTTTATTTTCATAGGAACATTTGTTTCCAAAGTCCACATACAAATGCCCATTTTAAATGTTGCATTGAGTTACATTTGATTTACACCTTTCCCAATAACTTATGAACTATTTGTGTCACAGGTTTTTTATATGCAGTTTAATAATCGGGTTGATCTGCTTAGTGAAATGTAAATTAAACCCTATTTATGAAAGCATAATTTTTGCATAGTTTTCCTATATAGACAACATCACTATGCTTAAAGTGACAGACATGAAAGATACATACTTGGATGCATAATATTCTTATGAAAAAGAGGTTCAAATCACTTTATAAAATTGTATTCATATTTTGTAATGCACTTAAATATGAGATTTTTAAATGGACAGTTGTTAAAATACCCTAGCAAACAGAAGGTATTGCTTATTTAGTGCCAGCAATAATCAGCATGATCATTGCTTTTCAGGGATATTTTCCTTGTTACAATTACAATTCAGTTGATTGGCTGCAGAGTCTTTCTTAATTTCTAATTATTATCAAAAAATACAGTGTCGTAAATGTATCTAATATACATGTTTTTCATGCATAATGGCAGCAATTACTAATGATAATCTTTCTTATTCTTTGTTCTTTTTTGTTTTTGTATGTTTATATGTTTTTTACATTGCCCTTGTCAATTAAACATATCAGCCCCGAAAAAGCTCACTTCAATCTACATAACTGCTTGTGGTTAATGAGTGAAATGTGTGTTGGCAAATGAAATAGAATTGTTGTTTTGAATTCTTTTAAATAGTTGTGTTGAAAGATATCATATTTGAAATTGCTTTAGAATTTGAATAAATTGGTGGAATAAAGTGTATGTACTACAGACAGAATAGATTTCAGATCATTTATTAGAATCAACACATCAGGGAGTTCTTTGTAGCAATTGCATTTGTAATAGACCCACACAGGTTGGTGTCAGGACTCACCACATGCAGCAGTTCAATTAAAAATAAGGTATTTTCAGTAACAAAAAGACATAACTCTTTAGATATAAGCCCAACCAGCACCATCATTTGACCTGTAATGTTGTTTTCTAAAAGTTATGTCAAAAATGATATCTTAACCCAGATGAACTGTTCCCTCCAAAAATGTGGAGCTAGTTTGTAGATGTAAAACTCACTCTTATGATAGTGAACGTTTGTGGACATATTTAAGATAGAGGTACAGCCTGATAGGTGTACATAAGTTAAATAAACCAATCAGAGAACTCAACCATTTCAGAGTCATATTATACTAATGAAGGTGGAGCAAGCCTACTGTTTAAAGTCATAACTCTATGCAGAAAAGAGACTGGATCCTTTGGGCCTCATTCCGAGTACGGTGCTAACCAATGGCGCAATTAACGCCTTGGTTGACGCCGTACCCGGACCGGCAGCGCCTTGGTGGATGGCGGAATTACCGCCCCATTCCAAGGTTGGCGAGGCGGTAATTCCCCATTCACCAAGGCTCTTCCCCATTCCCAAATGAGCCCCCATAGGGCTCAATGGGAATGGGGAAGATGCAAATAACGTTGACCGTTCATTACGGTCACCGTTATTGGCTTGGAGGCCCCTTTGCGCCCTCGACTTTAACACCTGCTCAAAGCAGGCATTAAGGGCGAGGGCGCAAAGGGAACTCGGAGTATGGCGGTAAGGGATCACCGCCACCGGTCTCGTTACCGGTGGCCGCTATCCCTTAACGCCATACTCGGAATGAGGCCCTTTGTCTTTCTTCCTACGAATAAACATGATTTGGAAATGGAAATGTATACAACATATGTAGACAAGGGGCTAAGCCACTGGACACAGTAGGAATTTCCAAATGGCACCAGGAATGGGACCAGAGATTGGGACACCTTGTTACTGGGATTTGATGGACTAAGTATAACCAGATGACCCTGACTCCAGTGACTTCCTATCCAGAAAAGTGCAGAGACAGCCACAGGTGCCCTGAGAAATCCATCCCAGAGATTGATTACTGTCCACACAATCTTTTTAAACAATTAAAATGTAATAAAACTCAGACCCCAAAGTGTATTTAAATATTAATACCCTTAGCAATTGAATTCTGGGAAGGGGCTCATTTCGCTCTCCTGATACAAAAAATTATTGGTGGGTGTATCTCTGAAAGCAAGGGATCTCGCGAAATATGTGGCCTCTGATTGATAAATGGCAGAATTTGGCAAAAGATTGGATGCTCTGCAGCAGCTGGATCAAATAAAGCCCACAACTAGAATAATGTTCCCATGTGTGTAAAATTTTGGGAAAAGGCTCTTGCAGAGAAATCCAATTTCAGGAACTTTCTTTTCAAATTAATCCTTTTTTCCACTAGCTCTCATCCAAAAGAAATCCAAAGCAATTTAGAATATCCTTTCATGTATTACCAACTTTAAAACCAAAATCAATATTCTCTGTTCTTGTGCTATGAATATAAGCCCTCCATAATCCAATACAACTTTCCTTTTCTTAAAATATTTCTCTTGCACAGCCCAGTAGAACATTTTACTCATATTTCTCAATACGCTGAATCACGTATCATTTTTAATGGGAAATCAGAATGTTTACATCTCCATGGAAAAATAACAGCAGCAGTGATTAGAGTGTTCCCTTTCAATCAGAACTATACAGCCATATATTTCACAAGTTGAATGTTGTTTAATTTGTTAATTGTTTTCACATGTTGATTTGATCTTGCCTCATCTAATCTTTGAAGTGCGATTCATTTGATGCTGACAAATATTCATAATTATTAGTGAACTGTAATTTAAATATCTGTGCATATCAGATGAAATAGCCTGCCATAAATAGCTGATTGTATGTATAGATGTTTATAAGATTATGCAAAATCAATCCAATATTCTATCTATATCTATATACAAGGAAACAACTTTAGTTGCAGGGACGTGAGGGTGAGAACTTAACACAACAAAACCCCCTGAAGTTCAGCTAAAGCCACCTTAACTTTGTGCCCCCTTGTTGTTGTTCTCCAGGTTTACTTATCCTACCCTATTTTCTCTTGTTCTCCAAGTTTACTTAACCTTCCCATCCTTGGGCCTGCATGCAACTATTTTCACCTAGTTTATATATTCCTGTTTGTTGTTTGTAGTGGTATTTTCTTATCGTTTTTTATATTGTTGTATTGTTTTTTTTTAAGCCAGGTTGGATTTTTTTCTCAATTACCCAATGATTAGTATGTTGTATCTTTTATATAGTGCATTTGATGCACTGCATATAAAATATGAGGATCATAAAAATGTGTGTATTAAATTGTGTTTATTAAAGTGTGTGTGTCATTGAACTGCTTCTGTTTTATTATTTTTCAGATAGAAGGATATTATTTTTTTAAACATAAATGTATAACCGCAGCTATGGTTTAGGCCAATAATGTGTCATTAGTATTTGGAGATGCGGGTAACCGCAGCAGCAACTGGTGGGTGTCCCTGGTTGCGATTTCGATGACACACACCCAAGGTTATAGCTGTAATGTGTGAAAATTGCATTCTTTACGTACTCCTTTTTTACTGTGTCTTTTGTTATTAATATTTTGCATTAAATGTATGAAAAGAATTGGAATCACGTAGCCGCAGTTATAGGATCTGGGGCATAATTAGATTTTTTGGTATATATAATTTTGGGAAAAAGAAATTACATGTGGAACATTATTTTAATATGTATTGAGTGTAGTGTTTGTAAACAGTTATTGTAACATTTGAAATATGTTTAATCAATAATAATGCATATAAGTGTACATACTTGAAAAGGGTAATTAAATATTCAAACACAGTTTGTTTAAAACAGGTCTATTTGGGTGGGGATGTGGTTGTGGGTTTTCTCCTAGTTAGAACAGATGATATATCTTCTTTTTTAGCCCAATTTTCTGTTTTTTTACTGTCCATGATTAGTCTTAGATTTTCAATGTCCTTTTTCATTGATTGCATGTCTTTTTGAATATTCATTAATAGTTCTTTTAATTCTGTCAAGGAATCCATAATTAGATTTGTGGGTCCTTGTTGTGGGGCTTCCTTTTTGAATCTTCTTGAGACTTGAATCGCTTCTTCATCTGTTTGAAAATATTTGAAATATTTTTAAACAATTGGAGATATAATACACTTTCAAAATATGTGTGTTGGTTGTATACACATTTGATAGTTTGATAATAGGTAGATACATTATATATGTTTGGTGACTGATATGTGTTACTTTAAATAAAATTGTTAGTCTCATTTTACATGAATCTATAGAATGTACTTACAAAATCCTGATTGTGGTGTATTTTCTTCGGGAGCATTGTTTTCAGCGTCTTCGTTTTTAATTTCTTCCTCTGTAGGGTAATTGTCCTCCAGCCATTCGATGTACTGTTCCATTTTAGTAGTGGTACAGAGAATCACTTCTTGTGAGTTCAGAGTTAGAATTTGGAGTGAAGGAAGATTAATGAGGAGAGAAGGTGGAATTTTTGTGTTTGCTTTGTGATTGGTTGTTCATTGTTTGTGTGGTGAGTGACTGCCAATAGGATTTCAAGTACCTCAGATGTTGTTGAATTCTATAGAGCCTTTAAGAGAATGGGCCTCATTATGACTCTGGCAGTGGCCGTGCCGGTAAATACCAGCACAGCTGCCGCCGGAGTCATGAATGTTCCGGCACCCGGCAATGTGCATTTATCAGGGAATTGCAGCCCCAGCTGACCTGGTAATTGCCTACTGCCGGGCACCAGAAAAAATTACTCGCCATTCCCATTTGAGTCCCATTGGACTCAATGGGAATGCGGAGGACGGATGCACCAGCACCATTCAAGAATGCAAAAATATACTCAATTGAAAATGATTAGTAAAAAAGTAAAAGAACCAAATTAAATAGCATGGAATGGTAATAGAATTTGCCTTTTCCAGGATCTTTCTAATGTTACAGCACAGCAAAAAAAAGAACTGTTATCGTATTGTCCGGCTCTTAAGTAACTCGATGCCAGAATTGGACTGGTCCACTGTTGGGATGCATGTACAGCATTCCAGCTAGGCAAAAAGTTTCTGGTTAAGGAACACCTATCAGTGAGAAACCTCGTCTGAGCAGAGTGAAAGGTGTGCCACAGGGCCTCATTATGAGTCCGGGGGTAGCCATGCCGGTAAAAACGGCATAGCTGCTGCTGGAGTACTTTCTTTTGCAGACCCAGTAGTTGCCCATTCCCGTGCACCAGAAAATGTTACTCCCTATTCCCATTTGAGTCCCATAGGACTCAATGGGAATCGGGAGGACGGTAGCATCAGCATCATTCAGAATGGTCAGACCTGGCGGGCGGAAAGGCACTCGCTCGCAGACCTCGTAGTTTGCAGTTCTGGTAACAACGGTGCCGGCAGTTTACCGGCACAATTGTTACCAGACTGACAAACTTGTAATGAGGTCTGTCTTAGTTAGGTCTGATACATTTAGATACCCACATATAGCTACACAGAAAGAGCAACAAATCTATTAATGTTGTGGTTGCAGTGATTATATATAGGACAGCATTATAGGCCAATTTCTTTTGTGTTATATTATTGGTATCGAATGATGTGCAATGCTGGGAAAGAGCAGACCAAGGTGGAAAATTGAGTCAGTAAGGTAATGTGGTAGACGCAAGGTCAGTGTGCCAAATGTGACAGGAGTAAACCATTTTGAATGTTAAGGCTTAGCACATGATTTACAGATGAGAATGCAAACCTTGGTGTGGAGCTGTGGTGTGCAGATAAGCACTAATTGTATCCAGCTGTGGGGCCTTGATGTGATGGGAATGGCATGTTAGTTGGTAAAACAGCAGGAAAGGATCCACCCTTTGAAGGACACATTCTAGAGAATAGGGCATGAGGCTTTGTTATGCCAATGGGCCAGGCAAATATTTAGAACACAACTGCCTCTACCCCAGGGCAAACAGCCCATATGAATTGCACCTAGATACACAACTTAAGCAAACAAATCCTCTAAATTCAGACTCAAAAGCGGTGCTCTGGTCACGTCATTCCTTGGCACTTGGGGTTGGGAGGAGATAAGGGGAGCCGTGTCTGGAACATCTTGTGATTTGGGACAGAAGGAGCAAAGGTGATGCCAATAAATATAGTACAGGGTCGGGATGCAGCTCGTGTCCACCATGGCGTATGGATTAATGAGGAAGGCTATTGTCCACTCAAAAGCAGAGTTGGCCTTGACAAGTTTCTTTGATCACATCTGGAACAGGAGGGTGCACATCAAGTGATGTCTCAAATGTAAGGGCTTATTGATAAGAACCAACCAATCACACATTTAGGTTAGGCAGTGACGATGTAGGGAACCATGTGTTTTGGGGAATGGGGATAGTGTAGATGTGGCCAATCAGTCAAGGGACCATAGTGGGGATTAGCATGTTCTATAGGTGTAGCCAATGAGGGTGGTGGGATTATGTTGTACTCATTATTATGCATAGTTTTGTGAATTTGCATTGTTTCCACCACTGAAGGTGTAACGTCTTCAGATAAGACTAGATCTGTGTCAACTTGGTGCTATGGAACCATCTGAGACCCTTGTTCTGAATGTAATAAACCTTGTTTTCCCATGTAAAGCGTTGCAGTGGTTATTTTGTCTTCTGGATTGTTTTTATTTTCTTGTTTTTGGGCTGCCATTCTTCCACCACCCATATTCATTTTAAGTCATTATTAAAGGAAACACGTCTGTTTTGAGGGGTCAACTGATCTCAAAAATGTTATCAGATCCTGCAAAATGGAAGAAATTGATACTTCTGTGCCAACATGTAGCCAACAACCTTCCACCTCAGAGAAAATGTTTTATACTTCTGAAAGGTGCCTTTATGTTATTGTAGGTAATGGTGAAGGCTCTTTTACCCCAGAATGAAAGAGCCATTATAAGAGAGAAGGTGGACTGCTTTCTTGGTCTTTTTTTTCTGCACCCATTCTCCTACGTATAATCAATACACTACCTTGGTTTCAAGTATTGCAGTTTTAAGTTTTCCTGAATTTTCATTATGTTTCATCCCCCTTCTATATGTTTCATTTCAGCAGAAGCAACTTTATTGGCATTGTGTGTTTCCTAAATTTTACACACGCATGAGAAATACTGCTACGGGGGCAACAAATCCCTACAAAACAACGCAATTCATTGGTTGCGGCACATCAGGGGATGTAAGTCTAGGATCAGATCTAGCTTGGTGCTCTCGTTGGCCTATGCCGATGGGTGGAGAAGATTATATCTAGCTGGCAGTGACCAGCAACCAACTGGTGGAGGGGTTAATGTCCATATAGCTGAGAACATACCCACCCAAAGTCTTGAGGATTTCACTAAGATCATATCCCCCACTCTCTTTCCAGTAAATACAACCCAAGGGGTGGGTAAGGTCCAAACACAAGTGGTAAGGCCTGATGAGGGCCTGGAGGGTGTGGATTGACTGAATACATCTTTAATTTCTGAGGACACCTTCCCTCTTACCGCTCCCAATGTGAATCGAGGCTGTAAAATCTGAAAAGCCTATCTTGGAACATAGCTGACGTTGGCAAACATAGGACGATCTCGGCTGGTCTGACTTTATTCACCACTTTGAAATTAGTTCTCTAAGAGAGACATGGGCCTTGGAAGCAAATATGATTCGGGATTATAGTGCTTTTTACATTCCAGCTGTTAAAGGCCGTAGGGAAAGGCCAAAGGGGGGCTTGCTGATTTGGGTGGTCTCTGGCCTAAATTGTTCTATTAAAGAATGCTTTACCGGCAGTTTAGGTTTACAACATTTAGTAGCTATTACCCCCATTGCTAAGCTATTTCATATGTTCAACATTCATTGCAGACCGGGTGGAAAGCCGCCAAATAAATCATTACTATTGATATGATATGATATGATATGATATGATATGATATGTCATTTATAACGTGCCTATACACAAGTGTTTCAATGCGCGACGAGGCAAGGGAGGGAACAGATGGAAGACAGACAACGATCCTACTAGGCCAGGTGTCATTCAGATTGCGCAAGTCCATTGGAAGGGGGAAGGAGGAAAGTGCGGGGCTAGGGGAGGGGACAGTGCAGTACATAGGATAATAAAATAAATAACAATAAGTAGCGTACGGCCAGCTGGTGGCAAGTGCAAGGGTAGTGCAGACATCAGGTGTCAAGTGCTAGTGGTGGAACTGTAAGGGTACAGAAACAGTCCCTAAGTGCAGGGGTTGCCAGGAAGGTAGTGCAGGGGTGCGACTGGAGGTGGGGCTGGGCTTGAGAGCAGGGGAGTGGCCAGGTGACCAGTGCAGTTTCAGTATTGGGCAGGAAGTCAGCAGGGGAGAGGAGGAGAAAAAGCAGAAGCAAAGAGAAAGGTTTTGAGGTGCTTCTGGAACCAGAGATGATTCTCCTCAAGTTTCAGGGAGGCAGGGAGGCTGTTCCAGAGGGAAGCCTCAGTCGAGGAAAGAGATCTACCACCAACTCGTTGCTTAGAGAAGGGACTGACCCTGAGGGAGTTGGAGGTGGATGAGCGAAGAGCTCGAGAAGGAAGATATTTTGAAAGAGAGAGCTGAAGGTATTGAGTCCCCTAGCCCCAGAAGGCCTTGTGGACAATACAGAGGGTTTTAAACTTAATCCTCGCAGCCACTGGGAGCCAGTGCAGAGATTTCAGTCCTGGAGAGATGCGATCCCTGGGCTTGAGGCCAAGGACAAGTCTTGCAGTCCTGTTCTTGATGAGTTGCAGAGGGCGGAGAGTAGAAGCAGGCAGAGTTAGAAAGAGGCTGTTGCAATAGTCCAGCCTAGAGAGAACCAGAACTCTGGAGACAGTGAGCTTCTGGGGGAAGGAGAGGAAAGGACAAATGCCTCTGAGGTGGAACAGCAGTAGTGTGACTTCTTAGAGATGTCAGAGATGTGAGGAGAGAAGGAGAGTGTGGAGTCGAAGAAGACCCCAAGGTTCTTAGCCTCACAGGTGGGAGCAGGAGGAGGGCCAAGGTAGGCCGGCCAGAGAGTGACAGGAAAGGAGGGATCAGGTGTTCCAATGAGGAGACTCTCGGTCTTACTGGCATTAAGGCAGAGATCATTAGCGGCACACCACTCCTGGATGGTGGACAGGCAGTCAAAGATGAGAGAGGGAGAAGAGGTGGTGGTGGGTAGCCTGAAAATTAGCTGAGTGTCATACGCATAGCACTGGAAGTTTGGGCAGAGCACAGCAATGCGGTGGGCAAGAAGTGCCAGGTATAGGTTGAACAGACAGGGAGAGAGGTTAGACCCCTGGGGAATACCACAGGTAGAGATAGAGATAGAGGAGAGGAAGGACCTAAGTGGAACCTGGGAGGGTAGGTCGGAGAGGAAAGAAGTCAGCCACGCCAGGATGGCATAGTTGACCGTGTCAAAGGCAGAAGAGAGATCAAGTGGGATGAGGATTCAAGGGGTGTTGGAATCATGGTTGGAGAGCAGGTCTTCACGGATGTTCAGGAGAGCAGTTTCCATGCTTCTGGCAGCTCTGAAGCCAGACTGATGGTCATGGAGATAACCAACAGATTTAGTGTGAACATTGAGCTGGGAGATGGACAGCTTTTCCAAAAGTTTGCCCAAGAAGGGAGTGATGGAGATTGGGCGATAGTTATCCAGGCAGGATGGGTCGGCAGAGGGTTTCTTAAGGAGAGAGTGCACAAGGGAGTGCTTCAGGGGGGAAGGGAAGACTCCAGTGGCGAAGGAGTGGTAGCAGAAGTCGGCCAGAGCAGGATCCAGGGAGTCGATGTGGTCCTTGATGGTTCTGGAGGAACAGGGGTGAACCTGTTTTGACAAGACTTTCATAGATCGGACTTGTCCATAAACATCGTCTGGGGAAAAAAGGGGAAAGGCAGAGAAGAAGGGAGGGGAGGTGGCCGAAGAAGGGCCGAGGGAAGAGCAGAGAGTAGAGGGAGGAAGGGGAGAGGAGGAAAGAGAGGACAGGATGTCCTGAGTTTTAGAGATGAAGTAAGAAGCCAGTGCCATGCAGAGGGCCTGGGAAGGGAAGGAGAGGTAGAGACTGCGGTAGGATTGGCCAGTTCCTTGCAGATTTTAAAGAGTTCAGCCGAGTTGTTAGATGCTGCAGAGACGCAGGATTGAATGTGCACTCTCTTCCTGGTGAGGACAAAGAGCCGGTATTGCCTTTTGTGCATGCGGCAGGCCAGTTTGTCAGAGGATGTACATGAAGCACGCCATTTCCTCTCAGCCACTCTGCACTTGCGTTTGAGGGTGACGAGGTCTGAGTCGTACCAGAAGTTACACTTGGCTTTGGGCTTCAGGCGGATCCTCATGACAGGGCAGTGGAGTAACTTTGCTGAAAATGTTGGGGGGGAAATGACATCTGAAGAAAAGGTGCCCAGCCAAATGAATGGGGACAAAAATGGTGTGCCATGAAAGTTGGGGGGGACAAACACCCCTACCCCCCCTAAAATTACACCCATGTGACATGGGCAAGAACATCAAGAGTATCAGAGATAGCAGAGTGGAGCATGGAGAGAGCTGTGTCAGGGTGTGAGTCAGCCAAAGGGGGTCGGTGGGATGAAAAAGTGGCAGCGAAAGTGTCTCTCGACATGCGCTTCATGGGTTGGATGACCGAGAATGTAGGTGGCAGTGATGGAGTTGGCTTGGCCTGAGGGGTGTAGAGAGGGTGAGCTGGGAGGAAAGGAGATGCAGGATGAAATCCATATGTTGAGTGCTCAGTCCATAACTCAGCCTCTTATAGTGGCCATGGGTGATTTTAACCTCCAATTCAAGCCATTACGATAGTTTGATGAGTTACGAGATGAACAGGACCATGCTTGGGGGATTCCAGCATTGCTAGCTACTCACCCACAGAAAACTCATCCGCAGGCTATCGAAGCTGTACACATTTTGTATGGCCTTAATAGGATAGCCTGCAATGGCAGGTTTAAATCGGATCAGTCCGCTGCAAACACCTTTTATGGTCACAATGACCACTCGAGAATTTACTACATTCTCATTAATGCTGAAGAATGGCCTTTGGTTGAAGATTTAGCTGTCAAGAAATGTAAGGAGAGTGACCGTAAGCCAATAATGTACATATTACAGCTTAAACTTGGGGATGTTATGCTTGTGCAAGGTCAACAGCATGCAGTGGAGATTGATGCAGTGGACAATGCAAGGTGTTGGGAGGATGTTGAGAGTAACAATCAGAAGCCTGATATGCATGGTTTTATATTGGATGACATTGAAGCCATATGTGGTGCTTCCATTTGTGCTTTTGTGATTTTTCTCCATTATAAAGGCATGAATTCTGGCCTGCAACATGTTTTCACTAAGTCCATAGGATTATCAAGCAAAGGGTGCTTAAACAAGCAAGCTGGTTCGATGAAGAGTGTAGAGCAGTGAAGAGCGATCTTTCGGGCCTCTTTCAGGGCCTCTTATAAATTCTTGACAAAAGCAAAAAAGGCCTCCTATAACCAGAATAGATGTGATGTCCTTACATCTCCTTATAAAGACAGTAATTCCTGTCTATTCTGGAGGATGGTAGCGGGAAAAGATCAGAACACTTCCAATACCCTCCAGTGTAGCATACCATCACTATCCTGGCAGAAGCATTTTTGGGAACTATATTACTATCTAATTGATCGCAATCCAGATGAGGGGCCACACATAAGAAACCACTGCACAATGTTGAATCCTGTTGAGGGGATGGTAAGGGAAGTTGAAAGTACAGTTAGGGCCCTTAAAATATAACTAACAATGGGAGATCTATATTATGGAAACCCCTTCAAATAAATGTGTGAAGTGTATTAAGCAACTTGTATCAGGTACAACATTCTTTCATTTGAAGATTTTAAAATCAATTACTAGTTGTGTAATTCTGCTCTCAATCAATGTATTAAAATACTGAATGGGTTAAGGTAATGAGGCTGCTCACACGTGAGTCTCTTTAAGACCTTTATTGTGCTACTGCTGTTAAGTACAGTCTATAGGGTTCCATGTCATTTCTATGAAGTAAATTACTTCATGGTAATTTAATTCAAATAAATTACTTCAAAATGTTAGTTCAAAATGTATTTGTTTTATGGGGGTTCCCCCCAAACCCACCTTTCACCTTCTTTACAGCACCTACCGTGAACCCCTCCTCACTCCCCTTTCACCCCTTTTACCCCAAACCCATATAAATTTCAAAGTATTTTTGAAGTAATTTTCACTGAGTAAATTACCACAAAGTAATGTACTTTATGGAAACAACAAGGTCGGAATCGCCCGGTAATTCCTCATTCCTGGAACCCGGACCCGGGACCCGGTATGGCGGTAGCTAAAAGCGGCATGGCTACCTCCATACTCGTAATGAGGCCCTATATATAGCTCCAGTCACATCATGAGGTGTCAAGCAAAGACCATTGACGCTTTCCGACACAGCATCCTTCCTCCTCACACAACATGCCTCAAAAATGCGCACACTTCCATAAGACACCTGTTGATCCTTTCTGCTACCTCATTTGTCTGAGGGTGATATAAAGGTGCGTGTTTGTGTTTAATGCCCTGTTTATCAAAGTACTTACTTATCTCCTCACAGATTGAGATAATAATGAGCCATTGTCCGTCAGAATGCTGTTTGGTATACCCTCCTTCAAAAGAAAATGCCCTCTATAAACACCACCATGCCTCTGGCCACGGTTTCCCTCTAACCACCTTGATAACAAATCGACCATTACCATCACAAATTTCTTATGCCGTGATTGGTTATTCTAAGATTGTCATGGGCTGCTCTCTAGCACACTCCTGCAGCTGATACCCCTTTCCTGATTCCTTATATCCTTCACATTCTCTCAGTTTATGTTCCATATACCTGCTTATGACATGCCTTCAAAAATCGGCCTGGATCAAGTGCTAATCATCCCTATACCCTTCATGAGCAATGCTGATTAACCTGCCCCGAAATCCACAGACCATCACAGCTTTTCACGATCTATACAAAATTCAATTTTCCAGGCTAAATTCCTCATGCGCCTCCCAAAACTTCCTTTCCTCGTCAAACAATTTAGCTTTCTCTTGCCATCGAATGCAGAAATACCCCTTCACTTTCTCAACGTTTACATCATTTTTGCACTCCATCTCCCATTCTCTCCTTCCAATAATACCATTATGCGTGCAATATAATTGTTCTGCCCATTCATCCTCCTCACCGCCTCACACACCTTACACTTGTACTCTGGACAAGTGATACACACGTACATATTACCTCCTAGTTGAAACAACACCATGAGCGGCTTATGAACCATCCTCACAGTGAACCTTGCTCCCCATACAAAGGTTCTGAATTGCTCCACCACCCACACACACCCTAGCACTTCTTTTTCATTATTATTATCTAATTTCTGCTAACTTCAATACTTCTGAAGCATGTGCTATCACCGCCTCACTACCATCTTCCTACTGCTGAGACAACAACGCTCCCAACCCTCTATTACTTGCATCAGACGTGAGAATGGTTTTATCCTTGGTGTCAAATTGTCCTAATAGCTTCGCCATATCAATTCAATTATTTTGCTGTTTGAACTCTTGTTCACACTGATGATTCCACTTGAACTCTTCTCGATATCTTACCACCATCCTCATGTTCTCTACTTTCTCTGAAAAATGTTTGATGCATTTTTGATAAAATTCCACATGACCTAAAAAAAGTCCTGAGCTCAATTATTGTTGCAATGATCGTGTTGACTAAATCTTCCCTCAGCTTAACACCCTCCTTAGAAATCTTGTGCCTAGAGTATTCTACTTTCTCTTTTCTGTATACACCTGTTTGCTTTTTGAGATTAAGAACACAGTCGCACAAAATCCTCAACACTTACCTCAACTCCTCATCATGCTTATCCATGTTCTTCCCAAATACTAATATGTCATCCTGGAAGCAATAGACATTTTTCTCACCTTTTTGATGCACGGATGCCGCAGACACTAACCGAAATGGCATGTGTCTGAATTGAAACACATCTTCATGCAAAATAAATGCTGCAAGACTCCTAGATTTTCGTTGTAATTCCACTTGATGATAAGCCAATGCTAGATCAAGTTTCGTAAATACTCTCCCATTCCTATCAGACTCAACATCTCTCCAAAATTTGGCAGAGAATGATGTTCTATCACCATATTTGTATTCAGTTGGCATATATCCACACATAATCTTACAACACCATTGGATTTTTGGGCCACCACCAATGGTGAAGTCCACTCAACTGCACCTGCATGCTCTATGATATCTTTCTCACACAGCTTTCCCAACTCACATTTAACAACCTCCCTCAAATCATGGGAATGGGCCTTAATTTTAGTAGCAAACTGACTTCACCCCATCCTTCAAAATTATTGCGTGCACCATGTTCTTCAGCTTGCCAACGTCATCCGAAAACACATATGGATATTGTCTTATCTCATTCACGGTTGCATAATTCTGACTAACTGTGAGTACTTCTTCCCATATATTGGGATGCAGCCTAATCCTTAATTTTCACTGCGCTTTCCAACTAAGAAGGGCTGCTCCCTTCTTTGTTACATTAAATGTTCCCGTCACCTTCTTACCTTTAAATTCTAACTTTGCAGGAAATAACTCAAAATGTAACTTGTTCATATTGTAACCTTATGGATTCCATATTATTCCCTCCTGGTCTTACATCAGGAGGTAACAATTCCTCAACTCTTCCCCCAGCATGACATTCCACACATCACTGGATACCAATGACACGTTGGCCCCTGAATCAGCCATCATGTGAATAATGTTCCCATTGACCACAACCTCTGCCATTGCACTCCTATCATCACTCTCCTCCCCCCTCCTACCACACTTATGGGGCTCATATCCACTTCCCCTGAATCCTCACTATTGTCAGATTCTACCACACCACCTCAACCATTATACACCACACTCACACTCTTCTGAACAGCACAACCATGTTTGCAATAATTTGCAAAGTGACTCCATCAGTTACATTTGTTGCAAAACACCTTTCGCCCTGGGCAATTTGGGGCTCCTGCCAAATGTACCTCACTTCAATAATGGAAACCCTATATCCCTCTTCTGATCTTCTCTATGTTTGGTTTTGGTTGCAGACTGTCATGGCCACTTGCCCAGGATCACAGGAGCTGCACCATCAGGTTGTGGGAGCAAGGGGCACCATGGTTCACGCATGTCCCTTTGGGACGTTTATACACAGGGGGCCTGGTTGGACTCAGTCCTGGTGTATTTGGCGCCAGGCTCATGGAGAAACATAAGCAAGACTCTTTATTATGGGCAGGAGTGCCTTTCAGGAACTTTCCACGTGTGTGCAGTCAGTCCGGGTGTGGCTTTCCATCTTGAGCTACACGTGCAACTTTCCATTTATAAGCTGCACGTGCAACTTCAAGGAGTGGCAGGGTGTGGCAAGCAGAACAGAACTAGCAGGCGTGGCCTTAAGAGCTCAGCTATAAAAGCCAGCCCAACCCCAAGGTGCAGGCTTAGCGTTAATCTGCATTTGCATGCAGCGTAACGCTCACCGCCGCCTGGGATAAAGCAGCACTTATCTTTGAGAATCTAGTCTCCTGCCCATACGCTTACCTCCTGGAGTCAGCATTCACCTGCATTCTTCACCGCTGAGCCTGACGTCCATTCTTCATCCTCCGGAATGCAGGACTTCAACTCTCGGCACTGCAGCACGACATCTTCTTCATCCTCCAGCACGCAGGACTTCAGCTCTGGGCACCGCAGCACAACATCTTTTTCATCCTCCGACACGCAAGACTTCAGCTTTGGGCACCGCAGCACGACATCTTCTTCATTCATGAAGGCGGACCCTGTAAAAGGACAAAAGGCAAAATTAGACATTACAAATTTTCAGTTTGAGGTTGCGCTTGCAAAATTCTTTGCGCTTGTCCTTAAAAGCTCACTCACCAGCTGCCGGGCCGCAGCGGGATCCTCCGCTCCTCATCTGGAGCCACCTCATGCTCTGTAGCTCTGCTGTGCCACAAACACACCTATTTGGGAGAAAGATACACATTATTACAGAGCTGATAACAGGCTGTGAGAAAGACAATACAAATACTTCAAGACAAAGAGAAAACAGAAAGACACTCAGAAAGGCGTGGAATCGTCACAGCTGGACTGGACACCACGTACGAAGGACCAGTGAAGGAACCCGGTCCTCATCCTAAATGCGCCCATGCCAGAAATAGTAGGACGGAAAGCTCACCATTAATAATCTACAGTGTTCCAATTCATTGCAGCAGCCCACAGCCTATTTGCAGCGGGAGAAAGCAGACCGTGGGATTCTATTTCCTGGGAGGGCTGCAACTGTGCCCCAACGTCCCCGCAGAGAAATGGTGAGCGTAACACAGACTCAATCTTCATTACTTCCTTTAGATTTTCCTTTTCCTGCAACTTTCCCTTCACGATATGTAATAGACACATTATAGAGTGTTCAACTCTTTATGCAATTGTAATAAATTCTTCTAATCCGGGATCATCCTTTAGCCTTTAGCCACAGAATCTCCTTTGTTTTATCCTGATAACACATTACCATTAATCGATCTCCAATATGCAGGGCCAAGTATGGAATCTTCTTCAACCCATATTTAAGGTTACTACCCCTATACATTTCTCTAATATTTTATTAGATAGTCTTTGGTTTAATTTATCAAAAATTAACTATTTATATATAATTTTTGATTTATTTATTCAAATAGCAAACCAGAAGATAACTTCTAATTGGAAGGATTTTCAAAATATTTAAATAAAGGGGCGGTGGAATATGTAATATTCATTGAATGGAAAAATGTACAGCAAATACACCCATACTATTTGCTCAATATGAAAAGAAATACATGTATGTATAGATTACTTATCCAGCAGTATATTATGATAACCGCGTAAATGAATCCTTAAAATGTATACGAAGAATTGATAATTGGATGATTGCCAAAATTAGATATTGTTATATACTGCTTATTATTGTATAATTGCTCTTCACTTATTGTCCCTTTCTTTCCCTATTGTTCTGCCCCTTTTCCTCATGTTTGTCTGTGTTTACTTAATGCGTTGTCTTGGGATCTCATTTTAGATTTGTGCTTGTACTATATTCAAGACAGATCTTTTATTGATGAAACTGTATTACCTCAGTTATGTTGGATATGGATACTGCACATAAGTAATTTAAAATATTATTTATTATAAAAGGTTATTTGTATAATATGAGTTATGTGCTATAATGTTGTTTTATAAACATTCCAACTGTTTCTGTATTAATTATTACTTATATATATATATATATATATATATATATATATATATATATATATATATATATATATATATAAGTCAAAAATGGTTTGTTTGTGGGTTTGTGGCTTGGCGAAGCATTGGTGTAAGGAAGGCAAAGGCATGTGAGAGACAAAAGGCAAAGGCGTATGGGAGGGGAAGATGAGGCATATGGGAGACCCGAGGAGCGAAAGTGAAGGCAGGTAGCATTCCAGAAGTTCCCTAATGATTGCTATAGAAAGAGGTGTGACAGGCATTTCTGTTACTCTCTTGTGAATAGTGCTAAAGTGTTATTTCACAAATAGCTGTGTGAACGATCAATCCTTGCTGCTAAAAATTATTCTGTCAATGAAATTAATAATTAGATTCAGGATATGCTTCCGGGCACAGTTACTGAGTACAATTCAATTGATACAGTGGTGGATGCTGACGAAGCTGTAAACTATAGAGGAAGTGGTTTTACAAAACATAGTTTAATATGCACAAACATTTCATCTGGCTATTGAAGCAGTAAAGACAATTCTTCAGTGTATAAATGATTCTTTTCAACATCAAAAAAAGTGTCCATTAAATCATTTCTAAAAGTTAAAATACAGTACCAAGTGTATAAATCACAAACGAGTGAGTACATAAGGCATTTTACATTAGATAATGCCTTTTCAATGGATTGTTCTAGTGCTGTATCTGTGCACCAGTGTATAAGTATTTTAATGGCCACTATGGTGCCAGCATATAGAAAAAAAAAACCCAAAACACTTGTACTATTATCACACAATTTTAAAGTACCACAGGCGCCTCACAAGAGGGGTCCTGTTTAACACCTAAAACCTTTTATATAGACAACATACACAATATGATGTCAACTATGTATAACACAGTCTATGTCAGCAATTTATTGCATAGATCTAAAAAAAACACATGAGACCTGCTCATGCTAAATCAGGGTCGACCGGTTTCATAACCGTAACTTATTGTGGTCATCTTCATCAGGACTTTTAATTAAGAAGGTCTTGACTGCCTGTCTAGGGTCGCTGTCTTGCACCCCTCCGTGTGTGTTTCTATTCCGCACTTAGCTGAAGAGCGTCACTGCTCTTGGGTGTCTAGGGACTAAACGCTTCCTGATGTGGAAGTACTCGATGTCATGCTCTAAGGTTATAGAGTAGACTCATGTACACCCTTGCTAGCTCTGTTGAGTGTCTGTATCAGTGCTTTAATGCAACTGCACCAAAAATCGTGGGCTGGAAATTTGCTTGTAATTCTCGGTAAGAATTGAAATTTAACCTTGATTAAGGTAGAAGTAAAATTAACCCTTGGTGTTTTAGAAGCTGTAAACTATCCAACGCAATTCCTCAACTCACTGGAGCGCCCCCCACTGAGAATGCCACCACATCACCTTCGACTGAAAGTTGGGTCTTCTGTTTTGCAATCTTGACCCGTCTAGGCTGTGTAATGGCACAAGGCTGTGCTTTAAAGAATTGCTGGCCGACGTAATTGAAGTGATAGTGTTGACTGGGAAGGGAAAAGGACAAGATGTATTCATCCTCCTCATTCCACTGTTTTCGACAGACATGCCGTTCAGTTTCAAGCACCTAAAGTTCCCGGTCAGGCTGGCATTCGGTATCACGATGAACAATGCAGAGGACTAGTCAATCATGTGCACTGGTATCAACTTGGGATCTCCATGTTTCTCCCACAGCAGTTATATATCACGTGTTTTAGAGTGGGTTCCCTGAATCAGTTTTATATCTTTGCTCCAACTGGAAAAACAAAAAGTTTTGTTTATTAACAAGCCTTACAATGTACATGTACCTTGGTAATATTAAGCTTTAGCTTCATAGTTGTTGTCACTGTCGGCATCATGTCATCCATCATGCTGCTCAGGAATCACCATGTTTTTCTCACGTACAGTTATACGTTTCAGAATGAGATTTTAAGAAGAACAAACATTTTTGTTATTTAGTCTTCTTAAGAAAACATTTTTAAAATATTAAATCATTGAAAAATGTAGTGAATTTTTCTTTTCACATTTCTTATGGATCCTTTCCGAAAAGTGTAAATCTACCTAAAGGTATTTCTAACAAATAGTGCACATGAGAAAATGAAATCCTGGGCAACGCCGGGTACATAAGCTAGGAAGTTATACCATAGCTTTATAGACCTGCAGCGCGGGTCGTACTGGGCGTTATGGGCCCTGAAGACCGAATTAATGGCCCAAGCAAAGTGAGGGCCTTTAACGAGTTATGAGGGACCAGAACGCCCGGTACGGCCCGAGCTACAGGTCTATATAGCTATTAGAACACCCTCAGTATTTTATTAAATAAGAAAAAATACCAGAAGGTTGTTCTAATTGGGGAAAGTAACTGCAGGTGTGAGTATTTTTTTTCATGCAGGGAAATGTAGGGCTAAAGTAGTTACAAATGTAAATATAGTGTTTCTTCATAGAAGCCATAAATACTGTTTCAATAACATGTAGCAGGTAATTATTGCCAGGATTCTGTTTGAAATGTACTTACTTTCTAAGGTAGATGTTTGTGTTTCAGCTGTTTCACTGTTCTGTAGACCAAAAGAAAGCATTTTGTTTGTTTCTGTGAGAGGGTGAGGAGGGCCACGTTAAGCATGGTCACACAGCAATGCAGCAGATAATCAATTGACGGTGTAGAATGAGACGCAGGTGTAATAGAAGAGCAGAGGACAAAAGAGAAGCTTTTTCACGATAGGTGACTTGGCGGGACATGTTAGGCTTGCTCAGCACACTATCGCCAGCATATACCCTATATCAAATACAGTATTGCCGGTGCAGAATGGGACACAGATGAATTATGAAGGCAGTGACCAAAAAAAATCATTTTTTCATATAGCTTCCATGAGGGGGTGGTGCCACGTCAGGCACGCTCGCACTGCAACGCAGAAAATTAACTATTGAAGGTCCAGATTCGGACACAGGGGGCATGAGGAAGAACGCTGCAATTTCCTTCCAGGTGGCAAGTGTGTTTTCCGGGCTGTAATGCGCGGTGGAAGTATGCAGCTTCAATTAAATTCCAGCCTATATTCAATCTGCGGGCTGTCCCAGTTTGTATAGCCTGCAGATTAACCAATCAGGTTTCTGGAAAAACCACTAGGGTGTTCTAATATGCTTTATAATACACTAATGAAATTGATTTTAATTACCTGAAACTGAATAAGATCTATTAAACTAAACACAACTGCATAATCACAGCAGAGGCAGCATGAACAACAAGTTGAAAGTTTCCATAATAGATGGTCACAGGCTGGTTTTGTCAAATCCACCTTTCATGTCGCTACTTTTCTCACTGCAACAATTTATCATGGCCATTGTTAGCTCCCCCAGCAACCCTCAATTGTGTGGGGTACACCACAGCAGTCCCTGCATGCCCCTCTGCCCCTGGCCCCTCCCATCTCCCCTATCCTGTGCAGGGAACACCCCTCCAGCCCTTTTTCCTAATCCTCCCGCTAATCCACCACCTTCCACCAGTGCTCCTACTACACACACCCACGCCCCACATGCCCTGTGAAGCTTTCCCCCCTCCACCCCCACCCTCTTGCAACCCTCAAGGCAAAGGCACACTCATTACTATGCCAGGATGCCATGTCACTCCCTGGACCACCATAGTCCTGCACTGTAAACTCATGTACTAATTCCTGGCAGGCCATCTGTTGGAAAATATAGTTTGCTGAAAGTGGGCACCTATGCCAATATATGGTGTCCCACACACAGTTCTGGAACACCCTGAGAGGAAAAAAGCTCAGCCCATGATGAATAAGCCGCAGTCCTTTGAGAAATTGGAAAACTAACCCGATCTTGCAAAGAACACCTCCTGCATAAATCAAAGGCTGAGACATCAGAGTTCAGAGGTTCTCCTAAATGATACCAAACACATCAACAGCTTGGTTGGTAATTTCCGAAACAGCAAAGTCTTGTTGTCCAGCCAAAAACAGAACATGGAAAGGACTCTATTAACATCCCACATGACGTAATAGTTACGTTTAGGTTCATTAGTAATACAAGTTCCCTCAGCAGTCTACATGGTAAGGGATGTTTACCACCTGAATGTCCTCTGAATAAATGGGATCCATGTTTGTGAGGAATTGGCATCTTTCAAGAGAGAAGAAGCCCAGGTTTGTTTATTTGTATTAATTAATAAAATAATGTGGGTAATTCAATCTCAGAAATGATGATCTGCTATCCAGATCTACCTTTCATAAGTTCCATGCCAAATGCATACTGTAGACCTGTGCCCTGCTGCATCAGTCTCTTGATTTTCAGCACCTGCTTTCTAGCAGTACAGAGCAGGTTCAGGGGTCATAGGTGCCAGTTTAACAGTTCTGATTATTTTAACCTGCTGGGATACACAGGGACATCCGTGTTGGCCCTACCCTCTAAGAACTAAAATAATAAAAAATATATATATAAAGCCAGAAAAACCCAATTGAACCATAGCAGCTGCAAGTCTGGGTCCGCAACAAAATAAAATGCAATAAGTGGTGCGAGCATATAAATAAAATTAATGAAATTAGCTTTGGGTGGCAAGGGGTTTGACATGTCATAAGTAATATGGAGCAGGGACTAGCTCTAACTCAACTTTTCTCCTCCGCCATCCAAGACACGAGATGTGTGCACATTATAATAAAGAAGTCTTTTTATGTTCATGCTAGAATCATAAAAACATCAAAACATACAAGGCCGATTTCAAAACTGCATTGGCGGAGGTGTTATTTGAACGTAGTTCTCATGACTGTTCCTTATTTGAAGGGCAATATCTATACACTTCACAACCCAGCATTATGCGAGTGAAGTTCCCCGAAGTGCAGATGAGCAATATCACATCTACATATGTCAGCTTGCACCCGACTTAAGCAAACCTTGTACACGAGCAGCACCGTTTCTGTCTAGCACCAAACCATGGAGCGAGTGGAGAGCTGCAGTTCCTTTCTCTTTTAGGATATCAGCAGCAGGAAAACATACACAAATAAAATAGAAAGGACAGACACGGGTCGCGGTTAGTGGCAAAGGGTGCATCGCCTGTCAGTGGATGATTTATGTTTATAATTGAAACCGAGATCTTACAGTTATGTACTTTTTAGGGTTTGATGTGTTAGTTTGGGGCGAAGACTAGAACAGCCAAGCCTCTCTACCAGTTTGCTTTTATCTGGCATCCGTGCTAGTGGCAAGACCTGTAATCTAATAGAGGTGCAATGTGCCAGTAGACAGTTTTCATAGCCAATGGGAGGGACATGTCAGTGTAAAAGTGCACTTCCTGGAACATTAGCACCTGTAGCAGTGGTTGTGCCAATGCACAGGGAAGGTTAACGTCTGATGTGGACCGAGCAGCTTGGATGGGAGGCAGGCGGGCTGTAGATATCTCTGAGGGAAGCACACAATATCTAGAAGGTTTGGCCATGGAAACCAGCCGGGAGGAGCAGGGCATCAGATGGCCAGTTAAGGGTGTCAATGGGTGGGGTATGTAAGAGGCAGGTGTTGCTTGTTGGGAAGAGAGAGCTGGGAAGACATTTGACAGGTAACAGAAACAAGGATATTAGTTTTAAAAGGAAGAGCCGGCCTCCCCTCTACTGTACACATATGAATGTCCCCATGTTGGGATACCATGGAGATCAGAAAGGTGTGCTGAAGAAGCATGGGCTGGAGGAAAGTAGCTCTGAGAAGAACAATGCTTTCTTATGCTTTGGATGTGCATGTGTCTAGTTATCATACACATGCTTGTCTACATGTGAGGAGGCCTGCATGTTAAATAAAGCATGCACACGTTCAGAAGTAAGACTAATTTCCCTGGCTCATGGAGGAGAGGGAATGCTGTTCATCTCAGCCTGGAAAAATGTTCTCTCTTCATTACAGCACATAGAAGTAAGAGGCATTCTCCATTAAACACTATATACAAAGTTGATATTATTAATGTTATTAGCAGTAGTACTGGTAACAGCAGCATTAGTAGTAATAGTAGGGTAATATCATGCATTCCGCACCTCCTGGAAATATGTGGATGGGAGAAACTCCATCTGCTTTTGCTGAACGCTCTAATTGTGTTGGCTTTCCTGCACAATACCTCTATCCTCCACTGAAATACGAGGCCTATGTTTGTGCCTCACAGCTCGTGTGGTACTTTATAATGTAATTACAATCCTGACATGCAGCTGTATTCCACCCCTTTGAAGTAAGAGTGCTACGTAAAGTCTTGTTGACTACAAATTGTATTTACCTTTAAATCACCACATGTGAAAAGCATGTATTTTTGTGAAAGGCGAACAGCCACTAGATTGCTTTCCCAATTGTTTTTATGCAGCACTGGGAAATGTACACCTTGTCTCTAGTAGTGTCCAAATGTTGCTGTGAGAAAAGAAGCACCTGCCGCTACTGAACAAATGCTTGAGGTGCTAAATATATAACTCAGAATATTACACATTTCTGAATTAAAAGATTGCCTACATACAGAGCTGGTTTTCCCAGAATTAATATGCCCTACTTCCGGGGTAGGGCCCTGAGTTATTATTGAATTTGCATTCTCCTTTTCAGAACCAAATATTATCATCCAGTAATACAGTGTGTGCCTCTCATCAGTCACTATCATTTCAATATAAATGGTGGTCTAATGGAATGCATGATCTGGGGTCTGATCAGCCTTTACACAGGGCAGACTGCTCTCAGGCACCTCGGATGCTAAGACCCACCTATAGTAAGCCTACACTTGTCTGTATGGACTGTGGGTGATGTGGCTAAGCTTCACCACTGGGAGAAGCATTGGAAGTTGGGATCAAGCCACGTTTAGCTCTTGCAACAGATGGATCATTTTACACATGGTAGAATATTGAGGAAGTGAAGTGGGGGAAGAGATCGCCTTAGCCTGCAACAAGTTCTCACAAAATAGGGTTTAGCTGCAATGCTGCAGACAAATGTGTTATGGCATTTTAGGGATTCACAGGATTAGATGAGCGTGCATCCCACCGTTTTCATACCTCCAGATATCACAGTCAGCAATAGTAACTCTGTAGTTATGGTTAAATTGTTGTTTCGTTAGGAATAGGCATTTTAAAATGCTTGGAACTTTGACGCCTTTTGATAATGTTCACGGAACTTGCCAGAAATGTCTGCATGCTGTTTCTAATTTCTTTTGAAAGTTCTGAGACATTTTCTCAGGGTGACAGAGCTATAGAGGGAGGGCAGTCCCAATCGTTGCATTTCCAATTCAAACTTTCAAAAGGAATGGATTTGGACCAAACCATTGTGAGGAATTGGCATCTGGGCATACTTGAGCTACTACAAATTCAAAAAGCTGTGATTTTTACAGTTAAACTTTTGCATCGAACACATGAAAATACAGGGAAATTACTTGAATTGAAGGGAAGTTATGGGCGCAATTCAAAATCTAAAAACCATAGAAATTCACCAGTTATCGATGATGCCATTTGTGGTGTCATGTGTGATGTCATGTATATCGGTTTGAGCATTGCATGATGGGGCCATGAATTATCCTTGCGTAGCTTATCACAGCTGGTATATTTTTATGCAACCAAATTGTCCTTTCAGCTAAAACATTTTCAATGAATTTGCATGGGTTTTTAAGTATATATATCTTCAACTTAATTGTTGTTACTGAATATATACATATCTCAAGCTGCAGATTACAAAGCTATGATATCTTGTTACGCAATTTCACGTCCTTGTCATGGAACAAGAGAAGAATTTCTTCTCTATATGCCAGGTCGAAAGATGTGTCTACCATGATTTGCAGGGACTTAAGAATTCTCCTCCGCTGGCTGGTACTTTTGTACAGCCAGAACCCAATATGATTTTTCTACACAACAAGGATTCTGTGTGGCTAAGCAGAGATCTTGTGAGCTAAGCGGAGGGTTTTCTATGAGTGACTCACACACTGCCATTTCCAACACTGGGCAACAGATACTTCTGCTTGATTAGAATTGTCTCACCTTCAGCAGAGTGCTAGTGAACATACAGAGGCAGCATTATTAAATCCCCAAGCGGTGATCATAATGGAAATCAAAAATTAGCAGAAGTGGATTGAATATTCAGTATATACTAGCATATCTGTGAGAAAAACAAACATTCATGAGCTTTTCAACATCTTGAAATTGGAAGTGCTTTTCAGTCCATTCTCACAAGGCAGCAAAAGGAGAAGGCATTTCAAAACATCTGAACTGAGAACTGGGTGGAGCAGTGAGCATGTTAGACTTCAGTATGCTCAGCCATGGAGACGTATGGCACAGTGAGCTTGGTATTGGTAACATATAAGTGCTACACGTTCTTTTTTTATGATTCTTCTTCGTGAAATGTCTTTGTTTTTTTTTATAGTAGCAGCCGTGGGAATTTGCATCTTACATTGACTATTTGTATGCCTTTCATTTTTATATTTTGTAGTGCATTTCTACCCAATTTCATTCGATTTTGCTTAATATCATTTTCAGTGTAATTATTTAAAACCTATTTGTTGGCATATTGTGCTTTGTTAAAACATTAATTTAATGTACTCCAAATTGTCATGCAATTAGTATTAATTGCTTGGAATCCCTTGTCGTACAGTGTAATCCTTTGAGAATGAATACTGTTTCCAAGGGTGAACCGACAGGTTTTTCAAGGAAATCTACTCCCTTGATTCTCTGTACAAATCACGGCATAGGGTGATTGGATTGCTCAGATAGTGCAATTATCTGCGCCTCTCCAACCAAGCATCTTGCAATCTGGGATTCTACATTGTTGATCAGCTGTTGGAAAGTTGCAGCATAACAGTCCTAATAGCAAAAATTGCCTTAGCAGTAAATAATTAAATGATGATTGACCTACCGCCCATGGCATTGCTGATTGTGAAAGACCTGTGTCTATGGTGCATGTAGAGAGATAGCCCAAGCAGTTCCAAGTAGGAGAATGTTCACTGAAAGCATGGAACATGATAATATGAGCACCCACACCATGGACACAGGAAGCAGAGAATCAGAAGGAGCATGAGGGTGGCAAAAGCCTCTTTCACTCTAACTATACTTCAATGGCAAGTCATATATTTTCTTTCAGGAATGCCAACAAAGGGGCCTGGCACTACAGATACTGGATCTAGATAAAAAGAAATGGGATACAGCATTCTAGAACCTGGCTTTGAAATAGATGGCTACTTCAAGTCTGAGCTTCTGTCTGGGCCTTTGCAGCTTTTGGACTTGATTGATCCTTCAAGTATTTATTCTTAGACCTAGATGGAGGACCCACTACAAAAATGACAAAGGCTGTTATTCACAGAGCATTTTCCATTGGGGTTTTGCCGTCATCCCAAAGGGTGCCGATAGGAAGGTTGCAGGTTCCTCCATGGACACCCCAACTTACTTCATTGAATGCAGCTTGAATGAGATTTTTGACTTAGAGACTAAGTTCATGACTGAGATGTAGGGAGTGAAATTCTCTGTGACATATTTTTAGATTGAATTTGAAACACTGAATTAAATACTGCAAATTCAGAAACATATGTAAACTAAAAAAGCAAGTGATTAATGTTAAACAGCCAAAACAAAGTACAAATCAAATGTATCATCCATACCTCTCTAGTGAAAAAAGATGTTATCTGAGTATGCTTAAATGAAAATACAGAAATAACCATTAAGATAAAGTATTTTGTAAAGCCAGAATGCCCATGGCCCATTAACATACCACTTACATTAATAGAACAATATAAACTGAGCAGCTGTGTGACCCAAAAAAAGCCCCTGTTTACAAACTACAAGACATACATTTAAATGATAATATTTTTCCTCAGAAGATTCCAATATACTGATCTTGATTTTTTTAGGTATACTATAAGGACATCCTGCAACACATATTGTTGGATGCCTGGTCACTAGTTAAGAGCAATTTCAAACGGAATGTCTGAAGAAAGTTTCATAAGCACAGCCTTTGAATACATTATTTTCCACAAAAAATGGGACTGTTCCATTAGGCCAGGGCCAAAAAGAATATCTTACCAATTAATGCTTTTGTTAAGTTAAATGACACATTCGAACATATGGTTTCTATTGATAAAGGAGCAAGCCAAAATGTACTTTAATGCCGTGCAAAAGGTACAGGACAAAACAACAGTGAGAAATACATTATTAGTTATAATTTCAGAACCACTTTGCTCACAGCAAAACTGGATATAGTGATGGATTCAGCAGAAACACATGACTCATATTAAAATGATACATTAAAAATGATGGTTTATGTATAATTTACCTATTTTAATAACTTCCTCATCCATGAAGTTAGAGAGACATAAATGATATTGCCGAATCTAAATATGTAATTTTCATCAATATTGCATTTTCATAAAGAGAATTGTTAGAAAAATGAATATTCCAGATCAATTTTGACTCATCATTCCTGAGGGGAGGTCTCATCTCCTTATGATGCAGAAAATTCAATGGGCCAATAGAACTGGAGAGCCAGTGGTGGGTGGGTGAAATTGAAGGAAATGTATTGCAGATTTGTCCACTCCAAAATGTTGTGTCAATGTATGCTGTGTAAGGTGAATAACGCCTCACACTTCGCACTTGGGTGATATAGTAATAAAATGGGCCTCATTATAAGGTTGGTGGTAAGGTGCCAAAAGTGCCAGTACGGCACTGGCACTGTTGTCACTGTACCGCCAAACTACGAGTTTTGCTCGCGGGTGCCTTAAAGCCCACCAGGTCTGATCTGGTAGGCTGTGCAGCATCCGCGAGCAAAACCCAGGGAAGCACCAGCACCGTTATTAACAGTGGCGGTGCATCCATGCTCCTCATCCCAATTCAGCCCTATGGGGGAGCCCTGCAATATCGGCACCCGCGAATGGGCAATTACCGGGCTGCAACACTTGTAATGGTCCGGTAATTGCCCATTCCCGTGTGGTGGACCCGCAGGGGAGTTTGGCGGTACCCGTGCCTGCCATACAGGCACAGCTACCGCCAAACTCCTAATGAGGCCCAATGTCTTTGGAAAAATTGTCCAAAAAATCAGTGTCCCAGAATCTTGAGTTGGTTGCTAGTCCAGTTTGTTTTCTAATAGTAATTTATGCAAGAACACGTTTTTCGACTACAAGTCTTTCTCAAGGCCAATAGATTCTTGTTGCTCAGAGTTATAAGTTGAACCGTCCTGTGAACTTAAACAATATGCACCCAAAAACGTAAACAATATGCCTGTTGAAGATTGAGAGATGCTTTCTTCAGCCACCACTTAAGTAGAAAACCTTAATCTGGAAAGGAGTCAATCTTTTTATGTTTCAGGTTTTGTTCAAGTAGGAAGTGGACATATGTGTGTAATATGCTAATAAGAGGAGTCTGATGAGTGCATTTGTCAAGCCTTAATTTCTAAAATTATTCTGCCACATGGTGTTAAAATTGTCAACAGTGTTAGGTAGGTGGATAGGGTGATACATTGTCTCGGGAGCAGGAAATACCAATACAAGACAGTTTAGGAGTGAAGCCCAGTTCCACCGTGCTCAGTGGCACTGACCCCTGCAATTTCTCTCCTATTCTGCAATTGTCTGTCTTACTGGATGCCGATACTCAGGCCTAAGACTTAATTCTGTAGTGCAGATAGAACGGGATAAATCCACAATAACCAAACAAATAAAATATGCAGCATGTACATGCTGTGAATACCTATGTGTTGTTAACTCCTATTTGTGATTTTACAGGACGTATGGACATTGGAGATTACTCTGGAGTGTCCCTAGAGAGCAGAGGGCTTAGGAGTTCTAGACTTTCTGATTCAGAATAGGGGCTACCCATGCGCAGTGTTAAAATTTATAGTTATCTTTTTAGAATGGCATGCATTAAGCAGATAATAGTGCTGAAAGTAGGTGTATGGTTGAGTGACTGGGGGGCGATAGGGTATGAATGTGATTGATCTGGGCGGGTGCATATGTGGAGAATGCAGTGTGAGTGAATGTCAGAGAAGGTGTATGAGTGAGTGATTAGTGCGTGAATGGGTATAAATGAGTGTGTGTCTGTGTGTGTGTGTATGCATGTGTGTGTGAATGTTCCAGGTTGGTGCCTGTGTCTAGAATGCAGTAGGAATGTTCTGGGTGTGTGTGAGTGTAAGTAAGAGATGGTGTATGGGTCAGTGACTAGTGGGTAAATGGCTATGAATTTGATTGTGTGTGAATGTTCTTGGTGAGTGCACATATGAATTTGAGAGATGGTGAATGGGCGAGTGACTGGTGCATGAATGGGTATGAATCTGATTTTGTGTGAATGTTTTGAATGCCTGTGTGAATATTGTAGTGTGAATGTTCTCGGTGCACAAGTGAGTGATGTGAGAGAAGGTGTATGGGTTAGTAACTCATGGGCAAAGAGGTATGATTGTGATTGGTTGTGCATGCGAGGCGCTGGTGGGCCAGGGGAGCATTTTCTTAAAGTGAAACAACCTGTTTTATTGGTATTTTTGGGCGAAGCCAATTTGATCAGTGTTATTATGTGACTAGATTGGCATTTTGCTATGAAAAAGCAAGCACAATATGTGTTATTACATAGCAAGACTGGCATTTTGGTTCAGCCAGTCTAGCATTTCTTACTGTGGCATAATATGTGGGCATCTATGATAAAGCAAACAAGCGTAAGAAGTGTCATCATGTGACTAACCAGGCAATTTTGTGCAGCCCGTCTAGCCATTTCTTCCTGTGTCATGCATGACATGTTTTACTGGACATCTTTGAAAAACGCAAGCACGATAAGTGTTCTTATGTGTCAACACTGGTCTACATTGGGGCCAGTTTGGACATGGTCTCTTATCGTGGCATGTCATTTTAAGTGGTAAAACAAACAGGAGCATGTTCTTACATGGGGGTCCTGGCATATATTGGCAGAGTCAGCTTGGACATTTCTTCTTACAGTATCATTACTGGCATTATGCGCAAAGCAAACAAGAGTATGTTCTCATATGGGAATACTGGCATATATTGATGCACCCAACATGTAAATTTATGGGCCCACGCAGCATGAAATGTGCTTGTACTGGCATATATATATTGTGGGGAAAGGCATGAAAATGATTTGGGAAATGGTCGTGTACACTGTTGGTGACTTGCAGCTATTGGATATTTTCACGAGTCATGCATTTTACCTATATTTTTTACACAGAGTGTGCTGTATGATGCACCATTTCAACTCATTATTCAAAATAAATTCTCAGGGAGAAGCCCCCTGAATCCTCTTGTGTTGGTTCGCTATGCTCAGTCACTCTCGCATAGAATAGTCTTAATAGAATACATAAAGAAGTTAGATGCCGCACACAAATAAGTGTGCCCCTCCCCCATTGCCCGTGAAGTTAGCATCTCTCCCAACATTTGCAAGATTAGAACCACCCCCTGGAATTTAGGTTTTGTTGTGCCCCTGAACACAAGCACACACACCATTTAACATACACACACATGCACACCCAGCGACCCATACATTTAAGTGTGCTTTTCACCATACAGGCACACCCAGGCAGCCACCCATACATTTATGTGTGCACCCTTTCACCATAGTGACACACCCAGGTAGCTACCCATTCATGTAAGTGTGCACCCTTTCACCATACACACACAGGCAGCCACCTTTACATTTAAGTGTGCACCCTTTCACCATTCACTCGACATTCACACCCAGCCACCCATACATTTAATTGTACACCCATTCACCATACACTAATACAGTCAGCCAGCTGTACATTTAAGAATGTACCCTTTCACTATACACTCACACATGCACATGTCATGGGGTTGAGGGGAGCCATATTACTTCTAAAAGTAATGGTTTCTTTTTGAAGTCACTACGACTTCATAAAGAAATTATTTTCGTTAAGGACCAAACCATAATGGAAATTATTTCTTTATGAAGGCAGAGTGACTTCAAAAATAAACTATTTCTTTTTGAAGTCATAGAGCTCCTCCTCCCCATGACAGGGAGGCCTCCAGCCTAGAGGCTTCCATGTCATGGGATTCGGGAAGCCCTTGGACTGCAAAAAGAAATCGTTTCTTTTTGTAGTCACTCTGCCTTCATAAAGAAATTATTTATTTTACAAAGTAACAGAAATCATTTATTTATGAAGGCAGAATGACAACAACAAAAAAAGAACGATTTATTTTATTAGTTCAAGGCGATCCCCCTCCCAGGACATGTGGTGGTGGGGCCCCACCCACTGCAAGAGGTGTGGGGGTCTCTATTACGCCAGTGCTCCCTACTCTCCTTCCTCTACCTAGTCCACTCACCTCTTCCACATACCCATTTAACCTAACCGCCTCCTCTCCCCTCCACTGCGCGATGTGTCCCCTACGAACAGCATGCATTGACGAAAAGACATTGCACTCTAGATGATGCGCAATGTCCTTTTCCCACAATACGCTCCAGCGTCCATTGCAGCCAGAGCTTGCTTGGAGTGTTTGGGGACAATGCAACTACTGAGACAGTGGCAATCACTACGGGGTTGCCAGTAAAACCCGCCCGTAGTCAGCGTGTTACCGGCAACCCTGCAACACTGTTACCATCACCTGACATCCCACTGCTACTGGGATACCAAAGGCAGTGGCGGTACAATTATTTCCCATTCCCATAGGACTCCATGGGAATGGGAAACCTGAAGCACTAGCACTGTTAGTAATGGTGCCAGTGTTTCAGTGAAAAACCTGCCAGTAGGGGCCTGAACTCCCGGCAGGTAAGGCCTGCTGGGAGTAGCATGCCTCTACCGGCAGACTTGTAGTTTGGCTACCAGAAACTTTATTTCGAGGCCAACAACCTTATAAAGAGGCCCGGTGTGTTTAACAACTGAGTGTGCCACCATGAAGTGGCTGCCTGCACATGGAAATACCTACTTTTGAGGATTCTGAACCCAAAAGTAAGCAGGGTGGGTGGGAAGTGGTGAGAATTATAACATGCTCAGTACTTTTGGAGGTTAAGACAATGTTCCTGTAGTCATACTAGGCTTATGTGATATGAACTCACATTCCCATCATTTCTCCATGAGCATGTTGCATGCTAGAGATAGGTGCACGCACTTACAGACATAAAGGATGTTTGTTGATGGGCCAGTGGCTACCTATGCTTAATTTCACTTGGTGTTGGTAGTCAGTCTGGACTGTGGCTGTCTATAGCAGGTGAGACCTATGGTGGCGGTTGGTGGGCTATACCTAGGGTGATAGCGCACACGCTACAAATGAATGGAACACTACTTTTGCAGAACAACAGGTCGGATGAACACATCCCCGATATATTGATTTAACCTTATGGATACCAGAATAACCATGACATTATCATGAACTGATACAGGGCTTAGCTGTCCCTAAAAACTTGACATAAGGATTTCTAGTTATCATTAAGTAATCTACGAATACATGAATCATCTGGAGTACTGCTAATCTCCATCACATTATATTCAAGGAGAGTTATATTCACTCTCTGAAGTGCCTTTGAAATTCAATTCTGTAAATAAACTTGCATGTCCAATACATGTGGGTCTTCAATGGCTTTACAACTCCTATGCTATATGTTAGCCCCCTGGCAATGAGGACATTCAGAGATATCTGTGCACTAACAATTCTCCTTTATTACTGCTCACTTCCATGCACGCCCACACCTCCTCTTCCTCTTTCCTCCAACATGGCTCTGGGCTATTTTTATTAACCCCTTGTGGCCCCAAACACCTCCCCCTAACATATCTCCTTATGTCCATCTCTGATCTCTTCAGTCAACCCGCTATTGGTGGTTCTTCGTTGCCCGCCCTGAAGATTCATTGTTCCTCTCCAGCCATCACTCCTATTACTTTGTCCACATCCCTCACTCTCTCATTACGCTGCTGCTCTGGTCATTCCTGTTTGACACCAAGGACCAGGCATCTGAAGAATGAGACATTCCAGGTTACTGTGTTCTCCTCATTGTGCACTGTTATCATTGTCCCTTTTACTTTGGTCACTCTCAACGGCGTGGTGTCATATCAAGTGTCTGTGTTTTTCTTCACTCTCTGTTTTACCAGGAATTAATCTCCTTCATTGAAAACTATAATCTTCTCTCCTCGCTTACAGTCAAACCACTTCCTTGCTTTGTCTTTCTTCTTTGCGTCCCTCTCCTTGAGGTCTTGGTTTTTTGTCTCTATTTCTCCCTCGTTTTGTTCCGCCAATCTGGGGATCCTCCACCTTGCGTTGTATGCTATCATTAAATCTTCAGGTCTTACTCCTGTGGTACTGTGAGGGGTGTTTCTGGATTGCCTTAGCATTCTACACAATGCCTGTTGGATCGGCATTCTCTCGACCTCCACCCTCTGTATCATTTTCTTTATAGATGCCATGGAGTGATCTGCCATGCCGTTTGCTTTTGGCCACAGCAGTCAGGGGCTCACAGGTGATTGCTGCAAGTGTAAAACACCAAGGGGTAAATAACTGTGGATTACAATTGTGTGGCAATGGAAAAAGGAGGAGAAGCCATTACTACAAGACTTTGCTTTGTGTCATGTGCAGGGAAGAGGCTAAATACGAACAAAAAGCCCTCTGGGGCGGAAAAAGGACCAAGAAACTACATTTCCTAGGAGGCTCGCGTGCCCACGAGCCTCCAGGATATACCAGGACAACGCCCAGGCATCCACGCATGCGTGTAACATCTGGGACAACGCCCAGCTATTCGTGCATGCGCGCAACATCAGCAAAGATCCCCGCTGGTGCTCATGGACGCCGGAGAGACAAGACGCGTATCCTGAGGGCTCCTGCAGGATGCGAACCACAGGGCCATTCCCTGCATGCTAATCCTGCAGGCCCCGCATACGGCAACAAATAAGTCAATTTCTTGATGCATTCAGGCCGCAGTTTAGAATGCGGTTAGCGTTTGAAGGTAGAATTGTGTTTGGGGAGACATAAAACGAAACAAACGCATCAGGGTTCGGACAGGCATCCTTAGGCATAAAACATAGCGTGTATGGAGCGCTGAGGTGCTCATTGTTGAGACATGACTGAGGAATTTGGGAGCGTAGAAGCACCCATTGGCAACACCAGGAGTGTGTGTGTGTCGGGGCACCGGCACTGTCATTAGCCTACATACGCATGCAGTAGGCTCAGTGAATGTAACTAGTACGTTGTTTGGTAACGCAGACACACACGTGCTTTTGCTTTCTTTGTAGCGGCACCCCGTTGTTTCAGTACGAACAGTGGACCACAGCCTGTAGCTGATCTACCTCTACCGCAGCATAATATGAAGCTAAGTCCCTTAATACTGTTTGCAATGTTAGTGTGGTTGTGAACGCTGAACAGCCACTGTATATCGATGCCTATTTTTTGTCCTGAAGTATATGTTAGTGTGGTTGTGCACTCTAAACAACCAAATGATATAGGGATGTGCTGAGGAGTATATGCTTGTACTATATGAATGAATCTGTCAAAGAATCCTCACCACCAAGTGTCAAGTATCAGGTGGTAAGCCAGTGACTCCACAAGAAGACAAGTGTTTAGGGGTACTGTGTGCAAGTGTGTGTGGGCAGAGATCAACGACTGCAAGCACCCCAGGAGGGGGCAAGAAGGCAAGCCTTTCCACAAAACCCCCAACCCATCCAATAGCACTTCCTAACCCTCAATCCTCTTATCCTAACTCCTCCTACCTATCCAATCCAGCAGACCCTAACCCTCTTTCCTGGCGAGTTAAGGAAGCCTGTGGTGGTAAACAGTCCAGGCACCAAGAACCAACGGGGAGGCAGGTGTACGTGCTACCTCCGCACAAGGCCAGGAAACTTTTTCTGATGTACAAATCCTAGGTGCTTGGTGAGGCGGTAAGAATTGTGACTATTGAAAGGCGGTCTATTGTCCGTCTTCACCGTGTGAGGAACGCCCCACTCGCTGAAAACCTCATCAATCATTCCTGTCATGTGGGTGAATACTGTGGAACATGTTCTCTTTACAAAGGGTAATCTCAAATATTCATTCAAAATTACTGGCAGATAATCCCCCGACTCCAATGGCCTGTAGAAATCAATTTCAACCTTCTGTCACACCTCTCTTGGAATTTCAGTCACTTGCAATGGGAGGGGCGGATCACATTTTGCCGTGCACTGCCCTTTGCACTTCTTCCCTCCCCACTCTCTGCACTTGAACGATCTGAATTACACAATGCCTAGAAAGATCGTTGTTTTGTCCTCCCTTTGTTTCCCCCTTCTTGTCTTGTCATGCCTAGAAACACTTGTGTACAGGCGTGTTATAAATGCCATATCATATCATATCATATCTCTTCACTCCATCTTCCACATTTTCATCCATGAATGGGAACCATGTGGTTTCTCTTAATATTCTCTTGGTTGCATCCACACCTCTTTGGCCTTCATGTGCTATCATCACTATGTTCTGCCTGGGCGTGGTTGGTATGACAATTGGTATGACAAGTCTGCAGCCACCTAGGATTATACCTTGCTTGGACACCGCCAGCTCTGTGCTGATCTTAGCTAGCATTTCAATCTCCCTCCTGTCGACTTCTTTTTGTAACAACAGTTGTTGCCTGTAATCTTTCCTTTTGTTGGTGTTTGTCTGTGCTAGTGCATCTAGCGTTATTTATGGTGGTAAAGCTTGCTCTGTGACATAGTATAGGTATTCTGCATCATCATTATCTGGTGTCTGCTTATGTTGGCTTGGGTGTCTTGAGATATAGTCAGCCGGGTTATGCTCTCTCCTGGTCTTTGAATGATGTCATAATTGTATTCTGGGAGCCGGATTCCCTATCTCTCTATGCAAGGATGCATCTTTGTCCTCATGTTGCCAAACAATGATAGGAGCGCCTGGTCGTCCATTACTAGCATGAAAGCATGAACCTCTTGCCTATCACAAAGTGGTGGAAGTACTTGTACACCCAGACTGCTGCTAAACTCTACTTTTTGGCCTGGTAGTATGCTCTCTCAGTCTTTGATATAGCTCGACTGGCGTAGGCCATAACATAGCTTGCTGGCGCTTCTTGTTCCTCCCGTTGAGCTAAAATGGCACCCAATCCTACTAGGCTGGTGTCTACCAAGATTTTAATGTGACATACTGGATCGAAATAGGCTAGATGGGTCGCTCTCATCAGTTTCTCCTTGATGGCGTGAAATGCCACCTGGTATTCCTGCAACCACTGAAAGGGTACCTCTTTACACAACAGTCTCCTCAGTGGGTCGGTGAGTTTGCATACCTGGGAAGATATCTTGCACAGTATCCTGCCATTTCTAGGAAGGACCGTACGTCAGCCACTTGTGTTGGTGCTGGTAGTTCACTGATCACACAGACTTTTTCAGGATCAAGTTGCATTCACAATTTAGAGAATATGTGTCCATAAAACCGCAGCTTGTCTTTGTTGACATGGCATTTTTCATAGGTTAGTGTGAGGTAAGCTTCACGCCGGGTGTTGCATACGTCCATGAGGGCCTGATTGTGTTCTGCTTGGGTGGTGCCGTACGCCAAAATATCATCTGAGTAGTTAAAAGCCGATCTGACAGGAAGGAGTAGCTGTCTAATGGCTTCCTGAAAAATCACAGCGGTCGATGAGATTTCAAAGTTGATGCGTTTGTACCTAAACAAACCTTTGTGGGTGGAAAATATAATGATATATCGTGAATCAGGGTGTAACTTGAGTTGGTGGTACCCTTGGTTGTGGTCCAACTTTAAGAACGTAGTGGCTTAATTCAATTGGATGATCATGTCCTCTATTTTGGGTCCAGGGTGTGTCTCTCTCTCTGTACGGCCGTATTGGCAACTCTCATGTTGACACAGAGTCTGGTCTTGTCCTCTCCTTTCAGTACCACCACCAGGGGTGGGATCCATGGCTTCAATCCTGTAGCTTTGTCTATGATTTGATTTTCAAGCGGTTGTTGTAGCTCTCGGGACACTGTGCACTGTTGGTAAACCCCTACTCCCCTGGGGTGTATTGGCACCGGTCTAACCTTCTCATCGATGTGTAGTTTGATCACGGTTTCTCGCGGTCTTCCTAGTCCTATGAACAATGCTGGGAAATGTAATTTGATTGCCTCCTTGCTGATGGTCGTTCACCCTGTGTGAGAGACGCTCTGCTTATTGAGGTTGGTTACGCTGCATTGTACAATGTCATTTTCTTGGTAATGGACATTCGATGAGTCCCAGTTTGTTGACCTTCTAGTAGCTGAGCAAGTACTTGCCACTGACGGGGCTCCTGAGAACTTGAATGGTGGTACTTGTCGAGCTTCCTTTGTGTTTTAGTGTCCATTGAAACTGCCCAATGGACGGCAGTGGTGACTTGCCCCCACACTGCAAGATGCATACTTTCGACATTGTCAGTTCGCTTATGTTCCCTGCCTGTAAATATTCTTGTTCCCCGATAATTCTGACGATGGCACACATGTCTATGAGGAGACCGTATGTTGCATTACCCATCTCTACCTTTACCTTGGGGGCTTCTATTTCTTCTTGTTCCCCATACAGAGGTTGACAAATTCATCAATGTATTCCGGATTAGGGTCCTGGGTGTATCCTTCATGGGCCTTAGGTCAGTGTGGGGGCGCAAGACTGATCAGGACCTTCTTTATTATTTCATTCTTCTTTATTTTGTTTATGTGCTGCTTGGCACAGCACGGAGCGTGCCGAAGGCAATAGTGTTGTAGGACCCTCAGGTCTTCCTTTTGCAGCGTGCTGCTTGGCACAGGGTGGAATGATCCGCCAGATATAGATATTATTAAAAAAAAATGTGTTGGGGCCCTGGTGGTCGTGGGTGGTGGGCACTGGCTCTGGCAACTGTATGTGCCATGGATGTCAGCGGGGGCCCTGGGAGGACACTATTCCGGGAGCAGGAGGACACTATGCCTGTAGTGCTGTAGTGGTAAGGACGCCAGAGTGGGAGGATGCTATGCCTGTAGCAGTAAGGACATCGTAGCCGAAGGACGTGAAACTGAGCAGTCCGCAAAATACAATACAAACTCCCCAATAACAGTCAATAACGGACACACCCCGGTAGAGAATGAGACCAGGACCAAGGGTGGGTGAAGTTAAGAGATGAAGTTTATCAAATAGGGCACGCAGAGGACTCGGCATACTCTGAGAGCGCTCTGCCACCTTTACACTGTCATTGCATTAAGAAGGGTTACAGCGTCATTAGTGATGAAACATATACAGTACAAAAGTTACATTTCAATAGGTTGAGCTGCAGGTCCAGTATATCTCCTTATAGGCCGCTTCCATGAGATTGGATGGGTGTTTGGCGGGAAAGCAGACATCACATGCATCAGTTGGGCTGGTCAGCGCCAGGTGAAGGTCATGTGGCTATGGATGAGGTGATTGATGCTAGCTCTCTAATCTAAACATCACTTCAACGTATACAATAAATGACAATCAGATGCATTTCAACAGTTGGGGAGAAGACCATATATTTCACATGTTGTATTTTATACGTTGGTCATTGGTCAGGTAGGAGGTTTTGGGGGGTGGGGGTCATCTCTGTCAGGAGGCAGGGGGGTGAGCGCTCAGTGCATACCCAGTGGAAGGATGAAAGGATACATGTGTTTCACTGAGACATCTGTGAGAAATGAGCCTTTGGCAGCACAGTCATGAGGAGGGAAAAGGTGGGGGCCTGTATGCTCACCGTGGCCGGTGCTGCTAAGGGGAGAGACAGTCCTGCAGTTACCATAGGGTGGCCTAATTCAGATAATGGAGTTAAAGGTACACAGAATGGGATTTGAACAAGTTTTGCATGGCCTCCTCTGTACATGATACGGGGAGGGGTTGGTTATTACTTGGACTGTACATTAATATATGTATATAGTTACTGAGGTCTAATAATGTTCAGTCTACAATAAAATTGTTCTGGTCACATCTGTCTTGTGGCCATACATATTGCAACATGACACATAATTCCTCTAACATCTCTCTCTCTCTCTCTATATATATCTATATATATTACATGGCCACAGTAGTGGCCATGTAGTTATGGTTAAGTTGCTGTTTCCATAGGAAGAGCACTTTTTGGGCAGCTTATAACTTCGCTCCCCCTGGACGAATCCTTACCAATCTTTGTAAATAAAGTATATGGCCCACTCTGAATTTGTTTGCAAAGTTTGGTGAGGATTCGTCTAGGGGGGGAAAAGTTATAGGGGGGTCCCAAAACTTTATTTTTTCCCATAGACTGAATGGGAAAAAACTTTGCGCACGGCTACAGCCCGAACCGCTGGACGGATTTACACCAAATTTGCGGCAGGAGCGGCGGCCTGGTCCCGGAAGCGTGCCTTTGCAAATTTGGTGTAAATCCGTCCAGTAGTTTTTTTTAAAAATTACCAAAATGTAAGGCAAAAAAATGTGTGATATCTGTGTTCGCTTCGCGGACGGACTTCCCTGTTCGCTCCGCGGACCGCACCCCGATTGGCCCATGGCCTTGCATCATGTCTGCGGACATGCGACGTGTTCACTGATTGGACAGCGAGGGGCGTGGAGCGCGTCAGATTTTCTGTGGCGCCCGCCATCTTGTATTCGCCGTCGACCGCGTACAGCGCGGGGGAAACATGGATAAAAAATTGTATTTAGTGCCGTGTGTTGGTGTGTAAGAGTGTTTGGGGAGGGTGGGGGAGTATGAGATAGGTTCAATGTTTTGTTTTTTTATGTGCTAGACGTTTTTGTTGCGTTCGATTTGTCCGCGGAGAACACGGCTGCTCTGACATTTTGTAAATAAACTAAATGGTGGGGTGTTTAGAGGACGGAGTATGTGTCATTTTTGTTCGCAAGGAAGGTAAAAATGAGCTATGAACACTCGCGGTGTACTTAATTGTTCGTAAATACACAAACTGGGGGTGTCCTCAGGACGCTGTCTGTATTGTAATCTGTCTAGTTGAATGTGTTCTAAGAACACTCGCGGTGTCCCGAAATGGTTGCAATTACACAAAATGGGGGTGTTCTGAGAACGTTGTTTGTATTGTTTGTTGTCAGGGTGAAAGTTTTTTAAGACCACTCCTTTTGTCCGCTAATAGTACAATTTCCTATGGGCGTCAACCGACTTTTTGTCCACTAAAGAAACGATAAATCCGGCTGGTGTGCGCCGACATTATGTGATAATCCTATGACTGGCGCTATTGTCCTGGCTGACTTGCTTTTGCGACACTAAATCATATCTCCCGCCCCTAAGCCTGTTATTATCAAAGCATTCATATTCCCCGCCTCTCTCCGTGACGTTACAGGCTGCGTCATCAAACGCGCCCAGTTTTCTGCAGTCCTTTGCACAGAACCCGGAAGACAACACATATTATGTCACAACACAGCACGCCACAATTCGGAATATAAAACAGTGATTTAAAAGCAAACAGCAAGATTGTAAATTTTGTAAAGTACATTTATTTGACATCAAATGTTTAGAGAATATTCAGCAATTTGTATTTGTCTTTGTTGTCGTTCCGCAAAAGTTCATGTTGAGGCACGCGTTGTTCCTTTGCGGTACAGAGGGTGTTAGATCAGCTTACAACTCAGTGCGCCACACTTCGGAATATGAAACTGTGGTTTCAAAGTAAACAGCAGGATTGTACATTTGGTAAAGTACATTTATTTCACATGAAATGTTTAGTGAATATTCAGCGATTTGCTATTGTCTCTGCTGTCGATCAGCAAAAGTTTATTTGGAGCCACGCGTTGTTCCTTTGCGGTAGATAGGCTGTTGGTTTATGATAAAAGCAGTAAATGGTCGCTCTGATAATCGGAAGGTTGCTCCAACAAGGAGCCATTAGACCACCCTATTGGTTGGTATGTTGTTTGTAGCCGCTAGTACTGCGTAAGGGCATATTGGTCCTTGGCGATTGTCCCATAAAATGGTGAGGGTCATGAAGTTGCATATTTGGACCTGCACCTGGCAGTTGAAGACCCCATCCGCTGGAGTCTGTAAATCGTGACATAGGCAAAATGGGGCCACATACCTGTTTTAAAAAACATAAATTAGTCTCACCAGCCGATCTTCATTAAAAATCATCATTTTATTTATTAGGGCGTGAAACTATTTGCTATCGAAGATAGTGCAACGGAGTATGTTAATAATAAAATAATAATATTTTCCCATTCATATAGCGCTAAGAACCGTGAGGTATCTAAGTGGTGCTTATTATTAACCACGGTGTGTGGTGCTCATTTATCCACCACGGAAGGATGAAAGGCTGAGTTTGGCCTTGCCTGGATTCGAACTTGCGTTAGCAAGCTGTGCACGGATGTCAAAGCGAGCGTTGTACTCGCTGTGCCGCTTGACAGGCTACACTGAAGTGGCACAGCGAATAGACCCCTGAAAATCGCAAGTTATGGTAAGCTATGAAAAATAACTCGCGCCAACACCGTGCACTGCTAAGACTAACACCCAGGACATCAAAGATGACATCGCAAATGTCATTGATGAAATCACTGATGTGTATGTACTTTTCATGGAATTTGTGTACTAGGGATTTTTATTATAATGTTCGAAAAAAGTGTCAAGGATATTGCAATAAATATCATACCGTTATTAGTGCTTTGAACGATGCATTGATATAAATAGCATTGTATTATGGGATTCTATCTAGTATACTGAGCTACTAATGGATAAACATAGCATTGTGTGCAGAGTACAAGATGAAAGTATAATATTTGTAATGTTAATATGTTGAATAATGAAATGATAATTGTCCTGAAATGTTCGAAAATTCACAAAATGGGGGTGTTCTGAGGACGTTATTCGTATTGTGTGATTGCTTAGCTGTATGCAATGAGGGAATGGCACAGAGAGTAAAGTGGACGCCGTCCGCGGACACCGCGGCTGTTCGTGGACAGGGCGTGCTACATCCAGGTTTTTCCAGGAAATCCAACATGGAAAGAAGACTGTACGGATCAGCCAATCAGATGTCGAGGTTGTGGATTTGTGTTGAAAGAGACTGTGTGTGGTGAAGATGGCAGAAGTGGAGAAAGTCAGGGTGTTGGTGCTCGGAGATATGTTTGTGCATGGTTTACAGCAGTATGCTGAATGCAGGCATGTTGCAAAGAACTTTGATGTGAAAGGAGTGGAGGTGGTGTGGAGCACTGTGCCTGATTGCAATGTACAGGGAATTGTACAAGTTTGTGAGGATATGGCCACGATGAACAGTCCGCATGTGGTAGTTTTGCACTATGGTGCTTTCCATTTGGGCAACGTCAGTGCCCCAACTTTGTTGGCTGATTTGGAACGCTTGGTTCAAGCCGTAATGAAGATCCTTCCAAATGCGAAAGTAATTTTTTCTGGATTACTACCTAGGGCAATATGGGACAATAGTTCAGTTTTTTGTCCTCAGCAAAACATTGCTAGGTGTGTCATCAACCGAGGCATGTGTGCCTTCATGCTTAGAGCTGGTATGTTCTTCTGTAACAATGAGAATATTGATGCCAGTAATGCTGTTAATTTTAAAGAAGATGGCATTTCTTTATCTTTTACGGGAAATGTGAAGATTTAGGAGTAAAGTAAGAAAAAAAAACAAAAAAATACAAAATAACAGGTGTCTGTGAAGCATCTGTATAAAAAAAACGGCTCTTTTCAGAGCTAACTTCAAAGGGGAAATGGGGCACACTATTTAAATTTACATTCACCACGCTCAGATTTTCGATGTGTCCGTGGACATGGCGGTAGTCCGCGGACATGAAAATCACTACGCGGGGGTTAGTATGTTCTATGTTACATGTATATGAAGTCAGGGATATTATGGTTAAGTTGTGCTACTAAAAACCTATGAAATTCAGTTAAAAAACTTTGTTAAAGGGACTTTATGGTTAAGTTGCGCTACTAAAAACCTATGAAATTCAGTAAAAAAAACGTTGTTAAAGGGATGTTATGGTTAAGTTGCGCTACTAAAAACCTATGAAATTCAGTGAAAAAACGTTGTTAAAGGGACGTTATGGTTCAATGTAAAACCGAAAAACCCCTGAAATGCGGCAGTTATGGTAACATAAGCAACCATAACTTGCGCCACGGTGCACTGCTAACACTAACACCCAGGACATCAAAGATGACATCACAAATGTCATTGATGACTTCACTGATGCCTGGATGCTTGGAACGAGGGACGCGAAGAACATCTCTGCCGATTTGAACAGCTGAAATTGATCAGGGATGCCTGGATGCTTGGAACGAGGGACGCGAAGAACATCTCTGCCGATTTGAACAGCTGAAATTGATCAGGGATTCATTCCAGGAGTTCAGAAGATGCTTCGTAGATGTAGTTGGATGATGTTCATTTCACAACACTGTGCTTTACAACTGCTCCTCGGAGAGGGCGTATACGGGGGGTTCTTCAGTTGTCGGTAGGGGCTCTGGATACTTGGTTGTCGGCAGCCCCCTCCCCCCTTGGATATGACTTTCTGGTATCACCATCAGGGCAGAATTCAGCATTGCCAGATCACATGTGCCCCTCCAGGACTGTGGAAGGTGCAAGTACGCCTGTTTGCCACAAACCCAGTAAGTGTCCATTAATGCAGCTGTGTATTTTTTCATGCCTGGGATGATGAGAGTTGTACTACAGTTTTTATTTGTGCCCAGATGGGTTCTTCTTTTTCCATAGAAACACAGCTCATACAGGATTTCTCTCTGTAGCTTGAATGGTTTTTCAAGGGCTGTTACCCAAGTGAGTTTTGCAATATGTTGTGTCCATATCGGGGCGCATTTTTCTCTTGACCCACTGCAATTTTTCTTCTCACAGTCCTCGCAGTGCTTCTGCCTTGCATGTTATTTGCTCTTCTTGCCATGTATTGTCCAAAAATAATGTTCCTTTGATTACGTGGAAAAGCTCTTTTAGGCAGATCACCCCTTGTGGCTTGATGTAGCATGTCTTCTCATTTTGGAGCATTTCAAATGAAACTGTGAGTGCTTGAAAAGTGTTTTTTATTCTACACAATGCGAGATGATGGAGGCATTGTTCCTCAGCAATAGGTGACTCTTGTGGCAACAGCACTTTAGGAGTACCCGAGGCGTGGGGTATTACTGAGCATAAGTAACAGCTCTCATTTGTGGTTTGCTTTGCCGTTGTGCTCATGTCTGCATACCATTTGTTAGACTGGTGTGGGTGCTGTGGATCTTCTATTTTGTCCAAACCTAGCCCATGGTATTCATCATATTTTGCCCACTCCGCCCCCTTTTCCTTCTTCTTTTCCCCCATAGGTTGTCTGGTGTTTTTCTTTTTGCCCCATGTCATATTGGGAATATTCCACGTTCCCCCCTTTTTTTCCCACTCATTAAACATTGCAACATATTTCTCCATAATTTTGTCATTTGCATCTTTTATACTCTTGTTGACTGAGGTAACTTGTGTAGTTGTATGGAGTTCATTGTTCCACCATAAAAATTCAGGGGGGTCTAGGTCATTTATTTCATGGCTATTAAACTCAGAATCATTATGATGGGCCATAGTGTCAATTAATACAGGGGCGCTGATTGTGTAATTTCCATTGTGCATGTCATTTTTATGGGCCCTGTATGCCCAAATCAATGTTAATCCATCCCATATGAGATGGGTACCTTGTTTTAATAATTTCACCTCTCCTCCCCCCTCCTTTATGTCCATAGATATAAAGGACATTGCCCAATACAGCACAAGGCCGAACATCATGGAAAAGAAAAATAATCGCACAACAAAACAGACAACGCTCATAGGAATATTTTCTTAGCATATTTTCTCTGTTCCTATCTCTAGCTATACTATTATCATTGACATTGGGGGGCCCCGTCGTTGCCTTGGAAGGTCCTACAGGATAAAATATAAAAGGGGTTAAGTACACATTCATACAAATATTTCTTTGAGCACTCTACTTTCATTTATTACTTGTTATTTTCCATTATATTTTTTGCACATCTTACTTCTATTGAGTACAGAGTAACAGAAGGAGAGTGAGATAGAGAGAGAGAAAGATAAAATAAACCTTTAATTACATATGTTTGTATTTTTCTTTTCTTTTCTCATGATGTCATTATTTATAACGTTGCTCATTTTACGCATATTTACATACTGGGCCTCATTACGAGTTTGGAGGTAGCCATGCCCTTAATGAGGGCATGGCTGCCCCCAAACTCGGGTCCGGGTTCCCTGAATGGGGAAATACCGGGCCATTCTGACCTTGGAGGTCCCGGTATTTCCCCATTCAGGGAACCTGGACCCGGACCATGCCCATTCCCATTCTTGCCCCCATAGGGCTCAATTGGAATGGGGAGGATGCAAACAACGGGCCCGTTAATAACAGGCCCGTTGTTTGTATCCTGGTCTCCGCGCGGGACCCGGGAAGGACGCCTGGTTTCACCAGGCGTCCTTCCCGGGTCCCGCAAGGAGACCTCGTAATAGGGCAGTAGGGGGTTAACGGCTATGGCACCTTTACCAGCGCCGTTAACCCCTTACCACCCAGCTCGTAATGAGGCCCACTGTCTTTAAATTCACTTAATAATACTTCTTCTTTGTTACAGTGTGCCTTTCCATTTTTAAGTTTGTGTTGTTCTCTCTGTCTTGCTGTGTTCTTGTTCTGTGTCACACTGTCATAGGCTTTGCGCACATCAGACAAATGTGTCCAGTATCTCAGACCCTTCACCTTCACCGCAGTGGGTGTACAATACACTACTTCACAAGGGCCATGGAAACTGGCGCACAAAGCTACGTACGTATATCATCTCCCCTGCAACAACTGGCAGTTTGGGCTGTCTGTGGCCTGGGTGTTCATTGTATCACTTTCATTTTCCTGTGTGAAGGGGTCTGCTAACTGTTTCGCTATCATTCTTGCTGCATTTGTCAGCTTTCTCAAATAATCCTGAAATCCTTCTCCTAGCACCATGGCACTTCTGTGAGCATCTGACTGTCTTCTCATGGGAGATACCTCTGTGTGCATACATCTGACTGTCACTATTTCATGTAGGGACAAGTGGTGGTCCTTGCTTGGCTGGTTCCTTAATTCAAATAGTGTAAACAGCAGGCAGTACATCCAGTTCTTCTTTAGGGTGTGGCATAATTTAGACAATCTGCTCTTTAGGAGGCTGTTGATTTTTTCTATGACACTGTTTGCTTGCGGGTGACAAATCGAGCACAATTTGTGCGTGCTGCCCAGCATTGTTGTTACTGCTTTAAATAGGTCATTGGTGAAGTGCGTTCCATTGTCAGAACGTATGATGTCGCATATCCCCAAGCAGGGTAACACTTCTCTTACTAGAAATCTTGCAGCACATTTCGCATCTGGGTGTGCGCAGGGGCCTGCTTCCACCCAACATGAAAATGGGCAGACCACCACTATCAAGCATCGTGCTCCATTGCACCTTTCCCCCATGTCTGCGTCGTCAATGTGCAGTTCACTGAATGGCCCAATGGAGCGGGCAGTGTTCCCCTCAGTGTTCTTAATGTCATTCATGAATTATACTTTTGACATATTGTGCACTCTATTACCATTTTAGACACATGCTCGTGTAATCCTGGCACAAACCAATTTTCATGTATCTCTGCAGCTATGTGCTGTTTTGCATTGTCGGCTGGGAAGTGGAGCTGCTGGAATGATATTTCTAGTTGTTTTACTGGCATCACTACTTTGCCCGTGTTATTCTGTCTCCATAGGAGATCTTTTACTGCATCACTACTTTGCCCGTGTTATACTGTCTCTGTTGATGACTCACTACATTCCCTTTTTCCCCACAACTCCTTCTCTTCGGGTGGTGCTTCCTGCTGCAGCTCAATTATTTGAGATCTTGGCATTGAGTTATATCCCCCACCTTGCCCTTCCTCCACATGCTTTTGTAGAACAAATTCTCCTGACATTTATTTTTGAGATAGGCCGCCTCTTTTGAGCAGCATCCACTGCTGCGTTTCCTAATGAGATGACGTCACTATTGTGCGTGTGGGCTTGGCACTTAACCAGGGCTACTATTACTGTTGGCTCTTTTAGGGCTTAAATCAGTTCAATCAATATTTCGGCTTGCTGTACATAATAATAAATGTGATAAATGTGTCTGGGTTTACTGTCTTGCATCGTACTATGTGTATGTTTGCACTAGACAAAATAATTTTGTATGCAGTAGCTCTCTGTGTTGTTAGTGTACTTTTTGATCTCTCGAATGTTGATAACAATGAGTGCTCCACAAACAGGGTCACTGAGCATCCCATCACGATCATGGCACTTTTTTCAATGGCGAATGCAACAGCTGCGAGGGCTTGTTCACTGTCGAAGTGACCTTGCATAACTGCATCAAGGATGCCGCTGTAACCAAGGGTTTGTGGCCTAGCAATGTTTTTTGCATTAGTACTGCAGTCATTAACATTCCAATGCAGTGCGAAAACAAGTCAAATTTGCGATCATAGTCTGGTGTCGCTAAAATGGGTGCTGTGGAAATCAGTTCTTTTAACATTTCAAAGGCAGTATGCATTTCTTGTGTCCACATTATAACTGTATTTCTCTCTCTGCCTCCTTGAGTGCATGAAGTAAGGGTTTTGTGTACGAGGCATAGTCTAATATCCAGGCACGGCAGTAATTGCACATGCCGAGGAATTTTTGCATTTCCTTCACTGTCTTGGGTTCATTTACTGCCCGTACTGCTGCCGCCCTCTTGGGTATTATCCATTTACCATCTTTCAATATCAGTTGAACAAAATATAGTACTTCTGTTAGACAGTACTGCAATTTCTGCTTGTCCACCTTGTATCCCTTGTGTGCTAACAAAGCGAAAAGTGCTATTTAGTCTTTTCTGCATGCTTCCTCAGTCACACCACAGACCAAAAAATCATCCACATACTGAATAATGGGGCTCTCAGTATCACAATTCCCAAGATCCTCATGTAATATCCTGTTAAAAATGCTCAGGCTTTCACAATATCCCTGGGGCAACTTACAATGTTCATACCTTTTCCCGCCCAGGGTAAATGCTGTCAGGTATTGTGATTCGGTGTCCAGTGGTACTGAGAAAAAGGCATTTTTCAAATCCACCACTGTGAAGTGTATTGCTGTTTTTGGGATGCTGCACAAAATTGATGCAGGATTTGGGACGAGCGGGAATTCCTTCTGTATGATGTCATTGAGAGGGCGTAGATCCTGTATCATTCTCCATGCCCCTCCTTTTGCCTTTTTAATTGGGTAGATGGAAGGAGAATTTGATGGTACAATGATCCCCTGCTGTAGCAGTACATGTATTGTTTCTTTTATTCCATCATCTGCTTCCCTTGACAGGGGGTATGTTTCACTCAGGGCAGTAATGCCCCGGGTTTCAGTTTTATTTTTACAGGGGTCAGCTCTCGCAAACAGCCCTACATCTTGTGGGCCTGTAGTCTACAATATTGGTGGCACCTGGTGCATGTCTTCACTGAAATACTCTGGCGGTGCACTGATTATGGCCATGAGGGGGATAGGTACCTGTCTGTGTTGGATCATTATCTCACAGGGGATTGCTATTTCCATAATTATTTCCCCGTCAGTGTCTACATCTGTAAAGAAATCTTCATCAGAAACATTGCGTAATGCTATATCGGCATTTATACATAGCACTCTTCGCCAGGTTTTTGGAGATGGATGGGTTTTTTCCAGGACCAGGCCTTTGCCCGGTCATTCACAGGTGTGCTCTGCACACACAGACCCCACTCAGAGGATATACTACTCAAACAACCTTTAACCTCACCTCCTATTTGATGTAACAGATGCCTGCCCCACGACGGTTAGCCACTCAGATTCACCCCATCACTAATCCCACGTGTGACCATATATTCTATCCTGTATTTATGTATGACAAAGCTGCCTTCATGAGATCTAAAAGGATGTTTTATGAAAGTGTTAGCTAACTGATTATAGCAGATAAGATATTCAAGCCCACGTCATGTAAGGAGGAAAGCGAGAGATACCAGTGTACTGTTTGTAGCCTTTCGCACTCAGCTTTCCGTGAGAACAGAACAGTCGCAGAGACACCAGATGGGAGGTGGAGTAGTTGGATAACTGTGCGTGGACCAAGGAGAGAGGTGCGGGCCTGTAGGCTGGCATTTCTGTGAGGCCTACTAGAGCTGATACAAAATGGAGTCAATGTCCATACAAAATTGAGTCAGTAATCAGCCCTCCTGTAGATGTTGCACCTGTATGTGTCGTGCCGAGGCTATCCGGCACCTTTGGCCAGAGGCGCATGGCCAGCCGTAGAACGAGCATAGTGTGTGTGCGGGGATGGGAATGGAGGGGAGGTGGGCCTAAACGACCTTACCTCCCACACAGACGCTACCCCTGTAGCAGTGAGAACGCTGTGGATGACAGCGGGTGTTCTTCATGGATAGGTACCTGCACTCGTCGCTAGTCATTAGCCCCCAGGTAATGAGGACACAGAGTCAGATCTGTGCACTAACAATTCTCCTTTATTACTGCCCACTTCCGTACACCTGCTCCATCCCTTCCTCTTTCCTCCCTCATGGCCTGGGCTATTTTATTAACCCCTTGTGGCTCGCAAGAATATCTCCCACACCCTTGTGGCTCGCAACAATATCTCCCCCACCCTTTACCCCATATTTGGCCTTGAGAAAGACTACTGAGGTTGAAGCATGTGTTGGCTGTGTTATTTTTAAAGCGATTTTCCTGTTACTAAAATTCCATGTTTGAAATACTTATTAAATATTTTTTGGATCCCAGGTCTTGGAATCAACTTCATTACACTCAGAACTGATACGGCCGCCTGTATGGATCTGTACTGCTCATGAAGACTAATCCATAGGCTGACATAGAGTGATTGAGCCCAAGTAATTTTTTACTTGTTTGTATTTGATGCATTTCATTTGTAGATGCCTACGGGCCCAGTGCACACTATAAATGAATAAACAATTACAATTACAATTTCTCTGGTGATGTACAGGCATCACCACCCCAGCTCACTCAGTCCCTAAACAACTTCACTAATAAAGCCAGTTCTAAATGCCTCATAGTGCCCCCATCTAACTTACTAAAATGAATATCAAGTCTAAAAATGGGCAGATCAATCATTGTTGTCGCAGTTGAAAATATTTAGATATGCATTGGGGAACTGTGTTTGGTGTTCTATGGCAATGGGTGACATTGAAAGCACAGTTGCCGAATATCGAGCACCCGATTAATCACTAGAGTTGGTTGTTATGTCATGTCCAAAAAGTACATCAATCAAACTTTATATGGCAAGCCCTGGCATTGCTGGTTTTCAGTTAAGCAAGAATACATGTTTTCTTCCGAATTGGCATCATTGGACAGAATACAATCAAGTGCAATGCAGACTCAGGGCCTCATTACACGGTAGGCGGTAGACCAAGCTGCTATTAGCACCCTGGTCCATGCCGGTAAAATACCGGCACCGCCTTGGAGGAAAGGGGAATTACCGCCCTATTCCAAGGTTGGCAGGGCGGTAATTCCCCCTTCCCCCATTGCCCTTCCCCATTCCCATTTTTGCCCCATAGGGCATAATGGGAATGGGGAAGGTGCTAATTACGGTACCGCAAATTGCGGTACCGTAATTAGCACCCTGGTCCCTTTGCGGGTTGGTTTTTAATGCCTGCTAAAAAGCAGGCGTTAAAGTACCAACCCACAAAGGGACCTCGTAATCAGGTGGTAAGGGTTAACGGTCACCGGTACCATTCACATTAATGGGGCAACCACACCCCCAATTCCTGTTGCCTTCTGAATATATTGATAACAAAGTCAGAGCTTATTTTAAATCAGATTAGTTCCATGGGTTTAAATGTCTTCGACCACGCTAATTATTCAGCAACTCCCTCATTACTATTTAGAAGAGAGTGAGCATGGACATGAGCTGTGGCCTTCATGCACTTAATCGGTTCCCTTCCACAGGCAAAGCCAGTGAGCTTAGAGTTTTTGTCATTGCTTTTGCATCCTTTGATAGAAATTGTGGCGAATGAAACAATGTTAGCGTGTTAATGCTGATTAATTGTCCTTTTATGTAATTCTGCCATTTAATCTTATTGACCATATCAATATGTAGCCAGGCATAATATTATTATTATTATCATTATTATTAATAGTTCCTGCCTGCGAATTGCATTAGTATTGGCTGCATTGGAGCACCAGTAATTGGCTGTGTTTAATATTACTGTATCATTAGTAAACCACACCCCTATCTTTGCATGCAGTAAATATTTGGAGGTGGATTGGGGGGCCAAGAAAGTCACACAAGAATAAGGTGTTAGCTCTTTCTACGCCCTCCACAGAGATGCCCATCATTTTAAATGGGGCTGTTTCGTTTTTTTATTAGTGACGATCACATTATTTCCATGAATATATTTGAGCCACTGAAACATAACCACAGAGTCCAAACCAATCAAAAGGGACTTAGGGATGTTCTCCCCCTGAGAAAACGTATAAAATAATGAGTTAAAATGTTGTGTTTTGGAACACACTTTATGCGAAAAATTGGGTAAAAAATTGGTTTTGTATTTAATTTGATTTTATTGTGCATTTGTAAGGCACTTATACATCAAGTACATTGGGCCTCATTACAACCCTGGCGTTGGACCATGGTGCTATTAGCACCATGGTCCATGCCGGATTCCGCCATGGTGGATGGCGGATTTACCGCCCCATTCCAAGGTTGGCGGGGCAGTAAATCCCCATTCACCATGGCCCCTTCCCCATTCCCATTTTTGGCCCATAGGAGTCAATGGGGAAGGCGCTAATTACGGCACCGTAAATTACGGTGCCGTAATTAGCACCAAGGTCCCTTAGCGGGATGGACTTTAACGCCTGCAAAAAGCAGGCGTTAAAGTGGGAATCTGGCATTAAGGGTTTAACGGCGCCGCAGCCTTTTACGGCGGCGTTAACCCCTTAACGCCAGGGTTGTAATGAGGCCCATTGTGTTTCAAAGTGCCCACAGGGCAACAGGGATGGAACATGGGAATGAGAATAAAATTTAACAATGAAAGATAGAGGCAGACCTACTAGGCCCTGTGAGCATTTAGAACGTGCAAGTGCAGAGAGTACCGAAGTATGGTAGCGCATGAATAAGTCCAATATATTTAAGTCACCAAGAGTGCCCAGGAATGTTTTTTAATGCATTTCATGATTCCTTTGCCCTCAATACATGCCATTATAAAGATAATTTACCTGCTGGCTGTGCTGATACATGGCCAGGCACACTGCACCAATATATGTCAGTAGTAAGATGTAAGAAAATACTCCTGTTGGCTTTTCCAGCCGGTAAAAATAGCTATCTCACAGTAAGCACATATATCCAGACTGTCTGCATCAATTTTGACTAGTATGGATGTGTAAGAACACTCATCATTTTTGCTTTACCAATGATGGCCAATAAAAATTGCCATGCCACAGTAGGAAAATATATGCAGACTGGCTGCACCAATGCAGGCCAGTCTAGCCATACAATAACACTTAACATATCTGCTTTCCCCTTGAGGCCCAAGATTTCCACAGTAAGAATATCTGGTCAGGCAGGTTGCACTAATGTAGGCCTGTCGAGTCCTCTAACATTTATTTATTTGCATTTGATTCTTAAATAACTTTTACAAACATTTAAAACTAAAAGAAACACACTTTAAAATGCAAGTGTATCATAGTCCATCAAACAATCCGTTCATATAATCAGATAAAATAAGATAAATCTAATAGTTCGAAACAGCCAACAATTTAAGACAATTAGAGCAAAATGACTTCTTAAAACTTTATTAAAAAATGTATAAAATCATTTTGGTTTAAAAAGAGAGTTATAAAAAGTGTCATAGAGCCCATTTGATTGTTATTTAAATGAATAGGACACATGCTTCTATAGTAATTAAGGTTGGGGTTCACAGGAGCAGTGTCAATTCAGACAATTACAAGTGATATTCTATAGTGGTACAATAAAGCTCATATTTATCACTTTGTTCATTCAAGAGGTGATAACTGAGAGGGCACGCTGTCCACAGAAAGCAATTTGGAAATATGGCACCACAGCTATTATAGTGCAAGGTGTACATTTTCCGACTCTGATTTGAGGCAATAGTCCCAGAACTCCTCACTTCTTATCGAGTCGTAGCTATAGACATATCTGTCAAACTTAGTCATATATAAAGATCCCACACCCTTACATTCAGTAAATATGTGTCTGGCTGTTTCGACCATACCTGGTGTTTTACACATGCAGCATGCCCTTTGGGCTGGGGGATCTTAAAGTAAGCACCTCGTTGGGCAAATAGTGAAAGTTGGTTCATGCACAATCTAAGGATAAAACTGCATACGGCTGGGCTTGTGCTCTGTCTAAGATATAATTGAGTTTTTAAGTAGCTGTGCGAGACCTTAGATACATATATATAAGATTGCAAGGTGGGGAGAGGTTCATATTTATTTAGCCAATCCCATTGATTAATCTTTCTCTGAAAGATTTTTTTCAGGATGGCATACTTAGTGCCCTGATTGAAGTGTGGGAGCCAATTGATGTTATCATACAACTTAGAATTCAAGGATGAAAATGTGCTTCCCTTGTACGGCAATTGTGGTCTATTATCTCCTGCCACCAAAGTAAGTAATTGGCATTTGGGGCTAGAATTGACTTTCATGTGGAGCTCACCTTGCTTGGTCAGTAATAGGCCACTCAGAAAAGTCAATCCCAATTTAAGCCTAAAATATTCCATGGGGTTCGAAGGGGATAGTTTTAGCACTCTATGCCAAATGTAGCCCTCCAATTTGTCTAGCCATGTCACTTCACCCATAGCCAGGGCCTGAAGGCCGTATAGAACTGTGGGGCAAAATCATTGTTTGTATAAAACGATGATGCCTTCGATAGAATAGCCCGCCATCTGTCTGGCAAAGGTGTCTATCACATGGGTCAGGCCGGCCTTTATCTTTAGAGCCTCTATTATCAGGTCATAGGACATATTGGGGCTAATTTCCAAACCTAGATAAGGGTATTTCTCAACATAATCATGGGTGCCCAATGATGTGTGGAAAGTCGGGTGATTTACCTTCAAGGCTGCGACCACCATGGCTTTCGTTTTATCCATGTTGATGGTCGAGTCATTTTCCACTGAATAAGAGGCAAGTGTTTCGAACATCCCCCTTGCACTTCTAAAGGTATGGTTGAACAGAACAAAGTCGTTGGCGTAGAGCATACATGGTATAGGCACCCCTCCAACCCTGGGACAGTAGCCCACTATTTAGTTATTTATTTATTGTTTGCTTGTTAGGCACTTTTTCAGCAAGTGAAATACTAGGGGAGGGAACAAGAGAGTGAAATACATTACAAAACACAATATTTAATAAGAACAGCTGAGGGAAAGAGAGGAAGGACGAACCTACTGTGCCTTGTAAGTATTCAGAATGTGCAAGTGCAGCAAGGAAGAGGGCAGAGGGCGTAAGTGCTGGGGTGTCAGGACTCATGTGTGAGTCAAAGATGAAGTGTTGGGTTGTTGTTTGCTACATGGCCAGTGGCAATGTTAGGAGTAAGTGCGAACCTCCAGGGCAGAGGGTGTGCCAAGGCAAGTGCTGAGGGTAGACAGGAGCTGGGCTGATTGGGAGTGGGACGTCAGGGGCCCCGAAGATGCATAATGGCCCTGAACACCAATCACATTAACTGTGGGATTAGCAGAAAAGAGAAGAAGGGAAGGAAGAGGTAAAGAGGAAAGTCTGGAGGAGCTTCTGGAATGTAAGAAGGTCCTGCTCAAGGTGCAGGGGGAGGGTGTTCCATAGGAGGGAGCCAGCTGGGGACAGCAATCGACCACCTACCGTCTGTTTGGCAAAATGTTTTACACACAAAGAGTTGGTGCCAGAGGAACATATTGGTATAGAGGAAGAGTATTTAGTAAGATAAAATTGAAGATATTGTGGTCCCCAGGCCCAGACATACTTGTGGATGATGCAGAGGGATTTGAATTTAATCCATGCAGCAACCAGGAGCCAATCAAGACTTTTTAGGGCAGGAGAGATGTGGTCCCTGGGCTTAAGGTCAAGGATAAATCTTGCTGCCCTATTCTGGATTAGCTGGAGGGGTCGCAGAGTGGAAGAATGTAGATTCAGGAGGAGGCTATTGCAATAGTCAAGCCTAGAGAGAACTAGGGCTCGGGTACCAATGTGCCTCTGGGGGGAAAGTGAGAAAATTGAGAATTCCTTTGAGAAGGAAGAGCTGAAAATTGGACTTTTTGGCAATGTCCTGAGTGTGAGGGAGGAAGGACAGAGAGGAGTCGAAGATGACTCCAAGGTGTCTGGCTTCAGAAGAAGGAGAAGGCGGAGAGCTTGAGGAGGAAGGCCAGAGTGAGGGGAATAAGGAGGACTGAGGAAAAGTGTGACGCGGAGATCAGCCAAGTACAAATTAGACAACATGGTTGCCAACACGTAGCCCTGTTTGACTCCCCTGTTTTTAGCAACCCAATCAGACCTAATAACACATAATAACATTTATCATGTTTTGCTTTACCCTTGATGTCCAGTAAAAAATACCATGCCACAGTGAGAAAGTATATGGAGATTTGTTGCACCAATGTATGCCAGTCTAGCCATGCAATAACACTTATCATGTTTGCTTTACTCTTGATGCCCAGTAAAAAATGTCATGCCAGTTTTAGCAATTAGGTGCAGACTAGGTGCACCAATGTAGGAAAGACTAACGACATATTTACAATTATCATGTTTGCTTTACCCTTGATGCACAGTAAAAAATGCCATGCCACAGTGAGAATGTTTGCTTTAGCCTTGATGCCCACTTTGCCCAGTAATAAATGCTATGCACCAGCAGCCCCTGTCAACCCCTAAATTTAGAGGCTCACTCCTTCTTCATACATGCAGACACACATTCATATACATACAACATATACTCTCTCATTCACCCATGAATTCATACAGCATTCAGAGAACTCCTTGCATGCACACATACATAAAAAACAAATGAACACATTCATATTCGCACACTCAGACTACCCACCTTGGATAAATGCATACATACAGACATGCTACATACATATTAATATTTCACTTACCTGCTCACGCCCTCTGCACACCACCACCATTATTGTGCTCTAAGGGCCCCATTAATGGAATTATTTGCACTGTAAATAGCGTACTTGCGCGCCAAACTGCGGGCAAATCCACATTAGTTGATTCATGGAATCAAATGTGCGGTACTTCTCCAGGACTTGCGTGGAGTTTGCGCAGGCTCTGCACGTCATTGCGAGCCATTAAGCGCCTTGCGTGAAACACCACACTGAGCGTGGGTGAGGCCTACACAGAGGGCAGAGTAGGGGGCGGAACATAAAAAATGGGGAAGAATTTACAAAATGGTAGTCGTTACAATGGATGGCCCACAGGCAGTCTATCGCATGCCCACAAATGCGTGGCACAAGACGTATTCATGGATTCAAGCACGCAACCTCTCGGCGGGAAATTGGCCACACAAGTCCTTCATACTATCTGCCACCCAAAGGCAGGCAGAAGTACACATGCGTGTAGGAATCGCAGCATGGAGGTGGTTTTGCATGTCAGATATAGGTGTCTGTGTACACAACCAGGGTTCCGTTCTAACTTTGGGATGTGCGTCGCAGATTAGTGAGGTGCAAAAAACAGGTTACGGTGGTTCTCACGCACATTTTCTGAGTTTTTACAGTTATGATTTTTCATTTGCATTTGGGTGCCAGCAACAGTTACGGGGAGCACTGTGCAGAGTCCCCAAGATGCAGGCCTGCTTGCGAATGATCCCACACACTGTTTAAAGGGTGTGTGTATTTTTGCCTGGGTGAGCACGCAAAGGTAGCTATTCTGGCTGTTTATGCTTTGCATGAGGGCATCCCGGGCACTACTTGCGGATACGGTTGCTTTGTGCAGTGAATTCCATGAATACGCAGGGTGCACATTTTTTATTCTTTGTGCAGGCTCGCGCAGTGCCCTTCTCGGCACCGGACCCTTGCAGGATTTCTGTGCAAATTTCCATGAATCGGGCACTAAGTTTTTGTATGGACTCAAATCACTCCACATTACAAACTTAAAAAAATACCAAGGTGCCCCTGATCAGAGCCAAGCGGCACAGTCCCCCATGCAAATAAATCATTGTCCAGCCTGGCGCTTTCAGAGATGTTCGTTAACATTAACATTTTAAATGTACATTTGAATGTTAATCTTAGGTGTGCATATCTCACCTAAAGAAAGGGGCGGCGCCTAACGCCCTAGCAGAGAAGACACTACTCCCTTCTTTATCCACCGATGTTTAAACTGAAGATTCTCTCGCTTTTCCTTAAGACAGAAATGACCACCGTGGGCTTTTCGTTAATCATTTTATTCTGTGACCACCCTCTGATGAAGAAGCCTATTAGACTTCAAAAGCTAATGCACTCTACCGGTTATGGGTCATAGTATGGAATCAAAAGGATCGAATGACAAAAGGGGCGAGTCAATTCAACGGAAAAAAAGGATCGACATTTTTTTTTGGGGCGGTCCCCCCTCCAAACTCCTGTTTTTGGTGTAAAAACACCCTTTTAAAGCTAAACTAGAGCAACAACAAAAAAATGTAATATTTTTTTTCCATCCTTTGGTTTTCGGTCGAATGCACTCTCACCTTTTGCATTCGATCCTTTTGTTTTCGAAACTTTAACTAGACACCCACTCTACCATATCAGCATGATTGTTTCTGTTGTTCCTGTATTGAAACGTCATATTCTATCAGATACAAATGAGCACTTAGAACAAGCACAGCACGAAAATCTCGCATGCTCAGAAAACGAAACAATAAATTAGAAGAAATACTGATGCAGCGAGAGTTATGTTTTGTTTTGAACATGTCATTTCAAAGGCAAATGCAGGCTTCAAAAAGGCCCTTGGGCCTGACTCACAGGGCGTTTCTCTGTGAGTCAGGTCGAAATGTCTCATATTTAACCTTGTTTTCCTTTTTCTTTTTTGTATTTCTGAATTTCAATGTTAATCTTGGTCTCTGAGACCAGAGTACGGTTAAAAATAACAAAAGAGGTTTACAGATTGGTTTTGGAAATGTCTGCTCATGCCAGCTCTCAGCAGAATCACTCAAGGGTTGCTAATGAGAACTGCAATTAGACATATTTCGGAGACACAGAAATATTGTAAATATGGTTCGTAAGAAATGTTAAATGTAGGTCGCCAAATAAATTGAACTAAAATATATGCAGAACTTTCTGTTCTCAGTCTCTCTGACTTGGGATGGCGGCGAGACCGGTGGGGTATGACATTGTGGATTATAACTGAGCGCAAAATTTGAAGAAAAACACCCTCCATAAAAAAAAAAAATATATGATATTACGTTTTAGAACCCTACTTACAACAACGGGAAAGGCCTGCCATTAAACGCCATCGGCATGTTTGCAAGGCCATGCTGGAGCTGTGGTTTTAAAATGTGGAAACATGACCAGTGCGTACTTTCAAAACAGAGACGACACGGATAACAGCGACTAACTGGCCTAGTCTACAAGAAACAGCACATGTGCACAAATGAGCATGCCTGGACTGTTAACACTCCCGCCAATCCGTGGCGTGTAGCTAAGATGGACACGGATGATAATTAAATAGTATGACACTTCTTCCCCGGATAATGGGTGTCTTGAGCTCGGATTTCCTCTACGTGCTCCTCGGCTTGTATTGAGTGCATTTTAATACCAAAGAACACAACAACTTAAATGCCATCCCCCTGGTTCTTATGAAAAAGCAATATAGGAGAGTAAATAGGACAAATACCAACAAGGGAGAACACACAAGTTGAGTCAAACAATAAATTCAAATAATGGAGCCGGGCCTAAACGCAGAGAGGGGGAGCTCTCCTTTCTCCGCGTGCGCATTAGTCTGCGAGATACCCCAAGACCCTATCAGCATGACAAATTTGGGAATATTCCATTATCTTCAAAAAATAATCAATTGTGTATTAGCCCTGCTGATTGAACTGTCAACTTAGTTAAAACCCACCATATGCAACAGTAGCAAACAAATACTGCTCTGCTTAGGGGTATTAATCATCGCGAAATGGCCATTAACTGGTGCGAAAAAGAAAAATCTGCAGTTGACCTGCTTTGCATCTAAACGCTTTGTTTAAAACGTAAAACACTGCGATGGACCGATAAGTAGAATAGTAAGAGATACCTCTTGAGGAGCGGCACGCGCCAGCCGTTTAAAATATTTAAATGATTACGCGCTGAAATCCATTCTCGAACAGCACTCGGGCAGGTGTAAACATTTGAACGTAACAAAGCGCAGCGCGTTAAACATTTTTTTTTTTAACCGTAACGTTACAAAATGAAGCGCCGTTGGAACTATGGTGTGATATCTCCCTTTAAATCTCAGGCCCCATTTTTGCCAAACTGCGGCGCCACAGTCATTCTTTTCCACAAGCCCTTTCTTTTAAACAGAAGGCAGAAAAGGAGTGAGATTTGCAGATCTGATAATGAGCCAGTTAATGACATAAATGATACCTCAAGAACCCCACTAAACCATCCAGGTCCTACAATTTAATCTGTAATAAATACTCCTGCATCATTGCGAGATGGCTGCTCATAATGGCAAATGAAATATGCGGGTATGATAGGTACAATAAATCTGGATTTTCCTATGGTTCCCTCAGGCTAGAACAATATGTAACCATAGTGCGCACTGTCAGGACGAGCAGATCTCAGAGCCATCATAAAATCTAAATGGGGACTAATTAGGAGGCCCTTCCCTTCCAGAGTTACTATTTCTATTGACATTTTCCATGCATGAGCCTCTTCATAACATCATAAGTCACCAAGATAAGAACTCCCCAGATTATATGGAAAAAGCTTTAATGGAGAAGTTGAACTCAAAGGCGATGCATAAATTTTCCGTTTGATACTACAGGAAGTCTTTGTTCGGTACTTTCTTTCCAAACTTTAATTCCATGCACAGTTACTTCAACACAATTTTTTTTTAAAAAATGCATGTGCAATATTGATGAACCCGCAGCATGCACGTAATATGACAGAGGTGGCAGTACAGAATGCAGTTTGCTGCACATTTATGCCAGGAATCCCCACAGATGCAATGCTTTGTGGAAATCAGTGAATTCAGTGGCAGTTCACACTGACAATACTTGTGTTTGGCACTCGTGTTTCGTGGGGGGCTGGCTGAGCAGGCCGGGTTTGGTTGTCGGCTTGCCATTGTAGGAATGATCTCCTCTTAGATAAGACACGTGTGTCTCAATCCTCGGTTGGAAAGCGCGGTTTTGCGCAGCATGTGCAGTGCTGAATCAAGGTCATGTGAAGGGGTGCTGTTGAACCTGTGTTTTCTGTGGCCCTGGAGATTCCCATAACGAATGGCATTGTTTTCAAGATGTCTGCTTTATGAAAGGTCCACCGGTTTCGGGGCCCATTGGAATGTCATCGATAAATAATGTTAATTAGTTATCATAGTGGAAGGTTCAATTCCTGTATAACATGTTACTTGCAGTTGGGTCATATCATGAAGAAGCTTATATACCTATTGAGCGTATTTATAAAGAGCAGACTTTGTCAAATGGCAACACAGAGAGTTTTGCAAGAAATGACTAACAATGATCCTGGTTGATGAGCAAACAATAGGGAAAAGATATAGAAAAAGGGTAAGGTGAGAGGGAACAAGGAGAGGCAGAAGATCTGATCTGGTGGGGAACTCAAGTTGAAGAAGATATGTTTGGTACTTTATAGAATGAGAGGGGACCCTTGGTGCTTCACTTCCCCATTAGAAGATAGAGGTATATTTTCTGGGTACAGTAGTGAGAAGGCTTGGTTTGAATTTTTTGTTTTTGTTTGATACATATTAAGAGTTAGAGGGGTATTAAAGTATCAGCCTGTAGAGTTTGTCGAGGAGGTACAGAGAGCTTGGTCAAGGTTAATTGCTTTACAAGTGATGAATGTTAAATTAAAAAGCAACTATTAGTATTACATGGAGAAGTCATTGGGAACCATGATATCATCTGTAGGTGGTAGACACCAGTCATACAGCAGAGTGAAAACTTGGTAGATGCCAGAGATGACTTCCTAATGCTGGAGAGGCTTGCATTGCTACCATCGATGTGAAAAGGAGCAAGGGTTACCATAGTGCTCTGAAATAGTCCAGTGGGGCGTGGGGTCTGGAGGGTCAAGGGAGGCTTGGCTAGTATTTTGCTTTTTTGTGTGAATTTTGAAATTTGGTGATGTACAAATACGTTCCTGTTGATTGCAAAGCTAAGTGATGAAAGAACTTTAGGGGATATGCCAAGAGGCAGGAGGTGTAGCAGCCAATGTTACACTGGGTGGATGGATTCATTAGAATTGAGGAAAGGGAATTCATTTCTGGATGGTTTCAATATCACAACACAGTTTAACATCCATGGGAGGATGGAAAGATGACTTGTGATAGTCTAGCCCAAGGAGTGGGAGAAACCTGAATACTTACTGCGGTGTAAAAATGATGCTCTTTTACAATGTTCACTATTTCATGTAGAGAAGCTACCAAAAATCTCTTAATAAAGGCAAAGATTGTTAATCTCAGCCCCATCCTACAATCTAGAACATTTCCGCTAGGTCTGCATTTGGCATGGGAAGCCTGTTAGGAGGATATTTTTTAGATTCAAATAAAATATGTTATGTTCCCAAAGGTATTTTTATAAATAAAATTAAAACATTTTTTTTAGTAGTAAATGAAAATTCGAAAGAGCACAAGAGACCAACCTGAGGAAACACAGACACTCGGTAAGTCAAAAAATTAAAACGAGGTAACATATCATCCTGAAAAGGTCACAGAAATGACGAAAAAAAAAAGAGAATCCATATGACACAGAAGTCTTTCAGAATTATGAAAAGCTCTGCCATCCAACGTCTTCTGGAACAAATGAAGATGCATACAGAGATCTGAGCATACTAAGGCTCCAGTACATGCAATATATGGAAACAATTCTCAGAACTACAAAACCTGAGAAAATAGTGACTCACAGCTGACCAAGTACAGTATGTGAACAGATTGCACAGAATAGAAAGTGTGAGAAAAGACTTTCAACACCCATTGGATGTACCAGTAACTATGGACTAGTAAATAGTCATGTACAGAAAAAAAAAAAAAAACTAGGCAACACACCAGGACGAGATATAATAATCAATCAAGTAATCAAACACAGCACCACCAAATTACTTTCAAAAATACTGAACCTGTTCAAATTAGTACTTATGGGCGGAGGGGCTGATCACCCCTATACAAAAAAGGAATGGCCAACTAAATCCCCCAAAAACCTATCCGTTTGTCTACATGAGAAGTATATCTCAGAGACAATATCTTAAAATGGAGCCAAATAGGATATATATATTCAGTGAAAAAACTTCAGTTGACGTGACGTTAAGTTGCTAATTTAATGCAACAAAACTGTACAATGTGTCAGGTGTTGGATGCAACGCCACCTTAATTGTGAGGCCACCATTGCATAAAACTTAAAACCACAGATGACATCACAACTGATATCACTGATGACATCACACATGACATGACATATGGCATCACTTATGATACCACTAGTACAGCAAATCACTTTTGCAAGTAAAAGAGATGTAACATTTTAAAAGTGTATTTCTGCATATAAGTGTGGATTCAAGTGCAAAGCTTGATTGGAGTCTGTATTTCATACCACTCTCCAATTACAATCAAGGTATTCATACACACCAGGATTACTCAACATTGAATTAGCACTTACCATGATCAGGTACTCTAGTACCTTTTTCACCCTGTTCCAAAAATAGTCCCCTATGCAAAGTAGACATTTTGGTAGTACAATTATGCATTTGCACTAGCCCACTAAAGATCACAACACACATGAGAAGACACAGTTTCTCCAATCAACATATCTGCATAAAACAGACAACTTACTGTCATCATAACAAATTAAAAGGTAGACCTTGACCATTTCAAATAGTAAAGGTTAGGGAAAGTGGCCTGCAAAGGTGGAAAACAGTTTCACGTTGCTAGGATACATAGTTATCAGGACTAGAGTAGCTAGTGTACTGAATGCACAGGCCTTGTAATCATTTAGTGCATGGGTTTGAAACCTGGATTTCTCTACATGTTTTGGACTATGACTCCCATGATTCTTCACCATTGTCTATGCTGTTTAGGGGTAGTGGAAGTTGGAATTTAAAACCTCTGGAGATCCAAAGGTTGCACATTCTCGCTGTATTGCATCTGACATTCAAGATTACTATGTGCAAGACCAACTTTCTGTAGCTATCCTCTGATTATTTACAATGCTGAAAATGTTTTTGATCCTCAAAACGGACTGCTTATATTGCATTTGTGCTTGAATGCACTCTATATCTTCTGATACAGTCCAACATGTTTTACCATAGCTGGCACTTACCATTAAGGTCATCAAGTAGGTTATAAGTGGTGTTATAAATGATTTCTCATATGATGGCATCTGAGAGTTCCTACGTGATGTCATATGTGATGTCATCAGATATGTCATTTATGATGTCATCAGTGTGCTTAGGGGCTGCACAATGGGGGCCTCAGAGTTAAGGTAGCATCACTTCCAAACCTACCAAATTTCAGTGGGGTTGTTTAATAAATTCAGCACCTTAGCTACACTTCAACTAAAGTTGTTTAAATGAATTTCAACGGTTTTGTTCCCATGGACGTATTCACCGTAACTGTCCCTTAACCACAGTTGTTTACTGAATTCCAAGGGTTTGATTATGCTATACCTTCCACCACCTGTAATTGTAACTTGTTTTCTTTTGAAAGCATAAATGATGCAATATCCTTTGTTATCAATATCTGTTCTTTAGCCACGCAACATGTGTTTTGTCAAGTGTTTCATCTTTTTTGTGTACTCTAGATAAGAATGGTTGGAGACGAGGAAGAGGAAGATGTGGGTAAATGCAATGTATGGTAAAAGGTAAGGCAGGTTTAATGCAATGTTTTACTAGTGGGGCATTGCCCTGAGCAAAAGTGAGGTGGGGAAAAAGAGAAGTAGGACAAGAAAGAGAGGGGTGGGATAATGGGGTACTGGGACAAGGAAGAGTGAGATGCTGGTAATGCAACACATTACTAATGGGTTATGGGTTGAAGGAGAGGGCTGTGGGGCAATGCTATGGATTACTTTTGGAGTACTAGGGAAAGGAAGAGGGGGGCAGGGTAATGAAATGGGTTACTAATGGGGTAGCTGGACGAGGAAGAGTGAGGTTGGGTAGTGCAATGGATTATTAATGGATACTGCGAAGCGAAAGAATGAGGCAGAATAATGGAGTAGTAAGAAAAGGAAGAGCGGTGTGGTAATGGGGTACTGGGATGAGGAAGATGGTGATGGCGTTACTGCAATACATTTCTAATCTGGTACTTTAAAGAGGGAGGCTGGGTAAAACAATACATTACTAATGGTTACTGCGATGAGGAATAGGGAGGTGGGGTTTTGCAACAGATTACCATTGGGGATTTTAAGATTAGTTTTATGGAGGTATGGTAAAGCAACAGATTACTAATGGGGTTATGGGGATGAGGAGGAGGGAGGCAGGTAATGGTGTACTGGTACAAGAAAGACAGATGTTGATAATGTAATGGTTCATTACTGGGGTACTGGGATGATGAAGAGGGATGTGGGAGCAATACAATGAATTATGAATGGGATACTGGGATGAGGAAAAGGGAGGTGGGGTAATGGTATTCTGGCACGAGGAAGTGAAATTTAGGGGTAATGCAGCAGTAGGACAAGGAAGTTTGAGTTGGGGTAATGGAGTACTGGGACGAGGTAGAGGCAGGTGGTGGTAATGTTACAGATTTCTAAAAGGTTACTGGATGAAGGAAGAGAGAGGTGGCAGTAATGTAACAAATTACTATTGGGGTGTTAGTATGAGAGCGAGTGAGTGAGTTAGGGGTAATGTAATCGAGGGTATTGGCATGAGTAAGAGAGAGTCAGGATTAATGGAGTGCTGGGACCCTCAAGACCCCCCTCTTCAATTAATGGCTCCTCCCTAACACCTACATCAATACACCACCCACTCCTCATCATACTTGAAACTGGGTGATCCTATCCACACTGTTTCCTCCTTTGGTTACTTGTAGACCCATTATTAACAATTGCCCTCCTTCCATGTTGCTAGATCCTCACTCCCTTGCATCTCTGCTCCCTAACCTTGTTCTTCACCCAATGACTGTAAATCACTCTGTTGCTTCCCATAGCTAGGTCCACGCGCACTAAATAACTGAGTAATAAAAATAATAAATGGACGAGGAAGAAGAAGTTGACAGCAATATAATAGATTTCTAATGGGTTACAGTGCTTAATGCATTACCTTACTATTGGTGTACTGAGTTGTGGAAGAGGGAAGTGGGGGTAATGCAGCACATTACTATTGGAGTACTGGGATAAGGAAGAGAGAGGTGGTGGTAATGTCATGGATTACTAGTATGTGTACCTGGAAGAGGAAGAGGGAGGTGAGAGTAATGAAGTAAGGGGATGAGGAGGAGGGGGTAATGGAGTAGTGGTACAAGAAAGAGGGAATTGGCAATAATGTAATGGTTACTAATGAGGTAATGGGAAGAGGAAGAGGGATGTAGGGGTAATGCAACAGAATACTAATGTAATACCTGGGTGAGGAATAGAAAGGTGGGGAATGCAACAGATTACACATCAGGTACTAGGATGAATAGGCGGGAAGTAGGGGTAATTAAGTACTTGAGGTGGTGATGATGTAACATATTATAATGGGATACTGTGGTGGGAAAGAGGAGTGTGGGGATAATCCAACACATTACTAGTAGGGAACCTGGGCGAGGGAGAGTGAGGTGGGGGTAATTGGAGTACTAGGAAGAGTATGTGGGAGGCAGGTGTAATGTAATGGATTACTAAAAGGGTACTGGGACAATGAAGAGGGAAGTATGGTAATGTAACAGATTATTAATGAGGTACTGGGACAAGGAGGAGGGAGGCAGGCTAATGTGATTGATTTCTGATGGGGTACTGAGACAAGAAGAGGGAGATGACAGTAATGTAAAAGATTACTAATGGAGTACTGGGATGACGAAGAGGGAGATGTAGGTAATGGAGAATTGGGATGAGTAAGAGGGAGGTTGCAATAAGTCATGTATTCCTAGTGAGGTATTGGGAAGAGGGTTTTCAGAGTAAGGTAGTTGATTACTATCGGGAAACTGGGATGAGGAAAAGGAGGTAAGGTAATGGATTACTGGGATGGGTAATGGCGAAGTTTAAGGATTAGAATACTGGGACAATGAAAAGGGACGTTGCGATAATGTAACAGATTACTAATGGGGTGCTCGGAAGAGGGATTTTGGGTTAATACAATGGATTACTATCGGGGTACTGGGATGAGGAAGAGGGAGGTGAGGGTAATGGAGTACTGGAACAAGGAAGAGCGGGTGGGCGTAATATAGTACTGTGATGAAGAAGCAGGAGGGCATAATATAAAGGTTTTCTAATCATGTATTGTGAAGTGGGGGTGGTTGTAATGTAAAGGATTACTTATTTGATACTGGGATGATTAAGAGGGAGGTGGAGGAAATGCAATGGATTACTAAAGGGGTACTTGGATGAGAATGAGGGATGTGGGTTAAAGGGAGTACTGGGATGAGGCAGAGGGAGGTGGGGGTAATGTAATGGATTACTAATAGGGTACTTGGATAAAGAGCGGGAAGTTTGGTAATGTAATAGATTGCTAATGGGTTACTGGGGCAAAGAAGGTGGAGGCAGGGGTAATGCAATGGACTACTATTGGAGTACTAGGATGAGGAAGAGGGAGGTTGGGTAATGAGTACTGGGACAAGGAGGCGGTAGGTAGGGTAATGTAATGCATTACTGATGGGGTACTGAAAGGGGTACTGGGATGAGAAAAAGGGAGGTGGGTTAATGGATTACTTGGATGGGGAAGTGGGAGGCTGGAGGAATAGAATACTCGGATGAGGAAGAGGGAGGTTGCGATAATGTAAGAGATCACTAATAAGGTGCTGCGAAGAAGGATTTTGGGTTAATCCAATGCCTTACTATTGGGGTACTGGGATGAGGAAAAGGGGGTGGGTGTAATGGAGCACTGTGATGTGGCAGGGGGTAATATAAAAGTTTTAAATCATGTATTGGGAAGTAGAGTTAGCGGTAATGTAAAGGATTACTTATTGGGCACTGGGATAATTGAGAGCGAAATTGGGGATATACACTGGAATACTAATGGGGTACTGGGATGATAAGAAGGGAGGTGGGGGATGGAGAGATTTTCAGTGCTGATATGTTGAGAAAATCATGTTCTTCACTGTTAAATCACACGACACACTGGTCCAATCAAAAGAAAGGCTATTGAAAACATGCATCAGCACCACTCAAGCTTTTATTGCGCACATTTATTTCAATGTCATTAACCAAATTAAAAATGTAAAACTAATCAAACTTCCCCAAATAATAATAGCCACCTAATACCACCACCATGAGAGATATAGCTCTAGGGCCATTTCTCTGCTAGGTCCCTGGAGTGGGTTGATGGGGAGGTGGATTCCCCTATGGGAGCTCATTCAAAAAAGTATATTTTTATATTTTTGTGTAAAGTGCAACAGTGCTTTCTCATTATATTTAAAGACAATGAAGTTGATTTGTCGTAAACAAAATTGCATTTTTCTTTGCAGTGTGCAGGGGCTAACACAATCTTACTAATAGAAAGAGAATATGATATTATGGTTTGTTAGTGTGAGTTGAATCCTGGTTTGACTGGATTTAAAGTTTATTGAGATTACATTTATATAACAGCAAATAAACAACTAATATTTTGCTTTCCTCGGTGCTTTGGGTGCAGTGTATAACTGGGACCACTCATTAGCATGGGGAGAGCAGCATATTTGTACATGATAGCTAAATAAACGGAATCTTGTGATTTTCACAAGTATAGTCAGAAACATAGGCTGTGCGTTGATGGCTATGCTTCATAGATTAACAGAGAATTGATAAAACAACAGCGGTGAAAGCTGCAGATATTTAAAAAGACAAATTGTGATGGAAGAGAGTTTAGCATTTTTATTCCTAGATGCACATCTAAACAAACACAATTATTTCACCATTGATATTGTATTAAAGTGAGAGGACCCTTAATTAAATACACCCAAATAATTCAAGGAGATTAGTTGGGCATAGTTGTCCATTCAAAGAATCAAAATTGAGGGTGGATGCATAGGATAGATACATCAGCTTTAAGTGCATTCTAAATTGGAAGCACTGCTTCCCTATCCAAAACTTCCGTAAAGAGATGCAACTCACTTCAGCCTGCATTCAAATTGCATTCACATACTAGCGACCCACAACACCATATTCCATGGGAGGATTTATTTCCATTGAATGATAACAGTGTTGATAGTCTGTGTCCAAGCTCCCCAAATCCGGAACACAATTCCCCTTAGTATCTGCCGCTTAGAGGATCACTTTGCCTTCCAGAAGGCCCTCAGGACCAGGCATTTCCCCCCTACATCCTGATGAACCCCTCAGTTTACTTTAACCCCCTGTCAGACATGACAAGGCAGCAACGAACCCTCAAAGAACATTCTGAGCGATGCAGAGAATAAACTACGGCACACCACAGGACAGAATCCGCTCCATGCCAAGTAAACCAAGAAACCAGCCAGGACACACCGGTATGTATCACACTCTGTATTGATATAAAATAGCTGCAGGCACGGCCATCCACCCAAACACATTTGCTATAATACACATCCTCTGCCCTTAGGATGCAGCTATAACTCATGACAAAAATGTGGTAATGCGAAATTTGGTCTAGCTGGGCACACAATCAGTCTCTGGAACTCACATACTCTCCCGACAACCTCACAGCATCCATCCACATGTTAGCTCGACATGGGTCGCTTACAGGAACCTGACAACACCTACCTTCCTTCATATTGGCTAAAATGCACACATGCATTCTAAACTCCTCTGACTCCTCTGATGAATTTCCCACACCTGAGACTTCGGTCCACCAAAGGCATCTCCTACAGTGCTTTGAGGCCATACTAATGGGAAAAGTTGTTATACAAATGATAAATTACATTACATTACATATGTATTTAACCTTTCTCTGCTACCAATACATATTATAGATACTGGAGAAAATGTAGTGTTCTAAAATGTGTGCTGGATTATAAGGAAATGAATGTGATGCCTAGGCAGTGTGAAACATTTGAACGCACTGGAAGATAAACAAAAATGTTAAATTAAAGTAGATAATATTTGGAATTACAAATACTAAGAAATATAATCATTGAAAGATGGAGTGATTGTGTGTGTGTACTGAATGTTAGTGTAACACATAGGCATGTCGATTTTCTTCTGTAGGCAAGTTGCCTATGTTTACGTATATGTAATATCTTGTGATTTCTTTTCCTGAATCAGGTAAGGGGACCTTTGATTTTCTTTTATTCTTATGAATTTGAGTTTTAACTATAAACACAGGCTGTCTGTTGTCCCAGCGTTGTGGGGTGTGATTGTATACCAGGGAGCATTATATCAGGAATTGCCTCTTAGTAAAAAGAGTGACATATCAACTAATATCTCAACACAATGGAGGTTGGGCTGGGACACTAAAGCAATAACTGATGTTAATGAATCCATGCATTGAGTAACACAAAATGTGCCCAAGATTACATATGTGTGTGAAGTTACATTTTTGTGTGAAATTAGATGGTCGCTGTTTTATAGTCTCATTGGAGTATACAGGTTCTTATTTTGACTTTGAATTTGTGGAGTTGTATAGTGAGAAATAGTGGATTTTGAAGCGAGAAAAGCATGCAGGTTGGTTGTTTATTTGGTTACAGGATTGTTAAATTGTATATAGATTAATACATACTTGTGATCAAGTACAAACGCTAACGGGGGGCGTGGCTAACCGCCATGTAGAGCGGACGTGTCTCCTGAGAGCTCTGCATTGATGTGCCATGATAAGCTGTCTTTAAGCGACTTTAAAGTGCTCCGGAACCCTACAAGTTGCACCATCCGCCGCAGAACCACCTCGGCAACTTTTGCACCGTCTCCCAAGCGAAGCAGTGACGGCTAACACCTTTATCCGGCGAGCGATGAGGGTCCCCGAGCGGATTCAAAATGGCGGCTCCCGCGCCCTGATCCCTTGAAAGGCCGGAGCGCACTAACATCACTGGCGAAACTGCCCGCCGGCGGGAGGAGAGGATCCTGAGTTGCCGACTTGTGCTGGACCCGGAGGAGGGGACCGAACAGCTGCATTCATCGATCGAGAGTACCGATCCAGACGCCCTGATCGGACCGCGCCTTGCCCATGGCGCGCGACTGGGCTTGGGTGTGTCCTGGATAGTCGAGGGGGCCCCTGGTATGAGCGGTGGCCGACCGGTACCGCAGAGGTAAGCGGGGGCGGCAGAGAACCACCCCGGACACCTACATCGGAGGCAGGGTGAGGGGGGCCTATTCTACCCCCTGCGCCTGAATTTGCCGCTGGTGGCAATGCAAGAACTTGGGCTGTCCTCCTCGAGGCGTTGTGACCCCCGCCGTCTCCCCCCCACCTGCTGATCCTTCGCCGGGGGAGGTGTGGGCGAAAACACCTGACCCCCGCCTGCAGACTGACTCTCCGGCGGACCGCAAGGCCCACTCCTAGGGCCCCCATCACTTCACAGCTGATGGCGGAGGGGGCCGACTGCGCCCGCCTGATTTGAGATTTCTTTTGTTTCCTGAAACCGCCTGCTACCCCGCTGCTTCTTAACATCGGCATGCGACGGGAAAGAGACCTAGCGACCTTTCGATTGCGCCCCCGGCATTTTTGGTGCAGGAAGGCCCTGTGTTGACGACATGTCCAGCAGGAACAGCAGGCCCAAGCAGCAGCGCCAGACCACGATGGACACCTTTGCAGCCTGTGAATCACTGAATCCTGAGGGCACAAACAAAGCGGCCCCGGACGCTCAATCTAACCCCACCGCGCCTGCGGATTCAGAGCCTAGCAACACCCAGATACTCGAAGCCATCAAGCTTTTCCAGGCAACAATGGAAAACAAAATAGATGCCGTTGCCACAGACCTGGGCCTCCTGCGTCAAGATGTCCGCTCCCTGGCCGCCAGGACTGAGGCGCTTGAAACACAAGTCCGGGAAAACACTGAATCCAAAACTCACCTTCTTCGAGACGTCGACGAGCTTCAGCAAAGAGTCAAAAACCTGGAGGACAGAGCCGAGGAGGCAGAAGGAAGGGCTCGCCGGAACAATATACGCCTTCTTGGTTTGCCAGAGGGTTCCGAAGGCTCCGACCCCACTAACTTCATAGAGAACCTCCTGATACAAGAGGTAGGAGCTGGCAAACTCTCTCAGGGCTTTACCATCGAGAGGGCCCACAGATCCCTGGCCAAGAAACCACCGCCAGGGGCCCCACCCAGGCCGGTGATAGCGAGAGTTCTCAACTACAGGGACCGTGAGGTCATTCTGGCCTTTTCCCGAGCTGGCGGCCAAATCCAACGGGACTCTGCAAAAATCGCCATATACCCTGATTATACTTTCCAGGTTCAAATGAACAGAGCGCAGTTCATACACACCAAGGTCAGATTGAAAGCCGCCGGACTGCGTTATATGCTCCTGTATCCTTCCAGACTTAAAGTACTGCATAACAGCAAGGCGCACTTATTCGATACCCCGGCCCAGGCCAGGGACTGGATGGACGGATTACAGATCCCTGATATCGAGGAAAGGAAACGGAGACTGAGATAACGATCCTCCTATCATTCAGGGGGAACTATATTTGCTTGAACCGTTGCACAGCTGAATGGATCCTCCCCGCGGAGACCAGGAGTCCTTGTTCACTCCACCCCCTGATTGTTTTCCCTCTTTTTGGGTACTTATACCCACCCGTAGGGCACCTGGAGACCGATGCACGGTCCAACGGAGCAGAAACGGGACAGTCATAACGAGGGTAACCTCGCTGGGCCAGTTCTATGTTTGGAGTTTTTTTCACAGTTAAGTAGGGAGGGTGGGAATACGGGAGTTTTTGTACACATTTTTGCACGAGTTGGGGACATGCACTGGGACACATCGAGACCACGGGAACAATTCACATACAACGCAGCACCTCCTAGATCCCGAGCTCCACCGGCTACACAGAATAAACCACACCACCCCTATGGCTGACACAATAAGGGTCGTTACCTGGAACATCAGGGGCCTGAACAGCTTTGTTAAACAACGACGGGTCCATACTTACCTGAAAAGATTCCGGGTCGGAATCGCCATGCTGCAGGAAACTCACTTAATACCCAAGAAACTGGACGCCCTGGCAAAAACTTGGCGGAGTACCCTTATAGGTTCGGCTTACTCCTCCTACGCCAGGGGGGTTCTGATTTGGATTACCCCCACTGTTCCTTTCCAACTCACTAGCACTAAAACAGACAACGAGGGTAGGATGGTGGTGGTGTGCGGCTCCATAGAGGGCAAAGAGGTTTGCTTGGTCAGTACTTACGCACCCAACCATGACGCGACTGCCTTCTTCCATTCCCTTCATGCGCGACTCAGCCCATATGCGGACAGAATTATGATATGGGGGGGTGACCACAACTGCACCCTTGATCCTCTGCTTGACAGATCTGATAATAAACATGACCGACCCTCCCCCCCAGCCAAAATACTTTCCAAACTAATCCAACAGTTGCAACTCAGTGATCTATGGAGGGTCCAGCACCCTGAGCAGCGGGAGTACTCCTTCTACTCCCCACCCCATGCTGTACACACCAGGCTGGATTACATCTTTCTCAGCCTAACGCAACAGTCCATATTTGTTGAAGCGCGCTACCTGCCTAGGGTGCTGTCGGATCACCCTCCCCTTCTGGTAACCTGGGAGGTGTTTCTGCCCACACCCCCCATACCCACATGGAAGCTGAGGTCTGAGGCCCTACTTGACTCTGCATTCAAGGAACGCATTAAAGATAGCAATGAAGAATATTGGCAAAATAATCTGCATAGCGTTAGACTCTTGAGCACAACTTGGGAAGCATATAAGGTGGTCATGAGGGGCGAGATGATTGCAGCAGTTGGGGGAGCCCAGAGATCTCTTACATCCTCGCTTGAGCACGCAGAAAGGGACCTGAGTACGCTCGAAGGTAAGGCTGACCCATCCCCTGACCACTTAAAAAAAATGGCCGAACTCAGACAAACCTGCCTAATTCATTGGGAATCCCTTGTTAAACTGAGTTACGCCAAACACACAGAAAGAATCTATGCCCTGGGAGACAAGCCCGGGAAACTCTTAGCTTGGCTCTATAAAAGGGAGACCCCCAGGCCACCCATCTGCCATATACTCACCCCCGACGGCACAGCCGTACATACCCAACAAGAAATCAATTGGTCTTTACTGACTTCTATCGTAACCTGTACTCCGAAGCCCTGCCCCCCTCTGATACCAGGATCGAGGACGCCCTTGATGCCATCGACCTACCTAAACTAGACTTGCAATTGGCTGAGACCCTTAATGAGCCTGTCACCCCCGACGAGGTCAAGGTGGTAATCAGATCGCTACCAGCTGGGAAGACCCCGGGTTCGGATGGGCTCCCGGGGGAATTCTACAAGACCTATGAGGAAACTCTTGCCCCAATATTGGCCCAGGTCTTTAATGAGGCCTTTGAGCGTGGCATCCTCCCGGACTCCATGAACGAGGCCGTGATTATACCCTTGCTTATACCGGGGAGGGACGGGGCAGATTGTGGTTCTTACAGGCCCCTCTCTATGCTTAATGTTGACTGTAAGATCCTCACCGCCCTGCTGATGAATAGACTGCGCAGAGTTATCCCTCTGCTGATCCATCAGGACCAAACGGGATACGTCCCAGGGCGCTCCATCACTGAGAACCTGCGCAGGCTGCATCATGTTATCTATAGCACTGAGGGAAGGCCGCAGAAACATGCAGTGGCATCACTTGACGACACCAAAGCCTTTGATTCAGTGAGGTGGGACTGGCTGTATGCCACCATGGCCAGAATGGTGATAGGCCCTATGTTCCTTAAGTGGACCCGGCTGGTTTACGCCAGCCCCACTGCGAGGGTACGTACCAACAAACCCTATTCCGCTAAATGATCCCTACACAGAGGCACCCGACAGGGGTGCCCTCTGTCCCCCATGTAATACATCCTCGCCGCTGAACCAGCGTCGGCCTACCTGAGACAGGAATATGGAGAGGGTGGCATTAAGATAGACGGGGTGACCCAACTCATCTCTATGTACGCTGACAACACTCTATTGTACCTACGGGACCCTGAGCACATCCTTCCCTACATCTTGGAAACCCTGGACTGTTTCCACAAGCTCACCGGTATCCAGATCAATAGGAGCAAGTCTTGCCTTTATCCCCTCGCTGCTCTCTACACCGATGACTACAGGTCCCTCCCCCTCTGGACCTCGAATGGCAGGCTACTTCCTTCAAATACTTGGGGATAACTATACACCGCAACCCAGCCACCGAACACATCCTTAATACCGTAAGCGCCAAAGACTCTCACACGAAATCTATGGAGTTCTGGGGCCGGCTCCCGCTTTCGATGGCCGGGAGGGCAGGACTCCTCAAAATGGTCGCCCTTCCCCGCCTAGTACATAACTTCACTAACGTCCCCTTCAACATCCCCCCCTCTTTTTTCAAAGATCTCAACAAACTCTGTAGGGGCTTCCTTTGGCAGGGAGGCAGGCACAGGGTGGCATTGGAGACTCTCCAAAGACCGTACGAGAGGGGTGGATTTAAGATCCCCAACTTTGAGCTGTACTTCCTTGCCAGACAGCTGAGGCATGTCACGCAGTGGATGGCAGACAAAAGCACTAGAGACACCCGCCTCCTTCAGCCGGCCCTCTGCTGGTTGTTACTCAGAGACATACTGTGGGCTGGGGAGGGTGCTACGAGTCACTGCCCTTACCTCGCCAAGCTCGGGATCCAGCTTTGGAAAAGGGCCTGCAAACTGGTTGGGTCGGATGACCCGTTTTCCCCACAGATCCCTATCGCTGCACTCATGGTCACTCACTCTTGGGGGCATGTCGAAACACGTACACAATGGGAGCCCCTTGGGGTGGCCACACTGGGGGACTTGATCCAAGAACAGGAAATACTAACTTTTTTGGAACTCTGTGAGACCACGGGCCTCCCGGCTGGACAGTTCCTGTGGCACAGGGTGGTTGTACAGGCCTTGTGCAGTAGATGGCTGGTCGCAGCTGACCTGACTGAGGAGAACGAATGCATCAAAATGATATTGAACTCCGCTGAGGGGGGCCACAAAACCTCACGAATCTACAAAGCCCTGTTATGGGGTACGACCAGGGGAGACCTCAAATGTAGGAGTAGGTGGGAAACTGAACTGGGCCTCGTTTTTGAAGACAAAGATTGGGGTGACATAATCCACTATCATAAGAAGGACTCCGGGAACGCCCGCTTACAGCTCATTCAGCTGTATATCACCAATAGAGCGTACCTCACGCCGGAAGCCATATCGAGATTCATGGGAGCTGGAACCCAGTCATGCCCCAAATGCAATGAACCCAGGGCGGGAATAACTCATATGTTCTGGGGCTGCCCAGTAATCAGGGAGTTCTGGTCACAAGTGAAAGACAGAGTGGCTGGCGCAGACATCGTAGTTGAGGTGGACGAGCCTACGGCCTGCATTCTTGGCAAATACAGGCGAAACAGGAAGAACAAACCCCCATCCAAGCTCACTGATCTTATTTACATTACAGCCAAAAGACGTATTGCCATGGGGTGGAAAAGCCCCAGAGGTCCAAATATGCCCCTAAGGTGGGGTGACCTCACGAAGTGGATCATAGCTGAAACCGCGGCATGGGAAACGGCTATTCATGTGCAAAGACTGGATTCCAGCGAAGAACTACCCTGCTGGGTGGCCCTGACGGTGCCCTTGCTCCACCCTGATGCGGATGATACGGAGTGGAGTGGAGGGAGTTGCCCGGATACGGGCACGAACTAGAGAGGAACAGTGAACTAACCGTGGTCTTGGCGGGGAGGGGAGAGGGTGGGGTGGGGTTTTGGGTTGTTTTCTTGATATGCTTAACCAATCGCCAATGATGCTTTTTTGTATTTGTTGTTTATTTCTTGTTATGAAACCAATAAAAATATATTTTTTTAAAAAGTACAAACGCTAACCATTTTGTCATAGGATATCAGTGCTGATTTGAACGTGACTCTTGATCATGCATTGACTAGCTATTTACTGTATGGGCATTGGTGGAAAAAAACATTCAGTCATGGAAAAACAAAATGAAAGTCATTGTGCAAAATGTAGGAGTAGATATTTGATCACTGAATGTCCCACAGAATGATGAATTAAAAAAATTGAATGTGACCTTCACGGCAAAGGAAGAGAAGAAAGACACTTGTTAATCTTTCTGCCCATCTCTTCTTCCACCATAAGCATGTGAAGGTGGATGACAGATTGGCTGAAAACATACATTATTTTCACCAATTTACATACAATGCTCAAAAGATTTCAGCAGAATTAACACTAATCCACTATGCTAGAGATTAGCAAATGCAAGAGATACAACAATTGAATGCATTTCTGGGTGACAAGCAAAAGTTTCTTCAGAAACAACATGATTTAGTGGAGGCAATACAAGATGAATTGAAAGTATGCAGAAAAGCGGACCAATGCTTATAGAGAGAACGTTTAAATATTAATGCCATTCATAGCCAATATCTACAGACACAGGATAAGTTACAGGACAGAATTACTGAGCAAGCCGCTTACACAAATGCATAATTAGATGACAAGATAAATATAAAAATGTTATTAAAAGGTATTATGAAAGATATATATTCACCAGGCCGAATTTGATCAGCTATATAATGGTGTAAAACGTATTAAAAAGCAACAAGCCCAGTTACCTCAGGAAAAAGACAATGCAATTCAGGAGCAGCATCAGCTCACCTTACAATTGACACAGTCACATGCAAAGGATGATCAGAGTAAGTTGACTTCACAAGAGCTAATGCAAAGAATTTAAGAAATGGTGACATTAAAAGAGAAGAAACATTAAGGAACGACCTTGATGATGCAATATCCCAAATTGGGTGCCTCAAGGAAGAATTAGCTATCTGGCACTCCATAAATCAATAGTCAGTGGAAGAAATACAAATGCACAGAAAGAAATATATTTCTTGCAGATGGAGTCACAAAACACAAACAAAAATTGACTTCCAAAACTAGAGCATTCTGCACTAGCCAGGCTAGTCTGAATGAATCTGGGAAACAATTGGTACATAGTAAACAACAAATGATAATAGAAATGGACCCAAATGCTACATGAAGATAAGAAATTAAAGATAATAAGTTGAGTTCAGAATCCAATCTAAACCCTGCAAATAGTTTCATGAAAGAAGGGAGATCATCTTCAATTGCTGATACTATCTCTCCACTGCCCAGGCATTTCCAGAGTCATAATGGTGTCTTTAGCACAGCTAGCCATAGTCAGGACATGAGGGCCACCAGACACACCATTTCATCTTCCCAGAGTCCCTTAGATACACAGGAAGACTTGGGTTCTCTGTCAGAAATGAAGGAATATCAAGAAATGTAGGCGATAGAAGAGGATAAAAGCACACTTAGTACTTTTGAAATATTGTCCAGCTCATAAAAACCCCAATGAAACCCTCAAGTCATCCTATAACTTAATGCGTGCTGAAGAGCAATCTTCTAGGGAGTTTTCTCAAGAACTCCAGCATGCATTTGCCCACATTTCTGGACATGTTTTTACTGAAAGTATGCAGTGACTCAGTTAGTGCGTGATTTTGATGATTAATCAACTCTCAAGTGGATCATCACACAGTCTACGAGGATCTGTAAAGTACAAATCCCAACATCTCCCAAAACAAATAAAATAATGGCAACCCAATGCCTGCCGCAGCTACTATTAAGGTGGCTGAACTGAAGAGTACTCCTCATTTGGACTTAGAGACAGGTTGCCAAAGATGTATTGCTTTGCTGTTAAGGATACTAACAGATAGAGAAGACCTCTGTTCAAGACCACCCGTCTTGTCCTCCACCTGGCATGCAAAATACAAATCCTACGAAACCAGATACTTATTTCAGTCCTCAATATTTATGTTCTAGGCTTATCCTGGGCTACAAATATATTCCTGTTTCTTAGGGAAATAGCCTGAACACAGGATTAGGTCCCCAGTACATTCCAAATCAGAATGTTCATATGGAGAGAAGACAATCACCACCTCCTCGAGCCATTTACTAAGAAAATTACCTCCTACTCCTTTTTCCAGGATAGCAAATCCCAGTACCAGTATGAGTGGAGACCAAGCAACAAATATATCAACAGTTATTGGAAATAACAAAACTATTCTCCTAGAAGAGATAGTAACCCTTTTAGGGAGGAACCGAGCAATGACCAAATACCACCCCGTAGGCCAGAGCATGGTGAACATTTTTCACTACTTGAGTACAATGTCAAACATATAACAGAGAGCATCGACCATATCATGAGATCCCAACAGAGAGATCCTCATTCTAATGCTTAGATAAACCACAGTCAAAATTAGTTGACAGATCTGGATGGACAGTGAAAAAAGAGACATGTTCCAATTCAAAACACACAAGGAGAAGAGCAAAAGTGGGGTGTGACAGAAAATATATGTGAAGTCTTTGAGGAAGTATCTTTTACCTCCTGCAAAAATACCTGTGTGTTTTCTGAAAAATTGTCAGAGGCAATGGTGAACCCTCTTTTTTCCTCGAGATAAAATCAGATGAAAACAAAAAAGGGAAATTTAGTGAGGAGAAAGATGTCCCAATTACATTTGAAGAATAGGAGAACTGAGATTTAGTGCCTCCTCCGCAGGAGCAGATAGTCCATGAGAAATGTAACAAAGAACCTGAAAGAAAAGTAAGAGATGAGCCAAGTAACCCCTACACACAAGACACAAGTAGAACCAAATCCGATAATTTCAACAAAGATGATAGATCCAAATGATGTTCCCTCCTCCTCAGGTTCTTCTAGGTATCACAATTCAAGCAGGTGACCTGGAACCTGTGGAATGGTGCAGACATCCCTGATCAATTACTTTATTTCAAACTGAATTTTCATTCCTACAGAGTTCTTGACCAACCCACCTTGATCCTGAGGAGAATCCTGAGGAGAATGCCCCTGAGGGGGCTGCCTGGGATCCTACTCATGAAATCCCAAACAACAACAAAATGCAATTAGGATTATACTACATTAATATCACTTACAATTACAATTATCATAATTTCTCCTTAAGTGGGAAATAATACATTACAAGTTTTTTTTGCCTATCCAAGTTCAAGGACACTGTCGCTTATTGGCACTCATAGATACAGGGTCTCAGGTGACCTTGATATCTCCAGACATTCTTTATACTATGAACTAAAGAAGAGGGGAAAATCATTGTAATGCCCACAAACACCTCCCTTGGTAAATACATAATTTGACGGAAATTAAATCCAAGTAGATGGGATTACAGAAGTTGAAATCAAAATAGGGTGCTGATACTCGTTCTCCTCAGGGCAGATGTGTTTTACTAAGAAGACGTTCACCTTTGATAGATTGTGTGAATCAGGTCCTCTCAGCCCAAACTCACTTCCTCATCAACTGACAGGGGAGAGCTAATTATTTTAGTTTGAATGGCACCTGTCATTTGATTGAAAAACATCCAGGCCAAGTGTAGGTTAATTTACAGAACGTATCAGGCATCATTATCATCTCTGTGAAAGTACAAGCTGATAGTGAAGGAATTTCCACAGAACCCTTGAGGATTAATATTGCTCCAAATAACAAGTGTTCCCCACTCTGTAGAGGAATAAACTGAAATTCTATCTGTAGCAGGCCTCCAGAGAAAATAAAGGTACACCAGTGATAACTCAGCAGATAAAAACAGCAGTTTAGCTATTCTACAAAGGAAAAGTGAGCTCATTTCCTTCGCTGTTCAAGTCAAGAAAGTGAGGAACTATTTTTCTCTGTTTGTTTAACTCAAAGAAGGGACTTCATCAGTGAAAGATTGCTTAATCAGAAAATGATTATAATATTTCCACATTTAACCAGATAGATTAATGGGACTCTGGGATTAAAAGCATTCATTACTAGCAGCTGTATGCTGGAAAGCGCAATTAGAAACAAAAACAAATGTAATTGTTGGGTCGTAACAGATTTTATTTCAGATATTTATATCGGTAATGACATAGTACATCCATTCACAATTAATTTACATATTATTAATAACCATGTATGGTCTAGGATCAGGGAAACCCCACTGGGATTCCAAGAATCAAGGCATTTAGGTCAGCTCAATTGCTGACTTATGCTGCTGAAATTCAAATCAAGAAGAAGTCGCTATTCTAGGAAATAAATGATCATACTCCTTGCCAATAAAGATCAGAAGAAGACAGGCCATGTTTAACAAAGAAGCTTCTTTTAATAATAATCTGCAGCAGCAAAGCCTGTCTATACACCTAACACTATTAGTAGATCTAAAAGATGATACCATATGAATACTGATTGAAAATAATGATCCCCAAAACATAATTTCTATTAAAAGGAAACTCTGTTGAAATGGCTCTTCATTTCAGACCCTTTTTGTGGGTTTAGCAACCGTATCCTTGCTCCCATACCTGAAGATTGTTACAACAATATTAATGGAAGCAGGCCAGAAGCTCTGCATAACTGGCAAGGGGGAGGGGGATTTATGGGGATATACTCCCTGTGCCCTCATGGTGTGGAGGATTTGATTTGTGACTAATAGCTAACTTGATGCCAAGGAATTAAATGTCCAGTTAGACACCATATATAGTAAAGTACCTACCCAATTAGAAGGTACTTCAGAAACAGTCACCCCAGAAATATTTCCAGGTTTCCATAAAAGAACACTTCAGCATACATGTGAGACAGAAGAGCAAAAACATAATTAAAGGCAGGTAGTTTTAGACTTTCAGAAAATTTTCTCTGTCATTTCCTATGATTGTGGACACATGTTGCTTTGTTATGTGACCATACCTACGGATCCTAATGTGGTGGTAGTATTTGCAAGCAAATATTGGTTACCTCTAGCGTCCAAGGAATCACTCAAGGAGATTATCATAAAATGTGGAATCCTATTGGATCATTTGACCAATCCACAGTACTGTTAATAACCTGGTAGTAGGCATATTGAAACCCAATGGAGACTTTGTGTGGACCTAAAGGAATTGAATAAGAGGGTACCTATGCCATAGTGGCCTCTTTGATGAATCCTGCAGAGTCCTCACAGAATCCCAGCCTAAAGTCTCCACCAAAGTGGCCAAGGGAAGGCAGACACTACCCAATCCTAACCCTGGAGGTGGTATTAGCTGGATGCATCTCCTGGGAGGAGAAGGCTACCAAGGGAATAGGGAGATTCTGTTAGGAAAAAAAAAACTATTAATCTTCTTCAGAGGGTGAGACCTTTTTATAATGCCAGAATATGTGATGGCTTGTTGTCAGAGTAAGGCTTCCCTTCCCAAAACTATCCAAATTGTTAGTAGTGAAAACCCTTATGGTCAACATGGAGATGATATATGGAAGAATCAGAGCATCAATAACATTGCTTCTGATAAGTAGGATTCACACTTAGGTTTAAACTATGAAATCAAGAACCACCATTAATTATTCTAAAACCCTCCCCAAAAGTTCTAATCTATAAACAGAGTGAATTAAGGTTAAAATTGAAGCCTTTGATATAAAAAGGAATAAGAACATTAGGGACTTCAAGTTCCATAATTCTCTAGTGACTGGGATGAGGAAGAGGGGCTCAGAGGTATAGAACTGTGTAGTCTAATGATTCTAATAACCCACACCTGAGCTGTACTTTTAAACTTTTCAAGCCCCCTCAGGTACATGCCATTAGAAGAAGTAGCAGTAGCCAGCATCAGTGGGAACAGCAGAGAAAGAGGGAAGAAAATGCCGGAGCTGCTTCTGTGTTTGTAGCAGATTGCAGTCCCGAGAGAGTCATAGGAGTCAGGAACCTGAACTGCAGAGGTTGCGCAGCAGGAGGCGGTGCTGTGACAGGTTGTCCCATGGGAGAGAGAAGCTCTACTTACTCTGTGCCCTACTCTGCTGGCTGGCGTGCAACAGAGTATGCAAGGAGCAAGACAGGATCCCTTTTTGAAAATTGTGGGCTGCGGTAGTGTGACCGAGCTGTCTGACTCCAAGAACCCAACAAGAGAAGAAGATGTTGCTGCAGCAACATGTCAAACAGGTGTGCAGGTAAAGAACAGTGATTTGGCCTTCGTTAGATGACCCTGAGGCACTCTGTAATAAACTGCTGGCTGCCGGCAAGTTTTTTGAATACTGAACTAATGAAAGACAGCATTTCCTGTGTGATACGCATATTGAGAGACAGCGAGAGAAGAGAACGTTTGCAACCGTCATTGCCAAAGTAAAGAGGGCGCGATATTTGAGAAAGTTTGTAACCATGAAAGCCAAAATTAAGAGGAGACAATATTTGGACAAGTTGCAACCATTGTTGCCAAAGTAAAGCGGAGGCAATATGTGGGCAAGATAAAAACCAGCATTGCCTAAGCCAAAGAAAGACAATTATAAATAGAAGAGGATATTGTTTCCCAAATAGTATATCAAGAAGGAGATTACCTGAAAGACAAGATGACAACCGGAATTGCCTAAACCAAAGAAAGGTAATTAGAAATAAAAGGGGAAACAGCTTTCCTGAAGAGAGAACCTTGAATAAGAGACAGTATCATCAGTTAACTTGTGTGTTAGTAGGAACCCAAGGTGTCACGAGAGAAGCCCTCCTTGTAGAAAGTATCACGTGGGAGAGGAGCTTAACCTGCATGGCATGTGACAAACAAATCAGTGGAACAAACAGCATCAATGTGTACTGTACCATTATGGGAGAAGTTGTGAATCTCAATGTTTTTGAAAGGTAAAGAACTTTCTAAAGTGTGAAGCAAGCCACACCACAGAGTACTTGTAGTAGTGGTAGAGGTTTTATCCTGGCAGGCAGGTATACCAGGAAAGGGCTTACTAGTGGTAGTTCTGGCAGGTTAGTAGACCAGGAATAAGACATTGAAGTACTGCATTGTGGTGGAAGGTTGTGCTGGAAATAAAGTGACAAGTCCACTAATGTTTTAAGATGAAATGTGACAAAAACATTCTGACAAAACGTTAATGTTTATGAAGAAATGTGAAAGTAGTTGTTCTTCAAAGAGGAGAAGTTACATTGAAATATTGACTGGAAGTTTGAAAGACCATTGGTTCATCAAGCAAGAGCTTGTGGAAACTTTGGACAATAATTTCTGAAGAGTAATAAATCTTGTTTAGCAATAAGACAATCCAAGTGCTAAGTGAAAAACATATGGAGTGAAAGGAACTTTATGTTACATTTAATACAGAACTTTGCTATTGAATGAACATTCTTGATTGAGACTTTAATTGAGACTTTAATTTAGAAAACCCTGCATTAATCCTGGGGAAGGGGATCCGACCCTGGTTACAGGGATACACGGTTATAAAGTTTATGTTTGAATACAACTGTTATTTTGTTGAGTACGAACAGCCATATGATACCTGCATGATTTTTCTGTATGTATATGTGTGAGGGACGGATACCCTTTGATATTACAGTGTTTTCCTTTAGTCTAAGTTTGACAGGTGGGGAAAACCTCATTAGGTTAGGGTAAGTATGGTGTTTTTCACACCCTTTTAGTTTAATAGAATGGCTACTTGTGAAAAAAACTCTATCTACTTGAAAGCCTCACATTTCCGACCCCTCACACCACTTATATCAATCCGGGCCTTGTTTTCAGAGTTCTAAAGTATATCCTGCTCTTGATTTGCATTGGACAATAGTTAGATGCTTGAGTGAAGCACTAGCAATTTTTCTCTAAACTGAGAGATGGCCTTGCCAGTTTCTCAACTCAGCACTAGAGATCGGGGAGAAGATACTACATATTCCCTTCTCCCTTTCCAAGGCGGCCATTACAAAGTAGAACAAATGTAAATAAAGAAAATGGTCATAATGGATTGGGACGAAGGTACTTCATGCAGTCCCTTCTCCCTTTCCGTGATGGCCAGGAGGAGAAAGGAAAGTACGACCCGGCGAGGGCCAATAATTTTGAATGTAACAATCTGACTGTCCCTCGCCGGGTACTTATAATGGATATTGGTTTGCCTTGGTACTCAGTGAACACCAATATAAACTTGCATTTATGTTTGGGCAGCAAACGTATGCCTGGACGCATAATATGTTTGGTAATTTGAACAGTGGATATGAGTTCAACATATACCTAAATAACGCTAGGCCTGATCTTGTAGAAAGAAGGAATTTGGCGTATGGAGATGACCTGTGAACTAAATTAAACTTTTCAGGCCATGAAATCACAGCAAAGGGTCTTAATGTCCATAGAGTAGTATGCATACATCACTCAAACCTTGGCCCATCTATTGAAGGGAGGGGTGAAGTGGGGGTGGAGGAACTCTCAAACAGAGACCATTAAACAACTAAAAATAAGTATTTCCCAGGCTCCATACTTGGTTTAGCCCATTAAAAACAAAGAAGGTTTCCTGGAAACAGGATTTTATGACACCTATTTAACTGCAACTTATATCAGAAGAATGACCAGGTTAACAAAGTGATTTTGTACAAGAGCAACATTTTATCACCATTTCAGATCAAATTTAATGAATGAAAGAAATCACTCCAGAATATGTTGATATGTAACATCTCCTTTGAAAAATACAAATTTAACAGCAGTAGCGCAATCAAAATCTCAAGCTGAAAGCATGCTTTCTAGTCTTGAATGGAGTAGAGATGCTCCACATCAACCCCGTTATTACCACCCAAAAGGAAGACCAGATTATTAGAAAAATTCTAAAAATATTTAGAAGATCCATAAAATGTTCCCTAACCGAACAAGACTTTCAGAGAAAGGAAGATGTTTGCGTCTTGATGAAGTTTCAGAAAATGTTCAAAACTCAAGATGGAATTTTGTCTAGGAAACCCAATTTGTATATGATCAGTGGGTGGTGAAGCATGTTAGATCATGTTACATCATGCTGATGATGCATCAACACCTGGTCATCAGGAATTTCATAAAATGATGGAGATCCTATGTGTGGTTGCTTACTGGCCACACACGGTTAGGACATACACATTTGCTCAGTTCCATCCCAAGTTCCCCCACTGACCAGGGTCATTTACAAAAGAAATCAATGACAAGTTCTCATCTTCAGAGTGACTTTATTGGTTGAGTGATTCATTTTGCACACAGCAACAAAAAGGTGTAGTCTGTTAAGTGCCTCAGGATTGAATGTCTTTATGCCCTGAATTGTCAGGTGGAAACTACAGCTATGTTATTGATCAACAATATTTTTTCTAGTTTCAGCCTTCCACAAAAGATTGAGTCTAGCCAGGCTAGTAATTTTACTAATGAGGTAATGCCTAACATATGGGAAATCATGGTAGATTCTGAATCCAGTTGGGATTTGCGATTACAACTGGATCTGATGTCTCTGAGATCTATCTGTGATTGTGTTACTAAGATGTCTCCTTTTGAACGCATGACTGTTAGATAAAAGGACATACAAGAACATAGAAACATACATTGATGAATGCCTGTACCACTCATACATTTGCTGAAAAAACATTTGCAAACATCTTTAACATGCATTTTCAGAGGCCCAAAGAAAACTGGACATATCTGTGGTAAGTATGAACACCTATTATGACCTAAGAACCTCCAAACAGGAATATAATGTAGATCATTAAGTTCACTTCTATCATTTCAAACAAACCAATCGAAAGAGTGCACATTCCTTCCTCTGTTAACATGCAGACATCCACATTATAGCTAAGACCTTTCCCTTGCCCTACAAAATCATGATACAAAAGGGGGACAGAGGAATTCTTGGTCCATGTAGGCCAGATGAACATTTGCCATCCCCTAACTGTCCTGAATCAGATTGAGGTATAATTTCCCACTGCTGATGACATGACCTCTGAATGCAAAAAAGGGATCTGCCTTAAAATGGTAAGTACCAATGTGTAGATGAAATAGAAAAGTTGTTGAGAATTATTGTTAGCAATACAATTGTATAGACTTACTTAGGAATATTAATAGTAGTATTTGGAATTAATGAAAACATTAGGTTGCATAAGGAAACATCAACAATTAAAATGTTGCTAAGATGTACTAAACCAGCCTTTCTACCCCTCTCTCTTAGTTAAATAACTTTACATTTTTTCAGGAGGGAGGATGGAGGAGAAAAGAGGGAAGGGTGCCAAATCCCACACTCCATCAATGAGGAAAATAGGAGGTGAGGATTTGAACATCCTTATCCCAGAAGAGACCTGTCTTGATATGAGATATTGACAATTTATAATTTTATATAATTGTTTATTTATAACGCGCTTAACCCAGAGATTTCTAAGCATGGGTCAGAGGATTGAACCTGTGTTGCTCTGCATCGTCTTCCTTCCAAGGCAAGCACATTCCTCCTGAGCTATCCTCCCGAGCAATGACATAAATGGTAAACTGCCCTGTGAAAAGGAAAGGCAGAGATGAATATTCTCTTGGAGAGAAACTTTGCATTCATATTTTAAAGAAAAGATGTCCTTCAGTCCTACATAGAAACTATGACTTCTGTAACCATGTCCTTCTCCTAGAAACATTTGTCTTGGGTTGGTGGGGTGATTCTGTAGGAGGAACTAAGAGACATAAAGACTGCCTCAATTTAAAGTGAGAGGGCATAACATTTTCTGAAACTTCATTAAGACGCAAATAAGAAACAACTCGCTGGTATTAAACAAGTTATACATTCACAATAAAATAAAAATAAAAATATTGCTCCATTTAATTTGCGATAAATATTTTTCATCAGCTACCACAAAAAGGGTGCCTCTGGGGCATTCAGGTAATTTACCTGCTTCAGTAAAAGCCTGCACCGAAAAATGGCACAGAGTTTCCCTTACACCAGGAATATTCATTTCAGCTGGCTCAAGGACTGGATGGTAACCAATTTTAAAATCACATCAAGAAAAGCTGAAACCCCTTTGTGGTGAAATAAATACTTTCTGCAATCATGAAAAATTGTATCTTACAACATTGCATCAATGTACTGTGTGGAACTCTACTAATAAAGAGATGTAGTGTCTGCAAACATTTTTAAAAAAGCATTACATCTAATTACCAATTACATTACTCCCTAAACATATTGGAGAGCACCGTGAAAGAAAGGAGAGGATTTCAGTGCTAGCTTTGACACTATTTGGAAAACATTGTAATACATTCACCTATAATATTGTAATATGTAATATTATAAATTAAAATGTTGGTTTGTTTCTTCAAATTAATTATATATTTAAAAAGGGAAAGCAGCATTACATCTAATTACCAATTACATTACTCCATAAAAATATTGGAGAGCACCGCAAAAGAAAGCCAAGGATTTCAGTGCTAGTTTTTCCACTATTTGGAAAACATTGTTATATATTCACCTATAATATTGTAATATGTAATATTATAAATTAAAATGTTGGTTTGTTTGTTCAAATAAATTCTGACTGGGCATTTTGTAAAGTGCTGTCATGTAATTTCACATGAAGCTTCATATTGTACCAGGCAAGTCACCTTGCAGTGCATTTCATGTTATGCTATGTTATAGTGCATTTGTATAGGGTTTTATGTACCATGTGTATGATCTCAAAGCGCTGTTGGTTGAACGTCCTGAGGGGCCGGAGTCCATTTCAGTTAAAAGAGTAGTGTAGCATATAGTGCTTGGGTGCACTTGGTAGGTGTGCAACCAGAGTGGTTATCGCGGGATGGCTGCCTTCTAATGGTGGTGCGGTTGATGTGAGAGTTCAGTGTAATGTGTGCAGCAATGAGGGTGGTTTCTGAGTCTGCTTTCTCACTGCCGTGAGTCATGTGTGCAAGAATATGTATGCTGCTAGGTTGATTTTTCGTGGGGTATAGCTGGGATCTACCAGGCTGTTGAGTAATATTATGTGTGATGTAGGTATGTGTGCAGCTAGGCCGAATGGATTGAGAGGTGCAGCTGTAGTCGATTGTTTGTTGATGTAAAGAGGAGAGTGAGCATAATTTTTTTTTTTTATTATTTTATTTTTTTATTTGTATATAATCAAAATTAGATTTTTACAAAAGTCGAGATTTTTCTTTCTTACTTAAAGGGAGAGGTCAGACGAACAGACTCCTATGTTTTAAAGAAGTGTTCAAACCATCGCAGGTTGGTGCTCATCAGTTTCAGGTTTTTGTTTTGATTTAACCGAGATTTTTTCCAAAGCAATGTTTATTAGCATGGAGGCTGCTATTAACCAACTAGTTTTAGCCCCCGTGATCAGTCGGTTCCACCATGTATTATAGTTGACAACATAAGAAGATGGATTAACTATATGTCCAAGATAGGCTTCTCTTTCATGGTCAATCGACGGGCACATCATCAGAAGATGTCTAATATTTTCTATGGTTTTAGGATCGTTACAAAGTCTGCAAGATTTTTCTTTCGATGCACTCCGAATTGCCAAGATTTCTCGAGTCGGTAGAACATTCATCCGGGCTTTTAATAGGGTTCTCATGAGTCGTTTATTCGGGTATTTCAGGCAATACTCCATTGGATGTTTTAGTTTATTCGAAATAGGTGGCAGATGGGTTAGTAGCTTGTTAGCGATTGCGCTATCGTTTGTCCTTATCCAGTCTAACCATTTCATTTTTGATTTTATTCACATAGGATTCTGAATTAGTTCCTCTTCTGAGCAGACTATTTCTTGAAGCGTTTGTTTTTGTTTCTCTACCCATTCGAAGAGGATTTTGTTGGTTCCGTTGGATATTTCTTCAGATATTACTTTATATATTTCTAAGCTGTCTTGAATTCGTAATTTTCTATAGAGCTGAATGGAGCTCTGGGCAACCACCACCTCCAAAGAGAGCAGCCCAAGTTCCTGTGTTATCGGCGCAACTGGTGTAGATTTAGGTAAACCTAAGGTTGTTCTCCAGATAAAACCTTCCAGCTTGGCCCATATGGACGCAGGGATGGAGAGATTTGCATCCATGCCGTATGTCAAGGCAGGCACTATTCTGGTCTTGTAAAACTGAATTGCGGGGAACAGGCTAAATTTGCCAAACTTTCCATCTACTGCACGTAGTTGGGCTGTTAAATTTTTGGTTTTGGACCACAGAATTTTTTGCATACTAAGCGATTTTTTTGAGCTGTCGATGGTGATTCCCAGATATTTGAATGAAGGTACTATTTCTATTTCAGATTGATTCAAGAACCACTTGAAAGATTCTTTTTTCTTACAACCTTGCTTTTGAAGGATCAGAATTTTGGTTTTGGAGTTGTTTATATCCAAGTTATTTCCATCCATGTATTTTTGCAAGTTGTCCAATTGTCGTTGAAGACCCACTTTCGTTTGGTCTAGGATAATAAGGTCATCTGCATACAAGAGTCTCGCAATCTTGGTAGTTCCTATTTTTGGAGGAAATGATCTAATCAAATCTTGTGTATTTTGAAAATCTCCAAGAAAGGATATAAAGAGGGCTGGAGCCAAAGGACAGCCTTGTTTCACTCCTCTGTTTACGGGTATTGGTTTAGAAAGTAGGCCGCTGTTATTAAGTCTAAACGATATTTCAGTGTCTCTATGTAAAGCCATGATAGGATCTTGGATCTGACTGGGGCACTTCCACAAATTCAGCTTGGCCCACAATTTGTCTCTGTCTACTCTGTCAAAAGCTTGAGAGAGGTCGACAAAGGCAAGGTAGATTTTTGGAGAACCAAGTAGGACTTTTTCTTTTAGAATGTTTAGAATCATTAAATTCACCGCAGTACTGGCGTTTTTTAGGAAGCCTGTTTGGAATATGTCCATTGCTGGCGATGTTATTTGCCAGTTCCGAAAGTGTTTCAACAGCGAGATGGCGAAAACCTTTCCGATAACATCTAGTAAGGCGATTGGGCGATAATTAGAGGGATCTTCCCTCGTCCCCTTTTTAAATATCGGAACGATAATTGCTCGCGTCCATGAACTGGGAATAGCTTTTTGTTCCGTACAGTGGTTGAAAATCAGGCTAATAAGCGATGACCATTCTTCTGTGTGCTGCTTTAGGTCTGTGTTAGCCAGACCATCTGGTCCTGGTGCTCGTGAAGATTTCAAATTCATTATGATTTCCTTAATATCGTCAGGGTAGGACAAATCAATCCAGTTCGTTTTGAGTATGACTGGGTAGAATACCCTCTCGCTGACCAAGGGAGGATAATCAAATAATTTGTAGAAATGTTTGTGCCAAATTTCTTCAGACACAGCATTTATCATGGGCGAGTTCAAGTTGTAATTCGTGTCATTTATTAGTTTCCAGAATTCCCCTGTTTTTTTGTTGGCTATAGTAGACATCATGGTTTCCGCATCGGCTTGATAGAGTAAAACTCTCTTATTTCTAAGCCACTGTTTGTATGATCTAAGCTCCGCTTGGTAGGCTTCCCATTTGTTGGTCGAGTTCATCATTGATGCCTCTTTTTTTAGTTTCCTTAGGAGGCGCCGTCTGACGACTAAGGCCCGATTGTAGGTGTGAGTAGAGTTCTCTGGACGCTTGCCCACTTCTTTCCTAGGTTTTTTGAATTGCAGGAGTAAAGGAATATAGCTGCTCTTGGATATTTCTTCGGTCGAATCAGTGTCTCTGATAAGCGCTTCATACTTCTTGCTTAGATTTTTGACGTCAATTGCCGTCATACGCAAGCGAGAGCGTTGGATGTTTGACTCCACGTTTATAGTGTAGAATTGCTGGTCGCCTCTCTTTGTTCTACATGTGAGATGAAGCAGATTATGATCGCTTTTTTCCATTCTGATTACTTCGAAGGACATGATACTACGATCAATGTTTTCTGAGACAAAAATATAGTCCAGAGTTGCTGAGGATTTTTCACTCTCCCATGTTGGTATAGTGGGGTGGTTTATGGAATTCGCCACGTTGCGTAGATTTTTAGAGGTCATTAAATTGCGCCACTTAGAGCCTCTTTTCAATGCGGGTGTTGACTCAGTTTCTTTTTTGCAATTACAATTCAGATCACCACAGATGAGAATATTAGAGGTTTTATAGACTATCATAATTTCGTCGATGATCCTGATAGCTTCATCGCAGAATTTATCGGTAGACGTTCTTTGGGGGTTCCAATATGTATTAACAATTGCCCAAAGCGCAGAATCATTTTCATGAGTCGTTCTTATAAGCACTCCCAAAAAGGCGTAGGTGGCTGCAATGGTCTTAAGGAGTTGAAGATTGGACCCAGACCGGATAGCCGTCAGGAGGCCCGAAGACGGCCTGCCAAAAGGGCCCTGAACCGCCGGAGAAAATGCAATCGTGTAGCCATCAAGTGCAGGTTTGTTCAAGAGTCATGTTTCCTGAAGGCAGATAATATCGTGGGTTCCCAGATTATAACTGCCGATTTCGGTCAGATGCTTATGACCTCTCGTATTCCAAGACGCTATCGATAATCTTTCATTTGTTTGTTCTTCGTTTGTACAGTCGAGACACGAGTCGACGTTAGAGGAAGCTCCTCTTTGTTGCTATTTCTTTTGTCCCGGCATGAAGACATTTCGGAACCAAGACCACGAGTCCTTTATGGTTGTTTCTTCTCGGTGCGTAGCAGATTGGACGACCTCTTGTTTTTTCCGAATGATGGGCACTGGCGAAGCTGGTCGTCTATTTTGTCGGCGGGGAAAATCTTGTGGCGAGATTGATCTTCTTTGGTCCTTCCAGTATTTCGGATCATTTCTGTCCGCCTTTCTTTCGTTTACGTTTCGGTAGTATCTCGAGTGTGTGGATCTTGGTTGGACTGTCCTCGACGTTCTAATTTCATGGGCGGCTGGTTTTTCCCAGCGGGGTGGTGTTCGTTCCCCTCTTTTCGATCTATATAGATCTTCCGTTTGTGATTTGTATCTGTGTGTTTTTTTATTTGTTGGTGCCGGAGTTTTACTGTTTTCCGGGTGGCTGCTAATGGGTTTTTGAGGCATAATCTCCGAAAGGATAAAACCTTCTTGTGCCACTTTGGCGTAAGCATCTTGAAGGACGACCTGGAGCGCTGAATTCCTAATGTGTAAATAAGCCTTTGCTTGATTTTTTCTGTGATACGGCTCAATAAGCACGAAATCCTCGGACTTCAGCGTGTTGAGTATATCGACCCTTTTCAAAATTTTAAGGACGGTTCTCCTGTTCAAGATCATATATTGATCGTCCGCTGAATCTTGTTCAATCTTGAAAAGCCGCACAGAGTCTTGAGTCTTTTCGTTGGCTCTTACAGAGGATTCCTCTCGAGGTATAAGTTTAGCCTGTTTATCCTTGTTAGTTGAAGATCTGTTTGAGGTAGAAGTATTGGTAGATTTTAGTTTCTCATATAGCTGATCAATACTCAAATCCACAACCTGTTTTGTATCAATTTCACCCTTGCCACTATGAGTAAGTGTAGGTGTATTTCTATCTTCTTTTTTTGGTGGAAGCTTCGTTTTTTCCGGATAGCTGTTGTGGGTTTCCATCGCCAGATCTAGTTCAATCGCTTCAATCGAGTCATCATGTTGAGAGACATCCATCAACGAACTTTGGCAGATAAAATCCTCCACCGAACGGGGTGATCGGGTGAGCTGGTTTATGTCAGTGGTCACTTTTTCGTATGCCATGTCTATATCTGATAATGGTGTTTTAGTTAGTTTAGACATCTCCTTGGCGGTTGTTGCTTGCTCTGTTATAGATTCAGAGTTCCTCTTAGGACAGTCTGGTGTTGAGATTTTCGTTAGCTTCAGTAAAGGTTGTGGGCACGATGATAACGGAGTTTTTTTAGTATTTGCTTTTGTCGACACTAACTTTACTGGATCAGCTCTTCTGTCTGACGGAATACGTTTTTCAATGGAAAAGATCGGTGCTATTTTAGTAGAGATTAATTGCGGTGAGGTCGAAACTTCTTTGTTCGCGTGTGGGCTTTTTCCAGAATTTATTGTTTGAAGCTGTCGTAGTTTTTCTTCCAAGATTGATAGCTTCGCGTCCCAGGTTTCTCGTGATTCTTATTGGTTTGTTCCAAGGCGGTGATAAAACCTTCTACGAAGATCAGTTTTGTATGCATCATTGCCGACACCATAATGCTATCCTTTAATGAATCATTTATGCTTTCATAAAGCTTCCAAAAGGGGGCTAAGGATATTGTGATTGCCGACATAATGGTTGCCAAATCATTTTTTTTCGAAGGAGAATCCTTTGAATTAGGGGGGATTATTTCACTGAATCTCCTGTTTCTTGGTGGCGAGCGAGAACGTGGAGAAGAGTGTGATGGTTGTTCCGAGGGAAATATGCATTCATCTGTTTGGGTAAACTGATCCTGGTTTATTAGTGGCTCTGAGAAAATTTGATTGATGGGGTCTGGGGAAGAAGGAACAGGTTGGTCTTTGTCACGTTTTTTTCCCGGCGGTATATTGGTAGACTGAGGTAACAATCCGCCCACTTTGTCTTTTTCTTTAGACGGTATCGCAGATTCGATGTTTATTAGTGATTCCGGTTGATCAAGGTTTATCAGAATTGGTAGCTGTTGTTTCGCAGGCTTACCTAAATTAAGGAAAAGGTTCTGCGTGCTTTCATTTAGGTTCAATTGAGTGTTTCCTACTTTGGGTTTTGTAGACAAAATTTCTTTATTTTCGAGATTGTCTGCATGTATGTCGTTTTTGGTACTACCTGGAGAATCCGTAGTTTTTTTAGGAAACAATAAAGTTTTTCTCGTTTTGGTTGCTGGAGGAAGGTCTTGTATCGCTTCCAAAATTTCTGCGTCCGAAAGTTCGTTAGCTTCCTCCAGTTTTCTTTTGCATTGTTTTTTGAAGAAATTTTTTAACGCTGATGATAGCAGAGGACGAGGCAAGCCTTTTCTCCCTACATCTTTTTTCTTAGGTTTTTTTTTCAAATTTGATATTTTTTTTAGATGGTCCTCTGGATTTGGTATCTTGAGGGTAGGTTTGAGTATGGGAAGTTCCATTGGCAGTTCTTCTGCTATCTCCTCAATGTGATCTATTGAGGCATTGGCATTGATAATTTTGTATGGACCAAAGATCGAAGAGTTTTTAAGTCCTGAGTAAATATCTGGAATATTTTCTTTCAATTGAGTCTTTAACGGAGGAGCATCATTGGAAGCATGTATTTGGACTGAAATTTCCACCGGAGACCGGTGAGTGTCGAAAGTTCCCATATTTTCCCTCGGGCTCTTACCGAGCTCCGTTAGATCGATTATTCGATCGTCAGTTACATCGGAGGTTTCCTCTACAGCAGACGGAACGCTGTCAGGAGGCGAAAACCTCTGCAGGCGTCCTTGCCTCAGTGCTTCTGTATTCGGAGTATTTGCCGTAGGAAGTCCTCCGTTGCCAGACTGGAAGCCCTCAGTTGACTCCACCCCCTCTCGGCCGAGCACCCGGCCAGAGAGCACAGGTGCAGGCGCCGGCGGTCCTCCAACCGCCGAAACGACCGCAGCTCTCGCCATGTTTTGGCGGGGAGGCTCGGCAGACTGGATGCCGGCACGGGAGGGCGAGAGGAAAATAGAGCCCCTCAAGGGAGACGACTGAGAAGCCGCACGGAGACCCAGCACCTGAGATCCCAACTGGTCCGTGCAAACAGGCGCGTCGCCGCCCTTTTCGGGTGATCGTGGGCGCACCTCGAATGTACGTATAACCTGATTTTTTCCTTGGGGGTGAGGATTCTGCGATTCAACGTCTGTTTTGGGGACCGTTGTGATACTGCTCGACCACACCGGTGAAGACGGTGAAGACGTAGGGGAGGAACATGGTGAATGATTATTCTCAGAATAAGGGTTTTCAAAGTCATAGCATGTTTTTCGTAATGGCGGGGTACAGCCAGGAGTTATACTAGTCGCCGGGGTCAACGTTATGATCCTTGGGATCTTTGGTTTTGGCTTACCCGATGTTGCTAGCATTGCCATCGTCTTCGTACCAGAGGTTTTATAATTGCTTCTAAGAAGTCTTTGCTCTGCTATAAGCTCAGAGCGCTCTTCTTGCCTCGCTTGTGTAGCTTGTGAGCCCGTAAGTAAAAGGGTCGCTGGACCTTCGGCGGGTGTGGACACAGTTGGTGGAACATGGACCGCGGACATGACCGCGGACTGCCGGAGACTGCCTCTACCTCGCCTCTAGCTCCGCTCGCCACTCCGCTCTGCAGACAGGTATATGTGGGTCCTCCCACAAACTGAAAAGAGTAAAGAGGGTAGAGAGACTGCCGGAGACTGCCTCTACCTCGCCTCTAGCATAGTGAGCATAATGGTATGAATGACTATCTGTGGTTATCAGCAGGTGGTTCATGGCCAGTGAGGCTATGATCATTTATTTTGGATGAGCAGTCCTTTCCGAGATGCTCTGTGATTGGACTTGGAGGCCCATTTTCAGGCCCCTTGCAAGGATTGTGAGGTGTGATGTTGGATGCTTCTTGGGATATTATGCAGGGATGCTTTGTTTCAGGTTGGGTCCCTGTAGGGATTTGAGTTGGCTTGTTGGGGGCCTCTTGGGATATTCTGCAGTGATGGTTTGTTTCAAGTTAGTGCTGATTCTCACATGACAATGGCCATAAGGGGATGGGTATATGGCCATGGGCAGTCCTGTTCAAGACGTTTTGTAATTGTACTGGGAGGGCCCATTTTCACGGTCAATTAGGGTATTTTGGTTTGGGTTGTTGAATGCATATTGGGATAATCTATGATAATGTTTTGTTCTTGTCATTGCTATTGTGCTTTTAGGCTCTGCAGTAGTGTGTCTTTGGGTAGATTCCCAGTAGCTAGACCATGACGCAGGTTGGCAGATCATGGTTGAATGACTGGGAAGGCCTGCAACTGTGGTTTTGCAAATTAAATCCTGATGGGTAAATTTGGTAAGGGCAGGACTGGTCGCAATTTTGATTAGTGATGCAGATTGCGCTTGGGAGTGCAGCGTTGCGGAGTCTGCGGGTTTGGCAGAGTGACTGTGGATTACATCTCCTGGGTGGATAGTGCTGTGCTTCCTTATGGGAAGTTAGTGTCTAGGCTTAGTTATGGGTGCTGCTGGGCTATGGATATATTCATAGAGGGATCTTGTGGTTTTAGAGCATGGGGTATGTCAAGTCTGGCTCCGAATATGAGAAATAATGCATGTGAAATATAAAATGGATTCCTTTCTGAATGCATGCAGGTGGCTATTGTCATAACCCAAATAGGCAAAGCGTTACTGTTTAAATGTATAGGAAATTAATGGTTGGTTTTCAAACATGGCTTTGGATATGCTTGTCTTGTTAGCTCTTCGGTGAAACCTGTGACAAGCTCATTTCTACTGTTAAGCCCTGTATACATGATTGAATGGGGGACGGTTGAAGTGTCCCAGGAGATTTGCCTTGACCATCTGCAGTGAATAGGTTTGTTTGTGTTTTATTATGTAAACACATTAAGTTCACACAAAAAAAATGAGTCATCTGCACAAGACCCACCCACATTAAATATGATATTCTTAATAAATGCATCTTCAAATTCCAGTCTTTGCACAGATAAAAATCAGAACGGACCACATGGTCAAAGCCCTGTTTTTTCAAGCTCCCAGCTTCAAAGTACCAGCTCTTTATATCAGTTAAGGTAATAATGTCCACCAGATGGCATGCATAATGGAACAATGAACCAAGAAACATGTAATTTACTCAAATCAATCACTGACTGAAGGCCTTACAAAGAGTCTGCTCTCATGAGTCATTATGATGAACACAAGGTTTCATGCCCACAGTTCACATACAGGATGCTTTTGGGGCAATAGAAAAACAAGTTTAACATAACTCAATAACAATATGATCCAAAATCAAAAGGGAAAATGTGTTACAACTGTGGGATTCTTTTTCAACAAATGAGTCAACATTTGACATTTTTAAGATGAATAATAATTGATAGAAATCAGAAATTTTAATACACACAAAGCATCTGTATGGTGTAAGAGGATTCAATTCAGCACTACAGCCAAGTTAACGCCTAGTCTAGAATACTGAATGAAAACCCTTATTGATATATCTTTAGGTCCAGTTCATGCGTTCTGGATGACTACCCTTGTATAACACCCCTCTCTTGGAATCCCCCTGACCCCACTGAGCCAAGAAGTAATTCTGTTTTGCAAGTTTAAAAGGTTTATTTGATAAATTAAAATATATATCACACTTTTTAATAAATTAATAATTGAATATCACACTTAATCTGATATGGTAAATATTAACAACGGAGAATCTGGCACTAACACGCTTCTCTATAATCAATAAGGAGTTGACAAGAAATGGATAAGGTAGCACACTGGTAAAATAGGTACAGAAGTATAATGTGGTAGAGGATGCTTTATGTAAGCTCAGGTGGATGCAATGTTCAATGAATGCAGTACAGAAAATACTCAATATGATTTCAACCAAACAATGTAATCACTTTTCTCTGGCTATTCACTCCCCCCCTCTTTATGCAATGCAAGGAAATGGGAGGAAGCACACAGTTCTCAGAAATGCAATCAATGTAATCAGTTCAATCCAGCAAGCTTAGACAACAGAAAACAGATAGGAGTTTTGAAATCACAGGCCCAAATGCTTTTATATGTGTTAGCAATGGATGAGAAATATGCTGGAAATGCTGTTAATTCCCTTTCAGAGGTTCAGGATGAGTGGTATCTAGTCAATATTAGTCCAGGCTCACACTAGCAATGATGCAGGGATAGTTAGCAGGTTAAACGAATTTCTGGCCAATGGAAAGCAAACAGCAGCAGTTTTTACATGTGAAGAAATTGCAAATCGCGGTAAAATTCGCGGATGCGCCGAGCGCTATTACAAAGGAACCGCAAGGACTATCTCTACCGTTTTGGGGTCCTAGAAAAGCCTGGGATCTCAGCTTCCAAATGAAAGTTATTGCAAGTCTCTAGCCCAAACGGTTGCGGAGATATGAGTAATTTAGTAAAGGTCGTTTTTGGTTTTGTAAATTTTAAACGCACACTTTTTCAAAATGACAAGTGACAAATTTTTGCAGCTAGAATGACAGGTGACAGCTAGGAGGCAGTTCTACTTAGGTTAAATAGATTGAATTAGATGAATTTAAACTAAGAGATGTGTTCTGAGTTTTGCTAAGTACTCACAAGAGATTTTGAACAGGAAAGCAACTTGGTCACGGACTTCAGTCTGGTCAGGTCTTTCCGGGTTCTGCTCACAGCGCCTGGCCTCTGGAACTGCTCACAGGGGTCTGGTCTCTGCTAGGCACCGGTTCTTTGGGTCTCTCTGCTCTGGATAGATTGAAGTCTCTAGTTTGGCTTTCTGGAGTTTGATGGAGGTAAGTATGGATTTTTCCGGCAGAGCGTCCCGCTGCAAATGGATTTGGAAAGTCCCTATCTGTCCTGTCTGTCTGCTTTTATGTGTTTAGAATGTGGGTGTGTTCTAGCATCACTGACCCTACCTCTCTCTCAGCTTCTAATTGGTCAAACTTCCATTCCTCCGCTTGATTGGCAAACTGAACTGTGAGTCAGATTGATGTCATTTTACAGCCTGCAGAAAGTCCACTCCTCCTGTCAACTTACACACAAATCTAGATTTGAAACAAATACATATTTGCAGAGGTACATATTGTTTTAAAATCATATGCACCCATCATGCATCACAGGAGGTATCCCCTGTTCAAACTCTGCTCTTCCTGGGAGCTTGCATTCAGAACTGGCACATATTTCACTTTTTAACTGCTTTTTCAATTTCCGACATGGACCCAACTTTACATACATGTGTGCAGGGGGTAGGGACATTAACTGATGAAGTTTCAGATTTTTAACATGCACACATTTAGAGTAATATCCACTTTTCCGCTAAAACCCCCCTGAACATACCACCGGTTCCTACCACGTCTTAAACTGTGGGCAGAAAAATCACAAGAATTATGGTATCATTTATAAAATTTTCACATGTCCGCTCTATGAGTTATTCATCTTTTTATAAAACCATATCCTTGCTGCAGGGGTGTGTCTTTTCAGGTCACATGGTACAGAAACCAGTCTTTCCAGTTTCTGCCAAGCCAGCTTGCTTCTCACAGGCAGTGCTCCTCCCAGCTCCTGCCAAGAGGAAGCTACAATTTACGACTGCGGTAATAAAAACCTTTGCCTGAGTGAAGAGGGCTTTGTTCACCCTCTTGCAGAGCACAGATAATTCAATTATCAGATAGATGGCATATCCTTAGCCTGGGCAGCAAAAGGAAGGTTGGCCTGGGAACACAGTGGTGACTCAAGTTTCACTCCTGATGGGTAGTTGCTAGGCAAAATCAAGTTCCTTAAGCCAGACCTTCAGCTAACTTTTTGTTGCTTTTAAAATAACTTGTAATTTTACACATGCAGCTAGAATGCTGATTCTAAGTGCAAAACTATGACATTTCAACAGTTACAAAGGCATGTGACACCAAACATAGGTCACTCATTTAATTTAACATTTTCGATTTTGGTGGTTTTAAATCCAGTTGCAGTTAGGCTTAAGCTGCTGACTCCATAGCATTTTTGTTATAAGCATTGTTTTTGGGCTCTTCATTTCCCAGATTTTGTAGGCACACAAAACTCCATTCTGCCAAATGTCTGCTGGTGTTCAGTGAATATTTTGCACATGTTGCAAGGTTTGAAATAGGCATTTTGCTTGCCTTCAGAAAAACACACAGAGTGGTTTTAAAACGCCGGCTTTTGGATAGTGGTGAGTACTGGTACTGCACCCATTTTTGGGATTTAAGAAATGAATTCCCCACAATTCTAGGTTGCATTTGGCAATCAGCATTGCCATTCCCAATGGTTTCAGACTACTGTGCGGGTAGTCCAATGGTGGTTTTAAAGCGCTTTGAAGCTAACCGGCGCTACTGTTTTTCCTTTGGCAACCCATTTCCCTCATGGCAACCCGGCCTTTCATTCTCGCACTGGTGGGTGGCAAGTGAGGCAACCATTTTGGTGGGCGCACAAACTGCGCAGCTTTCCTGGATTTCGGCGCACATGTGGGTTTTCCGCCATCTTGAATTTCCTAAGCCCACAGCACCAAATGTTGTAGCAGGATAGCTTAAACGTGGGTCAGGACACCCAACAAGTCCCCCCCACGCGACTGCACTTTGAATTTGAGTCGATGGGGAGTCGCGTGCACAAGGGTTTTGACCCATGCACCGGTCTGTCCGCATAATCTTCTTCCTCTTCTGTAGATGGCACAGTTCAGCATCTTCTTCTCCATCCGGTACTGATCGATCGGTTCTCCTCGCCGGTCCTGATGGGAGTATTGGGCGGTCCACTGGGCCCATTGGATCTCCGTTCCCGGTCTCCGGATCGTCCTCCTTGGCCGGTCTCCCGGTTTTCTTTCTCCTAGGACGACAAAGGAAGAGCGGCAATACCTATTCATAGATTTTTTTCCACCACTGTTGAGATAGTGGGGCAGCATATGCATTTCATCATAACAAAACATTACATTCTTATTTTGAGAAAAAAAAAACAATGTAACTAAGAGACAGTTTCATACAAATCACAGTATGTTAGAGACTAGATGTGGTACGTTTTATGATTGGAACTGAATTAGTCTGAGACAGTACCCGCTAGGATTCCAGAGGATTCCTCCAGTTGTTGCAGAGTGTGCCTGGGATGGCAACATTTCAACTGGTTTATGTGTACCCACTTGTCTTCCCCCTCTGCCGAACCGCCTTTGGGGATGCGGATCTTGTAGGCCACAGGGGAGATCTTATCGACGATCTCAAAGGGTCCCTTCCATGTAGGCAAAAATTTGCGCTGCTTGGCCTGGTTCCTTTGGAAGTTGTATAGATAGACCCGGTCTCCCACCTGATATTCCTTCCTGGAAGTTTTCAGGTCATAATGGGTCTTCATGCTATCAGCCGATCTTTCTAGATTCCGCTGAGCATAAGCAAAAGCATGTTGAAGGTGTTTCCTTAAATTCTCCACATACTCATGAGTAGTGGAGGCATTTATCAGTGTCTGCTCTTGGGTCCTATAGAGCAAATGCTGAGGAAGCACCATCTTGCGCCCCGTCATCAACTCAAATGGTGACATTTTGGTTGCAGATGAAGGGGTAGATCTGATGGCCATTAGGACCAGAGGTAATCGGATATCCCAACTTGGCCCAGAATCTGCCACAAACTTCTTTAATATGCTCACAATTGTCCGGTTATATCTCTCTACTGCCCCAGAAGAAGCTGGCCGGTAAGCAATATGCAGCTTTCTCTTGACCCCCAGTATCTCCCACATCTTTGTCATTACCTCACTGGTGAAGTGGCTACCTCTGTCTGACTCAATCCTTTGAGGTAGACCAAAACGGGAAAAGATGTGGTTAATCATCAAGGCAGCTGCAGTTTCTGCCTTGCAATTTGGGGCTGGGAGACATTCCACCCACTTGGTAAACAAGCATGTGACGGTCAACATGTACTTATTCCCCCTAGCCGAGCGAATCACGGGGCCTACAAAGTCGATTTGTAAATCCGACCATGGCAGTGTCATTCCCCTCTTTTGTAAAGGCGCCCGGTGTGTGAGGGATGTCGGCTGAAATTGTGCACACACAAGACAACCCTTCAAATATTGGTTGAGGTCCTGGCCCATGTGTGGCCAGTATGCAACCTCTCTTAAGATTTCCAATGTTGTGTGAAACCCCCTATGACCGGCGGTGGCCGCATCATGGGCGTGACTTAACATCAGGCTTCGGAATGAGGTAGGAACCACCCACTGATCGTGGCCAGCTTTGGATTTCCTTACCAACAACCCGTCTTGGATTCGGAACATTTTTGGACATTTCATTAACACTCTTAGGTCCTCTTTCCCAATGTAATCGGTATCCGTCAGGGGAAAGTTCTCAGGGTCCTCAAGGTGCTGGTAAAATTTACCAATTATTGGATCCCCCTTCTGAGCGGTAATCAAATCAGCATCAGGGGTCTCCTTACTCCATTGTGCAATTGAAAGGTCGTTGTGAGCATTTGTCTGGGACCTAGTGATGGCAGTGACCTGGATTTCCCCCAACAGGGACTCAATCTCAATTAGATCCCCTTGGACGGCTCCGGTTTTGGCCAGCTGATCAGCTAAGTCATTTCCAGTTTTGTCTGGTCCCTCTACTTTGGAATGACCCTTAATCTTCTTCCAATAGATGGTCATCCCATTCGATGAGACCAGATCATCAATGTTTTGGATCAACTTCCCATGTTTCAAGGGTTTGTTGTTAGCACATAACATGCCTCTGGTTTTCCAATTAACCAGGTGCTCCACGAACCCGTTCCGTACATAATCCGAATCTGTGATTATGACCAGTTCGTGGAGTTGATGCTGGACAGCAGTGAGGATGGCCTGATGCACAGCCATCAATTCTGCCACCTGACTACTTCGGGGACCAATTTTGTATCCAGCGGAGGGTTCTGGGGACTCATTCACCCATGCATTCCCTACGCCGGCCACCAGTTCTTTCTCCCCGTTGTTGTCGACATGGTAAGAGCATCCATCCACATACACAGTGGGCATTCCCTCACACTTGTCTTCTTCAAAGACTTTGTGGGGGGAATTACGGTATGCCTCCATGTTGTCCTTTATTTTTAGACTTTCGTCCTCGAGACAGTTTTCTCTGGCACAATCATGCAAGTCAGCCAGACCTTGCGCGAGGGGACTCTTCTTGTTTTGGCCATATCTGACCTCCACAGGAAAGCCTTGCATTGACAGAATCCAGGAAGTAATTCGGGAATTACTCACATTTCCGGCCCGGATTCTGTCACTTTGGAGATATTGCAGAGGCTGGTGTGGAGTCTCCACTATGATGTGTTCCCCCTGGATAAACGGGCGGTAATTCTTCAATGCCCACACCGTTGCCAGGAGTGCCTTCTCACAATCGTTGAATTTTTCCTCCACAGAGGATAAAGTTTTGCTCGCATAGGAGATTACTTTATTGACCTTGTCATGCTTTTGATATAATACTGCCGTCAAGCACGTATTAGAGAACCCCGTCTCCAGGAAGAACTCCTTGTTTCTGACAGGGTAAGCTAGGCAAGGTGCTTGTGAGAGGCTTCTTTTGAGTTGTTTTACTGCCTCGGCTTGTTCTGGACCCCATTCCCACTTGACCCCCCCCTTCAGGAGATGAATCAGGGGTCTGGTGATCTCTGCATAGCCCTCAATGAACTTTCTGCTGTAATTAGTCAGTCCAAGGAGGCTCCTTAGTTCCCGCAGAGTTGTGGGGTCTTTCAGTTTCTGAAGTGCTTCCACTTTCTTTTCCTGGGGACAGAGACCCTGAGGAGTAATCTCATGCCCCAAGAAATTAACACGGGTTCTACACCACTGTGCTTTCTGAAAGGAAAGTTTTGCTCCGGCGGCCCTCAACTGTGTCAGAACATAACGGATCTCTGCTATGTGTTCCTCCACAGATGAACTTTTGATGAGGACATCATCTACATAAGCCAGGTTACCCCTCGTACCCAGGTCGGGCATGGCCTTATGTAGGAAAATATTGAACTCATTACCGGAGTTAAGGTATCCGAAGGGAGTCCGGGTCCATGTGTACTGCTGGCCCCCAAAGGTAAAAGCCAGCTTGTATTGGTCCTCCCTACTGACAGGCACGGTCCAGTATCCATTGGTCAGGTCTATTGCAGTGAATACCTGTGACCCCTGAATCTGGGCCAGCCCTTGGTCAATGTAGGGAAGAGGCCATCGGGAAGTGTGGACCCGTTTGTTGAGCTCCCTGAGGTCAGCGCAGAGTCTCCACTGGCCGTTTGGCTTCAATATTCCCAGCACCGGATTATTGAAGGTGCTGTGGACTGGACGGATTATTCCCCGGGACTCAAGGTTCTTAATTATTTCAGTAAGGGACTCCATTGATGCGAGAGGCAAGCGATATTGCTTCACAAACACTGGAGTCATGCCAGGGTCCGTGGGGATTGTTGTGGTGTGGATGTCGGTGCGACCACAGTCATATGAGTCTACCGCAAAGAGATCTTGGAAATCCAAGAAAACTTGTTTCAACTTTTGCTTTTGTTCCAGAGTCACACAGGCATCAGCTAGGTTGACTCTCTCTTCCACCATCTGCCTGAAGCCTGGAAAGACTTCTGGTTTGGCTATCTCCGCGGCCTCCTCCAGCTGGGTGGAGAAGTCCCTGGTCAGAGTGCTGATTTGGACCGGAGGCTTCAGGTGGGAAAGGCAGCCCTCATGGACCTGGAAAATCACCTCATCCCTCCTGAAGTCACAGGTCACATCTTCCTTACCATAGGGGCAGGAAGTGTACACCAGGAAGTTCCCCCCATGCCGGGTAAAAATCCTGTCTGGTGTTGCGTTGTCATCACTGTCACTGTCAAAACAGTCCTTGGGGATGGGTCCTAACAGTTCATTTACAAGATCAATGGAGAAATGTCGGTCATCAACCGCCATTCCAATAATGGTGCCTGCGGCTAGAGTAATACTCTTTAAGTCGCTGTTATCCACCTCTATTAGAATGGGGTCATGTTCTATGTTGACTAATGGAGTCGGGTTTACCCCCAACCCTTGCTGTTGGAGAGAAGCATTTAGATGTATGTAAGCATCAGGGTTTTTCAACTCTTGTCCCCTTTTAACTTTCACTTCCAGGGAGAATTGTCGGGTCCTTTCTGGGATGGTGACTTCCTCTTTAACCTGAATTTCAACTGCATAAGGTAGCAATTGAGCTGACCTAAATGCTTTTTCTGGATCATCAAAGCCCATGGGATTATCCGCTAATCGGGACCAAGCTTTGAAGTTTATTAGGTCCAAACTAATGGCAAAGCGATTGAGAATGTCACTGCCTAAGTAAAAGGCGGCAGGGACGTCTCGCACGACCCAACAATTGTGGACTATGCTCTTGTTGCCAATGGAGATTTTGAGCATACACCTGCTTGGCAGGAGATGTTTGGAATTAGGTGCTTCCAGGTCCATTTCCCATTTGTCTATCAGTTTGAAGGTGGGAATGGCTGGATCTTTTGGGAGTTGGCGAAACATGGCTTCGCTGATGAAGCTCTTACCGTTGTTCACACACACTCGAGCGAGAACAGAGTCCTTCCCATCATTTAACTGAACAGGGATGAACAACTGCTCTCCAATTTGCTGAATATCAGCCAGGCTTTGAGCTGATTTCACATCTTTCTGGACTATAGGAGTGGGGGTTTCTGATTGTGGATTAGTATAGAATTTCAGAGTGTTTCCTTCCAGCGTGGAATACCACTTTAGACTGGAAGGAAGGTTGATTTTCAGAAATAGAGAGGACCCCCCATCACCAGTCTGTTGTCCTACTGCTATTACCGTCACGTCTGGAATTTGGTTGTTCTGGAAGTGAAATTCTACTTGGTCAGATTTTTGTTCAACCATGTGGCATGTGCCGTTTAAACTAACATGGTTGACACTCTGTTTTAATTTTATGGGTCGGCTAGTCTGAGTCCAGAGGACCTTGTTTACGCAATCTATTAGGGGTGACAACCTTCTCAGGAGGTCATTCCCTAGTAAACAAGGGGTGCCCTCTGGGGTCACAACTATGACCGGGTGTTTCAACTTATGTCGCCCGATCTTAATGTCCAAGTCTGCCGTCCCCTCAACGGGAATTTCCTTCCCGTCAAAGTTCTGTAGTTGTCCAGGAAGAAAGGTGAGAGGAATTTGGTAATTCTCTCCCCTTCCTGCATTCAGTTCGTCAAAGGCCCTTCTGGACAGAAGGGTAGCTTGAGATCCAGTGTCCACCAGTGCTGAGATTGTACCCTGCCCCTGTACTTGTACCAGGGCATAATATCTTCCCTCCTTCTCCTCAAGGGGGCACAGATAATGCACATTTTTGGACAACTGGTGGGCTAACTTTCTGGTTTTGGACATCGCGAGAGAAGAATTTTGGGCAGAATTCTGTGGAGAGCCTTGGGAATCTGAAAGAAAAAGTTGGCAACTGGAGATCAGAGCCATTGTGGGTTCCCCTGGCTCCGGTTCTGGGCCGCCCCCCCCTTTTTGGAGGCAGTCGCCAGGATGGGTTTGAACCAGGGGATTTTCTTGCTGTTGGTTCTGGGATGAGATGGTGGGCGGCGGTAGCTCAGTCTCCACATCTCCCCAGTCTGGATTTGCATCCCTAGGGACCCATTTTTCTTTGGGAGGAGTTCCCCCCTCTCTGAAGGAGAAGATCCTTTTCCCAGGATCCTCTGAGGATCCCTCTCCCTCAAATTGGAAGATCTGTACCTCCTCCTCAAACTGAGTCTGTTTGGGTCTTTTGTTTCTCCTACCCCCCCTCTGCTCCTTAGGAGGCAGACTTTCAGGGGCAAGAGATTTTGTTTCCGGTTCCTGGGTTTCCAGGGGCTGTTTACAAGTGAGGAAGGAAGCTTCCTCCAAGGCTTTACACCCCCCTTCCCTTTGTGCCTCCTCCCTGGGAACCGGTGATTTATCGGGGTGCTGCCCCCGTCATTGTTCTGGAGCACCAGGTCCAGAGTTGGGTGCGTTCTGCGCCGGCATGCTGATCTGAGGGTTCTGCTGTGCCCTCAGTATATGACCCATATCCCGCGCCATGTTTTGAACCTGGCGCTCTAACTGGGAAACCCGCTCAGGCTGATACGGGGCCCTGTTTTCTCCCCTGGGCTGATCCCGGGAAGGGTAGCTGTCCCTCCTCTGGTAGTACCCCTGGTTGGGAAGATTTGGGTACCCCTCCACCCTTGGCCTCCCCTCTCCCGGATTCAGTGGTCTGGGCTCAGGGAATTGGGGAAAGAAGGATGGATGGTTTTGGGGCTGAAAGTCGGGTGGATATCTGGGGAAAAAGTTCTGCCCAGGGTTTGGTAAATTTCTGCCCTCCTGTGGGAAGTTTGGAGGGAAGTTCCCTGGGTTAGGTGCTTGGCTGGATCCCCCCCCTTGGGCTGGAGGAGTCCACACATAACCCAGGATGGGTCTGTTACCTTTGTAGCGAGGACTTACATAGTCAGGAGAGCGAGGGACCCCATTTGTGGGGCTGCCTCCCTGGCTCCCTGTCTGCGACTGGCCCGAGGACCTTCTGGGCCTAGCATTATTAGGTGCAGGTAGGTTTTTAGGCCCCCCCATCTCCAAATCCAAAACGGGGGTGACCTTTACCTCTGCCACCTTGGCAGCAGCAGGGGTGCTGTTGGCTTTGGGGTTTTTCTGGGCATTGCTTTTATTTTCTATGGGCTTCTGCACCTCATAGATGCGGGTAGCCTGTTCAATGACCCAGTCTAAAGATCTTTTCTCGTGAAAATCCCTCACGAGCTGGGTCATGATATATTTGGGCAAGGCATGGAAAAACGTGTTTATAAATTCACGGCTATCCGTGCGCACCCTTCTTGTGGTCTGTGCAAAAGCCCGCTTTAACTCCTGCACAAATTCTTGTGGGGCCTGATCCTCCCCACATTGCAAATTGTAGGCTGCCTTGCGAGCCTCTTGAGGATTTCTGTGAACAGAAAAATGTTTCAGGATGGCCGCCTTATAGGTGGACCATCTTAAATGATTTTGGTCCTCCAGCCCCGCAAAGAAACTGGAGTATTCCGGGGAGAAGGTCCACTTTACATATTGAATGCAGCTTTGGCTGTCCTTCAAATGGAAAGTCTCCATCATTTGTTCAAACAACTCTAAGTGCTCCCAAACAGAATACTTAGCGTTCTTATGGTAAGGCGTGATGACGCTCCTGATCGCCTTAATCTGCTTTAAGGGGTCCTTGAGCAAGGCCCTTTTTGCCTTATTGGCCTTTTTGGTTCGGGTAACCCTTGTCCATTCTTCGTCGGACTCAGAGGCACTGCTCCCAGAGGTTCCCGTCTGTTCTTCCAGGTTTTCCCGGATTCTGCGAGCCTGGGAATGGCTGGCAGAATGTGGGGACCTGGTCTCCTGTGTCCTGCGCAGTTCAGAGGAGTCTTCAGATTCCTCCTTGCTGTCAGGATTTGATGGGTACCCCCTCCACTGACCTAACTGGGCAGAGGTTTTCAGGATGCCCTTAATGGGCCTACTCTCCTGGGGTTCCCCACTGAACTGTATTGTACTTGGGTGCCCATACCCGGATGCCCACCCCTCCATTCCTGAGTGGTACTGGCCTATGAGCCCCATACTCTTAGCTGGATAGTAATCTGCCATCCCTGGACCCCTGTGCTCATGCGCGCCAGGGGACATGGGGGTGGTAGAGTCCAGGGACTGGGGGAGATGAAGGCCCCTGGTGTTAGGGCTCCTGCGGTTATGGTCAGGAATCTCTCTTTCCCAGCGGACCTCATCTCTATCCGCCCCTGCTCCCTGTTGCAATGCAAGAGCCTGCATTTGTGCTTTCAGTTCCTCTGTTAAGGCCTTACTCGACTCTATCAGTTTCTCCTGCATCGCTACCTGTTGCTGGAGCCTATCATTGTGTTGACAGAGGGCCTCATTCTCCCTCTGTGCTTCCTGGTTGGTCCTGGAGAACTGGGCCAGTCTTTGCTGCAGGAGGTTTACCTCCTGGGCAATGTCCCTACTGGCCTGCTCCTTTCTTGCTAGAGCATCTTCCACCCTTCTGGTGTGCTCTACCAAGTTCTGGTTTTCTTTTTGGAGATCACCCAGCCCCTGGTGGGCCAGGTGATTTTCTTCCATTTTCCTTTTTAAATGGCAGACTTCCTGGCCTAAGGCATCTCTTTCCTGACTAAGAGCCTGCATTTGTGCCGCCAGGTCGTCCCTTTGCCTTTGGAAGGCACCAGCTTTCTGGCGCTCCTGATCAAACTCTGCCTGGGTATCCAGGTCTTTCAGGATCAGTTTATTGCTCTCCTCTTTCTCTCTGTCTAGTTGGATTTGCAGGATGGCTACCTGCTCTGTGCATGCCCTGTTGAAATTGATCTGTTGCTCCAGCTTTTTCTGGCTCTGCAGTAAGGAGTCCAAACTGTCTTGGTGCTCCTTCTGCAGGGCCAGAAATCTAGTATCCTGTTCTGACTTTTCCTTTTGCAGCACATCCATATCCTCCTTTATTTTAGTAATGTACAGTCTGCTGTCATTTTCTGACTCCTGGCTCCTCTGCAGCCTCTGCTCAGAAGAGTCCAGATCAGATTGGACCTTCTGTAATGCCATCTGTTGCCTATTTGCCAGATTTTGGCTTTCAGCACATCTATCCTGCATGTCTCCCATATATAGGTACAGGTATGCTGCTATCCTGGCGATCTTATTGTGTTCCTCTTTGGCTTTAGGAGCCATATATAGTTCACTCAGGGCCACATGTAAGGGACCCTGATCTCTATATATATCTGACCCTGTTTCAGTGACCTGTTGTGTGATGGCCTGCAACCACACATCCTGGCCCTGTTCGGTCCATTCACCTCTCACAAATAGCTTATGCAAGAGGTGCTCTCTGGCTATTTTCATGTCTACTAAGGTCGTCATTCTAGAGATTGGTCTCTGTCCTGACTTACAGAAGTTAGTATTTTATTTTTGCAGAACAGAACTTTTCTTGGAGTGTCCCTTTTGAGGAATGCTTCACAGCGTAATGCAGCGTGGTGATCCGACCGGGTGTATGTATCCCGTCAGTTAGCACACTGTATTAAGCTGCACAACTGGTAAATCTAACCCAACGTCTCGGCTCGAGCCCCCACTTTGTAAGAGGATTCAATTCAGCACTACAGCCAAGTTAACGCCTAGTCTAGAATACTGAATGAAAACCCTTATTGATATATCTTTAGGTCCAGTTCATGCGTTCTGGATGACTACCCTTGTATAACACCCCTCTCTTGGAATCCCCCTGACCCCACTGAGCCAAGAAGTAATTCTGTTTTGCAAGTTTAAAAGGTTTATTTGATAAATTAAAATATATATCACACTTTTTAATAAATTAATAATTGAATATCACACTTAATCTGATATGGTAAATATTAACAACGGAGAATCTGGCACTAACACGCTTCTCTATAATCAATAAGGAGTTGACAAGAAATGGATAAGGTAGCACACTGGTAAAATAGGTACAGAAGTATAATGTGGTAGAGGATGCTTTATGTAAGCTCAGGTGGATGCAATGTTCAATGAATGCAGTACAGAAAATACTCAATATGATTTCAACCAAACAATGTAATCACTTTTCTCTGGCTATTCACTCCCCCCCTCTTTATGCAATGCAAGGAAATGGGAGGAAGCACACAGTTCTCAGAAATGCAATCAATGTAATCAGTTCAATCCAGCAAGCTTAGACAACAGAAAACAGATAGGAGTTTTGAAATCACAGGCCCAAATGCTTTTATATGTGTTAGCAATGGATGAGAAATATGCTGGAAATGCTGTTAATTCCCTTTCAGAGGTTCAGGATGAGTGGTATCTAGTCAATATTAGTCCAGGCTCACACTAGCAATGATGCAGGGATAGTTAGCAGGTTAAACGAATTTCTGGCCAATGGAAAGCAAACAGCAGCAGTTTTTACATGTGAAGAAATTGCAAATCGCGGTAAAATTCGCGGATGCGCCGAGCGCTATTACAAAGGAACCGCAAGGACTATCTCTACCGTTTTGGGGTCCTAGAAAAGCCTGGGATCTCAGCTTCCAAATGAAAGTTATTGCAAGTCTCTAGCCCAAACGGTTGCGGAGATATGAGTAATTTAGTAAAGGTCGTTTTTGGTTTTGTAAATTTTAAACGCACACTTTTTCAAAATGACAAGTGACAAATTTTTGCAGCTAGAATGACAGGTGACAGCTAGGAGGCAGTTCTACTTAGGTTAAATAGATTGAATTAGATGAATTTAAACTAAGAGATGTGTTCTGAGTTTTGCTAAGTACTCACAAGAGATTTTGAACAGGAAAGCAACTTGGTCACGGACTTCAGTCTGGTCAGGTCTTTCCGGGTTCTGCTCACAGCGCCTGGCCTCTGGAACTGCTCACAGGGGTCTGGTCTCTGCTAGGCACCGGTTCTTTGGGTCTCTCTGCTCTGGATAGATTGAAGTCTCTAGTTTGGCTTTCTGGAGTTTGATGGAGGTAAGTATGGATTTTTCCGGCAGAGCGTCCCGCTGCAAATGGATTTGGAAAGTCCCTATCTGTCCTGTCTGTCTGCTTTTATGTGTTTAGAATGTGGGTGTGTTCTAGCATCACTGACCCTACCTCTCTCTCAGCTTCTAATTGGTCAAACTTCCATTCCTCCGCTTGATTGGCAAACTGAACTGTGAGTCAGATTGATGTCATTTTACAGCCTGCAGAAAGTCCACTCCTCCTGTCAACTTACACACAAATCTAGATTTGAAACAAATACATATTTGCAGAGGTACATATTGTTTTAAAATCATATGCACCCATCATGCATCACAGGAGGTATCCCCTGTTCAAACTCTGCTCTTCCTGGGAGCTTGCATTCAGAACTGGCACATATTTCACTTTTTAACTGCTTTTTCAATTTCCGACATGGACCCAACTTTACATACATGTGTGCAGGGGGTAGGGACATTAACTGATGAAGTTTCAGATTTTTAACATGCACACATTTAGAGTAATATCCACTTTTCCGCTAAAACCCCCCTGAACATACCACCGGTTCCTACCACGTCTTAAACTGTGGGCAGAAAAATCACAAGAATTATGGTATCATTTATAAAATTTTCACATGTCCGCTCTATGAGTTATTCATCTTTTTATAAAACCATATCCTTGCTGCAGGGGTGTGTCTTTTCAGGTCACATGGTACAGAAACCAGTCTTTCCAGTTTCTGCCAAGCCAGCTTGCTTCTCACAGGCAGTGCTCCTCCCAGCTCCTGCCAAGAGGAAGCTACAATTTACGACTGCGGTAATAAAAACCTTTGCCTGAGTGAAGAGGGCTTTGTTCACCCTCTTGCAGAGCACAGATAATTCAATTATCAGATAGATGGCATATCCTTAGCCTGGGCAGCAAAAGGAAGGTTGGCCTGGGAACACAGTGGTGACTCAAGTTTCACTCCTGATGGGTAGTTGCTAGGCAAAATCAAGTTCCTTAAGCCAGACCTTCAGCTAACTTTTTGTTGCTTTTAAAATAACTTGTAATTTTACACATGCAGCTAGAATGCTGATTCTAAGTGCAAAACTATGACATTTCAACAGTTACAAAGGCATGTGACACCAAACATAGGTCACTCATTTAATTTAACATTTTCGATTTTGGTGGTTTTAAATCCAGTTGCAGTTAGGCTTAAGCTGCTGACTCCATAGCATTTTTGTTATAAGCATTGTTTTTGGGCTCTTCATTTCCCAGATTTTGTAGGCACACAAAACTCCATTCTGCCAAATGTCTGCTGGTGTTCAGTGAATATTTTGCACATGTTGCAAGGTTTGAAATAGGCATTTTGCTTGCCTTCAGAAAAACACACAGAGTGGTTTTAAAACGCCGGCTTTTGGATAGTGGTGAGTACTGGTACTGCACCCATTTTTGGGATTTAAGAAATGAATTCCCCACAATTCTAGGTTGCATTTGGCAATCAGCATTGCCATTCCCAATGGTTTCAGACTACTGTGCGGGTAGTCCAATGGTGGTTTTAAAGCGCTTTGAAGCTAACCGGCGCTACTGTTTTTCCTTTGGCAACCCATTTCCCTCATGGCAACCCGGCCTTTCATTCTCGCACTGGTGGGTGGCAAGTGAGGCAACCATTTTGGTGGGCGCACAAACTGCGCAGCTTTCCTGGATTTCGGCGCACATGTGGGTTTTCCGCCATCTTGAATTTCCTAAGCCCACAGCACCAAATGTTGTAGCAGGATAGCTTAAACGTGGGTCAGGACACCCAACAAGTGTAAGATAACTTCTGTTCCAAATGGATGAGAGCAGATATTGGATATTTTCAGGAGGACTAGGCCTTAAGCATGATGAAATGTGAGTGTGTGGCAGACCTGCTTTTCAAGAGAAAGAAGCATCTGAATGGGAGTTCCTTTAAAAACACTAGAGGTTGCATCCTGGGTCCGCACCTTAAAGAATTGTTCAAAACTGAGCATGACAATTCCCCTAATGTAGTTAGATATTGTGGCCCTCTAGGACAATTTCTCTGCTAAGTCCCAGGAGTGGGTGGATGGGGAGGTGGTTTCCACTAGTGGGTGCTAATTCCTTTTTCAGATTTTTTTTATTGTCAAATTAAACAGTGGTTTCTCACTGTATTTAAAGTGAGATTTCATTTCTTGGAGAAAGCATAGCATTTTTCTTTGCACAGAACGCAGATGCTGATAAACCGTTACTAATAGAATGAGAATAGGATATTTTTGTTTGTTAGTGTGTGTTACATCCTTCTTCCACTGTACTTAAAGGTGAGTGAGATTGCATTTAAATAGGAACAAATTATATTTTGCGTTCCTCTGTGTTGTGCATGCAATTAATAACTGGTAGCAATTCCCAGTGCAGAGAGTGCATCATTTTTGTACATGATAGCTAAATAAACGGGTTCTAGTAGTTTTCACAAGTATAGTCAACATTTTAGGCTGTGAATTGGTGGCCATGATTCATGACCTAATGGAGATTTGATAAGTCAGTCAGTATCCTTCATTTCCAAAAATGAACCAAGTTCCATAAATGTACAAAGCACACATAAATACTGCAACATTAAAATGATCACACACAGAATAAAATATTCATACAAATAATAAATGTATATACATAAATTGACAATAAACTGCTTTTTGTGGCTAGCAGATTGTGCATTTGTCACTCATTGATGATTAACATTTTCTTCGTTACATAAAGTGTGTGTTCAATAAATAGATAGATTACATTTGCCGAGTATTTGTTAGGTGTTATGAATATAAAATCAAGGCCAAGTCTACCCGGGTTAATCCCTACATTTCTAAAAAGAGAAATAAGTACCTTCTTCTTGCTGCAGCATAAAATGGGCAGAATAGTGAAAAGTGAATTAAGTCTTTGCTCAAAACGTTGTTACAAAGACATATGACATTATTCCCAGGCCTGGTATCCCATTGCCTAGTGGACATGGTTAGAGAAAGTGAGTTAATTTTTAGTTTCATGCAAAGTGCTCTGTGCTTTAATTACATCGACCAGTCCAAATCTTATGATGTAAAATTCCTAAATGATAAAGATAAAATTTCACTGTAGGTTTTACAGACTTGACCTTTTCTCTCTCCTTGTCCCAGGCCATTAGAAATGGAAAATGGATATATCAACATCAAAGAAAGCCAAAGAGATTTGAGGAGACAGATTGTGATGTAACAGATGCACTTCCAAATAAATGCTTTGATTTTACCATTGATCTTGTATGGAAGTGAAAGGACCCCTAATTAAAAGCACCCAAATAATTTAGGGGAATTGGTGGGGCATAGTTGTTGCCCTTTCAGAGAATCATAATGTTGAATGGAAACACAGGGTAGATAAATCAAGTTTACGTGCAGTCCAAATTGATAGCACTGCTTCCTTAACCCGAACCTGCAGAATTAGATGCAACTCGTTATATGTTTGTTTGTTTGTTTGTTTATTTATTTATATGGCGCACCTTACCCAGGGGCAACAGGGCGCAGGCAGAAGATAATTCGAAGCTTACAATGTTGCAGAAATATACACATTGAGGTAGTGATAGAGATAGCCAAAATTACAGAATAAGAAATGTACAAATCTTCATACATACAGAGTCAATATCTATGCAGGGGTAAATATACAAATATACAAATATGTACAGGGCTGTTAGAGGCGGGTACTCCTGAGAAAAAATATTCAGGATTACAGGATTACAGGAATAGGAGGTATGGAAATGTATACAAATCTTCATACATAAAAGGTCAATATCTATACAGGAGGAAAGTGTACAGATGTGTGCTGTAAGGGCTGTTAGAGGCGAGGGCGAGGTCGCGAGCAAGGTATCACTATCTATACCTAGGTATAGAAAGTGCAGCTACAAACAAGGGTTATTGGAGTTAAGGTGACTGATGAGGTGTTTTCTAAAGTGTAAATATGGTTGGTCAGCTCTTAGGTTGTGTGGCAGCGAATTCCAGAGCATGGCAGCTTTCACCGGGAAACTGTTCCCACCAATGGTGGAGAGTTTGAATCTGGGAATTATCAGGCGGTTGGAATTGATAGTTCTTGTTTGTCGGAAGGAGGACTTTCTCTTTACCTTGTCCATCAGGTAGCTGGGGGCGGCATTGTTGAGGGCTTTATGGGTTAGGGAGGCCAACTTTAGTTTGATTTTGTTGTCTGTGGAGAGCCATTTCTGTTGGCGTCTGATGGTAGAGATATGATCTCTCTTATTAATGCCGAGGGCAGCTCTCAAGGCATTATTTTGAAGGATTTGAAGGCTGTGGATAATGGCTTTGTTAGCGTCACTATAGAGGGCATTACAATAATCGAGCCTAGATAGTATGAGTGCTCTTGCCAGGATCAAGCAACTGTCATTGGATAGGAATGGTCTGCCTGCCCTTATTAATTTGCAGGTGTACGCAGTGGTAGATGCTAGTGAGTTGACCTGTTTAGTGAATGACATAGTGGCATCTAGATAAAAGCCGAGGGTTTTTACTTCCCTGGATACTCTAATGAGATTGCCATCTATGTTGAATTCGGCATATTCAAGGCCTAGTTTGTTGATATTAGCGGGGGAACCTAGGATGATGAGCTCTGTCTTGTCATCATTCAGGCATAGACCATGCGATGCCATCCATGCCTGAATGATGAGATATACCCTATTCACCAACTCTCTGTCCTTACTGTGATCCCCTGAAAGTGGGAGGAGAATCTGAGTGTCATCAGCATAGTTAGTGTAGGTGACACCCAGATGGTCCAGATCGTCGAACAGGGGTTTGGTGAAGATGTTATATAGTGTGGGGGAGACGCATGAGCCCTGCAGGACTCCACAAGTAATAGGAGAGGGGTCTGCTGCTGCTGAAGGGGAGAAGACTCTCATGGTTCTCTGACTCAGAAAGGACTCAACCCATTTGATAGCTTCTGGGGAGAAGTGAGCAGCTGAGTCAAGGTGTTTGCAGAGGACCTTGTGGTCGACAAGGTCGAAGGCCGCGGAGAGGTCGAGTAAGAGGAAGAGTGCTGTCTTGCCCCTGTCCCTAAGATCATCAATTTGGGTTTTCAGATCGATAAGGGCTGTTTCCGTGCCGTGAAGTGGGCGGAAACCTGATTGTCTGGAGCCTAGTAGCTTGTGTAGTTCTAGGTATTTTTGAATCTGGACGTAGGCAACTTTGTCCAAGATTTTCAGTAGGAAGGGTACCGTGGTGATGGGTCGGTAGTTAGTGGGGATGAGGGGATCAAGCGTCTGTTTTTTGAGGAGGGGGAGCACCCAAGATTGTTTTAAGTTGGCGGGGATGCTGCCTGAGGAGAAAGAGGCGTTTATGAGTTTAGAGATAAAGGGCGACAGATCTCTGGCTGCGTCCTTTATTATGTGCGCGGGGCAGATATCGCCTTTACAGTTTGATGGTTTAAGGGAAAGGATGATTTTCTCAACCTCCAGGGTGGTGGTTTTAGAAAAGGAGAATGAGTTGATGTGTGTACTTGGTGAGGCAATGGGCGGAGATATGGGAGGGTTAGTGAGGTTTAGTGAGTCTTTTTTTAGTTGAATTTTGTTTTGTAGGGTGTTTATTTTATTTGCTAGTGCTTGTTGGATGTCTGTGCACCAGGTCTGGTTCTTAGTGCAGGTGTCGGGTGTAGCAATGGGTGACTCAAGTTCCTTCAGTATGGAAAAGAGCTCCTTCATACTTGAATTGGAGTTGGCAATGCGGATGTTATAGGAATTCCGTTTGGCTAAACAGATTTCAGCTTTGTAATGACGAGAAATCGTGTCAAGGATGGCTTTCCTTTCACTGGAGGGGCATAGTTTCCAATCAGCTTCACATTTTCGCTTTTTTAGGCGGAGGGCTTTGAGTTCGGGTGTATACCAATTGTTTAAATGGGTTTTAGGCTTGCTGGTGCGAAGTTTGAGTGGGGCAATTTTGTCCATGGTAGATAGCATGATTTTATTGTATTCGTGAACTAGTGTATTGGGATCTAGATTGTCTGGTAATGCGTTTAAGGTTGGAAGGATAGCTGGGATGATTTTTTCTATTGAGATATTTTTCTTGTTTCTTGTGAGGCAGGGTGGTGCCAGTGACACGGTTGTGGTAGTTGATCTAGAGGTCAGTAGGTTGAAGGAGACCAACGAGTGGTCGGTCCAGGGTAGTGGTGTGGTGGCGGTGATGACCGCTGAGCAATTAGCATCAGCAACCCAGTCTAGGGTTCTACCCTTCAGGTGGGTGGGTAGGTTGACTTTTTGAGAGAGTCCGAGTGAAGATATCGTATTGGCTATGGTAGATGCATGTGAATCTGCTGGGTCGTTGAACCCTAGGTTGAGGTCCCCTAGTAGCAGTAGTTGTGAGGTGGTTTTCGCATTGTTAGAGATTAGGTTGTGTAAATCTTCCTCGAATGTTCCAAGTGGACCTGGTGGTCTGTAAATCAGGTGGATAGTGAGGGATTGGGTGTGATTTATGGGGAGTTTGGCAGTGAGGGATTCACACGACTGAAGAGTTTGAGTCGGGGCTAGTCTGAGAGCTAAACTTGCTTTGGATATGATGGCGATGCCACCGCCCCGGTTACCTACCCGGTCCTGCCTAGATATAGTGTAGCCGTCTGGGATGGCCAGCATTAGAGATGGGCCTGCTGCGTTATGGAGCCACGTTTCGGTTAGGGCAATAAAGTCTAATTTCTCTTTGATAATTAGGTCTGTTATATCGAGGGCATGAAGACCTATGAAGATCTTGCCTGCATTAAAATTGCATGCAAATGCTAGGAACCCAGAGCACCATATTTACATGGCCAGGGACTGATTTCTATTGCATAATATTAGCAATGATATTTATGCAGTCTTTCTCCAATATTTGTTATTGTTACTGTATAAAATAAAGTGTTCTAAAATGTGTGCTAGATTATACGGATATTAATCTCATGCTTAAATAGAATGAAAAATATGCACACACTGATAGATAAGCAGCAATGTTTTCATTGAAGTAACTGGTATTTCTTAGATATTATATTGTATCACTGAAGATAACAATTGATATATAGAGTGACTGTGTGTGTATATTGAATCTTAGTGAAACTTGTGGTTATTCCCCTGCATTAAATAAGGGGTCCACCTCTGATTTTTTGATTTAAATACATTTGAGTTTCAACTATAAATACAGCCTGTTTCTTTTCCTAGAATTTTGGGGTGGTATTTTATACCAGGGAGTGTTGTATCAGGGATTTCCGTTCAGCAAATAAAATGGTGTTGTTGAAACAAATATCTACATATGACCCTGCAAAATATGAACCCACTACAATGTGACCCAAAAAAAAGGTTGGGAAGCAATGACATTCTAGATATCTCTAACGACATGATTGATGTGGACACATTGGGAATAGGAATGGCAGGAGGAGTGGCACAGACCTATGAAGATCTTGCTTGTGCCTTGCCTGTGTCATGCTTGCATGCCAAGTGTGTATCCAGGAAATTATCCATCTCCCTATGTATCAGAATATCATCTTATCATGTTACTAGACCCAGCTGGAACCCTTGCAGAGGTATGAGGCCCCAGGCTCTGCACACAGAACTGCTGTGGTCCCACTAGACCCTTCTTGTGTTGGTCGGCACAGGGCATGGGTGCATGTGCAGACAGTTCATGCATCACATGCCCAGTCCCAAACTATTTGTGCAAAAATGGGCAGGGTCTACCTCATGGTGTCGACTACTACATGGCTTACAGACGGATTAATTTGACTGCTTTAGTTTGCAAACTCAACTCGAAATGTGGATCTCCGTTATTATGAGCAATAGCTTCGAAATAAATTAATTTCTGAAGAAATACAGTATGTGGAGCTCATCAAGAAAATGGGAAATTATAATCAACCCAAAACAATGTGTATTGATTTCTCCTAAGCACAATGGGGTGTTCTGTTGTAATGGGTCACCTTTTTAAAAGTTTTATAGTATATTTATTTTTTCTGGGGGGATTTCCTACAATCACCCCGGAATCCATATGTTTATGTATTTATTAATCGAAGGTAATATGCCATGTTGTTTTATTATTATTATTATTATTATTATTATTATTATTATTATTATTATTATTATTATTAGCAATAAAAATAATGATAATATGTGTTATAATTTGTTTTACTTTCATGCCAATTGTCCTAGTTGAACATTAATATTATCAATCCTATTTTTCATACTATTTTCAATATTAATTAAAACATTTCTGATTAATACTCCAATTACATGCTAAAACAGAACTTGTTCAAATTTCAAAAAACGTGTTGCACTTTGATTGAGTTCATATTAAAACAACATTAATTATGACATAATGCCACAAACTGTGTCCTGCACACAGGATTTATGCCTTCACTCAAATGCAAAGTAGAGGCAGATGTGCCCTGCACACAATGTGAAAATAGCCAAAAAAAAGAGAGTGGGCAGCTTTGCCTTGCGATCCAGATAAATATCTGCCAACAGCTGCAGCCAAGAAGGACTGCTGTGCCCTATCAGAAGAGCCAGGTGATATATCTGATGTAATTAGGTTGTGTGGGGAACAACGTTGTGAAATAGGTATCAATATGCTCAAAATTGGGTTCAGTTAACATCGGTGGTTTCGAAATAAGTCTTAAAAGCATTTGAACACATGGGATTTGTCACATCCCAAGCTGTATAGAATACCAAAGTTTTTAGACTCCCATAAAAGTCATACTCAAACAGAAAGCTGTAAAACTAATGAAAGACATGTAACATGTGAGCTAGCACACTCTCTTTAGAACCATGCATAACCTGACATGTGTGCGAGCTCCGAAGAAAAACGCAAAACAAGTCACTGGACAAAGTTTTAAGAGATCACTCTTTTAACAACTGTAATTCGATCTAACAGATATGAGCCATTTAACATGTAAGATCTTAATACTCCTCCTTGCAGTTGTATAGCATATTACATTTAGGAACACATAGAAGTTATGTTGGAAGTCAAAGAAATTTATTACGAGAGACACGTGCCACAGTGGATGCCAGAAATGCCAGCAGCTATGTAAAAACTGACACTTGCATTAAGAACTATGTAGTTTATACAACTTGAAATCGCTTACAAGTCCCATAACGTTTGAATTAAATCAACGTTTCTAAATGTGCTGTATCGCGTATGATTTAAGAAAGCTTTGAACATTTTTGGCGTGATATATTAATCCTAAGAGACAATTAACAACTTACATTTGAGAAGCTCTGTAAATTGATACACAAAAGCAACAGTTTGTCTATTGTGCACATAGCCATGGGTGCATATTACACATACAGCTCACAATTGTGTTTTAAAAACACATTTGGTTTACACATGTTAAAATATCTGTACAATTATTTAATTCTACTCTGCTTAAGTGTACACATGGGGAAGCTTTTAAGACTGTAACTGCCCAGGGTGTAGCATTCTTTAGGCATCTGTGGCTGATTTAAGCAACCCTCACCATAACTATATAAAACCCATGGCCATTAACTGTGTCAATACATTTTTCTCTTATAAACTGTGTTAAAGCAGCCCTCATGAAGACGCGCCTAAATATATTTTCTGCAACCGCATATATTTATATCGCTCCCATGGGTCAGACTATTCTGCACAAACATTCAATTATTCACTGTAAACACTATTTCTAAACACATCTCTGCTCGCTTTAAGCAAACTTCATTGTGTCTATATAAAAACACAAGGTTATTGGCTTTGTCAATGGCTTTTTGCTGTTAAACTCTGTTCATACAGGGCACTGGGTGGCATGAATATCAGCGTGATACAGTCCTTACACAGACTGACACTCCACGGGCTTTCTTTTCATTTAGCTTTTAAAGCTGTCTGTCTCCATCAGCGAAAGATAGGCCTTACATAGGCTACTTTCAAAATACCCAGGGGTTTCAAGCTGGTTGGACCAGCAAACACAATAAACAGTAATAGTCTATGTTGCAGTTTGGTTGGCCCCACCCCCGCACACTTGGCCCTCTTTTTCACCAAGGCTCAAGGGGACAAACGCAGTCTCATTGCTGTGTCCACCTGCAGAGCCATACCTTCTCAGTCCTTGTCTTCAGGGGTCGCGTCAGCTGCAAATGCTGCTCCAAAACCGCATTGTCATAGTCCCAAAACTCTACGTGTTCATCGCCGGTCATTTAATCCTGACCATCTTCCACCCCTTTGTAAACCAGCAAATCTAGGGGACTTCCTGGTGATGCTCTCCCCTCGTAGCTATCTCTGTTTAAAATAGGTGTTTCCAGAAAAGTCCCTGTAAGGCTCAAAAAGTGCTGTGTTTTACAGCTCACTGCAGAAAGCTATATATCCGGGTTGTAAAGCCCACCCCCCTGACGCCATCACAGCCTTAAACCGGTCCATTCAATACAATTTTATATTCAAATTATATAAAGTTTATATAAAATGTATCAAAGGTCTTGTCAAAATGCCCACCAACTTTATATAGAAATAATATCATGTTTATATAAAATCAGTTATAAAATTATGATGTCATCCCGCTTTAAATTACAGTCTAATAAAATTACATAAAATGATGAACATTAAAGTGCTTATAAAAATCCCTGCCATTTTATATATAAAATTATTCAATTTCTATATAAAATCTGTTATAAAGTTTTGACGTCACCCCATCTGCCTAGCTTTATATACCAGCTCTAATAAATCTATATAAAGTTTATATAAAATTATTCAAAGGCTGCTCAAATATGCTCCGAGTGTATATAAAATCTAAATAAAATGATGACATCATACCGTAAAGGCCACAACACATTCCTGCATCATGAAAGCGTCACCATCATCTAACACTCTCCGGCTAACACCTCACAGCCCACTATGACCTCGACCAAGCAACATCGCACACACGCTCTCCCATATTAAAATCATTTTAATTTAAACTTTACATTGAAATCATTTTTATATAAAGTTTAGATTCACTTTATATCAAAATATATCAAAACACAAAAACACACTTTATAGCCATTTATATACATCTGATATCAATTTGATATCATTTTGATAACATTTTTGTATTAAATTTATATTAAAAAGCCTATCAAAATGGGCACAGCTAAAGACACAAGTGGGCCGTGTCCACATGTCAAAATGTACTTGATGGGGAAATGGGGCCCATATACTACTAACAGTTAGTTAACACCTTTAGTATGAATTTTCAATTTTTAAACATGTAGGTTCATGTAATTGTGCTCCTTAAGTACAACCATTTCTGAACCTGCCTAATTTGTATAGAAATTCCCATAGACCGGCCATGTATTGAAACCATATGCTACAGTTGTAGTGTGTACTATGCCGTGGCAGGTGCTTCGTACTGTAAATATGTTTTGCACCTGTCCCTTTTTTGGACCGCATGGTACACGTCCCACTGCCATAATCCACGGTGGTGGCAGCAGAGCCAGGCTGCCACCAACACAGCATCACCTGGATTTCCATTATACTTTCATTTGATACATTATGCAACCACTTTCACTGAGGGCCTTATTTACAAAGCATATTTTGATAGCCTTGCAACATTGAAAAATGCTTTTGTAAATCAGGCCCTGCATGACTTAATGCTTGGATGTTGATACCTGTTAGATAGACATGTCACCTTGCCATTCCTCCCATTATCAGTGCTCATCCAAACAATTACCAATTGTCATCTTTTTATAATGGAAGAATGCTGTATTTAATTCATAAATTGTTAAACCTGGGCCCATATTTCATCATATTTGCATTAGGACACATGTTATCATGGTGCAGAAAAATGCATTCAGCACATTTTTGCTCCAGGGCAATGTCTTTACTAATGCAAATAGGAGCAGCATAAACACTAGGGCAACATCTGGTATGGTGGCTGGTAGTTCACATAATTATTAAAGCCGCATCTGATTTGTAGGATACATATGTCAACACTGTGAGCCCTGGTCAGCTATGGGGGGATTGTGTGTACCAGCAGGACAATGGCCAGAAAGACTGTGCAATTGGTTGATCATTTGAGAAGTTGGGTAACACCTCTCACCAGCCAGGAAGCTCCTCCCGGGGGGAACCTCCTAGGATACTAAATCTCACCCCATGGTGTTAGATACCAGATTGGCCTTTGAAGGTGCAGGCTTGTGCAGGGAACAGGATCAGACAGTTAGATATAGCACAATAGAAAGGATGAAGGGTCCTTCATCTTGGTTTTCTGTGGTATTATTTTTCTTCTTGTCTCCTCCACTTTCTGAACAGCAAAGCACTTTGGGTATGATCCAAGAAGGCAAAGGCCACCTGTTACTTTAACAGGGAATTAACCCATTAGAGCATGCTTGCTTTGATCCAATCCTGTGTGGCATTTTACCTTCATAAGGTCATAAGGAATCAGTCTTCCACTCCTTCCTTGATTCACTTTTGGACTTTCAAGGACATCAGGAAAAATGCAGGTGGACCCTGCTAGGAGAGCAGTCCTCTCCAAAGCCCTGTACCAGAGGTGAAAACAGGTGTTCCGCTTCCCACTCAGTGGAAAGCTTTGCTCCCTACCCATCCCCAGGACACATTAGGGGTAAACTGCTGTTGCAACAAGACATGCCTCTCTGCCAGTTGCAGTAGTAGCCCACCACCCACTCAGGGTAAATGCCCCTTGCAAGTGCTAGTTAACGTACCCTGGAAGGAGTGAAGAGAACAAGGACCAACCTTGTCCCTGAACCATAGATTGGGTCTCACAGCATCAGGAGAAGTAAAGCAGCTGGTTTCCTGCATTGAACCGTGTTGAGCTGCCATCAAAGTAAATTCAGCAGCGTGTAATGCATTTGAACCACCAGAACCCAAGGTGCTGCTTTTGGCACTTCTTCAAATCTTCTTAGAACCACTTTTGTTGCATTCACCGACCTGACTTGATGCTGCATCATACCAAGCAGTGCATGTCGATTTGTTCAGCTCAAACCACCTGCTTGTCACTGCAGATGACTCTGAATCACTGCCTCTTCAATCATTGCACAGAACCAACAGGATCACATGTTTAAAGCAGTATACCTCAACTCAAAATGCTGGTAGCATTGTGTCACTCACGGACCAAATCCAGCAGTTACCAACATCTTGAATTGACTCAACCTTCAAACAGACCTTGGTGAGCCACCCAAACTGCAAAGCTCGAATGCTGCCTTCAAACCAAACTGAGCAACCGCTTCAAACTGAATTGACTCCAGCTTGCCACGTGGACAAGCATGGCTTCTCACACTTGAGCCTGGATCAACCAGCAAAGACAGAATCTAAAAATCAGATTCAATGCAGTTGAGCTGCCAAGAACTGAAAAAGATACCCAGCACCGTTGGTCTGGTTTTGGGGTCCTAAATATTGGCAAGCCACACATTTGCACCTTTATTTTTAAAAAAGACATATTCCTTTTGGTGACATCGTTTGTGATTTTTTGCCCTTCAACCCTGATACATTACCAAGAGTGCTTGCATCATCGACATCAGTGGGTTTTTGTCTTTTTTTTAGTACAGTTACTGCAAAGTGTTTTTTTTTAATATATATGTTTCTTTAGCACCTCCATTGGACATCCATTACTTTTGGACTGTAATTGTTTGTGTTGTTACTGTCATCACAATCACATCCCTCTTAAGAGTATAGCTTGCCCTCAGTCCATGATACCACAAAAGACAAAGGAGGTATATCTCTTGACTGCCTGTTTCACCTTTATGATTGAGAACACTTTTGGTTGGTAATAGTGTGAGGGCTGAGTAAGCAGTTTAGCCAATACTTACTATGAAGAAGGACTCAGACCAGAAGATATAGTATTTAATGAGATTTATTCAAATTAAATGAAGAAAACACCTTCCTATCCCTATGGCTAATGAAGGATTCCCTAAATACAAAACTATAGTAAGGTGCTCGTCAAAACAATACAGTCTTCTGTCCAAACCTATCTTCAACCTGACCCTACCAATAAAGAAAACATAACTTACATATAAGCAAGATGACATCCTCTTAGAGTTGGGTAGTTTAACCTCTACTCGATTTTCAGGATATCTCCTCTCTGTTATGTAGTATCGTCTTTGTCAAAAAAAGAGATTTACAAAAAAACACAGGTTGTACAATTCTACCCAAATTCTCAGGTCCCAGAAAATATTAAAGTTTTGATTTGGTGTAGGCAAATCAATAGCTCCTTAATCCCTTTTCCCATCTGGTTTGGTTTCTCTTTCTAAGATTCCTTTTCTGCTTCTACCTGAATGTCTTCCTGACTTGTTCTAGTCATATCTCTTATATTCTTGAGGTTCAGGGTGTTCTCCCAGTGTTACAATCGTATACGACTTCCAGACTTCCAGGAATACTGATAATTCCTTTCCAGATACTCTTTTCTTGGTTTACCAGATGTCTGTTCGCCTCTTCATTTGTTATTATCATTTTGTCTTCTGCCCTTTCACAGTCCTTCTCTTTAAGATACTGTTTCTTTTTCTTGGGGCCTGTGAGCCTGTGACCTGTGCTGGTGGTACTCCTTTCTGTTTCCCATGGTACCCTCTGGTCTTTGAGGGGTTCTCCCAGTTCCACAATCGTATTAAACTACCAGGGGTGTTGATAACCTCATCCCCATTCCAGATACTCTTCCCTTGTTTTGGTCGAATGTCTACACTCTGTTTGATTTGTTATTACATTTGGGACGTCAGGCCTTTCACAGTTCTTTCCTTTAAGATATTGTTTATTTTCCTTGTGGCCTGTGATCCCATAACCTGGGGTTGGGGTATTCTTTTCTATTTCCTGTGGTTCCCTCTGAGGGGTTGTCCCAGCTTCACAATCATATTTAAATCACAAGGGGGCTGACAAACTTTTTTCAGATACTCTGCCCTTGGTTTGCCGGAATGTCTATAGTCCGTTTGATTCATTATTGTAGTTAAGCCTTCCACCCTTTCACAGTATTTAAGCTACTGTTTCATATCCTTGGAACCTGTGAGTCTGGGGCCTGGGATTGGGGTAATTATTTCTGTTTCTTGTGGTCCCTTCTGGTCTTTTTTATCCCCTCCACTCTGAGCACCCAGTGTACCTTCTTTGATCTGGGGCTTGCTATGGTGAGGCGCTTTCCACTAGCTTGACTTCACACTTTCTTCCACTCTCTGGCATCTGTCTGAGCTTTGCCCAGCATATCCTTCCTCATCGGCTGCTTCACTTTCACGAGCAGAGGAGTCTTTCATCTCTGGCTTGACTCTGTGTTGTTGCTTTGGCTCTCAGCCCACCACGTCCTCTGCAAGGTCACGCCTTTAACTGTGACAGAGTTCTCCCGGTCCTGGCCTTGATGCATTAGAGTGGTTCAATGAATGCTTGGTGAAATCTCTCCCCTTTTCCAATTATGTCTTCTGCAACAGCCGGCTTCACTGAGAAGCACAGCCCCACCTCTACCTCACATGCATATGTCGGAGGTTCACCTTTGTGGATGTCTTTTCCTCCATTCAAGGCAGATGGCCTTCTTATCCATATCCTGTGACCAAGTGGGGGCATGCTGGACAACATCAACTGTCATGTCGTCTTGGTAACCATCATTGCCTTGAACCAAATGTCTGTAAAAATCATTGAGATTGCTTTGAGTCCCATGACTCCTGAGTTCCTGAATGCCCATGTATGCAGGGGTTGTTTCCTTTATAGGAAGTTTCACACAGGAATGGGAGTCCTTGTCCCCTGGCGGGGAGACACTGCAAGCGAGGTCCTTCTTTCCCAAACACCTAGGGAGGGTTTTTCTTAGTGAGATCACCTCCTTAGCCTTAACCGGGTGGCTCCAACTAGGGGAGAAGGGATGAATCTGAATTCATCACATAACCCTTATACACCTGCAAGGCAGTACTCATTTCATCACAGGTCTCCTCTGAGTGTGCAAGTAGCTTTGCATATGTCACATTTCACAGTGGTCGGTCAAAAGGTCGAAAAAAAAATCCCGAATAACAAAAATCTCGAAAAAAAAGGCCGAAAAAAAAAATATCGAATTTGTTATTTTTTTATATATATGTATTTTTTGGGTCAGGTAAGTAAAAAAAAGGGTTAAAATAAAAAAAATAGAAAAAAGGGGATTGGGGGGAACCCCCCCATTTCGAAAAAAAAACGTCATAAAAAAAATTCGATATTTTTTTTCGGCCTTTTTTTTCGTGATTTTTTTTTTGAGATTTCTAATTTCGGTTTTATGACCATAAAACACATTTCACATATGTGTTGGCCCGAAAGGTTGTTGAACCAATACAGCTTGCATGCTTTCATTCAATCACTGTTCCATGGCACCTCATCGAACAGTTTAATGCAAGGAATGCCCAGGTAACAATTGCTGAATTGTGGGACTGTTTTGTCATGTGATGTTTCTTTGACACCAATCACAATCTAATATCTTGTCCGTCTTGAAAAAACGTTGGTTGCCAATTGCACAGAGGATCAAGTTCAAAACTTGAACCATTACCATAAATGTCTGTATGACAAAGCACATTACTATCTCAAGCCTTCCCATGTCGGCAAAGTACCTGACTATCTCAAAGATTGCCTTCAATGGAATAAGCCTTCCCGTATCTTGGGCTCTGGCTCTCTATATCTATTGCTTAGTAATTGCATCAAACGCACTCAAGTGGGCGACAGATCACTTCAATTTCTTGCTTCTGCATTTAGGAATAAATTACCAGTGTGCATCAGATCTGACCCTACTCTCTCTACATTCAAGACATCTATTTAGATCTTCCTCTTTTCTGAATCCTTCACATAGATATTTTTTAAATCTTGTTGATTCTCTTTTTTTACTCATTTTGGTGGTCTTCTCTATGTTATTTTCTGGCTGTTTGTCTGTTACCTGTTACAACGCTTTGACACCTACGGGTTTAAGTGCTATATCAATAAATGTAATAGAATAAAATACATTCCTGTGAGGTGTACTTGTTTTGGCTCATGCTCTGATGCTAGAAGTTCCAGTAGGGTTCTGTCATGACGCTTGACTTTTCTGGCGTGAGTGCTCTGGTTCTGACCACATTGTTTTATCAATATTGCCTCCTGCTAAGCCTCTGTATTTTTTATTTCACTTGAGCCATAGCATGCACAGTGCTGGTCAAAAACATGTGTCAATAGACACTAGCCCTTCTCCCAATGCCATGTCAGAGACTCCTAATATGTGAGTACTGTGATGTGCAGCAGGCCCACTTCTAATTATAGGAGGCCATGATGCAGCCATTTTAACTCAGATTGGTTTGCCTTTATTTTGTAATTCATGGAAGCAGTGGGAAAAGTCTGCTCTTTTGTGCCTCCTGCTGGCCAGTGCTCCAGGCACCCGCATACTTTGCCTAGTGATTGCACCAGCCCTGGACACGATTTCCTATTGATTAGGGATCATAAGCAAAAAACATTGTTCTGAAACAAACTGGATCCAAGCTGGAATTTTCATGTTGGATTTAGTGTGGAATGGGCAAGCCATGGATGATTGAATATATACATTTCAAAAACAAGTTAGCCGATTGTGACCATCTTAGACAGTCCATTCACACATGATTCTCAGACCCATGTTCAAACTCAGGCCATACCTACATACGACCACTCTGACTTACTATCGCTGATTAAATCCCAGCTGCAAAGTTAATCACATTTCTAGAAGATCATTTTATAATGTTTATTGAAAGAAGTCGCGTCTGGTCTGCACATATCCTGGACAATGGATTTGTATGCTGACATCAGTGAGATTAGGTGCTACAAAGGATTTGGGCAGGTGTGCTCTCCTGGTGTCCAAAGCAATTATTTGAAGAACTGCCGTAGCATATTGTATCCAACGATTGACGAATTGATCACTGTTCATGGCATCCCTACTTCTAATGAGACAAACTTGTAGCAAAAGAGGGTCAGGTGTTGACCGAGTTTGAAAACATAAAGCATCATCTCCAAGGTGTACAAGAATAGCAATGTTCATAAGAGAAGTATACACGTTCACTGTAACCAGTACCTGTATGCTTGACAGTGATGGATGTCTATCTTCTCAGCCAACACTTTTTTAGGCAGCTGGAAAGTTCATGAGATGTCTAAAGATATTCAGGGAGATCATTGATTATTTATTCACAGTTTATCCATGATTTTGCAATTTTGACTTGCTGACACATTTAATGCATCTCTATTTCTGTTAACAATCTTTAAAAAACAAAATACAATCTGTGATCAAATAGAAGTGGAGCAGTGTACGATGGATATGGGATAATGGAAAATACAATTCTCTAGTGTAGAGGTATGGAACCTTTGGATGACCAGATATTATGGACTAGAACTCTCATCGGCCCTTGCCAGCATAGTCAATGAAGGATCATTGGAATTGTTGTCCAAGACATCTGGAGAGCAGCATGGTGCAGACCCCTGCTCTAGTACATTTGGTATATTCTCCCATATTTTTCTTATCTCCCCATAGCTTTGATTTGTTTTGATACTGCACAAAATAGTCAATGTTACATGAGCCTTGCTAACGATGGTTACACTGTCACAGCCAGTCTCTATGATTGTATTGTGTTGGGTCAAATGCACAGTAATATTTCATGTGATTACAAAAGTAATTCAATACTACCAGCATTGCCACCAGCAGGTGCATGCATTTTTATATGGTTCCATGAAATATGTTCTTTCTCAGGCTCTGTAGGCAATCCTAGACACTGCCTAGGAATACATTGGCTGCGTTAAAAAGATCCCTTGGCAGCCCTGACTGAGAAGTTCTCCGTTTTTTGTGGGTTTGCAGTGGTGACATATGTTAATTACCGGGTCATCAGGAATTTTATCACACGAAATTACAGTGATTAGTCACACAGTAATTATGTTCAGCATAATAAAATAGATGTGAAATAAAACAGTAATTATCACAATATCTCATATCAGAGGGATGCCGTCAACCCCCCTGGGGCCTTATTTTAACATACCTTTAAAATTAACATGTCCTCTGTTGAATAAATTGGCTGACTTTTTAATTTCTAGTCATTTCATTCATTAGGTTACTCATTTACAGAATAGAACATGGGGGGGGTGGCACAATGTTTCTGTGAACAATACCAAATGTAAGACGTGTTTACAATTTGTATTTACACTCTCCTGAACGTGTACACATTGCACATGTATTTTTATAGGGAAGTAACTTACGAAATATGCCGTTGATAGTTGGTGCCTATAATATATAAGTATAGGAAAGACCATGACATGTGTGTCCAATGAAGCATACTGCACTATCAGAGCACTGTTCCAGGGCACTACAGGTGGCAAAGTACAGCACGTGGTAGGGATTTGCGTTTAGTCAGCTGGATGTACACGTGCACATTAAGGCAGATACTGCAGCATGCTAGTCTGCAGGGCCATTAAGTTGTCAAAATGAAACCGAGCGTGTCTTATTGCAACTGTAGTAGCCAGCGCAATGAAATGTGCACACATTTTGAGCATACCAATACAAACGTGTACACGTTTTTAGGCAAAGGGGCTCCTCTTGAATGAGCTGCGCAGAAAATGAAGGCGTAAAATTGCTTTAATTTTGCGCTCCAGATGATTCTTCTTCGTCCTGGGGAGTAGTAGGGCAGCAAAGCGCATGCTCCCCCTCCCTCTCGTCTCAGGGGAGCGCTCAGTTTTACGCCTTCATGAGATGTTCGGGCAGGTGCACAATGAATGGATTCTAACGGAATACGCCTCACATTAGGACCTTTGTGCGCAGGCAGATTCCATTGAAATCCATTATGAAATGCTGTGTGCAGGCGACCTTTTATATCTCACAAAGTGACGAATAAAACTAAAGGGTACACTCCACTTTGAGAGTGAGGAAAAAAGCTTGCAGGGGGCCCCGCAGCATGTAAGTGCAAAGGAAGGCGGTCCTCTGCATGCAATTGCTATTTTTCGTAAAATCACCCCCAACGAGATTTAAACTAGTTAATAATGTTATCTTACGGAAATAGGCATTTGTATAGTGCACATCTGCCACTGGAGTGGCGCCATCGTGCTCTTGACTTGTCGGATGCTCCAGGCAGGAGCCTGGGCTCGGGAATGCATGGTTGGAATTCTTCTTATATGGATCATGTTTGGTGTTTTGCTCGAGGGCCATCTTCGCTGCAACATTTGCATGCCAGAAAAGGTGCAAAACATCTGTAGCGAAAGGCGCGCAGGTGTTACATCTGTCCAGCTGAGTGGATCTGATGGGAAGCTTTTGTTCATGATGCCAAGTAGACAGGTTTCCTACGTGGGGCTTGCAAGCATCATGAATGATAACCAGAGACGTGGCCCAATTGTGCTGCTGAAATCGCATAGATGCAACCTTAATTTATAGATTTAATTAAATTAATTTATTGCATATTTGTAAGGCGCCTACACAACAAAAGGTGTTTCAAGGCGCCACAAGACACAAAAGGGTGGAGGTAACAAGGGTGAACGATAGCAAAGATGCTCCTACTAGGCCTTGTGGCATTCAGATTGTGCAAGTGCAGTACCAAGAAGTGCAAGGGGGAGGGGAGGAAGTGCCACTCAGCACAAAGTGAGAACTGTTAGGGTGGGAAGGGAATGGTAAGGAGTGCAAGAGAAAGGGTGAGGGTGGAGGAGAGGGGGGGCACAGGGGCTAGGCAAGTGCTGAGGGAGGTCAGGAGGGCAAGTGCAGGGATCACATGGGCGGCAGGGGGAGAGGGTCCACGTACTAGGTGAAAGGAAGGGACGACTGGGGACAGGAGGGCCTGGTGCCCTGTAGATCCAAGGGGGAGCCAGGCAGCTAGTCACTGAGTCAGACAGGGGTATTAGCAGGAACTTAAGAAGATCCGGCTCAAGCCTGAGAGGGGCAGGGATACCATTCCAGAGGGAGGCTCCTGCAGAGGAGAGAGATCGACCCCCCCACTCTCTGCTTAGAGGAGCATCTGATCTGAAGAGAGTTGGAGGTAGAAGACCGAAAGGCTGTAGCAGGAAGGTATTTAGGAAAAGAGAGTTGGATATAGTGGGGTCCCAGGCCCAGAAAGCCTTGTGGACAATATAGAGGGTCTTGGATTTGATCATAGCAGCAACCGGGAGCCAGTGGAGAGATTTTAGGGCTGTCCCTGGGCCTGAGGCCAAGGATACATCTTGCAAGAAAAGGAGGGTCTTGAGGAGCTAAGAGTCCTGCGGGTGCAGTCTGGTTGTGACTAAAAGGCTAGTAGAAGTTGGTTATGCTTACCTTTAATTCTGTCTGTGGATATTTTAGAAATAATAATAGTACTAGCACTTTTGGATTTTTTGTTGGTATCACCAAATTTATTGAATGATGATAGCCTAACATTCAAATTGTATTGCATGGCCGGCTTCTTGGAAAACTGAGTTTTCTTTCATGTGTAGTATGTTTTCAGTCCCTAGAAAGAATAAAGAGGTTTTCTGCTTTCAATGGAGGACAATTCCTGGTTTTATAGGCCTTTCTAAAAGTGAGATATTTCCTAAGTGGGTGGGTCCTTAAGGAGTGTGTAGAACGAGGTGTGTCAGTCTGTGCTAAGCAAGAAGCACTGCAAAAGCAGAATTTGTGAGATTTCCATGTGTCGTCTGGTTTTAGACCAAAGGCTTCATCGTACCACTTTTATTTACATGTCTCTGCTCACTGCGGTTCCTGAGAGCAGTTCTTTTTATCTCGCTAACCTACATATCGGCTTACTTCTACTTTCTGCCTCTGTCCTTTTAACCTTATCACCCCCATCAACCCCATTTGGGAACCTTCTTTCGGCCCTCTGCCCCGCCGTCTCTTCCATCTTGTGGCTTGCTTGATGCCACCTCCACTCTGCCCCCTTGCATGAAACATCCCTTCTTTCTCCTGCTCACGTCTCATCTCCGCTCTCGGACTGCTGTGCATGTTCCATCTCAGCTCAACCAAATTGCTTTTCTTGGGCTCTTCCACCCACCAGGAGGCCCGCCCTGCCAGGCACCCTGGCCTTCTAGCCCTTCTGATTCTGCCTGCAACAGAGCAGTTGTTTCTAAAAACCTGGCAACACTGTTTCTGGAATGAGCCTCCCCTCTGCTGGTGCTACACAGGTGTATCAGTTAGGCGACTGCCTGCTTGTAATTGATTCAAACACGTTTTGGGGTGGGGGGGGGGGCTATAGCTGTCCTACTGCACCACATTGTGTTCCATATTTCTTGATTACCACATTGTAGATCCGCTGTTTGATACCTCCTGTTTACTTGAGCATGTGTACATGTTGGTCTGTAATTCTGAGGGGTTGTCAGCTCTTTTGTTGCCAGTCACTTATAAGATGCTCACCAGGTTGCCACTGGTTTTATTGTCTTGACCAGCTGTTCAGCAGCATCATACCTCTTTTTACTTGTCTACAACTGATGTGGTTTTTGGTGACAATTGTAAATACCTACTCTAGCAGTAAAAGCTATTGCTCCACTTTATTGCTCTTTGCCCATCCCCCTGATTTTTACTGTTGCTTCAGAAGGGATCACATGCCGAAAGGCTGGTAATTACCATTACCTATTGAATGGAACCACACAACAGCAGTTTAAATAGAAGACAGCTTGAACAAGTGCGCCCATAGTCACTCGACGATTGATTGACACCAAGACTACACAAGCCTCGGAAGAAGAGCACATAGCTCGAAACATGTGTCGTGCTTAACTACAATCAATTAAATACATGCAATTTACGCATGGACTTTTGTGATTTGTGCACAGTGTGAATGCAACCTTTGCTCTATATCTTACATGTACACACATGCCCGGTGGTGTTAGCTGCACGCTCTGCATTACCCCCAAATGTATGTACTACATGTATTTTGTCTAATGTAAACATCTCCACTGCTGGAAAAAGTAAACACTGCTGTTTCAACATTCTGTAGCTTGCCTCATCTGGATTGGCATCCCTGGCTATCTCTTTTTTTCATCTACTCACTAGCTTGAGTGAATACATTTCTTTTGGCATAGATCACTGGTACATAGTAACACTGATTAAAGGCCCAACCTGCTGAATGGCACTTATTATCATCTGAACTGCATCACATTTTAATGGCACAAGGGGTAAGATCTCCGAGGCATTGTGAGGAGTCATTTGGATTGTTACTCTCAGTTTAAAAGCTGTTGCCAACTGTCTAATACTCAACACCCCCACTCTGTTCTCATGTATGCTACACTACCCTTGCTCTGCAGTTTCTACCTGTAGCACATTTGTACTTTTTCTCATCTAAGGTTATAACTGTCCTTTCCCTTTTTATATCTCTGTCCACCAGGATCGGACTGGGACACGAAATAGGCCCTGACACCCAAAGAAAAGTGGCCCACCCCTTCCCTCAAAAAAGTGGCCCACCCCTCACCTCACGGCCCTTGACCTCTGATGACATCACCAGAGGTGATGTCATTTGACCCCACCCCAAAGTGACAAAGCAATAAAACACGACCTTTCACCCCTTGACAGGAAGTGGCATCAAATAGCATTGTTCCTAAGTACACTACCAAAAATATGGTTATGATTTCACTAATGTGATATACATTTTGAACTGGAGAACTTCCAGCCCTTTAAGACGGGTCAGCAATACATTTGAGAAGTGGGACTGGGGCATAAAATTGTCTTGGGCACCAGTGAAAAAGTGGCCCACCGTTGCAAATGGCAATTCATTCCTTGTGTGACGGACTGTTTGACTTTGGGTAGGAGTTCCTTAATGGTGTAGTTTGGGAATGGCGCACAGAGTGCAGTGGGAGTGATGCGCAGGGTGCGGCGGGAGTGGAGCGTGGGGTGCGGCGGGAGTGGCGCATGGGATGGGGTGTGGGGGGGGCGCATTCCTAATGTTTTGCCCTGGGAACCAAATGGACTAGAAACTGCCGAGGTCACAGCCTGCAGCAGTGCCAGTGGTAGAATACACGTGTAACACGTTCGTTTCCTAACATTATAAAAATGAACAGGCACATTCACTTTTCTAATGTTAGGAAATGAACGTGTTACACGTGTATTCTAGCACTGTCCTGCCTGAGGGCCGAGGCTGCAGCCTGCAGCAGTGCCAGTGGTAGAATACACGTGTAACACGTTCGTTTCCTAACATTATAAAAATGAACAGGCACATTAATTTTTATAATGTTAGGAAACTAACCTGTTACACGTGTATTCTAGCACTGCGGACGTCTGGTGCAGCGCCCCCTAGAGGCTGACTGACGTCAGGCAGCCGCCTGGGCTGCCTACGCAAAGACCGGCCCTGGCCGCATGTCAAGCCTGCATGCATATACTTTCAGTCTAGAGGTTGGCAAAATAGGGAAAGCAGCGCACTCGCAGGACATCCCATACTCGGAGCACTCGTTACCTCATACATGCAAACAAACAACCTGAACAGCATGCCAGGGAGATGGGAAAGATAGACACATTATAGCAAAGCATTCATTGTGGAACAATGAAGTCAATGGCCACTTGATGTGCTATGGTCAAATATTTCTACACTGCACAGAAGCTTTTAGGCACAAGGATTTTGTCAAGTGACCGAGGACACCGAGATGGAATCTCTTGTTATGATTTTAACAGAGACAACTGCAGAAAAAAACATGCTATTACTGCAACTTGTGAAAGGCAAAATACATAGTCCGAAATGGATGCTTATTCTACTCTAAAATTAGTTGTTTATCACTAATATCACTAATACATATTTATCACTAATACAACAGCACAGCCACTCCAGGGGGCACCATGCCCCCTTGAGTGGTGGCATGGTCACAGCCGCCAGCCCTGCGGCAGCCCGGCCCCTCAACTTTGCATGCTTCAGCAGCATGTAAATGATGCATGCATCATAATTTATGATGCACACATCATGCATGCAAATACATCATCAAAGCAATGTAACATGTGTCACCTTGCTATGATGAATTATGCCATTGCAGGTGTTTTTTTTTCTTTCAAAAATGTAATTTTTTTCTTCCAATTAATGTTTTTTTCAACAACAAATAAAATTTCAAACCGGCCCAGGCATGGCCAGAAACAGGCCCCAACTCCCCAGGGACGATTTGGCCCCTCAGCCTCCAAGAGGCTGAGGGGCCCATTTTACCCTGTTGTACAACCTCTACCACTACACTTCTTTACTATGTGGTAGTCTCCTGTTGCCAGGGCTACTACTGTTCAGACACTCCTAGGGTGTCTTTTCCTGCCTAGGTGGTCCTAGTTTGTTTTTTAATTCATATCTAATGTTATTTGTTCATTTATTTATACACAGGCAGGAACAATGCTCTTTTGGTAAAAAAAGAACGTAAAATAGATAACAAATCAGATTTGATTGGAAGCAGTGAGCTTCTTACAATGGGGTGAGTTTGAGTGACGTTCTGACCAGGTTGAGGAAGAAAGTAAATGGAACAGTCACTGGGGACAATACATGGGTGGACATAAATTACATAGATAAGGACAACCAACATTAGACATTTTTAAGCGCAAGTAGGTGGTACGTCCAGCTCTGCTTGGGATGTGACCATGATCGATAAAGTGGAGGCAGACAAAGTGAGGGGCAGAGGCAGGTTAAAGGTAAGGAAAACATGTTAGCTAGAAGGCAGATGAGAGGTAGGTTAAGAGGGTAACTCAGAGGTGAGGAGGATGTGGACTGTTTCTCGGATTTCGGGAGATAAGAATTCCATGCAAGTGGAGCAGGAAGAGCCAAAGAGCAGAAGTGAGAAGAAGTTCATGGTGTGTGAGCAGCCACAAGTGTAGTAGAGGAGGTAGAGCAGAGATTACGAAAAGGTTTAAAGGGTTGGATAGATGAGGATACATATGGTGGTTCCTCACCGTGGATAGATTTGAGCTTTCTACATCCTGTAATCAGTGACTGCTCCTTGCATCCAATGCCTTTTTACTCTGGTCACTTAGGTACCTCTCTTATCATGTCCACCTCCAGGTCTCCACTCTTTTCTAACTGCTTTATCTTTGTTTACCCGACTACAAAAATGAAAAGATGAACAATGGAAAAACTACTTTAAAACGTAAGCCTGGTCTGCCTTTTATGGAGACCTGCATCAATTCTGCAGCTAGAGAAAACATTGCACCCATTTTGATATTCACCTATGACCTATTTACTGACAGTATGCCACGCTGCTGTCTAAGCGCTCTACTCTAGGGTATTCTGATATCAGCACAGGCACCAAATGGGACATTCCCTGGCACCTTGCTCGACACGAAGCTGCTCATCAATAGCTGTCAAAATGGAACTGCCAATGCATAGGGCAGTCACAACAACATTCAAACCTTTGACCTCCTTTTCCCTGCCCCTGTTCCCTAATACTGCTGCAATTATCCACCATGCTAGTATCCTGACACAGTTAGTGGCACTACCCCTTGCCTACTCTGCACCTGAGCAACAGTTGGGGGATCATTCTACCTTCCCCTAATATCTCACCCCCAGCCCCTAACCTAGACGTTTCCCTATCTCTCTAAAAAGGTGTTAAAATCCCAGAGTCATTTCATAGTAAGTGACCTCAAAGCCATGACTACAGTATCCATGACCTGCCAGAGGAACATAGCATTGACTTTATTGGTCTGACAGAGACATGGTTCACCAGTGAGAGGGAAATGCTTCGTTCAGCAAATAATCAAATAAGGAAGGTTGGTAAACCTCTTTAATGGTAATAAGAAAATCCAGCAAGACAGCAAAACAAACATCAAGGAAGACAGGTCAACACGACCAAATCCCATAGGAAGAGTACCCGCCTCAAAATACAGCAGTTCATATACCTTTGGCAATAGACTGAGTTCTATGAGAGGAGCTTACCCAACAGTGCACTTTGAGGCAATTTTAAGGAGTAAACTCCCAGCTTCCTGCGATTCTTACGAACTTCAAATAAGACCCATACATCTGTCATTCCTTGGCTCTAATGTAGGGAGGCCCCGACGAGATAAACAGCTGTGGCGTGTTACATTTGGTAAGTGGCAGCTTTTCTAGTGTTGATTATAAAAACAGAGTCATCCAGTTCTGACTGGATTCATTATAATGGCGAAGTTCACACTAATAACTGAACTGTGAAGACCGTGAGTAATGCAGGAAGATCATTCTCACTTGTATGTGCCAAGCGGAAGTACGTGCAAGTTGATGCTCGCACAACTTGTATGTACTTCTGAGCATCTTACTGAACAAATTGAGTTGCATCTTTACGTAGACCAATGCACAGTTACAGTGGCCAGGTCTAATTAACATTGCAGCATTATATTGTTTTTCATTAAACACAGTAATGATGCCTTTCTTTATCTTCATTAGGTTCATATTGTCATTTAACATGTAATGACTTTTCATTGTTTTATTTTTTTTCACCACAACAGTAACTATAAACCACCATTGAAATCTTGATTTCAGATGGTTTCGATATCCTGGTGAACAACAGGCTCAAACAGAGATGGTTTCCTTCAGGAGAATGGCGTTCAAGTACTGACTGAATGACGAACATGTACATTACAATAATCATAACCAACAGGTCATCAAACAGGGGATGTCACTTTGTTCTCCAAAGAGTGACCTGACTATGGACCTCATTAAGAGTACGGCGGTAGGGGTTTAACGGCACCGGTAAGGATGCCGGTGCCGTTAACCCTTTACCGCCGCATTCCAAGGTCCCTTAGCGGGTCCCACTAAGGCTGGCTGGTTTTACCAGCCGCCCTTAGCAGGAGCCGCTAAGGGACCAGGGTGCTAATAACGGGCCCGCTGTTTGCGGGCCCGTTATTAGCTCCTTCCCCATTCCCATTGAGCCCTATGGGGGCTCGAATGGGAATGGGGAATGGTTTTCAGAATGGGGACTTACCGGGTCCTCCAAGGTTGGAGTGACCTGGTAAGTCCCCATTCCGACTACCCGGACAGGGGTTTGGAGGCAGCCATGGCTCTAATAGCACCATGGCTACCTTCAAAGTTGTAATGAGGCCCTATGTCTAGTATCCATTTTGTGTCAGACAAGGTTCTCAATGATTTCAGCATCTAGCAAGATGCCCTGAGAACAAGATTTTATTTTCATTTATGTGACACACTACACATTAATTTCTGGGTGCCCTCTCTGACTGTGATGAATTGCCATCTGGCAAGGGTGTAGAAACACAGGCTTTTTTATTTTTATGAATTAATAAAATGATGCTGGTAATTCCATCTCAGAAAAGGTGATTTGCCGACCAGATAAGCTCCATGCCAAAAGCATAGTCTACACCTGTGCCCTGGTGAATCAATATCTGATCTGCAGTGGTTGCTCTCCAGAGGCAGAGAGCAGGATTAGGAGTCATATGCGCTCATTTGACAGCTGCGGTAACATCCAAGTCAAATCAGCACAGAGGCTGCATTTAAAGTATGCAACTGTGTTCCAAATCCACATAGTCATGAGAAATTACAAACATGGGGGAGGTTGGCGCACCCCTTCAGGGGACCTGCAGTATGGTGCAATCCTAGTCACGGCGTTGCTGGCAGAGAGGGAGACTTCTGGTCCAGCAGCGGTGTTCACCCCCAATAGTCCCTGGGCATATTTAGGGAGCAGATCATGCTTCTACCTTTGGAACCTCTACCTTCACCCCACAACTGGATGACTTTAGAAACGGCTGCTCGCTCAGCAAGAGCCAATGAAATCTTGAGGATGGTTCAAGCTAAGTACAGACAATTCAAATACGTGGTGGCAGACCACTTTTTTATAAGCAAAAGTCCCCAGGTAATTGGACTAAAGCTAGCCAGCTTCAGGGGTCCAATCACTGCTCTTCAAGAGTGGACTTTGCCTTAATGATGTCACACCCAAAATGCTTTGGTCCTGAGGAAGGGGAGGGGACAAGAAAGAGAAAGAGAATCAGAGAGAATCAAGATGGCAGCACCTTCCGAAAACCGTAGAGACCCCTCTCTGTCTAGCGTAGCTCCGCCCCTCCATTTCCGAATAACATAATAACATCAAAGGGCATTTAGGAATCAGCAACCTGGTGTGAGGCCTGGCTCTCTGGGAATGGGCGTGCCTGTTGGTTTTGGCTCCCAGGCCTGCATCATGTGGAGATGTTGTCCTGGGAGAAATGATGTTACATATCTTCACAAAGGAACAAAGAGAAGCAATCCACCAAGGATAGTCCTGTCCGTGGACAGCAATCCTTCCACAGCTGAACTGAGCCCAGGAATGACACATGTGCATAATCAATTTAATGTGCCTGGGATAACCCTGAAAGATGCTGGCCACCACATCCTTACTCAGGTATGGCTTATTTTTTACAGTTGTATGTGCCACCAGGAGACCATCTTCAGGGCTGTGTAGGTTTTGGAACGGGGTGCATATTTGTAATGCACCTTTTGCTCTGCAGAGAGTTGGGTGTCACTGCAGTTGTCAAGAGGGCACCTGTGGTCTCTGAACCTCATCTGTGCCACTGGTAGAGCAGGCACTGCAAAGCAGAATATTGATGCAGCAAGGCACAGTACTCACTATGCTTGTGCCATGGAGCTTATGAAAGGGGAATCTGATTAGGTGGTCTGCCTTTCAGGGATGAAATTACCTGCATCATTGTATTATTTAATGCAAATCAAAAAAGCCAGGGCTTTCACACACTTGGCATATGGCAATTAATCAAAACACCTATACCAAAAGTATTAGCCTCACATCAAGGTGCTGCATACCAAAAGGGAATTTGATGCTATTTACAAGGGACGAGGTTGTAGGTAATGTTGACAGAGGGAGCTCAGCATACTTGAAGGAAGATTCCACAATGTTGTTACTCAAAATATTCTCTCCTCCTTCCTGTCCCCACCACTTCCTTTAGCAAAAAGCACTTGTGGTATTATGTCAGAAGGCACAGGCCACTTGCCTCAAGGACAGGGATTGGACCGAATAAAGCAGGATTTCATTAGTCCAATCACCAGTGGACTTTTGCCTATGGAAGAGGGAGTCTCCAATTACTTATTTGACTCACTTTTGGGCAAACACGTAAGGAAGAATTAATTGGACCTTTGTGGGAGAGTTGACTTTCCAAAGCCCTCCACTGGAGGTGAGAATTGAGAGTCCAAGGCAGAGGCAAGCTTTGCTCCCTAACCATCCCCTGGGCACATTGGGTGTGACCTGCAGCTGAAGCAAGACCTGCCTCTCTGCCAGACACAACAGTGCTGAGAATCTCACCTCACTGCGCTGAAGGACCTCAGCATGTATGTGTCATCCTCGCCTGTGTTGAGTGCCTGAGAGCAAGACTAATCTTAACCATGCGTCCCTGAATTGGAATTCACAGTAAGCTGCACTTTTGAACCAGTTCACAGCCACACCATGCCAGCTAAGCATGTTGTTGCCTCGGCTTTAATTTTGCAGCAAATTATTTGAACCGCACAAAAAGTACAGAGAAGCCTGGTGTTGATCCTGCTGGACTGGCAAGAACAGCAAATGGTATTATTGACTGGTAACTGCCCTCTTGGTCTATCTTTGGGCCCTAGAGACTAGTTATGTCACCTTTTCTCACAAGAATATGGGCCTCATTACACGGATGGCGGTAAGGGTTTACCGGTACCGGTATTTTACCGGTACCGGTAAATCCTTACCGCCTTACTACGAGGTCCCTTTGCGGGTTGGGGAATTTAACGCCTGCTTTTTGCAGGCGTTAAAAACCAACCCGCAAAGGGACCAGGGAGCTAATTACGGTACCGCAATTTGCGGTACCGTAATTAGCGCCTTCCCCATTCCCATAGAGCCCTATGGGGCTAAAATGGGAATGGGGAAGGGCAATGGTGGAAGGGGGAATTACCGCCCCGCCAACCTTGGAATAGGGCGGTAATTCGCCTTTCCACCAAGGCGGTGCCGGTATTTTACCGGCAATGACCATGGCGCTAATAGCGCCATGGTTCACCGCCATCCATGTAATGAGGCCCTATATCTTTTTTAGGCACATTGTTATTTTACAGGCCTTTATCCTTGTGTTTCACTACCCAGAGTGCAGCTTCTCCCTATCTTTCCATATTCCGTTTTTTTTTTACACAGGGTTGGCTTTTGTGTAGTTTTTGTCTATTGAGTTATTATTGCAGTTGATGTGTTTAATGAATGCATATAATATTATAGAACCTTGATTGGACATTCCCTTTATTTTTGGACTGTACACTTTGCTGTTAGGGATGTTAATGGATCACATTGACAGCCCTCTTGAGAGTATTTTCTTTGCTCGGCACACGTTACCACAAAAGGCGAAGGAGGTTTATCTCTTAATTGGGCCTGTTTCATCTTTATAATTGGGATCACTCTTGTTTTGTAGCAGTGTGAGGGCTAAGTAGGTGCTTTAAGCACTACTCATCTTTGTACACCTGGTGGGCAGAATTAATTTTGTCACCCTGACCCACGCTGGGATATACACTCTTTCGAACCACCTACCTATAGTTTGCCAAAATCCATACTATGGCACATTCATGGATTAACCATCCAATGCTCCGTGACTGCCTGGCCAAGCCTGCTACAACTAAGCCACTGGTCCCTGTCACAAATACTAAGTTCCTCAAGACCATTGAACCTCCTCAGGGATATACTGATCCTAATGAGGTCCTCTAGTTTGTTATTCTTGGTCTATAACAAACACCACTTTTTTCTTGTTCCTGTTATAATATTCCTGCTCTTGGCCTCGGGTAGGCCAGGGACTGCTCAGCCCAACTTTTGTTTTGTCTGTGGTTATAGTTACTTTAACCCTTTATGGGTTCTTCCCATTATTAGCCCCAGATGGGCTATGGGCCTGCTTGGCCCTGATTTGGTTGTGGTCACTCTCTGGGCTTCTCTTACCCGCTCCTTGTGTCTTCTGCTTATCAGCCCCATGCAGTCTATAGGTCTGCTTGTCCCAGGTTCGGCTATTGTTTCTTTGGTGGTTTCGCTTACCCCCTTCTGGGGTAATTTGAATGTCAGTTCGGTCTGGGCTATGGGCCTGATGGGCATCACTTTGGTTATGATTTCTCTGGTGCTTTCACTTACCTCCTTTGCAGGTCCCATCTGGGCTATTGTCCTTCTACACCACACTCCACCCGCTTTCCATGCAACGCTGCAGACCTTTACTTCAGCAGCAGGCTTTGGTTGTGTCAGTGGTTTCCTGGGCATGCGCCTGCCTATTTCCTCATCATGGTTCTGGACTGTGTTGTCAGCTGCTGAGCCTCAGTTATTTTGTCCTTTCGGCGGATCAATTTCCCAGTAACTCTTCCATCTCGAGACGTTGTTTCTTCTCCTGGCAGTCCTGGGCTCAGTGGGATTTCTGCTGCAGGTAAGGAACATGCAGCACTCTGCAGTCTGCTTTGGTTCCCTGTGCACAACATTGACTGTATAGCTCTCATGTTCAGCTCCTGCTGAGTGGGCAGGACATACTCCTTTGCACAGCAGTGCAAGCCGGCATCCCTCATGCCATGGCCGGGTCATCCTTCTCTTGGTCTACTGGCATATTTTAGACCCTCCTTGGAGTGGAGGGAGACATTACATTGGATCTGGCTTTCACCATGAGGCTGTAAATGAGGTAAGTCGAAGACCAAGTTATCCACTTTAAAGGGGCCCTGCACATGGCTAGCCTGCTCAACTCTGATATACCCCATGAATGCTTGGGAGTTTGCAGTGACAGGAGGTGCAAAGAAATAACTGATTTGGCAGTCGTTGGCAACAGTCCTTGTCCCCAGAAGGGGGTCAACTCCAATGTGATGCTGTTTGCCGTATCCCCTAGGGAGGATATCGTGTAGTGGGCACACTTCCCTTTGTCCCAAAGGGGGTGGCTACTCTTTGGGGAGAAGGGATGAATTCCATAGAGTTTTACACTCTGAAAGCCTTAAAGCTATGTCATTGCAATGCAATATATTTAGCTTCAGTATTCTCTTTCTTCTATTCTTGGCAAGTTACACAATGATTTGCAACAATCAGACATTCAGTGATTGCCTTTGTCTACCAACTCATGCAGATGATCCTGAATTGTTGTTGTATTTTAGGTTGTAAACCCTGGATGAAGGCAACAGCCACTGCTATTTGTTCTTTGTATGTGGGTTTATTAATTCCAGAATGTTGTGTGAATGTGATTTTCAGTCTGTCCAAGAAATTGGTATGAGATTCTCCATTATAGTTAGAGTGGAGCTAATGGCAAACTGGAGGAAGGCAGATTACAATTACATTTCGATTTTACATTTTGAACCCCACCTTTTGATTTTTTTTGTTAGGATTTGTTAGGTCTCTTACTTTAGACTCAAGTCTTATTGCTGCTTCTCTATACCATTCAATATAACTTCTCCATTATGCTGGGAACATGTTACCATTTCAGGACTTGAGGACACCTTTTACGTGTATTCATTTATTCAAAAAAAAGGTAAATTCCATTGGAAATTGTTTAGGCTCCCTATTTTGTATAGGTGGTTTCCATTAATCTTAAGACCTGCATGTTTCATTATTATAATGTATGTACATAAAAGGGAAAACTGTATAAGCAGTGTATCTTAAGGAAGGAAAGGGTTCCAGGCATTCATAATAAAAGCTCAGCCAGTTGTGGCCCGAAGTAGGAAAGATTCTCAGTCAGTTGCTGAGTCACTGGGTTGGACTGAATCCCCCCTTGCTTTCAGAACCTTCTCACATGGAAAGGCCCTAGTGGGGTTGGACTCAGCTTCCATATCTAGTGAGAAAATTATAAACACATTCATCATCATTTAGATAATTCAGTCTTTTCTTTGGTTCATTCCCGCCAGTTCCCCCCTCTCTCTCTCTCTCTCCTGTTTCTCGTGTTTATGTTTAATTTACTTATTTATCATAGTTTTCAGTTTTCCAGGATGCATCTCAACATGTTCTTTGCTGATGCTGTGTATTATGCATTATGTTCAGCACAGATCTATGTGGTTGCAAGTATAAACATTAGCAAACTACCCTACGCTGTATACCTCCTGTTGCTAAATGAAAGAAGTGTATTGCCTAAGCCCAAAAAACAAAAGAGACACCAATTTTCAACCAGCATCTCACCGATAACAGTAGAGATCTCAAAAGGTTTCCTTACTCTCGGGTTGACATCAGGAGTCCAGAAACGAAAGATCCACAGTCTTGTCATTGTCCCAGCTGGTGTCACTATCCACGTTGCTACATCATATTGTGGAGAAAGAACTCCACTCAGAAATGTCAGATAGCAACAGGTAACTGATTCAGTTTGTTTACATTGCAAGGAAACAACTTCCCAAAGTGTCCTTGTCAGACAAAGTGAACTCCTGAGAAAAAATAGCAGACCCCTTAAATAGTTTTTTCATTAGAACAACAAACAAACAGTAGTTTATTACTTTGGTTAGATAGTGACATTGTACATGTAAAATGTTATCAGCGGGTTACCATCTCCCTTTACACATGTTCACTTCATTTGTTCAAGGCTATTATCTCTTGCATACACATTCTCACCCTATTCTCTAAACTCCCATCTCCACAGTGCCTTCTGGGCCCGTGACATGTTCTAATTGCAATGCACTGTGGTCCTTCATGCTTCCTTGAGCCAACACACATTGCTACCCTCTTAACATTTTCATTAGAGGCGGTGGTTCATATTACATTCTGCTTCCACACTATGAATACATTTGCAAACTTTGGAGATTATTTTGCTATGATGATTAATATAATCATGAATACAAAAAATGAGGAACGGAACAATTCATTTTTGAAAAAATACATCTACCAATCATTGAAAGACCAAACTCCCAAGAAACGATTGGGATGGAATGCTTTTGTTAGATCAGCTCTTATGAAACATTAAGGTATGTTGCGGTGGTCAGGAAAGGTCCCCATGATCAAGAGTGGTTTATGTTGCGTGTGCCATATTTGTGACAATGTTACAATTTCATATGTATCTATTGTAGTTAATTATGAATGAGTTATTTTACTTTAGTGTTACTTAAAATAATACATATTAGATTTGCACGCATGTAGAAAGAAAAAATGCTAAAATCGCCAAATTAAATATAAACACGATTCATATATTAAGTGCTATGTAGTGTCCAGAAGAAGGCACAAGAAGTTTCATAATGCGCATGCAGGAAAGGGGAGCCTGTCCTGCAGAATCCCCTGTAAAGGAAAGATAGTGTTTATTGAACATGCACACTGAGAAAACACCTACAGGGGATTTATAAATCTACATGTAGTGGGCTTGTTATAAACAGATTAAAACACAGCAGTCAGGGGTTGACTTTGAGAAACTGGTTCTGCAGAGTTTCAGAGGCCAGAGTGTGGGTAAATAAGTAACTTTGACCTTAGCGATTGTCAACACAGCTGAAGGAGCCGGACATGGTTTTTATGGCCTCATAGTATCACAGAAAGCTGTGACCATGACAGAGGGTTTTCACTATTTGGTTTTGACAGCAGTAAAACGTGGGGTGAATCAATGCTCGAGGCCGAAGCAATCAAAACCTAGGAGTCTCTATTGTATTCTCAAGAGATGCTGTGTTTGAGGAAATGGCAGTTATTTAGTTTAGAATGTTCCAATGGAGCCAGTAAACTGGGGGATGATATAGTTATTGCTAGTTCAAAGAGAACCGGTTTTCTCAGCCTTCTTCATATCACTTGAAGTATGTATGTGAACCATGTGCAATTGAGAGTTAAGGTTAAATGGTTCAGGCCAGTTATTACTAGTAATGTATTGTGTTTGCAAACAAATGTTTAACTTTCTGATGATTTCATGACCTACCACAGAAAAATCCTACAAATAAGCTGAAGATGGTAGTTAAGATAATGGCTACCAATGAGAATGTGGGAATTGGAAAATGATGGGATTTCTTTGAAGAGTTTTTGTCCAATCAGATGTGGGGGGTGAATTGTAATAAAACATATGGGAGTGTTTTAACTTTTGCAAAATTGTGTATAATGTGTCAACTTATGTGGTTCAGTGAGACTTGGGTTATTTTGACTCTATGGCGTAATCTAACTGCTCCCTAGACAATTGTACAATTAACTTGCTTTACGTACAAACACGCACTTACTTCTTAAGTGGGGGGAAAATAAAGGCCCAGCCGTGCAGTTACTATCTATGAAAACCTTCCGTTGGAACAATGAGACAAAATCACTATTGTCTGACTATCTTGTGAATGCTGTGCTGAAAGATTTTATTAGAGTGATTTGTCACTTACAGAAACAAAGCATATAGTGACAATTTATTGTCTAGGATTAAGCCAATCGAAGTGTCAATGATAAATGAAGTGGTAAGTTCTGAAAGTTGATAGTGCGAGATAGAGACATGGGACTAATTCTTTAATGGAAGATTATTTGGTGATGCAGATAGTGTAGAAATGTTGTCTTCTGTGAGATTCAGCTCCAGTTCCAGCATATAGCTGGAGGTAACTCCTACACTTTTCCTTCAAAAATGGAGGCTCTACCACAGGGAAATTACTAATAACTGCAAATCCTCCCAAAATAATCTAGAGTCCTATGGCCTCAAAAAATAAATGGAGACTAATTTCACTATTGCCACATTTGTCATCTGGCTGCAATTCCGCAAGGATAACTGGTGGTAAATGTAAACAAGTAATCCTTTCTGCCCCCCTCTTGAACTAAAGCAACCTCAAACATAGAACCCACATTACAATAGTTTGTCCGCAGCCACAATATTTGACATCATAACTTCAGTCTTCCATTCTTCTTCCTTTATTTTGTCATGGCATGTAGCTATTACAAATCGGATTAATTCTTTCTGGGACCAATAAGAGACTGTTTGGAGGACTGGGATGGGCATGGCATGATGAGGGTGGTGGTTGTGTAAAGGGGGGCCATCTGCATCCCCTCTGGCCCTCTCTGACAACTTGTAGACTCTGGCACTGGAGACAGAACAAAGACAGAGCTGGAAATGGACGCCCGGGCATAGGTTCAAAAGTCATCTTTAATACAGTTTCAAAAGACACTAGAAGCAGCAGCATTGAGCTTCTACAATTTTCTGCCTTTTATACTCTTTTCAGGATGACTCAACATTTCATACAATTTCAGAATTCATATTTGATTGGTTCCTTCAGCCAAAAACAAACCCCTACTTGTCTGTGATTGGTTGCCTTAACTGTCACTCACAAAGCCACATTAGGTAATCTTGGCAAGCATTATTTGACTGACACATAATCTGATAAGCTTGCGTGAGATCCAGCAGGGCCTCATTACATATCCTTAAATGCCTTCCAAGAAGCAGCCCATAGCGGATTCTTGAGGCATGCCAAAATTCACTTGGTAGCTTATACTATGAGAAACTTCAGGAGTTCATATTATTTGTTGCTAAGTAACCAGCTGTTCCATCTAATTGGTAGCCTTCCCATGCTCCTTATCTGATTTACTATCAATCATTGTCTGCTTTTCCTGCCAAGAAATTCTAAAAATACCAACCCAGCTGTACTTATCTACAGTGAACTGCTGCCAAAGAATATTCCAGATCAGAATGAGTCAGCCCTTTTGCCATCTGGTCTCGAAGCCCTTTCGTATAGTGGCATCCATCATATTCATGATACATTAGTAAAACTGGAGATACCCTCCACTTCCTGAGTCATTCTGACCCCAAAAATATATGTCGCCTTAAATGTACATTTTGTCTTCAAAAAACACTATAATTCTGATTTTTGCAATACTGGAACCCCTTATCAGCACACCATGCCATCTGCACCCAGCTTGGGGGGGTCTAGGACCACCTCTACACTCCCCCCTCGGGTCTTTATTTAGACACCTATTCAATACACAACCACTAAAATGCAAAAAATAAAATACACGCAATGCCCACCCTCCCCCATATTCAGTATACATATACATCCCTGTCCCAGTCACCCCCCTCAGTGTGGTGATTTGTCTCAACATAGGAGGTATCCTAAAAATCATTTCTACAGAATCAACAATAACTTCAATCATATTGCATTCTCCTGGTCTAAAACATATGTGTATCCTTAAAGAATACCTTTGCTTGCTTCTATCTGGATCCCACCTCTATTACATGATTAAATATAAACTAATCATAATACACAACAGGCAATTTCGGCCTTCACGAGAAACGAGAGAAATCATTCCTTGAGGGAACCCATCAGCCCATTTCTTAATGGGTCCACGTGTGATTTTTACTGCACACTTTTTCCTTCTTCACACCCCACGACACTTCATTGCTTCCTGTCCTCTCTTTCCATACGCATTTTCTTTCATCGGTATTTCTTCGACCCGATTCATCTTAGTTTAACTTCTTTCGCATCCACGGACCGTCTTCATGGTAAGTCCATTTTTTATGTGTCCTTTGGGCTGCTTTGCAGTCTCACAAGCCCTTTAAACAGGGGGATTGCCTCCTGGGGGATTGCCTCCTCCCATCATATAAACCCTTGGCTCCTCTTGGGGTCTAGCGTCACATCAAGTCGTCTTGTGAGCTGCCCTATTGTGCGTGCATGCACACCCCTGGGTGTCAATACCTGTCCTGTGTTTGCATATTGCTAAATCTGCATGAGTACTTGCTGTGGCTGCAATGCCTGTTGCACTCCCAGCGCTTTTGTCAGATACAATGTCTGGTCCTGGGCAAACCATTCCTTAGTTTGCAAGCTATATATTGGAGGATAAGATGCCCCCCTCTTGAGAATTGTCCATCTTGTGCAAATCATTGGCTATCGTGTGTGTGTGCAATGTGTTCTGTCATCTCACCTATCTAACCTATAGGAAGAGCTCTTCTGACTAGCCCCCCATGATTAAATCCTCCTTGCACATTTTGGTTATCATTCTGCATATTCTGAGACCCACCTTGGTTATTTTGAAAACCACCCCTTCCTCTGTAGGTCATTCCTCTATCTCATGCCATAAACCCATTCCCTCCTTGGTCCACCTGGCACTAATTATTTGCCTGCAATGTACCCGCTGCTTGCTGCTGTTCCCAGCACTTCTCGCTTGTCATTACCGCCCCTTCTATGGTGTATTTTGACAGTTTTTTTCTGAACTAACTTAGCTTCCTCAAGTATTCTAGTATTGCCTATTGTCCTGTTTTTCTCCTGCAACAGCTGGCAGTGATACACTATATTCAATTGTATTTTAAGCCATGATTTTGCTTTCATTCCCACTTGTTTCCTAAGTGCCTCTGTACCTGCCCAAGCATTCCCTGACATAAAATGTGATAAACTACTGCCACTGTTTTCACCCTAGCTTTCGCGCTTCAAGAATTCAGTGTTCCTGAATATAAGCAAGCAGATCTTTATCTTCTTTTAGTTGTAGTCTTCAAAGAAATTTTATTTATTTCATATCATGTGTTGGCAACAAATAATATCCCTAACTGGTGTTATTGATGTAAAACAAAAGCATTGTGTGTGTGTGTGTGTGTTCATTGCAATACTGACTTCCTTCTTCTGACTACATATGTGTTTTTATGTGCATTGTCGGTAATCGATTGATTGCCTGTACTTCCATAAGATAATGTGTGTCTGTATGTGTGCATGTGTGTGTACATGTGTGTGTACATGTGTGTATGTGCATGCATGTGTGTGTACATGCATGTATGTGCATGTGTGTGTGCATGTATGTGTGCATGTATGTGTGTGTATGCATGTATGTTTGTGTGTGTGCGTGCACGTGTGTGTATGTGTGTGTGTGTATATGGGCATGTGTGTGTGCATGCACGTGTGTGTGTGCATGTACATGTGTGTGCATGTTTGTGTGTGTGTGTCACTTCTCCTCTCCTCATAAACATATCATGACAGAGATTCTAACCTTAATCATCTCTATTTCTCTTCCCCAATAAATCAATTAATCACATATAATAATAATAATCCAGGCTGTGCTCAATAACTGTGCCAAGCCTTCCTCATTCTTCCTTGTCAGTGCTTCAGCCTGCTTGTACTTTTCTCATAAATACATTTTACTTGAACAAACCCCACAAAAATCTAAATAATGCACTCCTTTTCTTGAAAATCATACTAATTAAGGTGTGTGCATCTATAAAACATACTCCTTTGACCTAATGTTTTAAAATTAATTTTTTTAAATATATCATGGCCCTTTGTCTGTATTGTGTGTGCCTTAGGCCCAGTGCACTTTGTGAGCACTTCCCCTCACTGCCCACTGCTTCCTCATTCCAAATATACATTTTGCATCAATACATGCGCTTCCAATATTTTTGCTAAAAAAAGTGGTTTTATCTTATTTATTCTTGCTATTCCCCATAATTATTCACTGTGGTGAGTTCAATGTTATTCACTAATACATTAACCTACGTTTTACTGCAAGTTGCACTCATAATTAAATGTCTACTATAAGCAACATCTTTTCATAATTTGTTTGATTCTAGACACATTCATCATTTTTTCCTTTAAATGTCCCCATGTTGCATAGTTGCACTATATGGTAGGGGAAACAGTGTTCCCCTTCTTGGCTCCCCTCCAATATGCTCTAGCCTTGGTGTACATGCCTAAACCTTCATGTATAACCCCCTAATGATTCACCATTGAAATATAGTGCATATCGCATGCCTTCTCTCTGCCCCCAATTTACCAATATTCTCATCATTCTGGTTATCTTCAGCACTCTTCTTTGCTTTCCTTTTGCAATCTGTCTTTTTTCCTCACAGCGCACTGCAGACCTCTTAATAAATATTTGTTCCTCTCTCCTTCTCATTTACACAATTGGCACATGCATGCCCCAGGATCCATGTCCTTTCCAAATGTCCCATCCCTCCTCAACAGGGGACGGCTATTTGACCAACATAAAGCCAACAAATCAGGGGCACTCTTAGTGTGTGCCCAACAAAAATGGCATTCAACACCAACCCCAAAAAACAATAACTCAATGGGGTCTACCCAGCTCACACATATACAATAACTGGGGATAGCCTCCAATACAAAAACAATGTATTCAACACAAGGTTCAGCCAGATATAACTCTTTTTGACAAAAACAACAATTCTTCAATGTATACACTCTTGCTTGACTAAACAACCAGGGGTAAAATTACCTCACAACATATCAATTCAATCCAACGCTTCTCTTAGCATCTGTTTTTAACAATTGTGCACTTAATGCCATAAAAGAATTCTATTTTTCAAAACGTATTCATCTATCAATTACTCAGTGGGTGTCAACTATATTAACCCATAATCAAGCATGCCTACTACAGAACACATATATTACATTTATGTATCATAAACCCCCCAAATCCATTTAATGAGTTCTGGTTCAAGTCTATATTTCCATATGAGTCAGGGACAGCCCCGGCCCACTTCCCACCTGGCACCCAAAACAACAAATGTTTCAAAACTACACAAATAAATCACCAAACATATTTCTCACATACTTACACAGATACTAGCTTTAGCCCTACTAATTGTTACTTGTTTCAATTATATTTCCATGATGCTTTATATATTCCCTTGTTACAATATAAATACAAATACATATTTTTTCCATTTCTTGCCAAGACAAGCAACAGAATGCTTTTTTCTGTGTATAAAGTTTAGCTCATGTTTTGAAAGCTTTTTTTCAAACTCTGCATAGCTTTGAATTCCTGCAACTATTTTTAATTACCTCCTGACTCTACCAACTTGTTATCTCTCAGCCTTGGAAAAGATCTTTTAACTATTCTCAGTGTGGTTTTGACCATGATTCTTCATTGTGCACTCAGCACTAGCCTTTATTAGCTGAGTATGGCATACAAAAAATGATCACATTTCCGTGAAATTCTATTTTTTAAAAATGTCATGTGTCTTATTGGCTTCCCTTTCCCAAGCAGGAAGGGAATGTGATGTCGGATTTAATGTCAATTTGATTAAAAACCCCTAGTTATATCTTTCTTTCTAACTGTGTAGTTGCCTATCTGAAGCACGATTCATTTCTCTCATGTCCTATCTTATCTTTTTCTTCGTTTAAATGATACGCTTTGCAGATGTGTACCGTTGAAGACAATTTGGTATCTTAAAGCTGTCAACTACGTAGGTATATAAATATTAACCCACTGGCTACCAATGTCCACCCGCTTCAAGGGTGCAAACTAGCCACAATTATATGACTGCAATTCATTTTCTGCCTGTCTCTTCCTCCATAGTATTTCAGATAGAAAACATGAGCGCCCTCATCAATGGCTTGCTTAAACCTCTATCGTTTTACTGATCCCTGTCTATATCTGGGGTGGTGCAAATCACCTCCATTTTCTTGACTTGTCTCAACTTTCTACACCTCATTTGTTGTTCTTCGACACCTTTAATTTCAAAACAGACACATAGGCGGACAGACAGACTAGTCAACTTTCCACATATTTTCCTCAGTACTCCTCACTTATCTCTTGCCCTTAAAATACCCTGATAGGAGTTTATGTCATCATCTAACAGGGACCAGTACACTGCAAAGCCTAGTTTACTCCGATTGGAGTGTATAATGACTTCTTCTAGACCTTGCTTTAAGGTAGGTAACTGGGCTTTACAGACCTTCCTCGTCATATATCTCGGACGCTCCTCGTCATACGTTAATCAACCTCCGTTACATTTATGCACCCTATTACTTATCTAAACTACCCCATTGCCTTTCCTCTTCTTAGAGTAGATGGAGAGTCTCTATTGCCTTTGGAGCAAGCAGCAGGCCAGTTTGTCAGAGGATGTGCTTGAAGTCTGCCATTTCTCCTTAGCTGCTCTCCACTTCCGTTTCAGAGTGGGCCGATCAGATTCATACCATGAGTTTCACTTGGATGCAGGTTTAATAGGATCATCATGCTAGGGGCAAGGATGGCCAAAGTGTTGGAGATGGAAGATTGAAGGTTAGTAAGGGCTGAGTTAGAGTGAGAGTCACAGACAGAAGTAGGAAGGGGCTAAAAGTGGCAGCAAAATCAGCAACTGACTCTTGCTTCATAGGTCGAATGACAGAGGAGGCTGGCAGTGCAGGTGGGGGCTTAACCGGGCGGCCCTGGAGGTCCAGGTGAGAGGGACAGAGAGGATGATCAGAAGACATGAGTAATGAGTGGGTTGGAGATGGGGATGTCTGAAGAGATGAGAGCATCCAATGTGTGTCTGGCTGAGTGTGTTTGACTGGAGGAAGGAATGGAGAGGGAAAGTGAGTCACAAAGGTTGCGGAGGAGCCCAGAGTCCACAGCAGGGGAGTCGAGGTTAATACTGCAGTCTTTGAGGAGGAGAAACCTGGAGGAAGAGGCCAGGAGAGAAGAGTTGAGGTCAGCCCATTCGGAGAGTAAGTGGGAGACCTTGCCAGGGGGCCTGCAGATGGTGGCCAGTCCAGATAGAGGCTAGGGGAGACACCAAGCCTGCAGACAAGGCATTCAAAAGAGGAGTAGACCTGAGTAGGGATGACAGTAGCAGGGGCCCACGCAGGGAAGATCAGGGTCACTCCAACCCCGGGTCAGTGAGGCCTTGGTTTAGAGAGGATCTTGTAACCCTCAGGGAGAAGAATGTCAAAACTCATGACAGAGCTAGCAGTGAACTACGTCTCAGTGAGACTGAGGACATCTAGGTCGAGGTCTTCACGGGGGTGGCGGTTGTCAGAGGACTGTTTAACAGCAGAGTGAGAGTTGAGGGTAGCTAAGTGGAGCAGGTTGCCACTTTTAAAGGTCTGCTGAGGAGGGGTACAGGAGTGTAGTACACCTGATGGAGGTGGCAGAGGGGCCAGAGGGAAGACAGAAGGAGGAGTGGCAGGAGAGGAGAGGAAGTTGATGAAAGATGGAAGACTCCTATCAAGAAGGTTGAGGTTGAGTTGAGAGCCCTGGACATAACAGTGCCATTTAGGTAGACATTAATGAAGGCCCTAGAGGACAGGAAGGATGCCAAGAGTCCCTCCCACCTAATACCATGATTAATGCAAGAGGAAGATAAAGGGGAGAGTGCAGAGACCATATGTGGAATCCACAGGTCAGGAGAAGGAACGACACAAAGAGGATGTTGGTGAAAGTCTGCCAGGAAGAAGCATTGACATAGGTGTCAGCAATGGGCAGGCCTGGGTTGGAGACCAGGAGATCTTCTTGGACGTTTTCCCTTCCAGACTTTGACAGGGGGTTAGGATAGGTGGTGGAATAGCAATAAGAGAAAATAGGGGTGATTGAGAGCACCATTGAAGGAGAATGCAGGGAAAGGGAAAGGGGAAAGAGAGGGAACTGCAGAGCACGAACCCAAATGCAAACCACACAGCAATGCAACAATCAAGCCAAGTGTGAAGGAAGGGATAGGTTCTAGGTTGCAACATACAGCAGAAAGCGCAACATTTTGAAGCAGGTTATAAGGACAGATGGAAAAAAAACTAGGTAGAGGGAAACAAGGAAAACACCACAATTCTAAACATAGACAGTAATTGTAAAAGCACACAGATTTGACTTTCCAGGAAACAAGATAAATGGCTTATTTCCAACTCAGCCAGCAATTGTAAAAGCACACAGATTTGACTTTCCAGGAAAATAGGGAAAACCCTCTGTTCTAACAGCCAGCAATTGTAAAAGTACACCGATTTGACTTTCCAGGAAAATAGGGAAAAGCTAATTTCTAAACATAGCCTAATTTATGAACACACCCATCCACTGAAAAACCAGACAGATTTGACTTTCCAGGAAACTAGGGAAAAGACTCATTTCTAACCACCAGCAATTGTAAAAGTACACAGATTTGACTTTCCAGGAAAATAAGGAAAAGCTTAATTTGTAAACATAGCCTAATTTCTAAACACATCCAGCAATTGAAAAAGCACACAGATTTGATTTTCCAGGAAAGAAGGGAAAAGCCTAATTTCTAAACACAGCAGATTTGATTTTCCTAGACAAGAAGGAAAAACATACATTTTAGGCACGGCAGCAATTGCAAAAAAACACACTGATTTGGATTTGCTGACCTCAGTAAGAGGTTACAGACTAAGATAAGGCAGGTGAAAGGCAAATGCAGAGTGAAATGCAGAAGAACCCAAGATACATCGAGGATAGAAGACTGGTAACACAGTGTGGAAGAAAATCAAACGAATTCAGTAAGGCCAGTAAGCATGAACCATAGAAGATGCAGGGGAGGCAGGCAGTCGTTAAAATCAATGAAGGCCAGTATGTATGAGCATAGAAGATGTGGGGAGCGAGATTAGGCAAACAATGATGTAGAGCAAATGGTGAAGCTCTAGGCAAATGCATTTCAGAGCTCAGGAGAGAGGGACAAAGAACTGCAGGCAGCGAGGAGATAAGAACCACAGGGATAGTTGAAGGCAATGCAAAGCGGAGGACATGAGAGGCTGCATCAAAAGGGGGGGAGCTTTGCAGGAGATTCCAAAAGATGTTGAAGGACGCCCTGTAAAAATGCTCACAGGTTGCCTGGATTGGGTAAGACATGGGAGGGAGGTGGGAAGGAGGGTTTTACCAGAACTGTGTGGTGTGCAGGGCAGATTGAAGCCAAGAATGGGTTATAATTTGAGATTGGTTAGCAGAAGGCAGGGGTCCCTCCAAGTCTAGAAAGGCCCAGACAGGGAAAACAAAGGCCTTTATAGGTGGTACTTTGAGGGGGCCAGGGTCTCCTGCTGGCTCCCAGGCCAACAACAGAATTTCAGCGTGTCCTTAGCCAATCAAGGGGACCTCCAAGACATGGATGGTGAGCATCAGCAGGTCCACGAACATGTTGGCTATAATGGAATAGGCCCAGCCGGCCAGTTGTAAATTCAGCTCCATGAAAGCAAGGGGCTCTGTTGCAGGATGTTTTAGCCCAGAGGTAGAATGAAAAAAGCTTAAACAATGTCTTCCCCATCGAACTCCTTAGAGTTGCTGCATCCCGTTTGAACCGCTCACTGGTTGTCTGTAGAGGCAGAAGGAAGACAAAAATGTCCTGGTTAGCTGGTCTATACTACCCATCAGTTGACTCCCCCCTTCTCCTGCGAGGGGACCACTGACCTTGTCCCAGCAGACCTCTGTAAAATGAATCCAGGGGTGCTTCTCTGCTAGCTTCACTGATGTTGGGGTGCAGTACGTCACTGTATAGGGTCCAGTGAATCTCTTTCCAGGATCTTGTGATGTTGCATATTAATATCTTCTCACCAGGATAAAGGGGAGGCTGTGTTGCAAAAAATGTCTTCAGCTTCTTGAGTTGATGAAGTGTCTGTATTTAATGATGGGTCGGTAAGCCTGAATTGACATGGTTGAACCTAAAGTGAAATGTATTTGAGAGATTTTGTGTGCTCTTTAAAATCTGCAAGGAGCTGGCCAACCCTGCTGCAGTCCCTACCCCTCCTGTTGCATCCCAGGCTCTTTGCAATGCCCTTGCCTCTCACTTCATTTAAAAAACCCAGTACATCCTGTCCACCCTCTCCACCCACACTCCTCCTCTTCCCTCTCCATCTGCGCTTGCTGACTCTCCTTTAGCCACCCTCCCACCATCCTTCTCGTCCTTTCCTCTTGTCGGGGTGATTATCCCGGGTTCGGCTGAGCTGTCCGCGGACCTCCGGGCTGGGAGGCCCAAACTCCTCCCGTGTTCCCCAAAAATGAGTATGAGACACACACAAGAAGCAAGGCGGTTCTGTTGTTTATTAAAACAACGGCAGGGATGGGTCTAAGATTGTACGCGTCCGTCCAGACTCTCAAAATTCGTGGGGCTCGCAGGCCCTTTTTGCCGCAGTTTGACAAGCTACTTGCGTCACCTGGGAAAGTTAGCAAAAAACCTATTGCCACTCCGGATTGGTTCCTCGAGTGGTAGGGTTAGTATAGCATACATATAGAGAGCAATATTAGTGGTTGAGGATAAGTCAGGTGGTATACTTGGGTTGTCCCTTCTATTAGATAGTTGAAAATTGTTACACAAAGACCCTGATGATGGGCTAATGTTAGTGGCGTCAGTGATGAGTGCCCCCATGTTCTGATTGGTCCTCCCGCGAGCCCCCCAGTTTGGGACCATCGTTGTTCCCAGCTCGCGGTGTACCTGTCACTAGCAACAATGTGTAACTATGTGTTCATGCAGACAATGTGCGGATTTGCTCATAGGCTTGAGAGCAGACCATTCCCATCGCTGTAGGTGCCCATTGGGTCATTTAATTGTTGCAAAATGTGTCCCAGACGTGGGACCCAGGCGACTTCTTCCTCGTGGGTCTGGCACCTTGTCAGGTTGGCTTGGTCACGTGTTGAGAGACCGTGGCTGGGGCAGAATTTTGCACATTTAAAGTTGTATTTTGCTTCTGTGTGCTTGGCTTTGCTTACAGGTGTGACCTTGGCGCCGGCTGGTAGCATACGAGTTGCAACATCGCCCCCTTGGCTGTGAGCTCTTGCTGGGCTCATTCTGCGTGATCAGCACTTGTACTATCGCTCAATCAGTGGTCATGGCGGTTCTTGCTTGCGGCCTACTTGGGCCTGGTTCATGGGTGGGGATGTGTAATGCAAGGCACCTGTGTTGCGGTTTGACATGGCTTCATAGGCAGTATTACGTCTTCGTTATATTCTCATCATGATGCAAGGGGTGGGAGAAGCGTCACCAAGCGTATACGTGAGTGCTTTATGCGTCTTGCATTTCTGCATTACGGAAAAACCTATGTGAAAAATAATAAAGATGCGCGTCAGTGGGTGTATCCGTCACCTACGTCATAGCACTGGATATATTCTTCGTGTGGGTTGGTGCGTGAGTGACCAGTGAGAATGGTGGCACGTGTGTTCTTGGCAGTTGGCTAGGTCATCATGGCATCTCTAACGATGTGGGTGCTTGTTGTTGAGGTCTTAGTCGAGTTCATCCATGCCGCAGGTGTTGGCTTGAGTAGGGCAGGCTGGTGGGCATATCCTTACGTTCTTGAACAGGGTATTTGGTCATCTGGTAGATAGACGAATTCATCTTGTGCCGGGTGTCTGGGCCGCAATCCTCTAGGCCATGGTCGCGAGGAGATTGGGGGGAGCTTTTTCTCCCATTCTCCCACTTCAGTCCCCCCTCTGGTCGACTTCTCGACCACAAACATATCTTTTTCTTTATCTCCTCTTACCCTCCATATTTTCGTCACTCCTCCCAAGTGTCCATAGTGGTTGACAGGGTCTTCAAATGACCAGTACATATATACACAGCTCCCTCCCGGTTTGCAGTATACCCATCTTCCGATATAGCTCCTCGGGTTTCTCAGGTTCTCAAGCTTTACGGATGGTGGGTCTAAGTGATTTGTGATGATCTGTTTGCGCAGTTTCTCTCTTTCCTTAATTATCACGTCGGTGTGCTGGTCATCGTCAGTTGCCATCAAGGGGTGCATGCCAACCATTTAGATCATTTTCGTCTGTAGTGTGTGCCTTCCTCGCCTTCCAAAACCTTATTACAATCAATACAGCTGCAGCCAGTATTATGCATCCAACTATTATCTTCAGCCCGTCCGACAGCCATGATGGCATCCATGACCATAATAATGAAAACCAGCTATCATCCTTTTTTACTCCTTTACTTTCTTCCATCATCTTGGAGTGCATCTGGGCCAGTTGTGATACTGCTTCGGTAAGTGTACCATTATCTGCATCATTAGCAGGAATACATGTGCAGCATGATTGTCCTATTTTTGCACAAACTCCTCCTTCCATTGCTGTGAGAAGATCCAGTACATATCTGTTCTGTAGTGCTACCATTCTTATTGCAGTTCCTCTTTTATGGCATTGAATCCGTTTACTGTTGAATTAATCGTCATCATTAGTTCCCATCGGGTGATCTGGAGCCATTTAGCGTTTGCATAAGCTTGCAGTCCAGGGTGTATTATTGACGAGAAGAACATTGCAGCCCTGCTGAATAATCTATGTTCTGGTGCAATAGAAGTGAGTGCTGTTTCCGACCTTCCCCACAGGTAGTTTCCTGTCAGGGGTTCTCCTTGTCTCTTTATCCTTGTTAGGACATTATTGTTGTTGTTGTTCTCTCCCTCTCTCGGTTGTACGGATCTCTTCTTCCTCTTGTTCCCTTCATCCATTTTGGGGAAATTGGCCATGTTGACATGTTTTTGGGGCACCACTAGGGATGGTACGTTGATGTGTACCATTGTGCATATACCATTCCACAACGGGGGCAGGGTGTGATATGCCTTATTTCCGCAGGCCCAATAGTGATCCATTATCACTGCCCTTCCAACACCCCCCTCTGGCAATTCTAACCCACTTCCACAGTTGGTGTTGTATCCCACCTCCACATCTCCTCTGTGTTGGTAGCATAACTTGGGCGCGGTCAGCGGTAGTATGCTTATTGGGTCTTCATCATTCTCCATCCATGTCAGCATGGGTACGTATTTGCCCCATGTCGTCCAACATCTGTCGTTGTGTTCCTGCATGGTGGTAATATTCTCTCTTGTTATCATGTTGCTACCGACCACTCCTATTTCCCATTCATTGTTCATGTATACCTTCCCTGTTATTGTTATCAGTGGCCTTTCCCAACATCCTTGTATACCAGGAACTTCAGTGGCGTACCAATCACATGGTAGGTATTGTAGTGTTATTTTCTTCATTTCTCCCTTTTCAGGGCCACTCGTCATGTATCTGAATGCTTCAGCGTGTAAACTATTCTTATGGTAACTCAAATATGACTTGAGGAAATTGTTTTCGTATGGGTATGTGTCTCTTGTTTCCCACTGCATTCTCACCACTGTTCCTTGAAATCGTCCTCTCGTTTGAAATAGTGCCAGATATACTATACATCGCGCCGTCTATTCCTGTATTTCTGTGGCGACGAATGTTCGTGAAGCGCTCATGGCGTATGGGATCAATGAGCACACATAACAGCTATCTTCTGTTGTCTGCTTACCAATTTGGGTCATGTGCTGGTACCATATGTTGTTTGAGACGTGTGCTGAATCTGTTATGTAATTATCAATACCCTTGTTATCTGTATATGTGCTGCGTTTAACTCTACTTCCCTTATGCGTAGGGTTGCTAGTACCACCTGACGTCATACCTGTTGCAGCCGTGGGAGGGGGCATGTTAGTTTTGGGTGCAGCCATAATATTGATAGCATACCTTTTCTGCCATACAGAGGCAGCCAACAGACCAGTGATGACCAATACACCTATCATTTTTATTACAAGAGCTAGTCTCACCGGCATTTTGCTCTTACCTTGCTGCAGTCTGGCAGCTTATTCTTGCGACGTTAAAGGTGCCCCCCTGAAAATCCTCAATATGCTTATTATTATTGTTAGTGGTTGTTATTAAGCTCTCCCTATCAAGTAATCGTTCAGTGCCCAGGCGAAGAGCTGTTCCCCTGCTAATCTTAGTGATCTATCTCTTAGAGCCGGTAAGTGCTCGTGAAGATGGGGAAATAATTGTTCTATGGCCAAAAAAAATGCGGTGCAATATACGCATACCCACCTTCGTTTTAGGTACTTTGGCCTTCTTATATGATATACAAATTGGTGTGATAGGGCTTCATGGGTATTATCATCCGTGGGTAACATCTACTCCTGGGCAGAGTACACTGTTAGTTACTTATTTTCTTAACAATACAATTATACACGGTACCTGCAAGTGCGAGAGAAGAAAAAAAAGAGAAAACATACAAGTGTTTTATATGTGTGTGTGTGCAATACCCAAGTTTGTTATACAACGTCCTTCAATCGGAGGTGACCTTAGAGGGGAGGGGGGTGGGGCTCAATTGGCGTAACTTTGTTTACTTTGTGATCTCGTGACCATGGGATGGGCTGTGGGCAAGCGTTCAATGTCTATCTCAGTAGTTGTCTCTGGGGAATCTGGGGGGTTATCAGGTGTAGTGACACTTCTGTCATCAGCTGTGGTCGACGTCTCTTTCTCTGTAGCCGATGCTGTTGCTGTCGTTGCTCTTCCAATGGCCCTGTCATTAACGCTAGGGCGGGTCTGGAGTTTGTAGATCTTCACGTCGTGTAGGTGATTCCAGGCACGCTTATCCTGCAATTTCACCGCTCTGGTAGCTATCTCTTCTACCAAATGAGGACCAGTAAAGCGTGGGCCATTCCACTTTCTATTAAAGTTGCGGAGTAGCACATGGTCACCTTTAGAAATATTGCATAGTCCTTCCTTTCCCAGTTCCTTGTTGGTGTCTTCTTGTTGAGAACTCTTCGACCCGCCCCGCGTGCGTTCGAGCCGTTGAGATACAAACGCTACACTAGTAATCAAAGAAGACACATATTGATACATTTCGTCACCAAGAACAGTTGCAGTGTTTTCATGGTCTGTGAATGCTTTTGATGTAGGCGTTAGAGGAAGGCGCATTTGACGTCCTGTCACCACCTCGTGAGGAGTGAGGTGGTGATCAGACCCTGGCCTATTCCTTAGCTCAAATAGAGCTAGCGGAAGACAGTACAACCAGCTCTTCTTGGTTGTCTGCTGAATTTTTGCTATTTCTTCTTTCAATAGGCCATTCAGGCGTTCACATAAACCATTGGCCTGCGGGTGATATGCACACGCAACTTTATGCTTAATACCCAGCAAGGACGTGATGTGCTGAAACATTTAATTAGCAAAGTGTGGGCCGTTATCTGACCGCAGCACTTCGCACACACCCCACCTGGGGAAAACCTCTCTCACTAAATATGTAGCTGCTCTGAGCGCATCCGCGTGTGAGCAGAGTCCGGCCTCGATCCACCTGGAGAATGGGCATACCACTACAATCATATACCTATGTCCTTGACATACATTGATCATATCAACGTAGTCAATATGAATGTGTAGGAAGGGTTCCTCTGGCCAGGGTATAGTACCTTTTATCACTTGCAGCGTGTGACCGGCCGTAAACTGTTGGCATGTGAGGCAATTGCTGATGAAATTTGTTACATGAGAATTTAACTCGGGCAGAACCAATCTTCCCTAATTCGTGCTGCAATTACTTCCTTTCCTGTATGTGCTGGGTGATGGAGCTGGGCCAGGGCGGTGTTCAACAGTGCCAACGGCATGACCACCTTTCCAGTGTTATTTTGACGCCACAGTGCGTCAGTTGGGGACATCGTACATCCTCTTTTTACCCATAGTTCCTTTTCTGCCATTGGTGCGGCTGCCTGTAATTCCATTATCTGTGTTGCGGGGAGATGGGTGTACCCTTCTTTCATCATCATCTGTTTTGCCATCCCCCTCCCTCTCCCTCTCTCCGACTCTGGGGGTTCCATGTTTCACCAAAGTATGCTGCATGCTTGGCATGTGCGTCTGCTGTTTCATTCCCTTTCGAGATATGGTCGTCTCCATTAGTGTGTGCCGGACATTTAACCAAAGCTATCTCTTGGGGATCATTGATTACTTCAATTAATTCTGCTAACAAGAGAGCATGTTGCACTGGGGTGCCACCAGCTCACCTAAATCCTCTTCTCTGCCATTTTATCAGCCCCGAGTGGACGGTTGACGTGACATATGCGCTAGAATATATAGTAACTCTTTTGTCAACGCTTTCCTTCAACGCCAAGATCAGTGCAACCAAATCCGCAGCTTGAGCTGAATAATGCTGTGGTAACTGCACGCATTTCACCGGGACATACATCAAATCTTCTGTCATTTTTACAACTGCTGCCCAGTTCTCCTTATGCCATCACTTTGGTCTATTGTTGATGACCCATCAATGTACAAAATTTCCCCACCCTTAAGTGCATCCTCTTCAACTTTTCTAGTGCAAGAGTACCTTTCGATAGTCTGTGTACAATCGTGAGCATAATCACCTTCCTCAATAACTTCCGCTATAAATCTGGCTGGGTTAACTGTACTGCATCTGACAATTGACAGCTCGGGTCTAGACAAGATGATCTCATAACCTGACGCCCTCTGTGTGGTTAGTGTGGACTTAGGCTTATTCAAAATTGCAAATAACGCATGCTCCACAAATAGTGTGGTTGGGCACCCCATTGTAATCGATGATGATTTCTCTACCGCAAATGCAGCTGCGGCGAGACTCTGTTCGCAAGGGAAATGTCCTAGCATGACAGGGTCCAAGTGACCGCTGTAGAACGCTATTGGCTTGTGTCCTATGCTGGTTTTCTGAGTCAATACTGCTTTCATTACTGCTGAGTCACAATGCGAAAAGATAAAGAACTGTCGTTCATAACCTGGGGTGGCTAGTACCGGAGCAGTGGATATGGCGTGCTTCAACTCGTCAAATGCCTCCTTCATTTCCCTTGTCCATCCCAATGTTTTGTCCCCTTTGTGTGCTTCTCTCAATGCCTCAAGTAGGGGTCCTATGTATGAGCTGTAGTCAAAAACCCATGCTCTGCAGTAGTTGCATAATCCCAGGAACTGCTGCAGCTCCCTCACCGTTTGTGGTAGTGGCGTGTTGGATATAGCTTCTGCTCTTTGTGGTGCAATCTTTCTTCCGTGTTGGGACATTAGTTGACCAATGTATAGTACCTGTTCCTGACAGTACTGTAACTTTTCTTTGTCTACCTTGTAACCCTTTTCTGCCAACACTGTCAGCATTTTCAATGAGTCCTCCCTGCACCTTTTCTCGCTTGTGCTGCAAATTATTATATCGTCAACATATTGCAGCACCGTACTTTCCAATTCAATGTTTCCCAAGTCCATCTGTATTACTCTGTTGAAAATTGAGGGTGACTCGTAGTACCCTTGTGGTAACCTGGTGTGTTTCCATTTTGTGTTCCTGTATGTGAAGCTGGTCAAGTCTTGTGAATCTGGGTGCAGGGGTATTGGGAAAAAGGCATTTTTTAGGTAAATCACTGTGAACCATGAGGCCTCTGCCGGAATTCCACACAATATTGTGGCTGGGTTTGCTGCTATGGGGTATTCTGCTTCTACAATGTTCTTCAAGGGTCTGAGGTCCTGGATGAAACGCCAAGACCCTCCTTTAGCTTTGCGCACTGGGTACACGGCCGTGTTACATGGTGATTCTGATGGTACCAATATGCCATTATTTATTAGGGCCGTTATGGTTTTGTGTATGCCCTCATCTGCCTCTTTTGATAGTGGGTATTGTTTCACTCTAGGTAGTATTGCACCGTTCTTCAGCTTTATTCTCACTCCCCCGATACTCTTTATGCAGCCCACGTCATAGGGACTGGTGGTCCACAATGATGCTGGAACTTTTGCCATATCTTCCTCGTAGAATGGAACTGGGGTAGATGCGGGTGCCTCAAGTGCCATGGCCATTTTCTGTGCCACTTGCTTATATGTCACTCTTAGCCATATATCTACACTCATCATAAATACCATCTCACCTTCTTCCCTGTCTTCTGAAAAGAGCTCTTCATCGGACACCTGGGTGAGCCTGCATCCCTCAGCCAGGGCTATCACTGCCCTCCATGCTCTCCCTTCCCGGTCTTGGGCATGTACTGCGATATAATCTGCAGTTGCTATAATACTCTCGATGCTTACCGAGATCACCTTCCCTTCTGGTTCATTGGCTGGTGTCTCAGGCCTGAACAAATATGCTGCTGGCCTCCTCAAGATCTTTCCTTCTATTCCTGGCACCCAGGCGAATGCCATATCTGTTCCTTACTGGAACAGTTCTCCATCCACTGGCTCAGCCCGAGCTACTGTCTGGCCACAGTACGCTTGCAGTATTTGTCGTGCAGTAAGCATGTTTATTCCTGGTGTGGAGCAAATTATGCCATCCTCCGTGAAGGAGATTGTCATATTTAGCCTGCTCATTATGTCCCTCCCAAGTATGTTCACTGGCGACTCCCTTGAAAACAGGAGCGGGACAGACATGTCATCATCTCCAATAGATAAGGAGATGTTATCAGTAAAGGGAACCAACCCCCTAGCCCCAGAGAATCCTTGGGTGTTCATGGCCTCACCTGACCTTTTAAATCTACCCTCCCTTAAGCAAGACCTGGTTGCCCCAGTGTCAACAAGGAATGATAATTTTTTGTCACCTATCGTTACCTCAATGCGTGGTTCCTCTGCACTATTAGTTGTTATCGATAGGATGGGACACACCAAGGACGTCTGTGGGCTGTCCTATTGTGGGTATAATGACTGACCACTTCCTGTGTAAGGGTTGTGTCCCAGGATAGTCGCCCTTCCCAATTGTGTTTGTTGTAGCTGTGTATCGGTGGAGGTTACCTTATGGTCCTGTATTTGAGTGGGCTGCTGCACTGGCTGCACTTGGTGTTGTTGTGTTATTGCTACCTGTTGTTGCGGTAGTGCATATGTCTGCAGCTGTTGTTGTGTTGCTAATTGCTGCTGTGTGCTGCTCTGTGGTAGCCCCTGTGGTTATTGGCAACCCTGCTGCTCCCTCATAGGCCCTTGTTGTCCTTGTTCCCCCCATGCTGGTGGGGAGGGTCTCATTCTACACGTACGTGACATGTGTCCTAACATCCCACAAACCCAACATACAGGTGGTTCCCTGGTCTTCCATGGGAAACTTCCTGCATTATCTCGGTACACTGGTTGCCCAGTGGGGTAGAAGGTCCAGAATCCTCCCCCTTGCTGTTGTACAGGTTGGCCATATCCCCTCCCCCTCATCATTCCTCCCCTTCCCCTGATGTTATTATAATATCCATTTCCTGGTACCAAGTACCCTCCTCCCATGTTAGCCGTGTATGGTTGGGGTGGTGGCAGCTGTTGTGTTATAAGTCGTGGTGATTGTGGTAGTGGTGGTATTTGTAGTTGTGAGGGATCCTGGGCGGCCACTACTTGCGTGGGGTTTGGTGTCATTGTTGATGGTGTGGTTATTAGTGCTCCTTCCATGGTGTATTTAGTCCGTTTTTTCTGCACTAATTTAGCCTCTTGCGCTTTTCTATCTTCTTCCTTTTGTTTCATCTTTTCTTGCCACATCCTACAATGGTGTACTATCGTCAATTGTATTGCCGGCCAAGCCTTGGCTTCCATCCCCACTACTTTCTTCAATTGTTTTTGTACTGCCTCCGGGAGCCCTTGTATTAGTATGTGGTAAAATATTGCCGGTGTCTTGTCCCATTGCTCTCTAGTTTACATACGCCACTTCTCCTGAATCTCCTGGAAATAATCAACAGGATCTTCGTTCTCACGCATCTTGCGTGACGTAATTGCTCCTATATCTGAGATGTCTGGGTATTGTACCCTCAGAGCTTGCCATAATGCATGCCTGCAATTCGCAAATGGCGCCCCGTCATGTGATGTGTTCGTTATTGTGACCCCGGGGAAACCCGCTCTCTTCCAGATGTCATCTGCCGCGTCCTGTAATATTGATATTAATAGGCCCTTCATGTCTCCTACTGCTAGTTTCTGTCCTGCAGTGTGCTTTTCCATCTCGTATACCCATTTTCCCGCTCCTCCACTTAGTGATGGGAGCCTACACTTTATATTTTCCTTATCAGCATGCTACCAAGGGACGTATTGTGGTCTAACCCCCCCTCTCCAATAGCAGCATTGGATTGTGTCCCATCTGTCCACCCAGTTGTCGAGGTGTGGAGTCCGCATACCCCTCCTCTTCTTCTGTGTCATCTAGATCATCTGTCATGTCCATATTACCGCCGCTCGTTGTACTTTCCCCTTCATCTCTTCCCCTTCTCTTATTATTTTATTTATTAAATGTGGGTGCGTGTGTCCGTTCTTCCTGCCTACGTCCGGGAAGATCTCTAAGCCTGCCGGCATAGGGGGTTTGTTCAGGAGCGGGTGTGGGCGGACATGTTGGACGGGATCCGGCCACTTCTCATTCTCTTTCCTCACTTCCCCCCACTTCTTCCTTCCTTCTGCATGCCCATGGTGATTCCCGGTTGGTGCGGGTGATGTACAATTTGTCTAAGCTTTCCCTATCGCTGCTTCTTCCTTCTCCCCCATTCCTTCTTCTTCTTCGCTGCAAAATTCATCCAGGAGCGACAACCCCCAATCTGTCTTTTTCCCCCTAATCGTCACTGTTTTTAAGTCTATTAAATCCGTTCCTTTCGCTTCTTCTTTACCAATTGCTCCCCTTTGCGCTGTTGTTGTGGCTACTTCTGCATCCCGACGTACATATGTCCTTACCCCACTCTCCCCTTTTTCTCTCTCTTCTTTCCCCTTCTCTCTTCTCCACTATTTCACCACCTATTTCCTCTCTTTTCTTTTTCAATTCCTCCATCACCTCACTACTCACCTTCTCTAATATCCTTTATTCCTCTCTCCTCCTTTCCCATCTCTCTCTCTCCCTTTCTAATATGCTTTCTATTACTTTACCTTCCTCGTATTTCTTGGTGCTTTCTGATAGTATTTTCTTCTTCCATATTTCCATTTCCTTTTCTTTCTCTTCTTCCTCTCTTTTCCTGTCACGCTGTTCTGCTCGAGATACCCTTTCTGCTATCGCCTTCATCCTTTCAGCTTCCCGCTTCCGTTCTTCAGTTCGTACCCTCATTTTTTCTAACTCATCCTTACTTTCCTTCCTTTCCCTCCTTCTCTCTCGTTCCTCTTTCTCAAGCTGTTTGATCAGGGCGTTTTGCTCATTCCTTAATTCTACCAATCGTTCCTCCAACATCTCCTCCTCTGCTCGTAACAGCTCCCCTTCTTTCCTTTTATCTTCCTCTCCTCCTATTTCATTGCTACCCTCATTGTCCTGGTTCAGTTTCAGTACTACCTCCTTTTCTTCTCCCGTTAGTGTCCCTCGCAATTTTAACAGCACCTGCGCGGCTACCCACTCGTCGTGTCCTATGGTTGGGATTGGTTCTTCACTATTCTTCCCTTCCTTTGCGTGCATCTTCGTATAAGTTGGGCCTACCGTACTTGTCACCGCCCCCTCTGTAGCTACCTGTAGCTGCATATGGTGGTGGGCTGTACGCGGGGTTCGAATACCCTTCAGCCGCCGTTAGTTGTTGCCTTAACGCTTCTCGTAGTTCCGTCACAGGATATAACCCCCCTTCTTCCTTCGTCTCTACTTTCGCTAAGGGCATGTCGTCGGTCCTTTCCTTTTTTATTTCTATTTCATTTGCGATGCTAAGCTTTTCCTCCCCCTCTCGGTCTCTTCCCGCGCACTGTGCGCTGTTAATCTCCTTTTCCCCATTTCCCACTTCCTCCTTAATCTTCTTCCCCTCCTTCGTTTCCTCCACAGTGAAATTCCCGGTTGGTCCTGGTCGGGACCCCTGGAACATCCTCCATAAGTTAAAGACCTCCACGTGATGTGCCAACTTCTTCCCCTTGTATGTGTTATGTATATGTGTCAGTAGTGAGTGTTGGACGCATGAGTCGAAACTGCCGTTAGGCGGCCAGGGTGTCGTCATTTTATTGCCTGTCCCTTGTGTCCATTCTATGCTGTATTTGATCAGTTTTTCCCTATGGGGTGATAGTGTTTTACACATATGCTGCAGTGGGGTAGTGAGGGTATTCCCCCACCCTCCCGATCCTAACCCATATGACATGGTTACACTGTGTTGTTAGCTCCCTTCAGTATAGTTGTCGTTACCTGGCCCCGTAGTTTGGGGACTTGCGACCGTCCGCTAAAAGAAAACCAGTCAAATATAACAATTACAGATATGTTACCTGGCCCTGTAGTTTGGGGACTTGCGACCGTCCGCTAAAAGGAAACCAGTCAAATATAACAATTGCAAATATGCTATCTTTTCCTGTATTTGTTTTTCTTCCTTAATACCGTTACGGCCCCCTGCGGCCACGGCGCACAAAGCCCCCTGCGGCTGTGTGCCCTGTGTGACGTGCTTATACAGCCGTCCTACTTTTTCTCCTCCCCTCCTCCTCCCACCTCAATCGGCGTGGACGGCGTTCTCCGTGCACGGTCACTTCCCCCTCTCCACCTGTCCCGTATTTGGGGTGGCCTACAACCTCTGTGCGCACCCCCTGCCCTCTATTCACTTCCCCACCACCCTTCAACAATGCTGTGTGGTCAAGGTATCCTATGAAAGCCCTACGGGTGACGTCACAGACCTCTTCCAAAAACTACCGGTAAGATCTTTTACACTTCAGAAAGCTCGCAATAAGTTTTTGCTGTTTGTCCCCGTTAACCCCACAGCTATCCTCTTATTACGCCTGGAACAAGGTAACCAACAATATAATTGGACTGTGCACACTGCGTCGCCTCGCGTGTGATACGCCCCTCAACGGGAGGGCTTAACCAGCCAATTATCTTCCGTACTAGGCAACCAGTTAGCTACCACCTACAGGAAAACGTCATCTATCTATCGAGTTTCACTACTCGATCAATAGGGATCCTCATCTACTCATTGATCAATAACCGCCAATTCGTAGGAAGCCACACACACACCCCCCTTACAGGTGGCCACGACCTAGGCCAATCAGTGTCTACGAGTAACCGCATGTGATGCTTTCTTGCTCCACCCACCCTTTTCCGTGACGTGGTAGCGGACGGCTCTCGCGCCTGTCCTGCTACCATTCACTTCACCGTTAACACTAATTGGTCAAATCTTCACAGCAAACCTTAGTAACACCTCCCACCGCCCTTATTGCACTCCTCCCCCTTCCCTCACAATCTCACATTGCTTGTTGGGTGTGACATACTCACCAAGTTCTCTTGATGCGGGGCCGCTCGACTGCGTGCACCCCTCCAAGCGGCTCGCCACCTCCCCTCGTCTGGACCCCGTCTGGACACTCGCCAACAGCGGGCGGGATACTTCTCAACCGGCTCCCGAAGGCCAATATCCGGATTGCGCTGTCCGGTCTTCTCGCAGTTCCGCGATGGTCCTGTAGTCCTCAAAAGGGGCCAGCGGCAGAGGAGGCCTGTGCCGCCGGGCCTCCTCGCAACGAGAGGCCTTGGAAAAATAAAAAGGTAGATCGTAAACAGATCTCGGCAGTGCCTCCAACTTGTCGGGGTGATTATCCCAGGGTCGGCTGAGCCGTCCGCGGACCTCCGGGCTGAGAGGCCCCAACTCCTCCCGTGTTCCCCAAAAATGAGTATGAGACACACACAAGAAGCAAGGCGGTTTTGCTGTTTATTAAAACAATGGCAGGGATGGGTCTAGGATCGTACTCGTCCGTCCAGACTCTCAAAATTCGTGGGGCTCGCAGGCCCTTTTTGCCGCAGTATGACGAGCTACTTGCATCACCTGGGAAAGTTAGCGAAAAACCTATTGCCACTCCGGATTGGTTCCTCGAGTGGTAGGGTTAGTATAGCATACATATAGAGAGCAATATTAGTGGTTGAGGATGAGTCAGGTGGTATACTTGGGTTGTCCCTTCTATTAGATAGTTGAAAATTGTTACACGAAGACCCTGATGATGGGCTAATGTTAGTGGCGTCAGTGATGAGTGCCCCCATGTTCTGATTGGTCCTCCCGCGAGCCCCCCAGTCTGGGACCATCGTTGTTCCCAGCTCGCGGTGTACCTGTCACTAGCAACAATGTGTAACTATATGTTCGTGCAGACAATGTGCGGATTTGCTCATAGGCTTGAGAGCAGACCATTCCCATCGCTGTAGGTGTCCATTGGGTCATTTCATTGTTGCAACCTGTGTCCCAGACGTGGGACCCAGGCGACTTCTTCCTCGTGGGTCTGGCACCTTGTCAGGTTGGCTTGGTCACGTGTGGAGAGACCGTGGCTGGGGCAGAATTCTGCACATTTAAAGTTGTATTTTGCTTCTGTCTGCTTGGCTTTGCTTACAGGTGTGACCTTGGCGCCGGCTGGTAGCATACGAGTTGCAACATCGCCCCCTTGGCTGTGAGCTCTCGCTGGGCTCGTTCTGCGTGATCAGCACTTGTACTCTCGCTCATTCAGTGTTCATGGCGGTTCTTGCTTGCGGCCTACTTGGGCCTGGTTCATGGGAGGGGATGTGTAATGCACGGCACCTGTGTTGTGGTTTGACATGGCTTCATAGGCAGTACTACGCCTTCGTTATATTCTCATCACGATGCAAGGGGTGGGAGAAGCGTCAGCAAGCGAATACGCGAGTGCTTTATGTGTCTTGCGTTTCTGCATTACGGAAAAACCTATGTGAAAAATAATAAAGATGCGCGTCAGTGGGTGTATCCGTCACCTACGTCATAGCACTGAATATATTCTTTGTGTGGGTTGGTGCGTGAGTGACCAGTGTGTATGGTGGCACGTGTGTTCTTGGCAGTTGGCTAGGTCGTCATGGCATCTCTAACGATGTGGGTGCTTGTTGTTGAGGTCTTAGTCGAGTTCATCCATGCCGCAGGTGTCGGCTTGAGCAGGGCAGGCTGGTGGGCATATCCTTATGTTCTTGAACCAGGGTATTTGGTCGTCTGGTAGCTAGACGAATTCATCTCGTGCCGGGTGTCTGGGCCGCGATCCTCTAGGCCATGGTCGCGAGGAGATTGGGGGGAGCTTTTTCTCCCATTCTCCCACTTCACTCTTTTCACCCCTGACGAGGTTGCTAGACAAGTCCGATCTATGAAAGCCTCTTCAAAACAGGTTCATCCCTGTTCCTCTAAAACCATCAAGGACCACATTCACACCCTCGCTCTGGCCCTTGCTGATTTTTGCAACCACTCCTTTGCCTCTGGATGCTTCCCCTCCCCTCTGAAGCACTCCTTTGTGCATCCTCTTCTCAAGAAACCCACAGCTGATCCTTCTTGTCCAGCTAACTATCGCCCAATTTCCATTACTCCCTTTCTTGGCAAACTCCTGGAAAAGTTGGCCATCACTCAGCTTAACCTTCATTCCAATTCTGTTGGCTGTCTCCATGACCACCAGTCTGGCTTCAGAGCTGCCAGAAACACGGAAACTGCTCTCCTAAACATCTGTGAAGAACTGCTCACCAAACTTGACTCTAACATTCCCTCTGTCCTCATCCTCCTCGATCTCTCTTCTGCCTTCGACACGGTCAACCATACCATCCTGCTCAACCGTCTCCGTGAAAACAAGGGTATCACTAATCAGGCTCAGGCCTGGCTGACCTCTTTCCTCTCAGATCGACCCTCCCAGTTCCAACTTGGGTCCTTCCTTTCATCTATCTTCCTCTCTACCTGTGGTGTTCCCCAGGGGTCTAACCTCTCGCCCTGGCTTTTCAACCAATACCTGGCAACTCTCGCCCACTGCATTGCCATTTTCTGCTCAAATTTCCAGTGCTACGCTGACGTCACTCAACTCATTTTCAGGCTGCCCTCTGCCACCTCCTCTCCCTCTCTCATCTCTGATTGCCTAACTGCCATTCAAGATTGGTGTGCCGCCAATGATCTTTGTCTGAATGCCAGCAAGACGGAGATCCTCCTCATCGGCACACCTTCACCATCCTTTCCCCTCACTCTCTGGCCAGCCTCCCTTGGCCCTCCTCCTACCCCCACCTGTGAGGCTAAGAACCTCGGGGTCATCTTTGACTCCACCCTTTCCTTCTCTGCCCACATCTCTGAGGTCTCTAAAAAGTCAAATTTCCGACTGCACCTCCTCAGAGGTACTCTGCCTTTCCTCTCCTTCCCCCAGAAGCTCATGGTATCTCAAGCTGTGGTTCTCTCTAGCTTTTACTATTGTAACAGCCTCTTTCAAAATCTACCAGCCTCTACTCTCCGCCCTCTGCAACTAATCCAGAACAGGACTGCAAGACTTGTCCTTGGCCTCAAGCCCTGGGATCGTATCTCTCCAGCTCTGAAATCTCTTCACTGGCTCCCAGTGGATGCAAGGATTAAATTCAAAACCCTCTGCATTGTCCACAAGGCTTTCTGGGGCCTGGGTCCAAAATACCTTCAGCTATCCCTCCGCAAATACCTACCCTCTCGAGCTCTTCGCTCCTCTACCTCTAGGAAACGAGCTGGGGGTAGATCTCTGTCTTCGGCTGGGGCCTCCCTCTGCAACAGCCTCCCTGCCACTCTAAAACTTGAGGAGAACCATCTCTGGTTCTGGAAGCACCTCATGACCTTCCTCTTTTCTTCTGCCTTCGCTCCCCCTCTCCCCTGCTGATCTGTTCTCTCTTGGCACCGTGCACCTGGCCACCTTCTGTCTTTTGGGCCCAGGTACCTGCTCATCCTGTCACCCTCCCGCACTGCCTCCGGGCAACACCTTGCACTGGGGTCTGTATCTGTACCCATACAGCACCCCCTTTTTCTTCCTGCACTTATCTGACCTACCCTGTCTGCTGCCTTAAACCTAGCACTTGCAAATTGCTGGCGGCATTACCACTGTGTGTTGCCTTTATTATTTATTTATTGTTATTTATCTGTTTCTCCTCTGCTTCGCACTTTCCACCTCTCCCCCTTCGATGCACTTTTCCCCTCCCCCCTCTCCCATGCACTTGCGCGTTCTCAATGTCACTGGGCCTAGTAAGATCGCTGTTTTGTTCTCCCCTGTTCCCCTCCCTTGCCTTGTCGCGCTCTGAAACACTTGTGTACGAGCACGATAGAAATAAAATATCAATCAATCAAAACAGGAGTTGAGCAGTACTATTAGCATCTAAAAATGTACGTGCTGGTGTGGGAGGCACATGCATTCTCTTGCCAGAGACAATTTCGTGCAGAGTCAAATGGTGATCCCTGCCAGGGGAATTGAATAGTGCAAATAAAGCAAGAGGCAAACAATAGAGCCAGTTATTGGAAAGTGTGTCAGTCAACTTGGCAATGTGCTCTGTAAGCAGGCCATTGAAGCGCTCAACAAGTCCATTGTTTGTGGATGGTACGCAGAGTACAATTTGTGCTTGATGCCCAATAAGGAGGTTACGTCTTTAAAAAGATCATTGAAAAAGTCTTATCTATTGTCGGACCGCAACATGTCACATATTCCTCACCTGGGGAATACTTCCGGTACTAAAAATGTGGCTGCCGATTTTGCATCATTGTGAGCTCATGGGCCAGCCTCAAGCCATTGTGAAAAAAGGACATGCAACCACGATTATGTACCTGCACGAGCTACATCGATCCTGCAGATCAATATAGTCAATATGCAAATGCTGGGAATGGTAATGTTGCCTTAACAGTTTTAAGTGTGTGCCGTGCCATAAACCACTGGCATGTTAAACAATTATTTACAAACTCAGTTAATAGTTATAAATTGGGCACAAACCATTGTTCGTTAATTTCTGCAGCAATATGCTCTTTTGATACATGTGCTGGGTAATTCAACTGATCCAGTGCAGTTTTGAGCAGTCCTCGGGGCATCACTGGTTTCCCTATAGTGTTCTGTCTCTACACCAGGTCCGAGTGTTATAGTGAGCAGCCCCTCATTCTCCATAACTCTTGCTCTTGTTGGGGTGCTCCCCCCTGTAGTCTATCACTTGGACAATGGGCAATGAGTTGAATGGCGCTGTGAGTATGGGGTGCTGCGTTTGCAGCAATGCCAACAAGGTGTTTGATCTTTCTTAAAGGGCATGAATAGTGTTGTTTGCAGTGGCAAATATGCTGCTTCTTTTGCTGTGGATTTGGCCTTGTCATTGTGTTTTGAGATTATATGTGTGCCGTTGATGTTGGCGGCATATTTTATCACCGCCAATTCTGCTGGGAGATGCAGTACGTCAATTAGTCAGGACAGTAATTCTTCATGTTGCACAGCACAGGGGAAGCCATTGCTCCTCCGGAACACTCTCCTCTTCCATCGGGCCATCCTTGAGTGCACCGTGGATGTGACATAGGCTGAATCAAATAATATGTTGACAGCATGCCCTTCTAACATATCTATGGCCATTATCAAAGCTGTCAACTCAGCCGTCTGTGCTGAACAGTAGTGGCAACCTCATCTAAGCCCACACCTTAAATTCTCCTTCATGACGACACACTACCACTGCACCCGTATGTTGACAGCCTGTACTTGAATCTATCACTGATGACACATCAACAAAGAACATTTCTTCTCCTTCTATGGGCTCTTCATGTATTCTGGGTCGCCCCTGAGCTTGTCCCTGTACATACTCCCCTAACTTCGGTGGCTGTGCAATGAATGCCACTGGGTTGACAACCCAACACCTCATTACCTCAATTGCTGGATTGGACAATATCACCTTGTACCCTGAGGCTCTCTGAGTTCTTAACATGGAGCTTGATTTTTCTAGTATCGCAAAAAGTGAATGCTCTACATAGAGCGTGACTGCACAGCCCATCACAATTCCCCATACCAGGAAAAGCCTCAGATGAGAACAATGATGCAGACCCACTGGCTGAACATTGCAGTTTTGAAGTTCAGATGTATTGGAACCTCACCCTTTCTATACTCTTTGCACTGACTCTATCCAAATTTCACTGACCTTAGTACGATAGTAGCTGTTGGTCTCCCCCCCTCCTTGTTTGTTGCCTCCCCCCTCCCTGCACCTCGTGTCAACTCTCTGGCTCTACCAGAAATGTCGTCAGGCCTAGTATGATAGTTGCTTGTCTGTCCGATCTCCTTTCCCCCTTCCCCCCTTATCCCTGTCATCACTTCATCACTCTTACTCTATCCGAAAATGTCATCTGACTGAGTACAATAGTAGCTGTTTTTCTTCCTCCCCCACCCTCCTTGTTTGTTTCCTCCCCTTCTAGCACTACCTGAAATGTCATCAGGCCTAGTACGATAGTCACTTGTTTTGTTCCTCTCCTCCTCCATCCTCCCCCCACCCTGCATCTCGTGTCAACTCTCCAGCTCTATCAGAAATGTTGTCAGGACTAGTATGATAGTTGCTCGTCTGTCCCATCTCCTATCCCCTCCCCTTCTGATCCCTGTCATAACTTTTACTCTATCTGAAATTGTCATCTGACCTAGTACGATAGTAGCTATCTTCCTCCCCCTCCCTCCTTGTGTGTTGCCTCCCCTTCCAGCACTACCTGAAATGTCATCAGGCCTAGTATGATAGTTGCTTGTCTGTCCCATCTCCTACCCCTCTACCCCCTTTATCCCTGTCATAGCTCTTACTCTATCTGAAATAGTCATCTGACCGAGTATGATAGTAGCTGTTTGTCTTACTCCCCCTCCCTCCTTGTTTGTTTCCTCCCATTCCAGCCCTACTTGAAATGTCATCAGGCATAGTACGATAGTTGCTTGTTTTGTTCCTCTCCACTTCTTTCCTCCCCCCCTCCCTGCACCTCGTGTCGACTCTCCGGATCTACAGTTACTTGTCTGTCTCATCTCCTAATCCCCCCTCTCTCCTCCTTATCTTTGTCATAGCTCTTCCATTTTCTGAAATGTCGCCAGGCCTAGTACAATAGTAATTTCACATTCTTAATGACTCAAGGCCTTGTAGGAATGTCACTGTATTTTCCTCTGCTCCCTCACCTTGAAACACTTTGAAACACATATTGTGTATGGGCACTATATAACAAAACTATCAATCAATGAATCAATCATTATTGTTGCTGATTTCTCTATGGAAAATGCAGCTGCAACAAGTGCCTGTTCGCATGGGAAGTGGCCTTGCATTACTGTGCCATCAGAATGCAAAAACAGAAAGAACTTCCATTTGTAGTGTGGGGTTGCAAAAACTGGTGCATGTGCTAAGGCTTCCTTGAGTTTGAAAAATGTGTCAATCATTTCATATGTCCATTTAATGGGGCCTTCTGTGCTTCTTTTAATCCCTCAAAGGGGGGGCTTCATAAATGTGGAATAGTTGAAGACCCTGGCCCTGCCATAATTGCACAAGCCTAAGAACTGCTGCATCTGCTTGACAGTACGTGGCTGTTGTGTGCTGTGTATTGCTTCTGCTCTCTCTGCAGTGATCTTACTGCCATCTATTGATATTATCTTTCCTAGGTATACTACTTCTTTTTGGTAGTACTGCAATTTCTCCTTGTCTACCTGGTACCCTTTCTTTGCTAACAATGTCAGAAGTATAATTGAATCTTTCCTGCACTGATCCTGCGTTGTGCTGCACACAAGGAGGTCATTCATATACTGGATGATTGTGCTGTGCATTCGCAAGTTGCTTAGGTCCTTCTGGATCACCCTATTGAACACACTGGGTTACTTGCAATACCCTTGTGGTAAACAAGAGTGTTGGAACCTTGTCCTGGAAAATGTTAATGCAGTGAGATACTGTGTATCTGGGTGCAATGGAATAGAAAATATAGCATTCTTTGAATCAATAACTGTGAAGCATGTCGTTTCTTTAGGTATGTTACATAATATGGTGGCTGGGTCTGGTACAAGTGTAAATCCGTCTTCCACTACGTTGTTCAAGGGGCAGAGATCTTGAATAAATCTCCATGCCTCACCTTTTGATTTCTTGATAGGATAAATGGCTGTGTTACATGGGGATTCTGATGTTTTTATTATGCCCTTTCACCATAGTGTGAGGGGTGTGTCATATACCCTTTTCTGTTTCACATGATAGTGGGTTATTGTTCAACCCATGGAAACAGTGCCCCTTCATTCAATTGTATGCAGACCATCCCGGCTCCCTTCAACAACCCTACATCATGGAGCTCAATAGTCCATAGTACCTCTGGTATCTTTTTCAAATCATCCTGCAAGTGAGCTGATGCCATGCTCGCTATGTGCATCCTCTGGGTGACCTGTCTCTCTTCTATCTTTACCTGACATGGGATGCATATCTGGAATATCATTCCCCCTCCTCTTCATCCTCTGAGAACAGCTGTTCATTTGTCAAGTCTGTAAGTCTTAATGTCTAGTCAATACAAAGGATCGTGGGCCCCTCTGTACCCCCTTCATTTGTCCCATATAAAAGTATGATGTACTTCCTTGTGAGGGCTGCTTCTAAATGTGTTGTGAGGGCTGTCCCTGGTGCTATTTCCTTTTGTAATGCTGGTCTGAACAAGAATTCTGTGGCCAATCAAAATACTTTGTCTTTCATTCTGGGTACCCACACTAACAATACTTTCTCTTGGAGGCGTGGTTCCCTGCGCAAAGTGCTGCATGCACAAAATGCTTGTTAGATGGCTGTGAACCACTCATTAAAGATACCTGCATTGTGCCCTTCTTTGAAAATGAAATAGTCATATTTAATGTACTCATTATATCTCTCCCTAATATGTTGATGGACGTGTCTTTTGAGTACAACAGGGGCATTACTATTTGATGTGTGCCTATTGTGGGTGGTAAATCTTCTATGATAGGAACCATTACAATAGCCCCAGAATATCCCTGTGTGTCCATTACCTTGTCCGGCAGGAAAATGTTTTTAAATCTATTTGTCCAATCCTCACTGCTACCTCAGAATCTTCATCAGGGTCTTTAGTTACTGAAAGGATTGGACATACCTGGATCCTCTGTGGGCTGGCTTATTGGACATTTGGGCCTTGCCCTGGAAATGGGAATGGGTTACTCCAAGAACAGTCACTCCCATGTAGTGTGGTATTGTGTTTTGAGCTAACAATGTTTTGTGCCCCTAGGGATACATTTGTGCTTGAGCCTGTGGTGCTTGGGTAACTACAGGCCCTACAGGTTGCATTGTCTGTGTAAAGGGTGCCTGCACCTCCTGTGATGGCATCTGTGCTTGCAGTGAATGCATCTGTGGTTGTATATGTTGCATCTGTGGCTGCATGCGTTGAACATATACCTGGGTCCCCCTTGGCTATACTGCTGCTGTTGTCCATGTGGGCACATCCATGCAAAGTGTCCCCTCTGCCCACATATAAAACATGGTCTTCCAAATCTGGCTCCCGCTCCTCCATATTCATACCCCCTCTAGGCAATATCTGTCAGTGGGTAATACCCCCTTGTTGATAATACGCTTGTTTCTGTTACACTCCCTGTTGGGGAATACCCTCCCTGTTGCTGGTCGTCCCTCCTTTTTGTGGATACAGTCCTCACTGTGGTGCACCCCCTGCAGGAAACCCCTTGTGCTTGAGGGCTACTTTGCGCTGGAACAATGTTTGTGAGTACAGCCCCTTCCATGGATATTTCTGCTAATTTCTTCTGCACCAATTGTGCCTCTACCTTATCTGTATTATCCACTGTATCCTTTGCTCTTTGCGGTTTTCTTTTACAAAAATGTATAATGTGAATCTGTATCTCTATCATCTCTTCGCCTCAATCCCAACCACCTATTCTAAGGATGTTTGCACACCCGTGTGGAGGCTGCAGAGCAATATGTGATAGAATATTTATGTTCACATCACATGGTTGTCATGTCTCTAATGTCCACATCTCCTGTATCTGTTGTACATATTGTCTGGGGTCTTCATCCGGTTTCATTTTGCATGCCAAAATGACCTGCATGTCTGATGTGTCTGGGTACATAGTACTCAATACTTTTGATACATGTGCATGCCAGTTATTGAAAGGTATACTGTCATGAATGTAATTGCTTAATTTAACTGTGTCATACCCCACCTGTTCCCATATTTTGTCCCCTTGTTTGCCCAAAAGAGCTGCAAATAGGCTTTTCTTTTTGCCAATCACCAAGATAATCTATGTTGTCTCTTTCTAAAGAGTATATATCCATTTGCCTGTCCCTGCTGCGAGGGATAGCAAGCTGTATATCAAATTGTCTCTATCCATGCTCTGCCATGGTATAAACTGTGCTGCTCCTCAGCCTTTCTGTAACAGGGGCAAATGAGTTAACGGCATGGAGGCAGCCCTCCCCTTTGTAGCACTACCTACCACCATTCTTCCTGTCCTGTTTTGAAGGGTCTCGGACCAGTCCCCACAGCTCCCCAATTTCCTCCTCTCTCTCTTCTGCCTTCTCTCCACTTGGCTTTCCTTCTCTCTGTCTCTGTCTCTGTCTTTGTTCCATACTACATTGTCCCATATCCCCCCTCTGTCAGGCCCTGCTCCTCCGTCCTCTTTGGTGTCTTCAGGGTCTGCTTCAGCCCCATGGCTTCTTCCTCTGGAATTTTTCATCTAATTTGGATTTTTTTTTTGCCAGACATCCAGACACTTGGCGTTCCTGCTGCCCCTTGCTCCTCCTCCTTTTTCCAGACTGCCTTCTCTATCTTATCTTCAGATGCTTTGAACACAGTTTATAACTGACACTGCACACTTTTTCTACATCAGCTAAGTACTTTTTGATACCTGCTGCTTTTGGTACAGCAGTAGTCATTCCAGCCTCAGGCTTTCCATTTCCTGTTTCTGTCGTGTCCCTACTCTACTTGTGGGTTCATGTACCTTGCTGCAGGATTCAGTATATGGTGCAGTCCATAGGGAGGTGGTGCTGCGGTGGGCAGCATGCTGTGTCACTACATTTCTCCACCTCTTTGGGGGGGTTCCTCTCTTTTTTCTCTTCATAGAGCTTCCATTAGCCAAAAATAGTTTGCCTACTCTTCAGATTAATGCCTTCATATGTCGTCAACACATATGAAAACATGTTCTCTATTATGTCACTATCGAACATTCTATCTCCTGGCCATTCTCAAAAACACTGCCCAGCGGTGTCCTGAATCTGCTGAGAGTGGTATTTTAAGATTTTATCTCGATATTGGGGCAATTTGTTACACAGGTGATCCAAAGATGTGTTGATAATTCCAACTAAACCACATCTTCTGCCTGCTTGTTTACTCTGACTCACTTACCACAGTCGGGAGTTCCTCCCTTCTGCCCTTGTGAAATGTATCACAATTTAAATATAAAAGCTAATCACAATTCACTTGTACAAGGCTCCAATTTATTAACAAAGAATAAACATTACACACAACGATATATTCATAATCAACACACCACTTCCCTCACACACACTATACCTCCCACTTACCTCATACCCACTCCATCTCTCTTTACATTCACACTTTCAATCCAACATCAAACATACCAAAGCAACACTCACTGGCCCTCTCCACAGGCCCACGCAATTATTCTTATCAAACCAAGTGGCCCTCTCCACCGGCCCACACAAAATGTAACTACCAATTAATCTATTTTTATATTCTCAACTACCTGGCCCCTCCTCCTCCTCCTCCTCAGGCAACCATGCTACTTAAACAAGCTCTAAGCCCTACCCGTTACAGCAACAATCGTTTGCCAGCCCTTCTACCTTGGCTAACACAAAATACCACAATATTTTGAATCTACTGCGCACGCTCCTCAACAATAAATCAGCCCTTACCACAATAATCTCTTCTCTCAATCCCCAAATGACATAACTATACAATAACCTGCACTACGCACTGCTCCATCGAATGAAAGTCTGCCACCCTCTACTCAAACATCTATTTTACTATAGATGTGCCCACCACACACCCTCTCCTTATCCGAGGGGTGGAACTAATGATTAGAACTACGACGGCCAATCGTCCTCCCCCTGTAGGATGTGTCCTATAAACCATAAAAATCCACGCTGCGTGCATGCATGCACAGCGCGCGGGTTCATGCAAGGGTACACTCACGTGCTCTAGAGATTCTCAAGTCCTCTTGGTGCTGAGTCTTCCCCAATGGCCTGCACCTCACCCTGAGCACAGGCAGTGCTCAGGACCAGGCAGACCATTGCAAACTCAGCATCTGCAGGGCTTCCTCGTTAATGCATGTCAAACTGTTCTCAGCCCGCTTGCCCCGTGCTCACAGGGGTGTGGCAAGAATACGCTCTGATCGTAGAGGGAACTGAGGATCATGCTGGGGCCTCCACAATGTACCAGGGGACCTCCTGCAAAAGTAATTTCAGGGAAGAAAAAATAAGCCAAAATGGAGGGTACATCGAGCAAGAAGTAACTAGACGTATTGTACCCAAACATCTGGGAAGCATGTTTCAGACAGCCCAGTTGAATTGAACTGAATGAAATGAGCTGTCAAGGCTGCGCCCCCTGTAGGTAAACCGTTTATACCCAATTTAAAGAATTATCATACAACATATTAGTTACATTTTTAGGGCAGGCCACAGGAGCTGATTGATGCAACTATGTCAATCCCCTATAAGAATGTGAATGTTAAGTGACGCTGATTGGGTAACCCGGTTTTGGCCAACATCACATCAGAACCCCTCGTGACATCAAAAACCTTCCCACACCGGTCCACAATTAAGTGATTGTGCTGATTAGTCAAGAACACTTGTTTGCCATTGGTTGGCAATGCAAAATATACAACTGGATAAACTGCTGCATACAGATTGGACAGAACATCTTCAGATGGCAAGGGGCGAGACATTCACACTGAGTCTGACCAATGATGTGCCCTGCGGACATCAGTGGGGACACTGTGCAATGTTGCACCCTAGGTACACCAAAACCTCTCTCCACTGATTGGCTCCCAGTCACGCAGCCATAATCCCTACCCCAGCACTCTGGTCCCCAAGCTCCCTTCTTACACCTTGCTGCCAAGTGTAGTCTGAAAAAAATGTGTTACACTGTGGCTGGATTTTAATTAACTGTATTTGATTTCTATTTCTCTACCAATTCTTCTTGTGCACCCAGGTGCCTAGCTCATTGCAGTATGTTTTAGAGTTACTTCAGTTTTGCAACATTTCTACAGACTGTTTCTGCTGAATGTTGAAAAAGTACATACTGCTGGCACAAAAGCATGCAGTCCTTTTATTATGAGCTGCCTGCGAAAGTGCTTTCCTAGCATGGGCCTATCAAATAAGTGCTTCTCTACTGGTTACATATTGTTCAAAAGCCCCCTAACCCTATTATTCCCTAAGGCACCTTGAACTGCCCCATCACTACAATACCCCGCCACCCCCATTGTGCTCCCCCTTGGAAATTCTCACGCTGCACCTGCTCCTATGCCATTACACACTACACTATGCCTATACAGCCTGCGCCATGTTCAATGACATCCCCACTCCTGATGTCACCCACCATGTCACTCGCAATGTCACCACATTACTTGTGCAACTGATACATGCATATCCCTTGGCAGCTTTGAACCTGGACCATTACAACAACTGCCCAAGATCACCCTGTGACTAAGGACCACATTAAGAAGATGACTGCCAAACTGGCAACTCACTCACACTTTCTCTGTAGACTTGCAGATGGTATGCCCCTTTAAAGGTGCAGTGTCAGTGTGAATAACAGCTCCGGTGGATACTGTATCCCAAGGTACCCTTCGATCTAAAGAAGGTTTTGACCAACTGAATTTAGGAAAGGGGGAGAGTCAACAGATTCCCCTCACACCTCTTTCTGGAGAACTCCAAAACGTTGATGGGAAAGATGTTTCCAAGGAAGGGATGGCAGATCTAGAAATTTAAAATTGGGCAACACTATTTAAAAAAATCCAGTGCTAGATCATGACTCTAGAGGGCACCCCCTGTTTGCTGTGGAATGATTTCTTTCAGAGGTTATCACCTCTGATTGATTGATTGAACCAGGTCCTCTGGACTCAGACTAACCAGCCTTTCAAACTGAAGAGGAGTGTGAATTATGTTAGTTGGATGGCACCTGTCATTTGATTGAGCAGCGTTCAAATCAATTAGAATTTCACTTACAACAACCGAGTCACAGAAATCACCACCCTCTCTGTAGGAGAACAAACTGGTTATAGGACATCTTCCCTACTGTTGAAGATCAACATTCCTCCCAGTTACAAGTGGTACTCCACACTGGAAGGGAACACTTTGAGATTGTATACTAATCAAAATTCAGAAGAAAAACATCTTTTGAAAGAGAATGATGAAAAACTAGCTCAAACGCTGACCGATATTCAGAAAAAGGGTGAACACTCGTTTCCACCATTCAGAAAAATGAGGAGGAGGGAGCCACTGCTTGCCAGAGAATGTCTGAGCAATGGAAAAAGCTTTATCAGTGAAAGATTACTCCAGCAACTCCAAAAAGATCAGACCATTCTGACATTTAGATTGATCAATAAATGGGAAGTGGGTTTGGAAACATCAGATTCTAAGCATTGCCTGCCTAGCACATGCATGCTTTAACATTTTAATTGGCAACAAAACTGTAGAACATAATTATTGCATCGTTAGAGATGTCCCTTCCAACTTTTATTTGGGTGGTGACCTTCTCCATTGATTTGCAATTAGTCTAGATTGTATTAACAACAAAGTATAGCCACAACTGGGGGGCAACCCTACAGCATTTGACAATATCGAGAAGGCATTTCAATCAGCTCACTTGTTGGAGTCCAAGTGGAAGAAGGGGTTATCATCCTAGAACAAGTCTGACAATTCACAATTCCTATCAAAATTAAGCGAGGACAGAACCTCAAAAAAAGGACACTTACCTAAATTTGAACTCCCACCTCCAACAACAGGATTTGCACTTACATACAACACCTACAGTGGATCTAGAAGATGACACAATTTGAAGATGTGTGGACAACTGCAACCCTCAAAGTATTTCTTTGGTCGCTGTGAGGAGCTAGGAATGAGATGTGGACACAGGGGACTCATGGTTTTGGCCATACACTTTTATTGAAACAAAAGTTTGTTGGAAAATGCCTCTCTGTCCCTATTTTAAGAGGTATTTCCCTACCTAAAACAAAACGAAGAGTCTATCTGATGTCAAGATGTTCCAAGCAAAATATCCTATGTTCAAAATACTATTCTGGCCTTCACATTCTAAAAATCCACAGTAAGGTGAAAAGGGGAATGTCTTTGTCCCTGAATAGTGTACAAATGTTCAAAAAAGAAATGCATAACTCCAACTCCTGTATTTCTCTTCACTCTGCTTTATACTTTTAAGGAAACCAGTTCCTTGAGTTTCTTTTGATCAACAATCCAGCTGGTATGCAAACCCATTTGGCTGTTAGTATTAATGTTGGTAGGATCCCTGGTTTACTCCCCTGCAAGGTTTCTTCACCTCTTTAATATATTTCAACATCGTCTTTGGGTATTCCTGATGTATCCTTATCAGGACTTTTTCATGTGATATACTTTACATACAGTCCTACTTGACCTTGCCTGTTATACTCTCCTGACAGGTCTTTTCTCATATGAATACACTTGCAACTGAAATCTGCCTGATGTATTCTCCTGCCATGGCTTATCTCATATGAATACACTTCTCATACTTGCAAATTTGACAGTTTCTTATATTTATTCTTTTCTGTCTCTCGTTCTTTCTATGTTTCATTTAATTTTGCTTGCCTTTGGTACGGTTGCCAAAGTGCCCCGTTGTTCCTGCTTCCCTTGGGTGGACTCACTGGATCTCTGTGGCGTGTGTTGTTTCTCCCACGGCAAGCCTGCAGCAGCTCTTCATTGTCCTTTTCCATCTCTCCGGGTTTGCTGCCTCTGCTCTGTGGTTTCTGTGCCCCTTGCAGTTCACGCTCGCCTGCTCTGGGTTCCTCCATGCTCAAGCAGTGTGGAGGCTGCCTTTCGGTACCTGCGTATGCCAGGAAGCCTTTCCTCCTCTTCTGGCATCTTTGCAGTGTACAATCTCCCGCAGTTGACTATCCTCAGCCTCTTCAGTGAGACGTTTGGTTCCATGGACCTCGCACAAGCCCAGCGGTCCCTCAGTCAGAACTGAGAGGACAAGCTGTCTCCAGCCAGTGTCTCTCCAGGCAACGTCTCTCCAGGCAGCGCTTCCCCCAGTGAGAGAGATTCCAGCTTTCTTATAGCACAAAGCTGGTGCCCAGGGGTTCTTCCTCTCTCTTTGGAGCCCTCAGCAGTTCCCTGGGTTTCCCTAGCACCCCCCAGTTTTCCATCAGCTGTTGGGGTGCAATGGTTCCCCCTTCTCTCTTCTGGAACAGCCGTCCAAGGCCCCTTTTCCTGGAGCAAACAATTCCTGCAACCAGGTCCTCCAGGGAGGATCTCTCTCACAGTTCATGAGTCTTTCCTTGCTTTTATACTGTGTGAGGAGTCAGGAATGAAACTCAGACAAAATTTAGACATGGTTTTGGCTAAAGACTTTTATTGATCAAATAAAAGGGGTTGGGTAAATTCCTCACCCTCCCTGCACTAGAGGTGTTTCCCTACCTAAATTCAAAACTAAGTTTCTGTCAGTGTTGGAATGTCCAAAACAAGCCCATCCTGTGTCCAACGTACTATTCTGACCCTCACATTCTGAGGAAATTAATTTTAAAGAGAAAAGGATAATGGGCCTCATTCCGAGATTGTAGGTAGCCATGGCGCTATTTGCGCCATGGCTGCCTCCAACACCGGGTCGGCACTGGTCTTGTTCAATGGGGACTTACCAGTGCATTCCGACACTGGAGGGACAGGTAAGTCCCCATTGAACAAACCATTCCCCATTCCCATTTGAGCCCCTATAGGGCTCAAATGGGAATTTTATTAGCGCCCTGTCCCTTAGCAGGAACCGTAAGGGACGTGTGGTCAGAGCATAGTTCCCACTAAGGGACCTCGGAATTGGGCAGTAAGTGATTACCGGCACCGGTCTCCTTACCGGTGCCAGGAATCCCTTACCGCCCAACTCATAATGACCCCCCAAATGTCTTTTGCCTTAAGTGTTTTAGAAATGTTCAGATGGGCAAAGCAATTAGTAACTTCATCAAAAAGTCTCTCAAGGATATTGCTCCGTACTCCAGCGGGTGTCTCCCTTTCCCTGGATCCTTCTTCACATTTTCTTAAATTTAACAGTTATTGGGACTCATCATGAGTCTGGCGGTATCCTGGCTGGAATACCACCAGGACACCACCAGCGCAAATAGCATTACTGCTACTTGGTCTGGTGCTGTTAGCACTGGATCACGAGTAGCAGTACAGCAGTAAGTTTCCATTCCCCATTGTGTCCACTGGACCCAATTGGGTTGGGACCACTATTACCGCTGGTGCTAGTGGTGATAGCACCAAAAATGGCCAAAATCAGGCGGTAGGGGGACATGTTTACATCCAGCAAAAAGGTAGAGGTAAAAATCTGCTGCATTTAAGGGCTAAGGCCCAACTCACAATGAGGCCCATTGTCTTTCCTCTTCATCAATACCAAAGATCTTACATAATGTCGTTTGAGTTGTCAGGATACCTGATGTACTCTACTTCTAGGGTTTCTCTGCTCTCTTATATTCTGTTTAATACAGTCTATTTTTTAGTGCATATATTTTTCTCAGCAGGAATATTTTATTCTTGGTCACAATTCTGATCCTGATATTTATTTTCAGGATTTCTTTGGCTTTGATACTTTTCTTGAGCCTGCCTGGTCCCTTTCTGCTAGGCCTCTTATATTTACAATCTTCTAATTGCCTGGTATGCTTTCTCGCCAGGGCTTCTTTTATTCATATACCTGAATTGCCTGGCATATTCTCTGGATCTAAGTTGAAATAAGCCATTACGGAAAGCTTGAGATTCAAAATTGCAAAGCCGACTTGTTCGCATTTTGAACCTCAAGCTTTTCAGATTCTGTTGTTTTGTCCCCCCACGTTGCATTTAATGTATATGGGGGACACCCTGCAACTCTCTAAGCCCATAATGCCGAACTAGGTGAGGGGGAGAGACCCCCGCAAGCCCCTCTCACCTAGTTCAGTATTTTGGGCTTTGTCATTTTCTTTCATGCCGAATGCTCAGAAAAAGCACATTCAGCATTTTATTTACGTTATTTTGGTGCAATACCTATTTTCCTGCCTGGACTTCTTGTATTCATACACTTGAAATTGTCTGGTATACTCTCCTGCTAGGGCTTCTTATATTCACAAATTTGCAATTACCTTTGTATACTCTCCTGCCAGGGCTTCTTGTATTCACACACTTGTAATTGTCTGGTATACTCTCTGCCAGAGCTTCAGGTATTGACACACTTGTAATTGTCTGGTATACTCTCGTGCCAGGGCTCCTTATATCTACATACTTGTTTTTGCCTGGTATACTGTCCTACCAGGCTTCTTGTATTTGTATGCTTTTGTCTGTATTTTCACTCTTGAAAATTCACTACATCAGCCTTTTGGATTATTTATTTTGTCCAGGGTATATTACCTTGATAGTGCATTGCTCACACCTCCACTCTTAGTAATTCACCACTTGAGCCTTTTTCAGCAGTTCACTTTTTCCGTTATGTACTGACTTTTTACTGTGTCTTATATATTTTCAGAGATATGGGCAAACTTCAAAGGTTCCCTTCTTTATCTGATGCACTTTCGCGTTCTCTCTTTCAAACTTATTAAACGTCTTTCTTTCTTTCTCCATTCTGTATTGTTCAATTACTCGTATGCAGCGTGCTCACCAATACGCACCAGTGTTCCCTTCATCCCAGCGTGGACTCACCAGTTCTTTGTGGCATTCCTTGTTCTTCTCGCAGCCTCCTGATAATAGTCTCCATGTGATTTCTACTTTGCGCAGCTCAGCTTTCCGTGTCACTGCTTCCCATAGTTCCAGCTGGGCTTCTCTGCTTCAGACTGGTCTCCGGTAAGTGTCTCAATGTTTTTTTCTACCGCCAAATGCCAAGGAGCCCTAGACTGGCTTCTGGCATTCCCGCCATGAGTAGTCTTCCTCATGCAGCTTTCCTCTTCACAGCACTTGAGCCAATTGGCTCCACCATCTTTCTCTCAACCCGTCGGTCACACAGAGAGGAGCAACCCACTCCCAACAGCAGTCTACCATGGTTTCTGGTAGTCCTGTTTTAAATGTCCCGGGCACAGTTGCCTGCTCCCATTGACTAGAGCAGTGCCTGTGCTCAGGGATTCTCCTCCTCTACATTCCTACACTCCTCTTCTTCGTTGTAGTGTCAATGTGTTTCTTTTTTGTAATTTTTTTTATTTAAATCAGCTTGTTACAAACTTTTTTTAAACAGAATTTTTGTCTCCTCTTCAAACTACTTTTCGCGCTCCGTCAATAATGAGTCCAGTTCATCTAAAAAAAAGGTTAATGCAAAGGTTAGGTTTCCATCCTCTCCATAATGAATCTTTTTCCACCAATCTTCTTCGCTGTAGGTGGAGAATTTTTCAAGCTCCGTACCCAAAAAATTGATTCTCATTTCTTTCAATTTCGGGCATGAGATTATCAGGTGTTTTAATGTCTCTGTTTCGCTGTTGCAGAATCAGCAATTAGTTTCCATTGTCTCTCCCTTCCTTTTTCTCATATTTTTAATCTCAGTTATGTGAAATAGGTTCAGCCTTACTTTTCGGAAAATTTTTCTTCTCCTTGGGGCAGGGAAACTTTTTTAGGTACTTAGGTATCACATTTAGTGCCTTGCTTTCCCATGCATAATCTTTCATACACACCTGGGAAGCCTGCTGGTCGATCGTGTTGATCCAGACAGTCTCCCATAGTTTTTTCTTTACTGCATTGGGAATTTGTTCCAGCTTCTCCTTTGTCGATGCCAGTTGTACTAAGATTTTTTCACAGTTCCTTTTCCAGAGCTCGAAGACATCTTTTGGGTTATTTGTTTTATTTGGTCTCAGTATCTCGTATTGCGGAGCGCATTCTTTTTCAGTGATTTTCCTATAGATTGATAGAGTATTCCATTGAACTCTCGCGTTAATTGAAAGCAGACCCAGCTCATATTTAATACAAGCATTTGGTGTGCTTTGAGGCGCTTGCATGATCCTCCTCCAGAACACATTTTCACACTGGGATCATAAAATGTAAGGACATCCAAACATTGCCTCAGCCCCATGGATTAATGCAGGAATTACTTTTGCTTTATAGAAATTCAGAATGGGCTGAAATGAGAACTTGCCATATTTTTTATGAAGCATTGCGCCTTGCACTGATAAGGCCTTGCATTTTGTTTTTATTTTCTTCACCATGGGTTCGTCCATAATGCTCACACTTATTTGTACCCCTAGGTACGTCACCTGGATTGAGCTCTGAATTGTCTCCAGTGTTTTCCAGTGTGCATCTTGGTCGACCTTTTTTTGATTGTTTCTGTCCTTTTAAATCCGATAGCTGGACGATTTCAGTTTTTTTAGTGTTTATTTCAAGCCCATTATGCTTTGTGTAATTTGCAAGTGCTGTTAACTTCCGCTGGAGACCTATTGGGGTTAGGTCTAACAAGACAATATCGTCAGCATAAATTAGCCAGTTTATATGGTTCCCATTTATTTTCGGCGGAAATGCTGATATTTCCTCTAGAGCTTCTCCCACATCTGCAATTAATAATTTGAATAAAGTGGATTCTAACAGACAACCTTGTTTTACACCTCTTGAGGTGTCGATCTGTTTAGTTAGGGTTCCGCTTTGATCCAGGCGGATTCTGATGTTTGTGCCTGAATGAAGATCTTGAATTGCTTGTAGCAGGCTCGAGGGACATCTTAACCTGGCCATCTTTTCCCATAGTAGATCTCTATTTACTCCATCAAATAATGGGATAAATCCACAAAAGCTGCATAGATTTTTTTTCCGGTCCTTATGGATTCCATCTTTAATAAGTTTAGTATTAGGGAGCTCAGCCCACAACCAACGCCCCTTACGAAGCCAGTCTGTCTCCGATCGTACGCCCCTGCTTGATTGATCCATGCGGTTAACCGATGTAATAGTTGTTTGGCAAATACCTTCCCTATCACATCAAGCAGGGGTATGGGCCTGTAATTCTTGAGGTCCTATTTCACCCCTTTTTTAAAAATGGGGCCAATAATTGCGGACTTCCATGTCTTCGGAATCCTCCCTTCTTTTATTATTTTTTTAATATTGTTTCGCAGAGTTCCACCCATTCATCTGGATGTTCTTTCAGCATTTTATTTGTAATGCCATCAGGCCCTGGAGCTCTCGACGAACTGATGTTTTTTATTGTTGCAAGAATATCCTCTTTTGGTATTTCAAAATCCCAAGTTGAGGGAGGAGCCATTACTTCCTGTTTCTGCTCATCTTGTCTTTCAAAGAACCTAGAGTAATGCTGTATCCATTGTTGTTCCGAGACCATGTTTGTTATCAGCGCCCCTTGAGGCGTGCCTACTTTGTTAATTATATTCCAAAAATCCCTCAAGTTTTTATTATCCAGTGTTGACATTACTTTTTCTGCATCTTGTTGTTGCATTATGTGTCTGTGGCTCCGTATCCAGTTCTTATATTGTGAATTCAACTTTCTCTTCTTTTCCTGTACTTCAATTGAAACATCCTCCCAAAGGCTCTTATTCTTTGCCTCAGTTCTCTCTTTTTCCTTACTATGGTTGGATCATAAGCATGAGTTTTATAGCAGTTCTTTCCGCCATTATTACAGGTTTTTGAGTACTTCTGCAGAAGTACATCGTATTCCGGATACTCTTGGTTTTGATCTTGTTCTTTCAATGTATTGGTAAGGTCTTCAATGTGTTTATTATTCAACCTTAGTCTATTTTGACCCTGAACTATTTCTATTTTGGTAGACCACTTCTTGGGCTTTTCATGTTGTTTTTTCTCCCAACTTATTTTAACGAGGTTATGGTCACTTTCTCGGGTTCTTATTACTTCCAGACTTATTATTTTCCTTACTAGGGAGTCACTTACATAGAAATAGTCCAGTATGGAATTTTGGGATCCTCTTTCCCAAGTCGATTTTGGAGGAATGTCCCCTTTTGTACAGCCATTTAACATAGTCATCAGTCTGATATCCATTTCTTCAGACCATGTTTTCCTCAGTTCGCTCTTTGTGTTCATGTGACGATTCCTTACAAGTTTTTTTTTTCTCTCTTGTATCAGATTCATATTTAGATCTCCACATATTATTACCTCGGCTTCTGTGTCCTGCATTTTCAGTTCATCAAGGATGTCATATATTTTGTCCACAAATTCTAGGTCTCCTACTCGCTGGTGATGCCAATATATATTAAGTATATGGAGAGTCGTACTCCGGTCTCCGCCTTCCGCTCCACATGTTATTGAAGTCAGTTGTAGATATGGATTGATATTTGTCTCCTTTTTAATTTGCAGACCCTTACCTCGTTTCACTAGGGTCAATAGGCCGGCTGTCAAGGTGTTTCTGGGAACAGTAGGCCTCTTTAGTTAACTGCAAAAAAACATTGGAGGAATGTTTCTAATAGATTTTGAGGACAAGTCAGTGTTTGAATGTTGGTTTGTAGATTGGAATGAGAGATATTCACCATTCTCCTTTAAGGTAGCAGGGGAAGAATCAAAAAAGGGCATTAGAGTGTTGCAAATTGGCGATCCATCTTGCAAGGGGAGAGGGGTTTACCACGTCTCATCCGATGAAGTCTTGATACCTCCCCAGATGTTGTTAAGAATGATGGCAAGGTGCGCATTCTGGTTCCCAATCAAGTTTTCCTGCTGTAGCAACAAATTGTCTTCTCCTCCAAATTTTTTCTTAACTCCATCAATCATCAGGGAGGCCGTGTTTCTTTTCCTTTTCAGGCGTGTCTAGTTACATTTCCTTTTCAGGTGTTTCAGGTTAATTCACATTGATGTCTCTAACGATTCTGGTGCTTGTATTCTTGCATTTTTACCTCCTCAGATGTTGTCTCCCCCCATATGAGCCTCCCTCATATAGCCACCCCAAGGGTCAGGATCAGGTAGCGGCTGCCATCTCCTGGCTACATGGGGGATGGTCACTGCCGGGAAAACAGTGATGACTCCATCTGATTCATCACAACTGGCTCTGGCCAGTAGGATTTGGGGAAAGACAAGACTGCTGTCTGTGTTTCTTAAATGTAATCCTCATTCCTCCATTTTTCTCCCTCATCACAGTACTGATCTTACAACTCTCTTATGAGTCGCTGGGGATCTTTCTCATCATAGTACTGGGAAAAGGATCTTCATATATGACACTCCTATTCTTCCTTGTCCCAGTACTTTTTAGGGGAATGTACAACCCATGAGTCCATTAGGGAAGGGATTGTTCTTAGGATTGTGGCAAGGGGGTGTAAGGTCCCTTGATTGGGGGGAACACCACATCTCACCTGATGATGTTGTGTCACCCCCCGTGAGGGTCCCCACGCCACATGTGATCCTACCTCAAAAAGCCACCCCCAGGATCAGGATCAGGTAGCAGCTGCTGTCCCCAGGTCGCATGGGAGAGGTTATCTGTGGGAAAGGAGTGATGATATCATCAGACTCATCACAGCACAGACATCTCTATTGGAATGGCGGTTGATGCCTAATGCTATTCTACTGATTTAGGAAATGCAATTATAGGACCAATATCTAATGACTATTGAGACACCATTGTTAGTATCTGTCCAGAAAAGATTTATACATGCTATCAGGAGAATTTCTTGGTGTACTCTTCATGCACTTATGGGGTGTAAGATGTCACCTGTGACATCATGAAGGATGAGGTGGTATTTTCAACTACCTTGATTCCATGGATCCTCATGTCCAAGTAAACACCATTACAAGAGATCTCTCCACCCAACTCTAGGATAACGCAGATAATTCCAAGTCTGAGGTTTTTCCAGGTTTCAGGCAGATGGTCGAGGCACAGATCAACCTACCTGATGTATCTGAGAGTCAGGAACAAATACAGCAACTGAAACAGGTATTTGTGGACTTCTAGGATATCTTTTCAATAGATTCTTATGATTGTGGACGTGCATCTATTAATTCAACTACGATGCCCACAGACACAGAGGTGGCTCCAGCACTTGTCAAAAGACACCAGTTACCTATTCTGTCCATGGAGTCAGTTATGGAGATTATCAAGAACTTGGAATCCTGTGGGATAATTTGTCTAATCCACAGTACCTTTAACAACCTGGTACTGGGGATACTGAAACCCAATGGAAAATGAAGACTATGTGCACACTTGAGGGAGTTGAACAAATGGGTACACATGTCAAGATTGCCACCTCCATACATCAATCAGGGGCTGGCGCAGATCCAGGAGTTAAAAGTGTTCTCAGCCATTGACTTGAGCAACGGTTACTGTACGGTACCAGTGAGTAGTTAAGACCAGTACAAGCTTGCCTTTACCTGTAGCAATCTACGTGGACCCAAACACCCTTCGAAATATAAACTCAGGAAATGAGTTCAATATCTTCCTTCATAAGGCAGTACCCGACTTGGCCAAAAGGCAAAAACTGTCCAATTTGGAGAATGCAGTGATCGAGAGGTAAACCGTGAAAGAACATATTGCAGAATTTCGCTATGTTCTGGCCCCGGTCCAGAAAGCTGCAGCAAAACTGTCCTTTCAGATAGCACAATGGTGTAAGACCAGAGTGAACTTTCTAGGGCATGAAATCACTCCTGAGGTTCTCCACCCCAGGTGTAGAAAGTGGAAGCATTACTGAAATTGAAAGGCCCTATCACTCTACGAGAATTGAGAAGCCTTCTTGGATTCACTAATTATAGTCAAAAGTGCATTAAGGACTATGCAGAGGTCACTCAACCTCTGATCCATTTATTAAAGACTGGAGTCAAGTGGGGGTGGGATCCAGAACAATCTGAGGCAGTTAAACAACTGAAAATAAGCCTTTTGAAAACCCCATTAAGAATAAGGAATTCTTCTTGGAGACTGTGTTTTTAGATACCTGCCTGACAGTGTTATTATATCAAAAGCATGACAAGGTTAACAAAGTTATCTCTTATGCAAGCAAAACTTTTTCCTCTGTGCAGAAGAAATTCAGTGATTGTGAAAAGGCACTTCTGGCAACGAGATAGGCATTGAAAAACCATTGCCCATTTATCCAGGGAGAGCACATCATTGTCGAGACTCCTCACCAGCCCTTGCAGTATCTACAACGTGATAGAATACAAGCTGGAAATATATCTAATTCCAGAATTACTTCCTGAATTCTGTCAATGCAAAGCATTCCTGTGGAAGTTAGGTCTGGCCAAAACAAGAAGAGTCCTTTATCACAAGGATTGACTGACAAGCATGATTGTGCTCAAGAAACTGTCTTGAGGATGAAAGTTTAGTGGCAAAAGACAACTTGGAGGAATACTGAGTATCCGCATGCAAGGTCTATGAATAAGACACCTGCCAGGGGGTATGACAGTCTTCCTGGACGGGTGCTCCTACCATATTGTAAACAATGCAGAAAAGGAACTAGTGGCTGCCATTGGGATTGCATGGGTTAATGATAGCCCTGAACCCTCTGTTGTTTACAAAATAGGAACTCAAAGTAGTCAGGTTGCAGAGTTGATGGCCGTATATCAAGCCATCCTCACTGCCGTACACCACCAACTTAAAGAATTGGTGATAATCACTCGCTCTGACTATGTTAGAAGTGAGTTTGTGGAACACCTGATTAATAGGAAAGATAGAGGCATGCTTTGTACTACTAATAAACCATTACAGCATGGAAGATTGATCCAATCCATTGATGATCTGGTGACCTCTAATGACCATCTACTGAAAAAAGATCAGAGGTCATTCCAAGATAGAGGGTCTGGAAAAGACTGGAAATGACCTGGCTCAAAAACTGGCTAAAACTGGAACTATTCAGTGGGATTCCATAGATACAGAATGCTTGCTGGGAGAAATTCAGGTTGCAGCTGTGATCAGATCTCAAATGCCAACAGCGAACTGACAGCTGCTCAGTGGAGTAAAGATACTCCTGATGCAGACTTGATTAATGCCCAAAGAGAGGACCCTCATTTTGAAAGATTCTATCAACATATTGCAAATCCAGTGTGCTTTCTTCTTGCAGAACAGGAGTATACCAGAAAAGAAGATCTCCAGGTACTGATGAAATGTTCAAAGATGTTTTGAATCCAAGGCGGTTTGTTGGTAAGGAAATCCCTGTCTAGATGTGACCAATGGGTGGCACCTAACTCATTTCGTAGTGTTATGTTGAATCATGCCCATTATGTGTCTTCTGCTGGTCATAGGGGATTTAACAAGACATTAGAAATGTTGGGAGAAGTAGCATACTGGCCAGATATGGGCCAGGTCCTCAACAGATATCTAAAGGGATGCCTTGTGTGTATTCAATTGCAACCCAGTTCTCCCACACATCAAGCTCCCCTACATAAAAGGGGAATGATACTGCTTTGTTCAGACTTAAAAGTCGATTTCATATCTACATATTAACAGTAACATGCTTATTTACCAAGTGGTTAGAAGACCGGACTGCAAAGGGTGGGCACAGTGTTGTGCGGTGCTGGTGACCGGAGCAATAACTGGGTTCTCCAGCCCCTTCAACAAGGCTCATAGCCCTTGCCAGCAGCCTGGGGCAGCGACACCTGTGCTGCAAAGGGCAGTTGCTTTGTTGTGAGATTCTGGTTTAGGCGCCGACGGTGGAAGGCAGTGTCCACAGGAGTCCAACTTGTTATTATTGTTTCCTGGTCCTCGTTGACCCCCTGTGGTAGGCTTGTTTCTTTATCACCAATCCCAAGTCCATGCTGAAGTACTGGAGTTTTACAGTATTGATTAGTACGACCTCTGACCATCTATGAACAAAGCTCCTGTGGGGTTGGTGATACCTTGCATCTTTGTTCACCCATGCCGACCAGCAAGATCCTGCATGAACCAGTAAGCTTTCGCATTTAACAAACATTTTGCTAAATCTCTGGCTCTTAAGTGCACCCTATTTTGTGGCGGTATCTATGTGGGAGTGTCAGTTGGTGCCGGGAAATGAAGTGCAGTGAGCTGGGATCAGGGGCGGGGCGTCTGACTCTGGTGTGCCCTGCTCCAACTTCTGCCATTACCACCAGCAGATATTCCTGTGCTATTGGACGACCAGGAAAAGGGACTGTGGGCATGTCCCTTGTTTGATAGGGTATCATAGTAATGTGCCTTTTTAAAATGTTTTTGTTTTCTGGTCTTTAGATGAAATCAAGGTAACAGCTTTCATTTTATACATGGCCACTAAGCAATACAAAATTGCAGTAGTACAACATAAAAATCATGTAACAATTATCAGAAGCATAACATCAAGAGCACAAGAGGCGCTATGAAAGATATTTGATCCAATCAAAGAGGTCAATGTTTTAATTTCTGAAATTAATTTGATTTAAGACATTGATTGTCTAGATACTAATGGGAAAAAGAGTGGAAGGCTGGCGAGAAGCCGAAAGTTAATAATGACAAGACCATTAGTGCAGGCTCTAATTGTCTGGTTATGGGAGGTGGAAGCAAACTCATTGAGCTTGCCAAAAATGTTCGCTGCTATCTGTCAGTTAAAGAGTAACCCGCTCTGCCTGTAATACACAGAAAACCAAGAGCCCCCTTGCTGGCTTCGAGGTAGGAAAAATAATGGGCAAAGAAGAGGGGAGGTATTTTTTTCTGTCAGGTAGCACTGTGGGTCTTTCTTCTCCTGGTGCTATTGCTTGCGATATTGTAGACGTTCATGCTCAACAGGTGCTTGGGGCTGTTATTGTTGATGAGTTAAAACAATGTAATTACTGAGTCAGATGTTGAAGTAATTAATGCACTGGAGGCTGATTGTGACTATGGGCCTCATTACGAGTACGGCGGAAGGGGGTTAACGGCACCGGTAAGGATGCTAGTGCCGTTAACCCCCTACCGTCGCATTCCGAGGTCCCTTAGCGGGTCCGCCTTTAGCGGGACTCGCTAAGGGATCAGGGAGCTAATAACGGGCCCGCTATTTACGTGCCTGTTATCAGCTCCTTCCGCATTCCCATTGAGCCCTATGGGGGCTCGAATGGGAATGGGGAATGGTTTTCAGAATGGAGACTTACTGGGTCCTCCAAGGTTGGAATGACGCGGTAAGTCCCCATTCTGACTACCCGGACCCGGACATTGTTTTGGAGGGAGCCATGGAACTGCAAGGCCTTCCCTTTCGGCTTGAGAGTATGCTTGTTCTGTTTTCGATATACTTTGGCTTGCGTATGGCACTATGGGCATCATTATAACCCAAGCGGTACGGGGTTAACTGCGCCGATAAAGGTGCCAGCACCGTCAACCCCGTACCGCCTGATTACGAGGTCCCCTCGCCGGACCCGCTCTGCACGTCTGGTATTACCAGACGTGTAGAGCGGGTCCCGCGAGGGGAGGAGGGAGCAAACAACGGGCCGCTCGTAATCGGCCCGTTGTTTGGTCCCTCTCCCATTCCCATTCAGCCCTACGGGGGCTGAAATGGGAATGGGGAAGTCCTAGGCCCGGGTTTCTAGAAGGAGGAATTACCGGGCCCTCCAAACTCGGAATGGCCCGGTAATTCCTCATTCTGGGAACCCGGACCCGGATGCGATATCCGTCAATAGCGGCATGGCTACCGCCGAGATTGTAATGAGGCCCTATGTGTTTGACATGTCCATCCTTGTCAGCCAGTTGTGTCAAAATAGCCCCAAGACCGACAGGACTTGAGTCTACAATTCATTCTGTGTGTTTCCTGGGATCAAAATAGGCCTCGGCAATGCGTTGCTTGATGATTTGGAATGCTTCATGGCACTCGTCGGACCAATTGAAATCTGAATTGTGCTTTGTGAGCGCTCTGAGAGGCGCGCTGACAGACGAAGAGTCCTTAATGTATCACATGCAATAACTCACTAGTCCCCAAAAGGATCGAAAGTCAGTGATAGAGTTTGGTGACTCAGCGCTGGTGAGAGCACTAACTTTCTCTGAGTTGGCTGTCATTCCTTTCTCTGAGAAAATGTGACCGAAGAATCGTAGTGTCTTTTTCTGAAAATTCACATTTATCTTTATTTAGGGTGAGATGATCTTCCTCCAGTGCCATGCACACTGGCATGAGCGTGTCGTCATGCTTTTCCTGTGACTGCCCGAATACCAAGATAGTTCAGACAGTTGGGCACGTGTTTGATCACATTATGAATTTCTGACTGAAACATTTTGGCTGCAGATGAGACTCAAAAGCTGAGCCGTTTGTACCTGTGTAGACCCTGATGAGTAGCAAATGTCATGATGTATCTGAACTTTTTGCTGAGTTCTAGTTGATGGTACCCTTTGTTGAGGTCTAATTTTGAGAAAAGTGTGGCTCCAGTAAGAAGGTGTTCCATGTCCGTGATTCGTGGAGCTTGGTGACGTACCCTCATGATGGCTTCATTAGGTCGTCTCATGTCCACACATATACGGATATCAGAGGAGTCTCTTTTGGGAACAGGCACTATAGGGGACACCCAGCAGTTTGATTAGTTCGCTTTCAACCTGCTCCTGTATGTTGATAGGGATTCCTCTGTAGTGCTGTGCTACTGGAGGGATGTTGGTGTTGATATCTAGTTCGATTTGGCTATTCTTTAATTTTCCTCATCCTTTGAACAATGCTGGAAATACTTGTTCGATGCTTGCCGTGGGATCCAGGTATTTATGCACCATGAGTCTGTAGAGACGTGAATTAAACCCATTTCAATGGCTGCCTTGTAGCTGAGGATGCAGCCACTCTCTGTGGCCACTTCCAAAACATGCATGGGTATGTCTCTGGTGTGGTCCTTATATTCACATGATGACAAGAAAAACCCTTTGCAGGCTAATGTTGTCTTTGACCCATTTGGAAAAATGAGTGCTCTCGCCGGTTGTAGGCGGGGGGCATTTGGTATGTTGTTGTCTACCTCTTCACTGATCACATTTACAGTGGCTTCCGTGTCCACCAGAAATTCGGCTGCCGTCCTGTTAACTTGGATCATTAGAATCAGGCTGTTTTCCTTGGCTGTCGGGTTTCCTAACACGTATAGATAACCCATCTTCCGTGGTTCCCTTTTGGCTCTCCCGCTCTTCTTGGTGTTGTCTTCTGAGGAGGCACTTGATGCACTGTCAGACTGTGATTGTTCCACTAAGTACCTGACATATCTTCAAGGTCTCCTCCTCTGTTTGATGATGTGGGTTTGTTGTCTCTCCATTCACTTGAGGTTCTTTCATGTCTTTCAGCTGACTGTTCATCTCTATGTTTCCGACTGGAGGGGTTGCTCTGGTGGAGCGTCGCGTGGAGTGGACTCATGTGTTTCTGATCTCTGCCCGGTGTGGCCCATTCTTTCCTCCCACCTCCACACATTTTACTGTGAAATATGAAACAAACCGCTTTGTACTGATTTTCTCCCCCACATGCAGAGCATATCTGACCCATGGTGGGACATTGTCCTTCGTGCGGGTATTCATGCCCACATCTGTAGCAAAATGGGTCACTGTTGCCTCTCAAGGTGCCTTCAAGTTTGTTCAGGCTCTCATGTTTTCCATGGGTGATTTTGATGTCATCAAGTCCTTCTACTTGAGCTGCTAATGCTGCATCCGAGAAGGCTAAATGTAGGATTTCCTCTAGGTTTCGTGGTTTTTGTAGTAGCTGTTTTTTGAGGTCAGCACTCTTGCATCCAACTATTATCTGTGAGCAAAATGCCTCTTCGTTGGAGTATTTGTTGAAATCACAATGTTTTATCTTTACTCTTAGTCTCATCATGAATGCGTCCATAGTTTCGCCTTTTGTTTGTTTTGTGGTGTGAAAGATGTGTCTTTCATAGTCCACATTTGTGTGGGGCGTGAAATAGTCTGTGAGGGTTGTCTTCAGATTGATGTATGTGTCTGTGTCCTCTTCAGGAAGTTCATCTAGTATGTCTCTCACATTTGAACATATTGCATGAAATAGTAGACTGTGTTTCTTTTCATCCTCAAGTGGGCCCACCACTTTCAGACACACTTCGAAGTCTCTCAACCATCACTTCACTCTGGTCCCAACATGCCAGTGTCACTGAGGTAAAAATGTGATCGTAATTGGGTTTATAGACTGTCAGACATTCTTGTGGGCATGACACAGGAAGGCGTTATTTGAACAGTTAGTGACTCCTCACCAGACTCATCAGTCATCTTATTTTTGCTGCTTATGGGTGCGAGAGAGGGTTGATGCTCTCATGTGAGTGAATGAGCTGTTTCTCGTTATGTGCTGCCCCACTTTGAGAATGACTGTTGTCCTACATGAGGCTTTTGAGGATGCACACAGTCTGTATGCTGCACAGGTCTTGGTGACTTTGTGTCTTTCTTGTGGCTGTGGTGGGACTTTGGCAGCAGGGAGCTTATGGTGCTTCCACCCGCTGCTGAGAGCAACTGTGTGGGGGGGCCTGACGTGTGTCTCTATGCACTGCAGACACGTGGGCAGTTGTAGGCAGGAGAATGGTTCTCTCTTCCCGCCCGAGAAATGTGAGGAAACAAAACAGGGAGCGAGTGCGCTCTGACACCCGTTGTAGTCCGTGAGCTTTTCCACCTGACAGGATGTGAGGAGAACGATGTATTTTTGAGCTGGAAAAACCCCGCCTCAGCCGCTTGCTGTGGCCCTGTTGCGTCATTGCCATCGGCGGGAGACTATGTCTCGGACCGCCCGGGACGACATGTCCTAACGGAGAGTCATCGCGCTCCACCCATTGCTGTCCTTCAATGCCGTTGGCGGGAGACCTTTGTCTCTGACTGCCAGAGTGTAATACTAGCGGGGAGCCGTCACGCTCCATCCGCGGGTGTTCCTTGTTGCCATCGGCGGGTTAATGACGGACCTGCCCGGATTGATTTTTTAGGTGACCAGCTGGCGGGGAGCCTTGGTGCTCCCACCCGCCTCTCCTTTTTCACTGCCTCCCTTCAGGCCAGCGGCCCGCGGCTCAAGTGGCGATTCTCCTCCATGAGAACGGAATGTCAGGAATGGGGATAGCTGGCGTAGCGGGGATCTTTTACCGCGTCGTCACCAATGTCGGATTGTGGAAGTGATATGATCCTACCTCATGTGCCTACAACTCTTTCATACGCAAAGAGGAGCGGAGGCAGGAGATTGTTCAAAACGTCTTTATTGTTTCACACTCAGCCAGGAACTGACATTCCTTCGTGTTTCCCGCCCCCCCCCCCCTTCCCACTGGCCCATGTCCCTTCCCACGTGACATGGGTGAAATGACAACATCACAATAGGGTCCTCCATTTCAGAGGCTAATCCTATTATTTCTGATATTTTTCACATTAACTTTTAAAAAAAATGTATTTAGTTGTTTATTTCAAACATTTAACATTTTCATCTCATTAAACATCATATCATCAGAAAAGAAAAAGAGAAATCTCTTAGTTAAAAAAGCTATTCCATAAGTGGAGCTCATCACTAATGCTAAATCAAAAGGAATAGATAAATCCAGAAATAAAAAGCAATACATAGGAATTAAACATTCTAAACCATAAAAGAATAAAAGCCCCACAATCACATCATCGTATTCAAGCCTTTCCCCTGGTATGTCAGTCTCCATTCTCCTTAAAAAGCTAATTTAAGAATTACACCACGGAAAAAATCATAGGCGGGTTCTCCCCTAATAGAATCATTTTCTACCATTCGTCCAGAGATAGTGTGCTGACTTTGTCAATAAAGTCTCCCAAACAGTAGGTTCTTAGGGCATTTGGTCCCACACATGAGACTATTACATTTTTCAATGTTTCACCCACGCCGTATTGTTTACAGAACTAACAGGTCAGGGTCTGATTTCCAATTTGTTTACAGGCACCCAAGAGGTCTTTAGTTAAGTATAGATTGAATCGAACTCTCATAAATTACCCTCTATCTGTTGGGCAATGGAATTTCATCATGTATTTAGAGATCAATTTGAATGCATTAGACGCCCCAGAGTAATCCTTCATCAAAGAGTATTGATTTATTTTCTCTAGGGTTAATATGGTGTTGTAGTTTCAGTTTAACCACCACTGGATTAGTAACTAAGAGCTTGAAGGTTCAGTTCAGCTCTGACTCTCTTATCAAAAAATATTCAATGGAGGAGATGATTGGGCTGTAAGAGATTTCCGGAACAGGGCTATTGACTTCCATAAAGACATTGAATATACCGATTGCAGCCCCAATTCAAATCTGATGCACGCCATGGGTAGGCTTCTCGGGAGGAAAAACACCCTTTTCCAGAATGCTCCTTCAAGGATCTCACAAATTTGCCAAGGGAGGTTCATTTCCATTTCAAAACCATATGAAACAATTAGACTTACTTTCTGATTGTAGAAACTGGGAAGAGAGATCAGTGAAAACCTGCCAAACCTCTGATGGACAATCATACCTTGCAAGGCCACATTTTTTGTAGTCTTAATGCCCACAAGGTTTCAACCAGACTATGATTAATACACCCCCCAGGTATTTAATCAAGTGAATGCACTCCAAGAACTCCTTGCCAACATACCATTTGAATTTCCACTTTCGACTAGCTTTGTTAGCACCAAATACCACGATTTTTTATTTTTTAACAATAATTCTCAGGGCATTAGCGAACATATATTCGAGAAGAGAATTTAATTCACGCTGAAGACCAATGGGGGTTTTGACTATTAAAATCAGATCATCCGAGTACAGGATCCAAGGTATAAGTGTTCCATTGATCTTAGGCAGGAAAGCATTAACTTTGCTTTGGCTCCTAGCCAGATCTGATCAAGATTAAACAGGGCTGGTGCCAACGCACAGCCCTGCTTCAATCCCCGATATGTCTCAATGCTGTTAGGTAGCAGGCCTTGCATGTTCATTCTGACCTGCATTGATGTTCCTGAGGACAATTCTCTCATAGTCTGGGTCAGATGTAGAGGGCAGTTCCAGTTATTTATTTTGCCCCACAGTCTTTCCCTGGTAACGCTGTCAAATGCCAGGTCCACAAATGCAATATAGAGTTTTGTTTTCTCTCTGGACACCTGGAGCTTAAGCAAATTTAACAGAAAAAGGTTCAAGCAAGTTCCTATCCCCTTAACTAACCCTGTCTGGTGAGGTTCTAGACAACCCAATGCATTGGCCCACTTCGTCAGATGTTGTACTATAAGGGATGCAAAAACCTTTCCCAAAATGTCCAACAAAGCAATTGGTGGATAGTTTTTAGGGTTAGATCTGACTCCCTTCTTAACAATCAGTATTATAACAGCCTTTTTCCATGACAGAAGAACCTTTTTCTCTTTCATTATTCGTTGGAATAATAGTAACTCAAATTCCATCCACAGAGCTGGAGCCTGTTTTAAGATGTAATTCATCAGGCCATTGGGGCCAGTGGTTCTTGAAGTACTTAGTTTCGTAATCAAGTTCAATAAGTCCTCTTTATCCATTTTCCATGACCACAGTGTAGAAGGACATGAGACAGATTACGAGAGGTGTTGAACCACGGAAAGATATTGAAAGACCAGTTGGAATAGGTATTGGTGAATCAACAGATAGGTGGGCAGCCTGCCAACCCACACCTGGCCCTTATGGGTAGAGGGAGATATCACGTGAGGAACCAGGTCCTTTCAATACTTAGAATTGACTTGGGAAGCCACTGAAGGTATTGAGGTGCAGCATACAGACGAAACAGTTGTCCACAGTTTTCGAAGTGGGAAGTGCACAACAGTAGGATCCAAGCAAAACTGCTCGCAAGAAATCCCAGCATTTGATTTGCCCAAGAGATACACCAAATCAGTGAGAAGAAGCTTTATAGATTGACATTGAGAACTCTTTGCTCCCGAGGAAGGGATTGCAATCTCAAAATGCGTAGAGCTTTGATTCAGAATTCATGATCTATATTGTATAATCTATGGTGTATGTTTTGTATTGATCATATTTTGACTGTAATTGCACAATTAATTTGTAAATTGGTTTCCTTAAAATACAAGCTTAGAATCATGTGGTCAGCAATACAGAATCAATCAGTTTCTTACTTTCAGTATTGTTTGTTTTTCAAACCTTTGGTGTGCAGGGGACGCAAGTGTTCCACGGACAGTGGACACCAGTCCTTTCTATTGTCAGTCAGCACCATAGTGCCAAGTGTGATTTTCTCCCCCACAACCACTTACTTTCTGAAATAACATTGGATACCAGCTTGAACATTAGGTGTGCACCTGTAGTCAGTAATTTTGCTAGTATGGTCTGTTCTATGCTCAACTGTGATTCCCCATTTAGGGTCCCCTGATTTCTTTCTAACGCTTCATTGTTGGATTCAATAGAATAAGCCAAGAGGGATGCCATTGAGTTTTCTTCAAATTAGAGGTTCGATTGCTGCCCCTCTTGTTCAACTTCATTCTCTACCACTTCAATTTAGGGATGTTACTTTCGTTTCAGGTACCCTTAGTCTTTTTCCCTTCGATCTTTGCTGAACAGTTCTCGGGGTGGATGAAGATGTTTTCAGATTTCGAAAGAAGGCTCGAGAGTTATTCGATTTTTGTCTCTTATCTCACATAGTATTTCTTTATTTTGTTTGTTGCAAAGGCACTTTACACACTGATTTTATTGTATTTTTCTCAAAAATTGAAAAGATTTCCTTATTACAAGTTTGCTTTCCCTTATGATCAGATGGATCTATCTTATCATACTTTGTCACTTGATCCACAAAAGGATCAGAGACAAGATCATTTTCTGTCTCTAACTGGTTTAAATCTCTTGCCTCAATGTTCTCTATAGAATTGCCTCCACTTGCCACGTTATACATTCGGGGAGCTTTGGGAATGCTACTCTTGTGTGCTTTATTTAAAGTTGTTTTCCCAGGGACTGCGTTCTTTTTTGGTTTGCTTTGTGGTTAAGCAATGGCCTTATTGGAGATCCATATATGATCTTTAAACATCGTCTCATGTTCTGCCAATGCGAGGTCACAGATCTTACGGCTGGATTTTATAGCTTCTTTGTCTGAGTTCTACATAACTTTCATCAGTTCTTCTCTTGCTCTGTCACACAATCGGTTTTGCCATTGACTAGATTGCTCACCTTCCCTATCTAGTCTGGTCTGAACCGTCACTATGAATGACTCAAAGTAGATCAACTTAGAATGAACCATTGCCAAGAGAGTGGCTTGGTCTCTATAGTTCTCATTAATTGATTCATACAACTTGATGAAAGGGGCCAGCAAGATAGTGAGAGCTGACATTTTCAAGCTTTGAATTTGAGCTGGAGATGTGGTTGAACCCTGAGTGTCCTGGTGGGACGGGTTTGGAGAAAAACCAGACTCATTTAAACTAGACGCAGTTGACGCTGAGGATGATATGATATGATATGATATGGCATTTGTAACGCACCTATACACAAGTGTTTCAAGGGGCGACGAGGCAGGGAGGGGGGGACAAAGGGAGACAGACAACGATCCTACTAGGCCAGGTGTCATTCAGATCGCGCAAGTGCAAGGTTAAGGGGACGGGAAAAGTGTAAGGGGGAAAGGGAGAGGGGAAAGTGCAGTACACGGTTAGTATCGAACAAGATAAATAATAAGGGCCAGCTGGTGGCAAGTGCAAGATAAGTGCAGACAAGTGCTGGGAAGAGGGGCTGTAGGGATACAGAGACAGTCCCGTAGTGCAGAGGTTGCCGGGAAGGCAGTGCAGGGGAGAGTGGCTGGGCCAAGGACCGAGATTGGTGAGTGGCCCAGTTGCTGATTTAGTACAATTTCAGTGATTTAGCAGGGGAGAGAGGGAGAGAAAGCAGAAGCAAAGAGGAGGGTTTTGAGGCGCTTCCGGAACCGGAGATGGTTCTCCTCAAGTTTTAGGGAGGCAGGAAGGCTGTTCCAGAGGGAGGCCCCTGCAGCAGAGAGAGATCTCCCACCAACTCGTTGCTTAGAGAAGCGGTTGACCCTGAGGGAGTTGGAGGCGGATGAGCGAAGTGCACGAGAAGGAAGATATTTAGGAAGGGAGAGTTGAAGGTATTTTGGCCCCAGGCCCCAGAATGCCTTGTGGACAATCCAGAGGGTTTTGAACTTAATCCTCGCAGCCACAGGGAGCCAGTGTAGCGATTTCAGTCCTGGTGAGATACGGTCCCGGGGCTTGAGGCTAAGGACAAGTCTCGCAGTCCTGTTCTGGATGAGATGCAGAGGGCGTAGAGTAGAGGAAGGCAGATTTAGGTAGAGGCTGTTACAGTAGTCCAGCTTCGAGAGAACCAGGGCTCTGGAGACAGTGAGGATGAAGTTGAATAGAGAGCAGAAGACTGTTTGAAATCATCCACAGCACTCTCGTGTGATATTGTGATTGGGAGACTATTTGGGACTATCACCAGCTCCCCCTGCATCTCCTGAGTTGATTCCCCTTCTCTAAGGGGATTGGAGAAAGTAGCACCTATGGTCTTTGTGTGGGGGGGCAGGTGTGTTAACCCTTTCCGTGTTGCTATGGGTGCATGTAGAATTTCTCTTTCATAAGGCTTTGTCATCTAGGGCAGCAGGGATGACTGCAATATCACAAGATAGTCTCAACACCAGCATAGCAGTTGACATCAGGCTAGCATCAAGTTTCTTTAGGTTTGAGTTAGCATGAGTTAGCATAGTGGCATCCCCAATCCGCCCTGCAGTATCATCTTTTTCCCATCTGCTCTGCTTGTTCCATCCTAGGGAAAATCACAGGCTGTATTTGTAATTATTTCAATTTAATTACGACGAATCAGGACCCGGTCGCCGACATTTCACCCGACAGAACACTCCCTGTAGTACAGAGTAGGGGTGCAGAGTGAGTCTCCTTGAAATTTGCACAGCTCCACACCTCGCAGATGCTACTGCGGGGACTTATGGAGCCTTAGCGAGATTAGACTTGCCACTTAACCATTCCCCGCCACAAACTGCCAAAAACTGCAGCTTGACTCCGCAGCTGACTCAACGGTATCCGGCGTTGTAAGAGAGTATTTGAACCCTGCTCCTCCTAACAGTAAAGAACACTGATGACAAACTACACTACCACCAGTGAATCGCCTCCAACAACTACAGCTTGACTCTGCAGCTAACTCTGCGGTGCTCTGTGCTGTAAGAGGGTATTTGAACCCTGCTCATACTCACAGTAAAGAACAGTGATGACAGACTGTACCAGCACCAGTGAATTGCCTCCAACAACTGCAGCTTGACTCTGCAGCTGACTCTGCCAGCATTTAATCACTTTGCACGGCAGAGTGCAAAAATGCAGGGCAAAAGGCTGCGTACCCGTGTGTACCCCACCTTTTGCTGTGCACTTTTAGACACTGGTGTACAAATGATGAAAATTTGGTTGCGGGAGTAAGTCAACATGTAACGGATCCCCGCTGTCTATTTACTTCCGGTAGCAACATGAGCTTGTTGGAGTGTTCACAGAATGATGGCAGGATTTCCCACAGTATCAAGTGAAATTCTAGTCATCTGAGGAGGTTGTTATTACAGTGCTTCACTCTGCAATTTCATGGAAAGGAGACGCAGGAGTAGGTATCTGTGTCTGGACCTGAAGGCGCGAACATGGAAACAATACTTTTAAGAAGGAAGCCTGTATAAGTTCAGAGGCAACAGAACCGGAACCAGTACAATGATAACAAATATGGCATGATTGATAATAGTAGGAGCAACAAAGGAAAGGGTTAGTGATTGCCTGCTAGAAAATCCATAGGGCAAACTCTGGTAAAAGGAATTACACAAGCACAAGTGGGAAAAAGTACAGTAACACAAACCTTCACATAAATATTCAAGAAAGAACAGGAAGTTCAAATAAGCAAGGTTCACTACAGAGAACAGGAATTAATAGCATAGGCAATAAGCCAGAAAACACAAGAGCACTGGGAATTGGAAAAAAGCAAATTGGAAACTATGAACTGGAATAAAGGAACTGAGGACTAAAATGCAGACTGGAACATGCACACTTTTGGGAGAAACTCTGCAGTAAAAGCAAGGATTAACTCTGGACTGGAATAAAAGAAACTATGGCAGGCATTAGGGACTACAGGCAGAGGGCAAACAACTGCAGGCAGGGAGCAAGGGAGTTTAGAGCAGAGAGCAAGGGGCTGAAGGAACTTGAGGAGAGAGGCTTCAGACATTGGAGCAGGGGGTAACTGCAGACTGAGAGCAGCGGGCTGCAGGGCAGAAAACATTGGACTGCAAGGCAGAGAGCAAAGAGAATAGCTATAGGGCAGAGTGCAAGGGACACTGGGACAAGAGCAGGTTCTGAAAATAGCAGACAAAGCAGCAGACCTCAGTAGGCAATTGCTGTTCAAAGGAGAAGGGTCTGGAAACACACACTGTGAAAACACAATGTGCTCCTGCAGACAGATTCTTAAATACTACAAACCCTGTGCTGAAGCAGCCACTCGAGCAGCACCCAGAGCACCACATTTCAAGGTAATCTGTCTCCTCCCTCTCTAGACTTTGGAAAGTGAAAGCAGTACTGACATATTGTGATTCTGGGATTCTCATGATTGTAGCTCTTAGACTGCTGCATAGGAATATCCAGGCTTCAATAACTACTGAAAGGTGCATTATGGGATATGGAGTTGGTGCAATGTAATAATGAAATTCCAGTAATCTTTAAACATTAGATAAAGTCAGGAATATGCATGAATATAGTTTTGGGTAAATTGTGAGACACAGATAGTCCATGAAGGGCTCCTCCTAGTGTTCAGGTGGCAACATTGTGACAAAGGTCTCAATGTGATTACCCTCTAGTGTTTGACTGTAATGTTATTAATGTATTGCTACCAGATGAATCTTCTCTAATCAATACTCCACAATTCCTTACAATGAATCCTGGATCATCTGTGGCACAGTGTGAGATTCCTCCACCAGATACTATCACTGTCCTAGTTCCATCTGACGAAACATTACCTTTGTAAGATAAAAGGAGGAACTCAGCTGGACCAATGGTTGCAACCTTTTCAGACAGTATATTGTTAAGGCTAGCAATAATATAGAACTAAGCGTATTGACCACTCCATCAGTGTTACAAAGCCTATGGAGGGGTTTTGGGAGTGCCCTGATAATCCTAAAAATAAAGTAATCCATTGTATTCTTTGTATAAAGTGTTGCAGTGCAATTGTAACAGATTATATTGGGCCTTATTATGAGTGTGGCGGAAAGGCAACAACGGCGGCGGTAGTGCTACCGGCGCCGTTGTTACCTCTCCATCACACTACGAGTTCTGCTCCCCGGTGCCGGACTGCACCCCTGGTCTGACCAGGCGTACATACCGGCACCCGCAGCAGAACTCATGATTGCACCAGCACCGTTATAAATGGTGCCGGTGCAGCCATGCTCCCGACCCCCATTCTGCCCTGTGGGGCAGAATGGGGATCGGTAGGCCGGACATAACAGCACCCGCGAATGGGCAATTACCGGGTCTGCCAAACTCGGCATGACCCGGTTAGTGCCCATTCGCGGGTGCTGGAAAAAAAACAACTCCGGCGGCAGCCGTGCCTTTAATAAGGGTACAGCTACCGCCAGAGTTATAGTGAGGGTCATTGTCTCTTTTGTTAAGGTGTCCGACCTTTCTAAGAGGGCCATTGATTCTCTAAATGTCATTTTTTCAAATTCCAGATTAGTAGATGGTTTACTCTCAATTGACTTTCAAATATATATGTCTGTAGGATCTACAATTCTGTTGTGGAAAAACCTAGCAGGGTGGTTTGACACAACCAACCTGGCAGTACTGGGTTGTACTGGGTTGCACTGTCTGCAGAGAGGTTGGCCTGACTCACAAACAAGGCCCCTCGTGTATTAGTGATTGCTGGCCTGGTGGTAGAGAGAGGTACTGGTAGTCCATTGTTTCCTGGAACATTTCGTGGCTGTACACAAAACTAGAAGATCAGAACTAGATGGTATTTATTGAGATGCATAAAATCATTTGTTTCCAGGACACCTGGGCTTTTGATTAATCAACCACTTCCAGGCTCCAAAACCTCAGTGTACCAGCTACTAGTTTTATCCTTGGCTGCCCAAGTGAGGGGTTATCGATCTGCTATCATGTGGATTTGAGGTACAAGATCTCCGTCATTGCAACCGATAATCAGGGGAGTCTCTATTTAAAGTTCTGCTTAGAAGGGGTTGCCCAATTTCTACTATGCAATACATATCTGAAACCTCTGCTTTCTTTTAATGACATTAGGGTTGTTGTAACTGGTGATCTAATTACTTAGTATGAGCCTCTATAAGAATTAGAGGACCTTTGGACGAGGAGGATGCAGAGTGGAATATTGAGAAATAGCACCAACTGGAGGCCCTGAGTTTGGCTTCGATAATTTTAGAATTAGGGCTGAGAGGAAATGACCATCTACCTGCTGCTACCATCACATATTGATTACATTTGAATTAACTTAGCCAGCTGGAAACTAGTTTAGAGAGTGCCCATAATCCTCTTATTTTAACTCTTATGCCTCCATCGTATTGGCACTCAATTCATGGGAATAATTATAAAAGTCTCCTGAATGCCAATAATGACACACATAGAATCAAATAGCCCTTTCACATAAATAGCAAGATTTTAAATACTGAAACAAAAATGGCCTGGCATTTGTTTTTGTTTTTCTAGTAAAATTAAAGAGCCATGTGGAAAGGGGCCTATCTGTCATTACCAATGAATAAGCAGCATTTTAATGTACAAAAGAAGGAGGAATCATAGATCCCTTTTACATGGAAAACAGGATTTTTAAACACTGAAAACAAAAACGACCTGCACTTGTGTGTGTAAGTAAAAACGTTTTTTGAAAAAGTAAAAGTCAAAAAAATATCACTGCTCACAGGAAAATGTCAGGAAAACAAAACATGATGTGTGGATTGACAAAGAGCAATGTACATTATGTTTCACCCACAAAACTCCAGTGACATTTGAAGAGTCACTGTGTCTTCGTGAAAAATAATGTCAGCCAAAGGTAGACCCTTTTGCCGTCTGTGGGCAAAACTTCACAAGGACATCTCCAACTTCCAGCCTGGATGTCACATTTCCCATCTAATGAGCAACTGCAATGAAATTGTCCTGCTAAACGTGTTGAAATTCAGTGTTCTCCAAATCTGCTGGCTCTGAAAGCAGGGACTTCAAGAACAGTCATCCTTGGCTGCAGCACAACTAATATGTGTGAAAATAGGGGCACCTACTTCGAAGAGCAAGCTTCCAACACAAAGGAGACTGATAAAGGTACAGGCTGACCCAGTGAAAACAAATGGCCGGAAGCAGGAGCAGCACCATTTGTCCCACATGAACAGTCACAATTTATTTAAAAGGATTATTATCGTTTAGTCCTTTTTCTCAGACATCAGAAGGCGGATGAATTTAATGTAAGTACAACTTTTGATGTAATTTCCAGGTGATTTTGGGGATATAAAATTCATCTTCCTGTAAGGGCTGGTTAAACTAGGTTCCTGGTTGATCTGAACATGTTTCAAATGTGAGAGTTAGTGAGCGGGTGGGAATTGAAATTAGGGATATGCTTAATAACTTACATATTCATAACTGTTGTGCTTTTTATGGAAATGGCAGAAAGGTGCCACATGGCCGTTCTACATGATACAGATTTGGTGGTCGGCTCATCTAATTCCCCATGATTAGAGGAGACAGAAAATATGTTTAGTATGGCAGTTGCTAGTAAAATTATAAACTTGTGATATATAACTTGTTTTTCTAAAAAGTGGAAAGGAGAACAAAAGATGATGACAAATGGGAATTTACATATATTGATCCAGACCCCTAAACCAATCCTGACTTGGAGGCTGGGTTTGAGAGGAGAGATAAGGGTAACTGTCCAATCCTAGTGGCAGGGATTACTGCAGGGTACTTCCCCAAGATTGTAAAATTGGTGGATTGATTGCTGCTATATAAGGGGGACTGCACTACGACAGAGAGAGAAATAAAATGAGAAAGACAGGTGGACAGAAGAGACAGACCATCAGGAAGGCCACTGAAACTTATCATCTGACAACTGTAAGGAGACACCAGAGGAGATTGCTGAGAGTGCATCTGGGTGGAGCTGTCTATCTCTAGTAAGGACTCAAAGCTGACTGGTTCCCATGGTGGAGAGCAGGATGCCATTTTTGAGAGTGGATTGGCCAGACCCCTGAACTATCTTTCCAGAGTGTCCTGAGATGCAGCTGGCTTTCCTGAAACTTGAACAGAGGCTTGCTATGTAAGCAGAACTGAGCCCTGGGAAAGCAAAAGGTTTCACTTTATAGTGGGTGGGGGCGGGGGTAGGGCAAATCTGTGTAGAGCCTTAACCTATGTAACCAGAAATATTATTGTAATGAATTCCCCCTTGGGCAGAATGCTACAGGGTGAATTTTGTGAAAGTTTGAAATTAACAAAGCTCACTTCCCAGTGTGTGCTGAAAACTATAGCTTATACATTAATTCTGTAATCCTTGTTGTCCAGCTGACCCCCACTTCTTTAAGGAAGAGGGTTGTCTTTGTTCTTAAATCATTCCAACCTTTCTATCCAGCTTCCCCAACAAAGGCCTTTCATTAAGGGGGGTAAGTTCCCCAAAGCATTCCGATTTTTCTGCCTGATTTACCAACCTAGACCAAAGAAAAGGGGGTGTCTGAAAAACAAAGCGATAAATCACCCTGTGTTTATTTTAAACCAAAGGTGTTGGAGAAATTATGATTGCCATATGTATTTTTTTACCAATCTTGAAATCCTACTGCTACCCTTTTAAGCCTGTAGGACAATCAAAATCACACAGCATTGCTTAAGTGCCTTTGTTATTGGTCAGTGTAATAATTTTGTAAAGTGAAATTTGCAGAAAGTAAGAACTGTAGTCGTGTTCTTTTTAACTCACTTTTGTGACTTATTTATGCTGAGAGAAGTTGATTGTGTTATGCCACGGATAAAGTGGTTTGTGACATTTACATGGTAATTTCTATTACCTTTAATTTAAATAAATACCAATATATTTCCCGTACACCAGCCTGGTTCTTGGCTCATTGTTAGCTCAGGGGAGAAGGATCCAAGGGGCATGATATGTATCTGAGATAGGGCTAAAAAATATAAATCTGTCAAACAGTGTGTTGCATGACCACGTGAGAGGGGAAGGAAGGAACTCCCTGTGTTAAGTGTAGTTTCTCAATAAACTGTTACAAATTGAAGGCTTGGGCTGGATTTAGCTTCCTATTCCTGACCCATGAGAAGTGCATTGTGACAGTCTATTCATTTTGATGCAATTGCATTAAGGTGGAGGGAAAGTCATCTTTGTTTTGTTAAAATGCCGCTAGGACTTGACTCCTGAGTTCGAAGGAAGTGTATAGGTAAAAAATTAAGAGTGTGTAAGAATTTATTTCAGTGAGGAAATCGAACAGGAACAGGGTGATTCTGCCCCTGAATAAAGAAAGTTTTATTAAAGTGCAAAGGGCCAATTGTGAAAATGACTACTATACAAATTGGGGAAGCCAGGGAGAATCTCCTAACTAAATTATTTCTCAAAGGAGAATGGGTTGAGGACAATGCAGGAAACTGGCAAACCAGAATTGTGTGGGAGGTTACCTCAGTAAGCAGTGATATTTGTCTAGAAGCCAGAATATTGAGCAAAGCACTTGAAGCATTTTATATGACCACAACTGCTTGTGATGAACAGTTACAAATGGCTCAGCTAACTGCTCAGTTATATCTTTATTTGCTGTTAGTATAAGAGCGTTGGCAAGATAGTGAGGCTAGTAGGATGAACACATGCCACAAGCCCTGGATCTTGTTCAACAACTCAAAGCTGAGTTAAAAACACTGCAGCGAGAGAGTTCAGAGTGTGAACTCAGTTTTTTCCACTGAAAAATTCACAGAAGAAGAAAAGTACAGGGAAACAAAGAAAAGGTTTTGTCAAAGGCCCAATAAGACAAATCAAGGCCATAAAGAGCTTCCTGACCCCATACCACAAGAATGCCAAGAATTTTGTATTGGAGCACCTGGAACTTTATGAGCAGATGATGGCATCATTCCAGATCAGGAAGGATGTGAATTGTATAGCATTTGCTAAATGGACAATCTCACCTGAGTACCCCAGTTTCTTTGCAGGACTGGAGGACCAGGATTATCATAAATGTTCCACTTATAAGGTGCAGAAATCTGGAAAAATTGTCCAGAGAGCAAAAACTGTGTTGCTTACAAATTGTATCAGTTTTATTTAGTCATGATACAGGAATTAGAAACATAGTCAATTAATGACACAGTGCTTTAGAGGACATATTATTACATATCACAACAATAGAGGTACATATAAAACATGGCTAAAATTAGTCCATCATCCAAACCATTCATAGTGCAGCATTCAACCCATACAACATTCAACGTGACAATCATCCAAACAACAATAGCTAAAAATGACAAAGTTAATACATAATGGGGAGCGAGCACAATCCTCACATCCCGTCTAATGATTTTAATATATTTATTTTGTTTTATAGAAGCAGAAAGACATACAATAGAAAAGATTATTAAAACAATCTATCACAAGGGCGGATCTAGAGGTGAACATGTGGTGTGGATCACATCCCTTGGGAACAAAACTCAACCGGTTTCGACGTGGTATGTCTATTGCACAACGTCTTCATCAGGAGGTATGGAACAGAAGACTGCAAGAGAAGAGCATCACTGCATAAGTATGCGGCAGTGCCCCACCTCATAAGGCATGCTAAGTAAGTATTTGGCCTACAGCTAACCCAGGCCCCTTAAACCGACAGGATCCCTTCTGTCCGCATCCTGCACCCTGAAGGTTTTCTCATCGGAATCTATCACGATGGGCATCACTAAGCATAGTCCATTTGCTTCTATAAAACAAAAAAAAATATTAAAATCATTAGACGGGATGTGAGGATTGTGCTCGCTCCCCATCATGTATTAACTTTGTAATTTTTAGCTATTGTTGTTTGGATGATTGTCACGTTGAATGTTGTATGGATTAAATGCTGCACTATGAATGGTTTGGATGATGGACTAATTTTAGCCATGTTTTATATGTGCCTCTATTGTTGTGATATGTAATAATATGTCCTCTAAAGCACTGTGTCATTAATTGACTATTTTTCTAATTCCTGTATCATGACTAAATAAAACTGATACAATTTGTAAGCAACACAGTTTTTGCTCTCTGGACAATTTTCCCAGATTTCTGTGGTACAATAATACTCTGGTCCAGAGTATAGCGTTTCCCTGCTCCTTTCTGTTTTTGTACCACTTATAAGGTGGCCATATTGAAAACATTTTCCAACCATAGGAACCCACATGAGGCCCGTAAGGCGTGGGGAAGATCAGGTTACGAGGGAGTTTGTGCAGGTGCTAAAGCGCGCATTTGCTCAGATGTCCATGTGGGTGAACACCAATAGTAGGGATTTCATAAGTACATATTTCCATGCTCTCCCCAAATACATAATGACTCAGTTGGTGCATGACTTTCATGAGCATAGGACCCTGGATTGGGTGATTGAACAGCAGGACACCAGATCTTATGACGTCCAAAAGCCTGCTGAGAGGAAAAATACTGTCAAAACCCCCAAACATCTAACACCCCTGCTGCTGCAAAGGTGGCGGAGGCCAAAACTACCCCTCCATTGGATCTGGAGATGGGGGGGCCTAAATGTTACACTCCAGATAACAAGCAAAAATGGAAAGCAGAAGGGACCCCCCAACCCGGCCCAATCGAATGGCAGTCAGGCGTGTGCCCAGAACAATGATCCCTCTGACCCTCCCACCTATATAAGCCCTAGGTACAAGGGTACTTAACCAATCATGGGGTTTGAATGCACTCCCCCGGCCCAAGTAGGGGGAACAAATCAGGTATGTTGTGCCATGGGAAACTTTCCTCCAAACTTCCCACAGGAGAGAAGCATCACTCCACCTCTCAATCTGAACTTTTCCCCAGCTATCCCCCAAACCAGAACTTACAAAACAATCCTCCTCTGTCTCCCTTGTTCCAGGACAATAGATCCCTGAACCCGGGAGAAGGGAGATTCAGGGTGGAGAATTATTGGGGGAATTTTCAGTACCTGAGCTACTCTGGGAGAAGGGATAGTTAACCCTTTCAGGAACAGCAGATCTATGACTTGAGACCTCCCTACCACCTAGACAAGGTCTCGCAACTAGAGCGACAGGATCAGCAACTGAGCAATGATCGGGGGCACATGCTGAGGGCTCAGTCCAACTCTCAACCTAACCCTGCTTCCCAGAATTCCCCAACACCCAAGTCGGATGCCCCATGTGGGAAATGATGGGAGGAAACCTCAGACAAACCACAGGTTCCAAAGGAGGGTTCTCGAGTTGCGGGGGAGATGCCAAGCCCTTGAGGAAGCTTCCTTTCTCAACCAAATATAACCCCTAATAACCTCTGCACCTGAAAGAGTCTCTTCTACCTCCAAAATGTTAGAACCCAAAGGGCAAAGAGTAAGTAGGAGAGGCCAAAGAAGAACCCACTTTGTGGAGGAACTCGGCATCATCCCCTTTGAAAGAGAAGAATCCCTGGAAGATTCAGGTAGGCAGACCATCTCTTTAAAAAATGAGGGGATCCCTATCAAAGAAAAATTGATCCCAAAATACCCTGAGTGGGACAGGGTAAGTATGGAGACCAACCCAGAACCAGAAACTATTCAACCCCAAGCATGTGAGCCAAACAGAAGTGAAAGATAGGGTGTGTCCTTTCTCCAAACAGGTTCTGAGAACTGTTGCCAGGTAATATGTGTTACCAGGTACTTGTGCATATTAAGTAGCTTTGGGTTTTCACCATAAGTTACTAGGGCATTCCAGATGTGGAACTCTTGCTCACTGTTCTTAGAGAGGCACAGTTCCACCTCACTGATGAAGCCCAACCAGGCAGAAACAAGTGTCTGGGGTTGCTGTTGGTACTCTGGTTCAGAAGAGAATTGCCAGACATTTCAGCGCTGGACTGCCCTTGTGCAGGACAAAGACTGATATGTAGTGGATATTTCTCCTCTGTGAGTGAAAGGATGGTGAGGTAAAGACTGGTTGAGACTCAAACCCGGGATATAGGCCGGTAGAGAGAAACTCCAAGAACCCCTTTTACTTACAGCCAGGTAACGGAGAACAGCCAAGGAGCCAGGGAAAAAGAGGATTCCCCAACAACACCCATTGTAAATTGCAAAGTTTTTTTTACAGATTCCCAAACTCCGACACAGAAAACTGTCCAGGATCATATAGTGTCAGAGTTCAATATTAAGAAAATGACCACCGGGCTGTCAAATAACTCAAACTATCTTTGCACCTTGGAGGAGAAAGAAGGCTGATTTTTTGCACCGGTCAAGGTGCAGGATCAGTGTGAGTTATCGGCTCTGGTGGATACTGGATACCAAGGCACCCTCCTGTCAAAAATGGTCTTTGACCACCTAAACTCAGGACGGGGAGGACCACCAAATTCTGCTCACACCACTTTCCGGACAACTCCAAAATGTCAACGCGATATGATATTTCAGTCTAAGCGACTGCAGAGCTGGACATAAAAACTGGACGGCACTGCTGTGCTCAATCTGACTCCAGAGGGCACACCTTGTTTACTGGGGAACGATCTCCCGAGGAGGCTATCACCTCTGATTGACTGTGTAAACAAGGTAGTCAGACTCAAACGAACCGCCCTATCAAATTAAAAATGAGTACCAATTATGTAAGCCTCAATGGTACCTGTCAGGTAATTGATCAACATTCTGAGAATGTACAGTTCCATTTCAAAATAGCCAAGTCCCAGACATCATTGTCATCTCTGTAGGAGAAGACACTGGTGACTGGAACCCTTCTCCATTCTTGAAATTCAACCTTCCTCCCAGTTTTAAGTGGCAATCCACACTGGAAGGGAACACCCTAAAATTGTACACAAGTCCAAAATCAGAAGAAACCTTGAGTCCTGTGAAACCAGACAAGGAAGAATCTGCTCAAAGTCTGACGGATATTCAGAAAAAGGGCGAGCAGTTGTTTTTCCCCATTCAGTCAAATGGGGGGGAGTAACCAGTGTTCGCCAGAGTATGCCTGAATAATGGAAGGAGCTTCATCAGTGAAGAATTAGTCAGGAAACTATCAAATGTTCTGACCAATCCCACATTTAAATTGATTGACAAGTGGGAAGTAGGTCTGGAAACCACAAAATCCAAACATATCCTGCCAAGCAGGTATATGCTAAACATTTCCATTGACAACTGAAAGTGAGCGTCCCCCATAAAGGCATTAAAACTCCACAATGAGAGTCAATAATGGACATACCCCAGATGGGAATGAGACCAAGACCAAGTGCGGGTGAAGTTAAAAGGTTTTATCCAAACCAGTATGGGGCAAGCAGAGAACTCTGCAAACTCAGAGAACGCTCTGCCAAACATCAGTAAAACATTCACATTTATTACAAAATCGCGTCATCGATGATATAAGCTATAGGGGGCACATAAGTCGTGGGGATTGGGTAGCGAAGACTAGTTACTATGTAATATTTAGGTCTGGTGCTCCAGGATTGGTGGAGTTCCACGTGGTGCCAGTGTGGGGTGCACGGGTCAGCTGGGCTCTTCGGGGTGGAGCACCAGGTCAGGAGCTGTTCGAGTTCATACGTCTTGGCTGCAATAACATTTTGCCCTTTTGGCCACACATACACATTCACTGTTAAACTTCTGCTTCAAATTGTCTTATAAATCCTAAAAGTTGTTCATCTAACATCACAAGAGAGATAGCACATAACTGTAGGTGCTCTTAATTCATCATCATAAACAACATTATTCAAAAAGGGGCAGTTTCATGAGTCCAGGTGCCTTATCAGGGGGCATTTGTCAGGATACCTTTATCATTCTGCTTTGTTAGATTTAGTAGTAGACATCTTTATAGTATGTTAGTACAAGATTGAATAAACTGCCACCACGGTCAGTCGAGGTTGGAGTGAACTAGAATACTATTGGGTCAGGGGGTACATGGCTGGTACATCAAAAGGCGGTGGGACGTGGGGGCTTGCTGCCCATAATTCTTTCAACCGAAGCATGGAGGTACAAAGTGGGTTTATGGTGGCATCGTGTGTCAGGGGGCATGGGGGAAGGCAAATACTTTGTGTGGGTTTAGAAGGAAGGCGAGGAGGTATAGCTATATTACTCTACATAAGTAAAACAAGGGGCCTTCAATTGCTAGCCCAGCCTGGGGAGGGAGGAGGGCGGGGGCTTAGTACATGGCTCTGCTGAGGAAGGGAGAGATGGCCCTGTGGCTTCTCGCACGTCTACTTTATAGGGTTGCATGCACATTATTGTAAATGAGGGATGGGATTATGCCAGTATAATTACATATTTATCGAAGATCATGCAAGCTTATGAACATTACATGAATTACACATTTTTGTATATCATGAGTACCATGTTTGATAAATAACTTCTATCACAAAGGTCTTGTTGGCATCACATCATTCACAGGGCTAAGGTTTTACACCTGGATGCGAGACACATAAGAGAAGCTGGCATTAAAAAATGAGGTAGACTCAGGTTGGCATATGTAGTAGCATAAGAGGAAAGAGTCTGCACCATTCTGCTTATAATCTGATTTGTGTAACATAATGCTCAAGAATAACCAAATACTTCATAAGACACTCTACTAGTATAGTCAGCATTCATTACCCTAAAAACCCATACATATTGCAACACTTAATTGTATACCTATAAACTTATATATTTTTAGGAAATCATAGAATACATATGGATATCACACATTGCTTTTAAATATTGTGCAGCATCAATAATCCTTGATTAGTAATGGCAGGCTCGAATATATATATTTTATAACTTCACCTGTGGGTGATCTGGGATGGGAGAGAGCCGTCTTATTTCAATATGAACAATCAATCTCATGGACCTGAGGCTAATTTATCGTCCCTACAGATGGTTTAGCAGCATGGGTGAAACTGGGTGGCACACAGGCTTAGCATACATGTCTGGCACTTCAAACGGGGAACAAGATTGGGGGTTATTCACAACATTTATTATAGATGCGGGGGTCTGCGAGAAGTCAGGACAAGTTTTATAAAGGCAGCTTTGCTTTTCTCAGACCCCAGCTTTGGCCCGGTCATCATCAGGTCAATGATGTACTGCAGAAGGTGAAAGATACAATGTTTGTAATGTAGCTGGTTCACGCCTAGTCTCCCATGAGAACAGGCCTTCAGCTGAGCTGCCAAGGGGAGGAGGGTGAGGGAAGTTCTGGCTCGCTGTGCATGGTCGGGCGGGGAGAGCTGCAGCCCTGCAGGCTGCTTGTGCCACTGAGGCCTAGATTATGTTCAAAATGGAGCATGGGCATATCACAAAATGGAGTCTGTACCATGCAACGGGATGAGCCGTGCAGCCCCATGCGTTGACCATCAGCCATCCTGCATCCCGGGCCCAGGTGCATAGATGGCTGCCGGAGAGTCATAGGCCTCACGTTGGTGAGAAATGTAGGGGGAGGAGGGTCCTAGAGACATTTCCTCCCATACATTCCCCCCTTTTGTTACTTAAGTAATGAATATTGCAGCTCACTCAACCTCCTTTGTTCCTTCTCAGCAGCCACTGCTTCATCCCAGGGTGGTGTTCCCTTTTTTGGCATCCAGGCCCTACATACTCCCCGGAGGCTCTGTCCTGCTCTAGCATATTCATCAGCAGTGCAGGTCATATATATACACCCCCATCTCCCTCCAGGTCCACCCATACCTCCTCATACCATTCCAGTGTATGGGGCTCCTTTATCGTGGTGTGGTATAATCTGTCCACTATATCCCCATCATGGTATAATGCTACCATTGTATATTTGGGCCCAGGGTCCTCACCTGTTTGTACTTGTGCTTCTTGTGTCATCTGTGCCACTCCTCTAGCGTTGCCCATTGTCACCATCATCATTGCACCATGAAGGACTGCGTTTGCGCAGCACCGAAGACCCAACTGGCACACACACAAAAAAACAGGAGCAAAAAGACGATGATGGGTACCAATAGTTTAACAGTCATTCTGAGCCAGGAGGGTACCCATGAAAAAATGTCATCGAACCATGAGCTTGGCTCCACTCCTCCTTCTTTCTTCATCCGCTCGCCCAAGTTGTGCACAGCTGTGATAACGTGGGACAGTGTTCCATTGTCCCCGTCTGCAGAAGGTACAAAAGTGCAGCATGCGCTCCCAATTTTTCAGCAAACACCTCCATCCATGGCCGTCAACAGGTCTAGGACGTACCTGTTCTGCATTGTCATTAGCCGCAGGGCCCTTAGCTCCACCTTGATCACGTTGAATCCTTCTTCTGTGTCGTTGGCCAGTTGGATCAGCTCCCAGCGCGTAATTTGCAGCCATTTTGCATTGGCTCGCACTTGGATACTTGGGATAAGGGAGGCGAAAAATGTTTCAGTAGAATTGAACAGCCGGAACCTGTCTGGAATTTGTGCCAAAAGTTCTGTGGATGCCTTGGATATGTAATTGAACGACCTTTGTTTTCTGGATACTGAGCTTTGCATGTTGTCCGCGGATAGGGCATACACTGGCATCTCATCCATTGGTTGTGTGTCCTCTGGCTCCCGGACGGCTTGAAGCTCCTTCCCCCCTTGGATATGACTTTCTGGAACCACCATCAGGGCAGAGTGCAGCATTGCCAGAGAACACGTGCCCCTCCATGACTGTGGGAGGTGCTAGTATGCCTGTTTACCGCAAACCCAGTAAATGTCCATCAAGGCAGCTGTCCCTTTCTTCATATCTGGGATGGTGAGCGTTTTGTTACAGTCCTTATTTATGCCCATGTTAGTTTTCCCTTCGCCGAGGAAGCACAGTTCATAGGTAATTTCTTTTTGCAGTTTGAAGGGCTTTTCCATGGCTGTGAACCAAGTGAGCTTTGTGATGTGTTGGGCCCACACCGGAGCACACGTTTTCTCGACCCATTGCAACTTTTCCGCAGCCAACCCTCGTAGCGCTTCTGCTTTGCATGTAACTTGTTCCTCTTGCCATTTGTTGTCCGAATACAATGTCCTTTTAATCACTAGGAATGGTTCCTTCAAGCACACCACTACTTTTCTTCTCGAGTAGCATGTTTTTTCATTCTGCAGCATTTCCAAAGAAACTATGTGTGCCTGGAATGTGTTCTTTATTCTGCATAAGGTGATATGAAGGTGACACTTGGCATCTGCAATAGGTAATTCTTGTGGCAGCAGCACTTTGGGGGTACCTGAGGCATAGGGTATTAGAGAGCACACATAACATCTCTCGTTAGTGGTTTGTTTGACTGTTCGTCATACCACTTGTTGGACTGGTGTGGGTGTTGGGGATCTTCTATTGTGTCTAACCCTAGTCCAGAGCATTCATCATACTTCTTCCTCCCAGCCTCCCAACTTCTTCTTCTCCTATTGCTCCTGGGGTTCTCTTTCCCTTTTTCTACATAATGCTGCATTAAAGGTGTTCCCCCCAGTACCCCCTTTTCCCATTCATTATACAAGGCAATACACCTCTCGACTGTCTCTGCATTTTCTTCGTGTACACTTGTGGGGGATTCATAACCTCTAGAAGTTTCAAATGTTGTTGTTACAGTGGTGGTGTCATCATATAACCAAGGTAACTCAGAGGGATTTGGATCGTTCAGTTCACAAATGTTGTACTCAGAGGCATTGTATGGCACAGTTTATGTTTTATCCCCAACATTCCTGTTACTTCTTTAAATATATTGTTAACAAAATGTGTGCCGTTGTCCGAGCGAATTACGTCGCAAATCCCCCAGCGCGGAAACACTTCCCACACTAAGAACTTTGCGGTGCACTTCGCATCTGGGTGGGCGCACGGCCTGTCTCCACCCATCCAGAAAAGGGGCAAACCACCACTATCATATAGTGTGACCCATTGCATCTTTCTCCCATGTTGGCATAATCAATATGCAGCTCTCTGAAGGGGCCTGTTGGTTTGGGCAATGTTCCTTGCAGTGTTTTAGTGTCATTCCTGAATTATATATCTGACATGTTGTACATTCCATGGCCATTTTTGATATTTGCTCCTGTAGCTCTGGCGCAAACCAATTTTCTTGTATTTCTGCGGCAATGTGTTGTTTGGCATTGTGGGCTGGAAAGTGAAGCTGTTGGAATGCTATTTATAGTAATTTGTGGGGCATTACTACTTTACCTGCGTAGCTTTGGCACCAAAGGAGGTCAGTAGACGACTGGCTGCACCCTCTTTTTTTTCCATACCTCCTTTTCCTCACCTGATGCCTCTTCTTGTAACTCTAATATTTGGGAAATGGGCATTGAATTATACCCATCAGGGCGATCCTCTTCCACATGTTTCTGCACTAGGTACTCACCTGTTTTTCCTTTAGTTAAATACGATGCTTCTTTCGCGGCAGCGTCTGCTGCCGCCTTTCCTAATGAGATGACATCATTGTTGTTTGTATGGGCCTGGCATTTCACTATGGCCACAACTGTAGGTTCTTTTAGTGCCTCTATCAACTCTTTTAGTAGCTCAGCGTGTTGCACTGGGGATCCTTCTGCTCTATGGATTCCTCTTCTCCCCCACCTAGCCAATCCCCTACGTACTGTTGTGGTCATGTATGCAGAGTCAGTATAGATTGTTACTGTGCATCCCTTAGCTGCATGTAAGGCTTCAATGAGTGCTACTAACTCTGCTGCTTGTGCTGAGTAATGGGCTGGTAGCCTCTGTTGGATGAGTACTTCGTATTCACCTTCCTCCAGTCTCACAACAGCCACCCCCTCATGTTTTTCTCCTGTTTCTGAATTTATTGATGCTGGCCCATCTATAAAATATACTTCTCCTTCAGATAAGGCATTTTCACTCACTAGGGGTGTGTCTCCATCCTCCCCTCTATATGTAGCACAGTCATGTGTTTGCATATCTTCCACTGTGCATGCTTCTGTGATGGATGTTGCAGGGTTGACTGTTTTACACCTCACTATGTGTATATTAGCGCTGGATAGAATAATTTCATAGGCTGTGGCTGTTTGTGTTGTCAATGTGCTTTTTGATCTTTCTAATATTGCGAATAGTGAATTTTCCACAAACAGTGTCACAGAACACCCCATCACAATTGTTGCACTCTTCTCTATGGCGAACGCTGTGGCTGCGAGAGACTGTCCTTGCATCACTGCATCTAGTGTGCCACTATAGTAAGCCAGGGGCGTGTGTCCCAAAGATGTTTTTTGTGTTAATACTGCTGTCATGAGTGTCCCATTTCAATGTGAAAATAAGTAGAACTCGCGTTCGTTATCTGGGTTCGCGAGCACTGGTGCCATTGAGATCAGTTCTTTAAGTGTGCTAAATGCCTTGTGCATTTCTGCTGTCCATTGTATTTCTATGCTCTCTCTTTGTGCTTCTATGAGTCCCTGCAGTAATGGCCTTGTGTACCCTGCATATTCTGATATCCAGGCGCGGCAGTAGTTGCACATGCCGAGGAATTTCTGCATTTCTTTCAATGTTTTTGGTTCACTTACTGCCTTAATTGCAGCTGCCCTGTCTGGTATGTTCTTTGACCATCTTTTGATATCAGTTGTCCCAATACAATACTTCTTTCTGACTATATTGTAACTTCTCCTTGTCCACTTTGTAACCTTTGTGGGCCAACAATGTCAAAAGTGTAATAGAATCCTTCCTGCACTCATCTTCATTTTTTCCACAGATCAGGATAACATTCACATATTGAATGATCGTGCTCTCTGTGACAATATTGCCTAGATCTTCATGTAAAAGTCTGTTAAATATGCTTGGGCTCTCACAGTATCCCTGGGGTAGTCTGCAATATTCATATCTCTTCCCTGCCAATGTGAATGTTGTCGAGTATCGAGATTCTGGATCTAGTGGCATTGAGAAGAATGCGTTCTTCAAGTCCACCACTGTGAAACATGATGCATCTTTTGGTATACTACACAGAATTGATGCAGGATTGAGAAGTAATGGAAATTCCTTCTGTATGTATGTCATTAAGGTGGCGTAGGTCCTGGATCATCCTCCATGCCCCGCCCTTTTATTTCTTGATGGGGTAGATACAAGTATTATATGGTGAGTTTGAGGGCACTATTATTCCCTGCACTAACAGTGCGTAGATTGTCTCTTTTATCCCTTTTGCTTCTCGGGACAAGGGGTACTGTTTTACTCGGGGCAGTAGTGCTCCTGGTTTGAGTTTTATTTTTACTGGTGTCTCCTCATGCAGCAGCCCTACATCGTGTGGGCTGGTGGTCCACAGTTCGTGTGGGACCAGCTGCATGTCATCGTTGAAGAAGGAAGGGGGTGCTCCCACCACTGCCATTAGCTGTACTGGTACCTGTCTTGTTTGTATCATGATATCGCAGGGAGTCGCTATCTCCATTATTATTTCCCCATTGCTGTCTGAATCTGTGAAAAGGACCTCATCTGACAAATCTCGCAGTGTGATGTTAGCATTAATGCATAACACTGTCCGCCAGTGACACCCATGTATGTCCATTCCAATAACTGCTATTCTTTGCGGTGACACCTGCACTTCATGCAAGTCTAAGGACATCATGGTTCCTGGCAGTATTTCTGGGTGTGCTACAGGGCGAAAAACAAATTCTGCAGGTACCCTCCACTCTTGGCGTTTTAACTCTGGAACCACTCGCGCTAGTGTTTTCAACCCCTGAATGAACATGTCTGTGTCAACTGGAATGACGCGTACCTCCGGTGCTGTGGCTCGTGTGTGTACTACCAAAATCACTTTCAATGGACAGATCCCCGGGGTCGAGCACACTATCCCTCTTTCAGTGAACGAGATGGTCATATTGAGCTTGCTGAGGAGGTCCCTCCCAGCAAGTTAATCGGGGATTCTTCATAGTACAATAAGGGTGCTCGTACTGTCTTCCCCCCTACTGTTACATCCAAATCTTCTGTGTAAGGAACTTCAACCACCACCCCAGAGAACCCCTGCGTTTCCCAATTACGATTCTGCCTTCTCGTAGACATGATTTTTCAGCTCCCGAATCTACCATAAAAATGAATTGTTTGTTCCCTATCTCCACCCCCACCAATGGTTCCTCTGCTGCATAGAGGGTCGTTGATAGTACTGGATACGCAAGCACTCTCTGTGGGCTGTCCTATGCTGGATGCCTTGTTGTTCCCCCATTGTCAAAAACATTTCCTGATACCACAGCCACTCCACCAAATGGTGCAGGCGCACCATTTGCCGTCGTGACGAAAGGGTTGCCCTGTACATGTGCTATGTGCTCGCAGCATTGTGGGTGTTGCTGAACATTACGTGGGTTTGCCCTGCATTCATCTGCGTACCTCTTATCCTGTTGTTCTCATCTCCCTCCACCGCCCATTGGCAGCCCATGTGGGCTTCCTGGGTGAGGGTGACCATACTGCTGTCCATTTGGATAAGTATTCATCGGTCTGCTTCTACACTCTCTTGAAAAATGTCCCCACCTTCTTCAATTCCAGCAATTCCCTTGTCCTCCCCGTGGACCCAGACCTCCGTACCCACCATACCCTTCATACCTTGGACCACCACCTCTTTGCCCTCTATACCCACCTCTTCCTCCACGGGTGCTCCACCCTTGCTACTGTGGCCTTCCATACTGCTCCTCACAATTTGACTGCGCCTGTCCATTTCCTGCCCAATTAGCTGCCATTCTAGCTTGTATTGCTGCTGGCCCCTCCTCTTGCTCTCATTCTCTATCTGTGGGGAGTGCAGCTACAGCTGCTGTGACCTTCACCAGTTTTGTCTGTATTAACTTTGCCTCATCTACCAACCTTCTCTGTGCTATCTCCTTCTCCTTTTCTTTGATGCTTTTGCAGTGGTGTACTATAATGCTTTGAATCTCGGGCCAGCCTTTGGCTTCAATCCCAGCTATTTTATCAAGCGCTTTCTGAACTTCCTTTGGGAGCCCTCTCTTTATTATACAGTAAAAAAGGGAGGTTGACTGAACCCAGGCTGTGCCCATCTCCTCTCTCCACATCTCCTGCACCCATAAAATGAAAGCCATTGCATCTTCCTTATCATTCATCGTACACAGCATTACTGACTGTAAATCTGGTGTGTCTGGGAAGGTGTCTCTCAATGTGTCCCAAATTCTTGCTCTTACTGTGTTAAAAGAAGCACCATCATGTCGGTCACACTCTAATGTAATACCTGGGAAACCTGCTTTCACCCAAACTCGGTCAGCTTGATCCTCCACGGCAGACACCAGCAAGCTTTTAACGTCACCTACTGCCAAGGGAATTCCTGCAGTGTTTTTCTCAAAGGCATATATCCCTTTACTTGCACCCCCTGACAGCGGGGGCAGTAATTTCAACAAAATGACCTTATCCATCTGTGCCCAGGTTATATCATTTGGCCTCCCTCCTCCCCGAGGTATCAGGGGTAGCTGTAACCTTCTTTTTGTTCTGTTCCCCGTACTCACCTGTGTTCCTCGTTTTCCCAATACAGCCATTCTCCCCACTCTGCTTCTTAGTCTTCCATTCCATTCCTCTTCCATTGCCCTCCCCAGAGGTGTTTCATTTAACCTCACTGGTGCCCCTCCTGCTGCGAACCCTATTCTTCTTCCTTCCAGCTCATCTTCCTCTATGTCACACCATAACTCTTCCGCCCCTCATGAGGTCATGCCTTCTACCCCTGTGTCTCCCTCTGGCGTGTGTTGCTCTAGCTCGATTATTATTGTTGGCTCATCCTGTATGCGGACTAGTATCTCCCCCTTTTTCCATCCTTCTTCTACGGACCTGTCGGGTGTCTGTGCCCTCTGTGTCTGATCGATCCTAGAAGTACTTAATCTACTTTGTTCACACATACCTCTTAATCTGGACAGCTCGTTTCAGCCCATTGATAACCTGGAGTATAACTCTTCTGTGAATTTTTCAATATCTATTGCCGCGGTACACACCTGTCCACTCATATGGTGGGGGTGCTGTTGGTCGTGGTGCGGTTGGGGGGGGGGGTTTGACACATACACTGGGTCACTGTATCCCTCAGCGGGCACTGGTTTATTCAAAAGGGAATATAGTTGTGTTACCTCCACTGGCCCTTCTTTTCCTTCGCTCTCTTTTTTGCTGTTTTCTATTGCAAGGGGAGATGCAACCTGTTCCTTTGTTTGCTCCTTTCTTTTTATTGGAGGCACCTCTTCAAACAACCTCCATAGATCTAATACCTCTCTTCTTTTTTGCAATTGGTTTCCTTTATATTTCATAAATAGGCATGTGGCCACCATGTCCAATGCGCTTTTGTCAAATGATCCTCCCTGGGGCCATACCTGTGGTAGCCCTTCCCCTTTTAATTCCGTAACCCATTGGTCAAGGTATTTCGTGATATGCTCTGCATAACCTGGCAAGTTCTGGCAAATATGGGTCAGTGTTGTTTCCGCCCCCATGTTACTCTCCCATCCACCCCTTCTGATACCCTGTTTTAGTGGGTGGGTGTTATGTACCTAAAGTGCTGATGGCAATATTCTACGGCTAATATACCACTTTTGTGTACCACATGTGCCTAATATTTTAAAGGTCACACTTACAATGACCACTTTTCATAAAACAATTACACAGTCATTTTAACAACTTTACCAAAACATTGTGATCACAGAAAAAACATAACCGGCTCAATACATAACATTGATTGACAAAACACTTTACATACAACATGTACATATACCTCCCTTTCTTCTCTACACTACTTTTTATCCAAAAAGATCTCTTTTACTTCAACCCATTGCACCCCTTAACCCTTAGATTGTCTGAATGTCTTCCCATAGATTTTTAGAAAGAGGTAAAAGAATAAAGCATTTCTAAATTCTACTCTGAGTTTTCTCCTTATATGAGACTCCTACTAATGTCTTCTGTTTTCCACTTATTCCCAGTACTAGTCAAGATAGCACTATGCAGCGCCGCCTTCCACCCCCTTTCGGGGCTAGGTTCCCGTCTTCCCTTTTCACCTTGTAATCTCCTTAACTCATCCTAATGGCCATGTGCAAAAGAGAAAAGAAAAGAAAGAAAAGAATAAGAATAATAACTATTTTACCCCCAAGAACCTCTTTAACTTAAATCAACCTCATATATTATTGTCTATATCCAACTCCCTTTAATGTCGCTTGCACTTGATAGTCACGTGTCCGTATTGATTCGAGACCCTCCGGAACTGGTCCGTCCATGCGGCGCTGCCCCACGCTCAATGGCTGCCCCCAGCTCCAGCGAGCGGCACTGTGGGTTTTGTGAAGTGGGACCTGTACCCTCTCACCCTACTGTGTGCGCACGTCTAAGAGTACCGGTTGCCGTAGGTGGGCAGCTCTCTTGAGGGGGTGCGCCGTGCATCTCCACTGTGGCCGGGGACATCTCATGCCAAAAGGAACGAAAAGAACGCAATCGCGTCGGGGTCACCACTTGAAAGTGAGCGTCCCCCAAAAAGGCATTAAAACTCCACAATGAGAGTCAATAATGGACACACCCCAGATGGGAATGAGACCAAGACCAAGTGTGGGTGAAGTTAAAAAGTTTTATACAAACCAATATAGGGCAAGCAGAGAACTCTGCAAACTCAGAGAGCGCTCTGCCAAACATCAGTAAAACATTCACATTTATTACAAAATTGCATCATCGATGATGTAAGCTATAGGGGGCACATAAGTTGTGGGGATTGGGTGACGAAGACTAGTTACTATGTAATATGTAGGCCTGGTGCTCCGGGATTGGTGCACTTCCATGTGGTGCCAGTGCGGGGTGCAGGGTCAGCTGGGTTCTTCGGGATGGAGCACCAGGTCAGGAGCTGTTCGAGTTGATACGTCTTGGCTGCAATAACATTTTGCCCTTGAGGCCACACATACACATTCACTGTTAAACTTCTGCTTCAAATTGTCTTATAAATCCTACAAGTTGTTCATCTAACATCACAAGAGAGATAGCACATAACTGTAGGTGCTCTTAATTCATCATCATAAACAACATTATTCAAAAAGGGGCAGTTTCATGAGTCCAGGTGCCTTATCAGGGGGCATTTGTCAGGATACCTTTATCATTCTGCTTTGTTAGATTTAGTAGTAGACATCTTTATAGTATGTTAGTACAAGATTGAATAAACTGCCACCACGGTCAGTCGAGGTTGGAGTGAACTAGAATACTATTGGGTCAGGGGGTACATGGCTGGTACATCAAAAGGCGGTGGGACGTGGGGGCTTGCTGCCCATAATTCTTTCAACCGAAGCATGGAGGTACAAAGTGGGTTTATGGTGGCATCGTGTGTCAGGGGGCATGGGGGAAGGCAAATACTTTGTGTGGGTTTAGAAGGAAGGCGAGGAGGTATAGCTATATTACTCTACATAAGTAAAACAAGGGGCCTTCAATTGCTAGCCCAGCCTGGGGAGGGAGGAGGGCGGGGGCTTAGTACATGGCTCTGCTGAGGAAGGGAGAGATGGCCCTGTGGCTTCTCGCACGTCTACTTTATAGGGTTGCATGCACATTATTGTAAATGAGGGATGGGATTATGCCAGTATAATTACATATTTATCGAAGATCATGCAAGCTTATGAACATTACATGAATTACACATTTTTGTATATCATGAGTACCATGTTTGATAAATAACTTCTATCACAAAGGTCTTGTTAGCATCACATCATTCACAGGGCTAAGGTTTTACACCTGGATGCGAGACACATAAGAGAAGCTGGCATTAAAAAATGAGGTAGACTCAGGTTGGCATATGTAGTAGCATAGGAGGAAAGAGTCTGCACCATTCTGCTTATAATCTGATTTGTGTAACATAATGCTCAAGAATAACCAAATACTTCATAAGACACTCTACTAGTATAGTCAGCATTCATTACCCTAAAAACCCATACATATTGCAACACTTAATTGTATACCTATAAACTTATATATTTTTAGGAAATCATAGAATACATATGGATATCACACATTGCTTTTAAATATTGTGCAGCATCAATAATCCTTGATTAGTAATGGCAGGCTCGAATATATATATTTTATAACTTCACCTGTGGGTGATCTGGGATGGGAGAGAGCCGTCTTATTTCAATATGAACAATCAATCTCATGGACCTGAGGCTAATTTATCGTCCCTACAGATGGTTTAGCAGCATGGGTGAAACTGGGTGGCACACAGGCTTAGCATACATGTCTGGCACTTCAAACGGGGAACAAGATTGGGGGTTATTCACAACATTTATTATAGATGCGGGGGTCTGCGAGAAGTCAGGACAAGTTTTATAAAGGCAGCTTTGCTTTTCTCAGACCCCAGCTTTGGCCCGGTCATCATCAGGTCAATGATGTACTGCAGAAGGTGAAAGATACAATGTTTGTAATGCAGCTGGTTCACGCCTAGTCTCCCATGAGAACAGGCCTTCAGCTGAGCTGCCAAGGGGAGGAGGGTGAGGGAAGTTCTGGCTCGCTGTGCATGGTCGGGCGGGGAGAGCTGCAGCCCTGCAGGCTGCTTGTGCCACTGAGGCCTAGATTATGTTCAAAATGGAGCATGGGCATATCACAAAATGGAGTCTGTACCATGCAACGGGATGAGCCGTGCAGCCCCATGCGTTGACCATCAGCCATCCTGCATCCCGGGCCCAGGTGCATAGATGGCTGCCGGAGAGTCATAGGCCTCACGTTGGTGAGAAATGTAGGGGGAGGAGGGTCCTAGAGACATTTCCTCCCATACATTCCCCCCTTTTGTTACTTAAGTAATGAATATTGCAGCTCACTCAACCTCCTTTGTTCCTTCTCAGCAGCCACTGCTTCATCCCAGGGTGGTGTTCCCTTTTTTGGCATCCAGGCCCTACATACTCCCCGGAGGCTCTGTCCTGCTCTAGCATATTCATCAGCAGTGCAGGTCATATATATACACCCCCGTCTCCCTCCAGGTCCACCCATACCTCCTCATACCATTCCAGTGTATGGGGCTCCTTTATCGTGGTGTGGTATAATCTGTCCACTATATCCCCATCATGGTATAATGCTACCATTGTATATTTGGGCCCAGGGTCCTCACCTGTTTGTACTTGTGCTTCTTGTGTCATCTGTGCCACTCCTCTAGCGTTGCCCATTGTCACCATCATCATTGCACCATGAAGGACTGCGTTTGCGCAGCACCGAAGACCCAACTGGCACACACACAAAAAAACAGGAGCAAAAAGACGATGATGGGTACCAATAGTTTAACAGTCATTCTGAGCCAGGAGGGTACCCATGAAAAAATGTCATCGAACCATGAGCTTGGCTCCACTCCTCCTTCTTTCTTCATCCGCTCGCCCAAGTTGTGCACAGCTGTGATAACGTGGGACAGTGTTCCATTGTCCCCGTCTGCAGAAGGTACAAAAGTGCAGCATGCGCTCCCAATTTTTCAGCAAACACCTCCATCCATGGCCGTCAACAGGTCTAGGACGTACCTGTTCTGCATTGTCATTAGCCGCAGGGCCCTTAGCTCCACCTTGATCACGTTGAATCCTTCTTCTGTGTCGTTGGCCAGTTGGATCAGCTCCCAGCGCGTAATTTGCAGCCATTTTGCATTGGCTCGCACTTGGATACTTGGGATAAGGGAGGCGAAAAATGTTTCAGTAGAATTGAACAGCCGGAACCTGTCTGGAATTTGTGCCAAAAGTTCTGTGGATGCCTTGGATATGTAATTGAACGACCTTTGTTTTCTGGATACTGAGCTTTGCATGTTGTCCGCGGATAGGGCATACACTGGCATCTCATCCATTGGTTGTGTGTCCTCTGGCTCCCGGACGGCTTGAAGCTCCTTCCCCCCTTGGATATGACTTTCTGGAACCACCATCAGGGCAGAGTGCAGCATTGCCAGAGAACACGTGCCCCTCCATGACTGTGGGAGGTGCTAGTATGCCTGTTTACCGCAAACCCAGTAAATGTCCATCAAGGCAGCTGTCCTTTTCTTCATATCTGGGATGGTGAGCGTTTTGTTACAGTCCTTATTTATGCCCATGTTAGTTTTCCCTTCGCCGAGGAAGCACAGTTCATAGGTAATTTCTTTTTGCAGTTTGAAGGGCTTTTCCATGGCTGTGAACCAAGTGAGCTTTGTGATGTGTTGGGCCCACACCGGAGCACACGTTTTCTCGACCCATTGCAACTTTTCCGCAGCCAACCCTCGTAGCGCTTCTGCTTTGCATGTAACTTGTTCCTCTTGCCATTTGTTGTCCGAATACAATGTCCTTTTAATCACTAGGAATGGTTCCTTCAAGCACACCACTACTTTTCTTCTCGAGTAGCATGTTTTTTCATTCTGCAGCATTTCCAAAGAAACTATGTGTGCCTGGAATGTGTTCTTTATTCTGCATAAGGTGATATGAAGGTGACACTTGGCATCTGCAATAGGTAATTCTTGTGGCAGCAGCACTTTGGGGGTACCTGAGGCATAGGGTATTAGAGAGCACACATAACATCTCTCGTTAGTGGTTTGTTTGACTGTTCGTCATACCACTTGTCGGACTGGTGTGGGTGTTGGGGATCTTCTATTGTGTCTAACCCTAGTCCAGAGCATTCATCATACTTCTTCCTCCCAGCCTCCCAACTTCTTCTTCTCCTATTGCTCCTGGGGTTCTCTTTCCCTTTTTCTACATAATGCTGCATTAAAGGTGTTCCCCCCAGTACCCCATTTTCCCATTCATTATACAAGGCAATACACCTCTCGACTGTCTCTGCATTTTCTTCCTGTACACTTGTGGGGGATTCATAACCTCTAGAAGTTTCAAATGTTGTTGTTACAGTGGTGGTGTCATCATATAACCAAGGTAACTCAGAGGGATTTGGATCGTTCAGTTCACAAATGTTGTACTCAGAGGCATTGTACGGGGCAGTAGGACGTGGAGCTACCTGTTCATCGCTTGTACCATTTGGGTGCCGTGTGCCATCATGATGGGTCCCATGTCCCCATATAAGTTTAAAGACGTCCCATATGAGGTGGGTCCCTTGTTTTATCATGCTCGTCCCATTTATATCACTAGATATAAATGCTATTGCCCAATATAGTACTAATCCAAACATCATTGAGAAAAATATTACAGCACATACAAACAAACCACACTCATAACAGTATTTACGCAAGTCAAAATTAGTATTTACATTTCTATCTATTCTAACGTTTTTACAGCAGGGGCCCCCTTCGGTGCCATGGTTTCTCCTACATAATGAGACATAAAAGTGCATTAAGCAACTCATAACATTCATTTTTATATGTTTCTTTTTCTTCTTTAACACTATTTAAAATTATTCTATTATTAGCATGTTTATTCTTTAAATTGAGAGAGGGAAGGAGAAGGAGAGAAAGAGAGAGAGAGAAATGAAATAATATCTCTTTATTTCATTACCTTTATTATGTACATCAGATCAGGATATTTATTCATTTAACTTTCCCTTTAATTGTCACATGTGTACCGTTCAATCTACACCTTTCCCCTATCAAGTTTGTGTTTCTCCTTCCTTCATTCCCATTTCTGTTTCCTGTGTTATGCTTTTGTATGCTTTTCGTACGTCTGTTAGATGTATCCAATATGTCAGGCCCTTCACCTTTACGGCAGTGTGAGTGCAGTACACTATTTCATATGGGCCATGAAATCTTGGAGAGTTCCACTGATGAATGAAACTCCTCACGTACACCATCGCCCCTGGAATTAGCTGGCCTGTTGGACTGTCTATCGCTGGTGTTACTGTGTCACTTGTTTCTTCTTGTGTGAAGGGGGTGCTAACTGCCCAGCAATCATGCGTGCTGCTTTTGTGAGTTTAGTCAGATATTCATTGAATTCCTCCACTAATACTGTAGCACTTCTGTGCGCATCTGAATGTCTGCGGAGTGGGGAGTGTGCAGTATGCATGCGTCTTTCTGTCACTATTTCATGCGGTTACAAATGGTGGTCCTTGATGGATTGATTTCTTAGTTCAAACAAGGCCAGGGGTAAACAGTACACCCAGTTCTTCTTTAGTGTGAAACACAATTTTGACAATCTCCCCTTCAGGAGGCCGTTTATTTTCTCAACCACGCCGTTCAATTGCGGGTGATAAATAGTGCACAGTTTATGTTTTATCCCCAACATTGCTGTTACTTCTTTAAATATATTGTTAACAAAATGTGTGCCGTTGTCCGAGCGAATTACGTCGCAAATCCCCCAGCGCGGAAACACTTCCCACACTAAGAACTTTGCGGTGCACTTCGCATCTGGGTGGGCGCACGGCCTGTCTCCACCCATCCAGAAAAGGGGCAAACCACCACTATCATATAGTGTGACCCATTGCATCTTTCTCCCATGTTGGCATAATCAATATGCAGCTCTCTGAAGGGGCCTGTTGGTTTGGGCAATGTTCCTTGCAGTGTTTTAGTGTCATTCCTGAATTATATATCTGACATGTTGTACATTCCATGGCCATTTTTGATATTTGCTCCTGTAGCTCTGGCGCAAACCAATTTTCTTGTATTTCTGCGGCAATGTGTTGTTTGGCATTGTGGGCTGGAAAGTGAAGCTGTTGGAATGCTATTTATAGTAATTTGTGGGGCATTACTACTTTACCTGCGTAGCTTTGGCACCAAAGGAGGTCAGTAGACGACTGGCTGCACCCTCTTTTTTTTCCATACCTCCTTTTCCTCACCTGATGCCTCTTCTTGTAACTCTAATATTTGGGAAATGGGCATTGAATTATACCCATCAGGGCGATCCTCTTCCACATGTTTCTGCACTAGGTACTCACCTGTTTTTCCTTTAGTTAAATACGATGCTTCTTTCGCGGCAGCGTCTGCTGCCGCCTTTCCTAATGAGATGACATCATTGTTGTTTGTATGGGCCTGGCATTTCACTATGGCCACAACTGTAGGTTCTTTTAGTGCCTCTATCAACTCTTTTAGTAGCTCAGCGTGTTGCACTGGGGATCCTTCTGCTCTATGGATTCCTCTTCTCCCCCACCTAGCCAATCCCCTACGTACTGTTGTGGTCATGTATGCAGAGTCAGTATAGATTGTTACTGTGCATCCCTTAGCTGCATGTAAGGCTTCAATGAGTGCTACTAACTCTGCTGCTTGTGCTGAGTAATGGGCTGGTAGCCTCTGTTGGATGAGTACTTCGTATTCACCTTCCTCCAGTCTCACAACAGCCACCCCCTCATGTTTTTCTCCTGTTTCTGAATTTATTGATGCTGGCCCATCTATAAAATATACTTCTCCTTCAGATAAGGCATTTTCACTCACTAGGGGTGTGTCTCCATCCTCCCCTCTATATGTAGCACAGTCATGTGTTTGCATATCTTCCACTGTGCATGCTTCTGTGATGAATGTTGCAGGGTTGACTGTTTTACACCTCACTATGTGTATATTAGCGCTGGATAGAATAATTTCATAGGCTGTGGCTGTTTGTGTTGTCAATGTGCTTTTTGATCTTTCTAATATTGCGAATAGTGAATTTTCCACAAACAGTGTCACAGAACACCCCATCACAATTGTTGCACTCTTCTCTATGGCGAACGCTGTGGCTGCGAGAGACTGTCCTTGCATCACTGCATCTAGTGTGCCACTATAGTAAGCCAGGGGCGTGTGTCCCAAAGATGTTTTTTGTGTTAATACTGCTGTCATGAGTGTCCCATTTCAATGTGAAAATAAGTAGAACTCGCGTTCGTTATCTGGGTTCGCGAGCACTGGTGCCATTGAGATCAGTTCTTTAAGTGTGCTAAATGCCTTGTGCATTTCTGCTGTCCATTGTATTTCTATGCTCTCTCTTTGTGCTTCTATGAGTCCCTGCAGTAATGGCCTTGTGTACCCTGCATATTCTGATATCCAGGCGCGGCAGTAGTTGCACATGCCGAGGAATTTCTGCATTTCTTTCAATGTTTTTGGTTCACTTACTGCCTTAATTGCAGCTGCCCTGTCTGGTATGTTCTTTGACCATCTTTTGATATCAGTTGTCCCAATACAATACTTCTTTCTGACTATATTGTAACTTCTCCTTGTCCACTTTGTAACCTTTGTGGGCCAACAATGTCAAAAGTGTAATAGAATCCTTCCTGCACTCATCTTCATTTTTTCCACAGATCAGGATAACATTCACATATTGAATGATCGTGCTCTCTGTGACAATATTGCCTAGATCTTCATGTAAAAGTCTGTTAAATATGCTTGGGCTCTCACAGTATCCCTGGGGTAGTCTGCAATATTCATATCTCTTCCCTGCCAATGTGAATGTTGTCGAGTATCGAGATTCTGGATCTAGTGGCATTGAGAAGAATGCGTTCTTCAAGTCCACCACTGTGAAACATGATGCATCTTTTGGTATACTACACAGAATTGATGCAGGATTGAGAAGTAATGGAAATTCCTTCTGTATGTATGTCATTAAGGTGGCGTAGGTCCTGGATCATCCTCCATGCCCCGCCCTTTTATTTCTTGATGGGGTAGATACAAGTATTATATGGTGAGTTTGAGGGCACTATTATTCCCTGCACTAACAGTGCGTAGATTGTCTCTTTTATCCCTTTTGCTTCTCGGGACAAGGGGTACTGTTTTACTCGGGGCAGTAGTGCTCCTGGTTTGAGTTTTATTTTTACTGGTGTCTCCTCATGCAGCAGCCCTACATCGTGTGGGCTGGTGGTCCACAGTTCGTGTGGGACCAGCTGCATGTCATCGTTGAAGAAGGAAGGGGGTGCTCCCACCACTGCCATTAGCTGTACTGGTACCTGTCTTGTTTGTATCATGATATCGCAGGGAGTCGCTATCTCCATTATTATTTCCCCATTGCTGTCTGAATCTGTGAAAAGGACCTCATCTGACAAATCTCGCAGTGTGATGTTAGCATTAATGCATAACACTGTCCGCCAGTGACACCCATGTATGTCCATTCCAATAACTGCTATTCTTTGCGGTGACACCTGCACTTCATGCAAGTCTAAGGACATCATGGTTCCTGGCAGTATTTCTGGGTGTGCTACAGGGCGAAAAACAAATTCTGCAGGTACCCTCCACTCTTGGCGTTTTAACTCTGGAACCACTCGCGCTAGTGTTTTCAACCCCTGAATGAACATGTCTGTGTCAACTGGAATGACGCGTACCTCCGGTGCTGTGGCTCGTGTGTGTACTACCAAAATCACTTTCAATGGACAGATCCCCGGGGTCGAGCACACTATCCCTCTTTCAGTGAACGAGATGGTCATATTGAGCTTGCTGAGGAGGTCCCTCCCAGCAAGTTAATCGGGGATTCTTCATAGTACAATAAGGGTGCTCGTACTGTCTTCCCCCCTACTGTTACATCCAAATCTTCTGTGTAAGGAACTTCAACCACCACCCCAGAGAACCCCTGCGTTTCCCAATTACGATTCTGCCTTCTCGTAGACATGATTTTTCAGCTCCCGAATCTACCATAAAAATGAATTGTTTGTTCCCTATCTCCACCCCCACCAATGGTTCCTCTGCTGCATAGAGGGTCGTTGATAGTACTGGATACGCAAGCACTCTCTGTGGGCTGTCCTATGCTGGATGCCTTGTTGTTCCCCCATTGTCAAAAACATTTCCTGATACCACAGCCACTCCACCAAATGGTGCAGGCGCACCATTTGCCGTCGTGACGAAAGGGTTGCCCTGTACATGTGCTATGTGCTCGCAGCATTGTGGGTGTTGCTGAACATTACGTGGGTTTGCCCTGCATTCATCTGCGTACCTCTTATCCTGTTGTTCTCATCTCCCTCCACCGCCCATTGGCAGCCCATGTGGGCTTCCTGGGTGAGGGTGACCATACTGCTGTCCATTTGGATAAGTATTCATCGGTCTGCTTCTACACTCTCTTGAAAAATGTCCCCACCTTCTTCAATTCCAGCAATTCCCTTGTCCTCCCCGTGGACCCAGACCTCCGTACCCACCATACCCTTCATACCTTGGACCACCACCTCTTTGCCCTCTATACCCACCTCTTCCTCCACGGGTGCTCCACCCTTGCTACTGTGGCCTTCCATACTGCTCCTCACAATTTGACTGCGCCTGTCCATTTCCTGCCCAATTAGCTGCCATTCTAGCTTGTATTGCTGCTGGCCCCTCCTCTTGCTCTCATTCTCTATCTGTGGGGAGTGCAGCTACAGCTGCTGTGACCTTCACCAGTTTTGTCTGTATTAACTTTGCCTCATCTACCAACCTTCTCTGTGCTATCTCCTTCTCCTTTTCTTTGATGCTTTTGCAGTGGTGTACTATAATGCTTTGAATCTCGGGCCAGCCTTTGGCTTCAATCCCAGCTATTTTATCAAGCGCTTTCTGAACTTCCTTTGGGAGCCCTCTCTTTATTATACAGTAAAAAAGGGAGGTTGACTGAACCCAGGCTGTGCCCATCTCCTCTCTCCACATCTCCTGCACCCATAAAATGAAAGCCATTGCATCTTCCTTATCATTCATCGTACACAGCATTACTGACTGTAAATCTGGTGTGTCTGGGAAGGTGTCTCTCAATGTGTCCCAAATTCTTGCTCTTACTGTGTTAAAAGAAGCACCATCATGTCGGTCACACTCTAATGTAATACCTGGGAAACCTGCTTTCACCCAAACTCGGTCAGCTTGATCCTCCACGGCAGACACCAGCAAGCTTTTAACGTCACCTACTGCCAAGGGAATTCCTGCAGTGTTTTTCTCAAAGGCATATATCCCTTTACTTGCACCCCCTGACAGCGGGGGCAGTAATTTCAACAAAATGACCTTATCCATCTGTGCCCAGGTTATATCATTTGGCCTCCCTCCTCCCCGAGGTATCAGGGGTAGCTGTAACCTTCTTTTTGTTCTGTTCCCCGTACTCACCTGTGTTCCTCGTTTTCCCAATACAGCCATTCTCCCCACTCTGCTTCTTAGTCTTCCATTCCATTCCTCTTCCATTGCCCTCCCCAGAGGTGTTTCATTTAACCTCACTGGTGCCCCTCCTGCTGCGAACCCTATTCTTCTTCCTTCCAGCTCATCTTCCTCTATGTCACACCATAACTCTTCCGCCCCTCATGAGGTCATGCCTTCTACCCCTGTGTCTCCCTCTGGCGTGTGTTGCTCTAGCTCGATTATTATTGTTGGCTCATCCTGTATGCAGACTAGTATCTCCCCCTTTTTCCATCCTTCTTCTACGGACCTGTCGGGTGTCTGTGCCCTCTGTGTCTGATCGATCCTAGAAGTACTTAATCTACTTTGTTCACACATACCTCTTAATCTGGACAGCTCGTTTCAGCCCATTGATAACCTGGAGTATAACTCTTCTGTGAATTTTTCAATATCTATTGCCGCGGTACACACCTGTCCACTCATATGGTGGGGGTGCTGTTGGTCGTGGTGCGGTTGGGGGGGGGGGTTTGACACATACACTGGGTCACTGTATCCCTCAGCGGGCACTGGTTTATTCAAAAGGGAATATAGTTGTGTTACCTCCACTGGCCCTTCTTTTCCTTCGCTCTCTTTTTTGCTGTTTTCTATTGCAAGGGGAGATGCAACCTGTTCCTTTGTTTGCTCCTTTCTTTTTATTGGAGGCACCTCTTTAAACAACCTCCATAGATCTAATACCTCTCTTCTTTTTTGCAATTGGTTTCCTTTATATTTCATAAATAGGCATGTGGCCACCATGTCCAATGCGCTTTTGTCAAATGATCCTCCCTGGGGCCATACCTGTGGTAGCCCTTCCCCTTTTAATTCCGTAACCCATTGGTTAAGGTATTTCGTGATATGCTCTGCATAACCTGGCAAGTTCTGGCAAATATGGGTCAGTGTTGTTTCCGCCCCCATGTTACTCTCCCATCCACCCCTTCTGATACCCTGTTTTAGTGGGTGGGTGTTATGTACCTAAAGTGCTGATGGCAATATTCTACGGCTAATATACCACTTTTGTGTACCACATGTGCCTAATATTTTAAAGGTCACACTTACAATGACCACTTTTCATAAAACAATTACACAGTCATTTTAACAACTTTACCAAAACATTGTGATCACAGAAAAAACATAACCGGCTCAATACATAACATTGATTGACAAAACACTTTACATACAACATGTACATATACCTCCCTTTCTTCTCTACACTACTTTTTATCCAAAAAGATCTCTTTTACTTCAACCCATTGCACCCCTTAACCCTTAGATTGTCTGAATGTCTTCCCATAGATTTTTAGAAAGAGGTAAAAGAATAAAGCATTTCTAAATTCTACTCTGAGTTTTCTCCTTATATGAGACTCCTACTAATGTCTTCTGTTTTCCACTTATTCCCAGTACTAGTCAAGATAGCACTATGCAGCGCCGCCTTCCACCCCCTTTCGGGGCTAGGTTCCCGTCTTCCCTTTTCACCTTGTAATCTCCTTAACTCATCCTAATGGCCATGTGCAAAAGAGAAAAGAAAAGAAAGAAAAGAATAAGAATAATAACTATTTTACCCCCAAGAACCTCTTTAACTTAAATCAACCTCATATATTATTGTCTATATCCAACTCCCTTTAATGTCGCTTGCACTTGATAGTCACGTGTCCGTATTGATTCGAGACCCTCCGGAACTGGTCCGTCCATGCGGCGCTGCCCCACGCTTAATGGCTGCCCCCAGCTCCAGCGAGCGGCACTGTGGGTTTTGTGAAGTGGGACCTGTACCCTCTCACCCTACTGTGTGCGCACGTCTAAGAGTACCGGTTGCCGTAGGTGGGCAGCTCTCTTGAGGGGGTGCGCCGTGCATCTCCACTGTGGCCGGGGACATCTCATGCCAAAAGGAACGAAAAGAACGCAATCGCGTCGGGGTCACCACTTGAAAGTGAGCGTCCCCCAAAAAGGCATTAAAACTCCACAATGAGAGTCAATAATGGACACACCCCAGATGGGAATGAGACCAAGACCAAGTGTGGGTGAAGTTAAAAAGTTTTATACAAACCAATATAGGGCAAGCAGAGAACTCTGCAAACTCAGAGAGCGCTCTGCCAAACATCAGTAAAACATTCACATTTATTACAAAATTGCATCATCGATGATGTAAGCTATAGGGGGCACATAAGTTGTGGGGATTGGGTGACGAAGACTAGTTACTATGTAATATGTAGGCCTGGTGCTCCGGGATTGGTGCACTTCCATGTGGTGCCAGTGCGGGGTGCAGGGTCAGCTGGGTTCTTCGGGATGGAGCACCAGGTCAGGAGCTGTTCGAGTTGATACGTCTTGGCTGCAATAACATTTTGCCCTTGAGGCCACACATACACATTCACTGTTAAACTTCTGCTTCAAATTGTCTTATAAATCCTACAAGTTGTTCATCTAACATCACAAGAGAGATAGCACATAACTCTAGGTGCTCTTAATTCATCATCATAAACAACATTATTCAAAAAGGGGCAGTTTCATGAGTCCGGGTGCCTTATCAGGGGGCATGTGTCAGGATACCTTTATCATTCTGCTTTGTTAGATTTAGTAGTAGACATCTTTATAGTATGTTAGTACAAGAGTGAATAAACTGCCACCACTGTCAGTCGAGGTTGGGGTGAACTAGAATACTATCGGGTCAGGGGGCACATGGCTGGTACATCAAAAGGCAGTGGGACGTGGGGGCTTGCTGCCCATAATTCTTTCAACCGAAGCATGGAGGTACGAAATGGGTTTATGGTGGCATCGTGTGTCAGGGGGCATGGGGGAAGGCAAATACCTTGTGCGGGTTCAGCAGGAAGGCGAGGAGGTATATCTATATTACTCCACATCAGTAAAACAAGGGGCCTTCAATTGCTAGCCCAGCCTGGGGAGGGAGAAGGGCGGGGGCTGAGTATGCGGCTCTGCAGGGGAAGGGAGAGATGGCCCTGTGACTTCTCGCGCATCTAAGTTATAGGGTGGCATGCACATTATTATAAATGAGGGACAGGATTATGCCATTATAATGACATATATATCGAAGATCATGCAAGCTTATGAACATTATATGAATTACACATTTTTGTGTATCATGAGTACCATGTTTGCAAAATAACTTCTATCACAAAGGTCTTGTTAGCATCACATCATTCACAGGGATAAGGTTTTACACCTCGATGCGAGACACACAAGAAAAGCTGGCATTAAAAAATGAGGTAGACCCAGGTTGGCATATGTAGTAGCATAGGAGGAAAGAGTCTGCACCATTCTGCTTATAATCTGATTTGTGTAACATAATGCTCAAGAATAACCAAATACTTCAAAAGACACTCTATTAGTATGGTCTGCACTCATTACCCTAAAAACCCGTACATATTGCAACACTTTATTGTCTACGTATGAACTTATATATTTTTAGGAAATCATAGAATACATAGGGATATCACACATTGCTTTTAAATATTGTGCAGCATCAATAATCCTTGATTAGTAATGGCAGGTTCGAATGTATATATTTTATAACTTCACGTGTGGGTGATCTGGGATGGCAGAGGGCCATCTTATTTCAATATGAACAATCAATCTCATGGACCAGAGGCTTATTTATCGTCCCTACAGATGGCTTAGCAGCATGGGTAAAATTGGGTGGCACACAGGCTTAGCATACATGTCTGGCACTTCAAACGGGGAACAAGATTGGGGGTTATTCCCAACATATGTCAGAGATGCAGGGGTCTGCGAGAGGACAGGACAAGTTTTATAAAGGCAGCTTTGCTTTTCTCAGACCCCAGCTTTGGCCCGGGCATCGTCAGGTCAATGATGTACTTTGGGAGGTGAAAGATACAGGGCCTCATTACAGGTCGGGCGGTCCGGAAATAACAGTGGCGGTAAACCCGCCGCCACTGTTAATTTCGGACTGCCTGAACTCGACTCCTGCAGGTGGGAGGTGATGTTCCCGCCAGGTCTGACCTGGCGGGTTTAACACTGCCCGCCTGCAGGCGGACGTGGAAACACCAGCACCATCACGAGATGGTGCCGGTGTTTCCACTTCCCCATTCCCATTGAGTCCTATGGTCGTAATGCCCTGGTATTTCCGGGAGTCACGGCGGTAGAATGGTAATACAAGTTCGGTGGTAACCAGGCGGTTTTACCGCCTTGCTTACCGCCGGACTCGTAATGAGGCCCACAGTGTTTGTAATGTAGCTTGTTCGCGCCTAGTCTCCCGTGAGAACAGGCCTTCAGCTGAGCCGCCAAGGGGTGGAGGGTGAGGGAAGTTCTGGCTCGCTGTGCGCGGTCAGGTGGGGAGCAGGCCGCTTGTGCCACTGAGGTTTAGATTATTATGTTCAAAATGGAGTCTGAGCATATCACAAAATGGAGTCTGTACCATGCTACAGGATGAGCCGTTCAGCCCCATGCGTCGACCCACAGCCATCCCACATCCCGGGCCCAGGTGCATAGATGGCTGCCGGCAAGTCAGAGGCCTCACGTTGGTGAGAAATTTAGGGGGAGTGGGGTCCTAGAGACCTTTCCTCCCATACACAACAAAAGTCTAGACCATAATTATTGGGTCGTGAGAGATGTCCCTCCCGCCTTTTATCTGAGAAGTGACATTCTCAACAGATTCACAATCAATTTGGACTTAATTAATAATAATGGCTGGTCCCGAATGGGGAATAACCCCATGGGCTTTGACAACATTGAAAAAACATTAAAGTCAGGTCAATTGCTGCCTTATGAGGTTGAAGTTCAAGTGCGAGAGGAGATTACCATTCCAGGACAGGCGCGACAATTTACTCTTCCCCTCAAAATTAAGTGAGGACAGAACTTCAAACATCCGGACGCATGTATACATCTAAATTCCATCTCCAACAAGGTTTATATTTAAATCTGACTCCTCTAGTAGACCTAGAACACATCACCATTCGAATATTGGTGAATAACAGCGACCCTCGAAGTATCACTTTGGGCGCAGACACTTTTATTGGATTGGCGTTTGATGCCCATTATTATTCTATTGATTTAGGTAATGAAATCATTGGACCAATCACTAATGACTGTTTCGACATCAGCAATGGTATTCCTCCTGAAAAGATGTTTGCTAGACATGGGGGGAATTTACTGGTGTACTCTTCCTGCCCCTGCGGGGTTGAAGAGGTGACATGTGACATTAGGAGGGAGGAGATAGCGCTCAGAGTCAAGGACCACTACCTTGACTCCCCGGTCCAAGTTAACACCATCAAAAGAGATCTCTTCACCCAATTGGATGATACTGCTGGGATTGTCAAGGCCAAGGTCTTTCAAGGTTTCAAGCAGATGGTCAAGGAGAGGATCAGTCTGGCTGATGCCTGTGAGACCGAGGAGCAAAGACAAAAGCTAAAGTAGGTCTGCCTGGAATTCCAAGATATCTTTTCAGTGGACTCATATGACTGTGTATGCATTTCCATTCATTCAACCACCATTCCCACAGACCCTTAGATGGCTCCCGTATTTGTGTAACAATAATGATTACCGATCGCATCCATGGAGTCACTCACAGAGATTATTAAGAATTTAGAATCCCGTGAGATCATTCGTTCAATCCACAGTACCTTCAACAACCCGCTACTGGGGATCCTCAAACCATATGGACAATGAAGACTATGTGCAAACACAAGGGAGTTGAACAAACGGGTCTAAATGTCAAGATGGCCCCTTGCCTACATGAATCAGGGACTAGCCCAGATCCAAGAGTCAAAGGAGTACACGGCCATTGACCTGACCAACGTTTACTGGGCAGTACCTATAAGTAGGCAAGACCAGTACAAGCTTGCCTTTACCTTTGGGGGGAAGCAGCACACGTGGACCTGAACCCCCTTTGGGTACATAAACTCCGGCAATTAGTTCAACATCTTCCTACATAAGGCCATGTCTGATTTGGGAAAAAGGGGAAACCTGGCCTATGTGGATGATTTTTTATCAAGAGCTCAACTGTGGTGGAACATATAGCAGAAATCCGCTATGTTCTAACCCAGTTGCAGAAGGCCGGAGACAAACTGTCCTTTCAGAAGGCACAGTGGTGTAAGACCCGAGTGAACTTCTTAGGGCACAAGATCACACCCGAGGGTCTTAATGTCCAGATGAAGAAGGTGGAAGCCTTATTGAAATTAAAAGACGCTACCACTCTGCGAGAATTCTTGGACTTACTAATTATAGTTAAAAGTTCATTGAAGACTACGCAGAGGTCACTCGACCCTTGGTCCATTTATTAAAGACCGGGATTCAAGTGGGATTGGGGCCCAGAACAATCTGAGGCAGTTAAACAACTGAAAAGAAGCCTTTCCCAGGCTCCTTGTTTGGCTTACCCGATAAAGAACAAGGACTTCATCTTCATCTTGGAGACAGGGTTCTCAGATACTTGCCTAATAAGGATATTGTACCAAATGCATGACAAGGTCAACAAAGTCATCTCATATGCGAGCAAGACTTTGTCCTCTGTGGAGGAAAAATTAATTCAATGTGAGAAGGCACTCCTGGCAACGGAGTGGGTGCTGAAAAATAACTGCCCATTCATACAGGGTGAGCACATCATTGTTGAGACTCCTCACCAACCCTTGCAATATCTACAAAGTGACAGAATTTGGGCAGGGAATGTTAGTAGTTTCAGAATTACTTCCTGTATTCTGTTCATGCAAGGCTTTCCTGTTGAAGTCAGATATGGCCAAAACAAGAAGAGTCCCCTTGCGCAAGGGTTTGCGGACTTGCATGATTGTGCTCAAGAAAACTGTCTTGAGGAAGAAAGTCTAATGACCAACAACAACATGGAGGTGTACTTAACTTCCCCAAACAAGGTCTATAAAGAAGACATGTGTCAGGGGATACCCACAGTTTATGTGGATGGGTGCTCCTACCATGTTGATAGCAACGGGGAAAATGAACTGGTGGCTGACATTGGGAATTCCTGGGTGAATGATACCCCGGAACCCTCTGATGGTTATAAAATAGGACCCTGAAGAAGTCAGGTTGCAAGAGTTGATGGCTGTTTATCAAGCCATTCTCACTGCAGTGCACTACCAACTCAATGAACTGGTCATAATCACTGACCCTGATTATGTCAGGAATGGGTTTGTGGAGCACCTGATTAACTGGAAGAATCGAGGCATGATTTGTCCCAACAACAAACCCCTAAAGCATGCCAAACTGATCCAATCATATGACGACCTGGTGACCTCCAATGAGATGACCATTTATTGGAAGAAGATAAGAGGTCATTCCAAATAGAGGGGCCAGATAAGACTGGCAATCACCTGGCTGACCAACTGACTAAAACCGGAACTCTGCAGGGGGATTTCTTAGAAATGGAATCCCTGTTGGGTGAATTCCAAACGGCAGCTGTCACTATGTCACAAACTCAGGCTAACAGTGAACTCGCAACAGCCCAGTGGGGTTAAGATAATGCAGATGCAGATTTGATCACTGCACAGAAAGAGGACCCAATCATTGGTTAATTTTATTGACACATTGAAGACCATGGTAGCTTTCCTCTAACAGAGTCGGATTATGCCGGTAATGAGGATCTCCGGGTGTTGATGAAGTTTTTCAAGATGTTTTGGATCCAAGACGGTTTTTTGGTAAGCAGAGCCCTATCTGGCAGTGACCATTGGGTGGTACCTACCTTATTCCGAAGCTTGACGTTGAACCACACCAATGATGCAGCCACTGTCAGTCATAGGAGGTTTCATACGACATTGGAAATCTTGTGTGAGGTTGCCTACTGGCCACACATGGGCCAGGACCTCGACACTTACCTAAAAGGGTGTCTTGTGTGTGCTCAATTCCAACCCAGTTCACTCACACACAGAGCTCCCCTACAAAAAAGGGGAGTGACACTGCCAGATTTGCAAGCCGATTTCATTGGGCCAGTGATTCGCTCCTCTAGAGGAAACAAGTACATGTTGACTCTGACATGCTTGTTCACAAAGTGGGTAGATTGTCTACCAGCCCCGAATTGTAAGGCAGAGACAGCTGCTGCACTAACGATCAACCACATTTTCTCTCGTTTTCGCCTCTCACAAAGGATTGAGTCGGACCGAGGTATTCATTTTACACCATCTTCTGATAAATGGGTCCACTACTCATGAGTATATTGAAAATATAAGGAAGCGCCTCCAGCATGCTTTTGCTTAAGTCCAGTGCAATTTAGAAAAGTTGGCTGAAGGAATGAAGACCTACTATGATCTAAAGACCACAAGAAAGTGGAGCAGATTGTCCTCCCATCTTGGCATGGTGCCTTTGAAATTGCAGATAAAATATCATCTGTTGCTTAAAAAATCTGCATCCCAATAGGAGAACTGACAGAAGCAAAATGGGTCCACATCAATTAGTTGAAAAGCTGTCCTCCCAGACACTCTTTATGACTGATTGATGAGCCAAATGAAAGTCAAGCAGAGAAACCATCTGAAGAATTAAAAGGAAGGATGAAAAATCGGATGGAAATATATATGACAGGGAGTAATTTACTTGGTGTTATAGTACAAATGAAGAAAATAAATAAAATGTGTTTTGTGAAATGGAAAATGTCATGTTATAACTGTATGTTGATGTTGTTGTAAATTCTATGTAAATCTTCCCGGTGAATAATGTTTGTAAAAAGTACTGAAACTCTTTTTCTATCTTTTATTACAGAACTAACCTCCTTAACTTCCAGCCAGGAGGTGAGAGTGGAGTCCGGTGAGAACCCCAGGGAGCTGGAAAGGAAGGAGGAAAGGGGGTGTTGTGCCACACCCTCCTTACCAAAGATGGAAGGGACGCTTGGGTGCCCACTCCCAAAAGAAGGAAGAAAAGGGGGTGTCATGCCATAACCCCCAATCTGGAGTTGGAAGGGGAGACTGGAGTGCCCACTCCCTGATGAAGGAAATGACGCCTAATGAAACCCCACTCTGCCCTGCTCTTCCTCAACAAAGAGTCATGGAAGAACAGGGGTGGGCATTTGGAGTGCATTTAAAGGCCCCAAACAGAAGTCCCTTCACATGAATAGCAAGATTTTAAACACTGAAACAAAAAAACAGCATGGCATTGGTTTTTGTTTTTGTTTTCAAGTAAAATCAAAGAGCTATATGGGAAGGGGCCTACCTTTCATTACCAATGGATAAGCAACTTTTTAATGTACAAAAGAAGGAGGAATCAAAGATCCCTGTCACATGGAAAACAGGATTTTTAAACATTGAAAACAAAAAACGGCCTGCGTATGTGTGTGCAAATAAAAACATTTTTTTCAAAGTAAAAGTAAAAGTGAAAGTAAATCACTGCTCACTGAAAAATGTCCGAAAGACAAAACATGATGTGTGGGTTGACAAAGAGCAATGTATATTATGTTTCACGCACGAAACTCCAGTGACATTTGAAGAGCCACTTTGTCTTCATGAAAGAAAATGTCAGCCAAAGGCAGACCTTTTTACTGGCTATGGGCAAAACTTCACAAGGACCTCTCTCACTTCCAGCCTGGATGTCACATCTCCCATCTGATGACCAATCGCAATAAAAATGTCCTGCTAAAGGCATCGAAATTCAGTGTTCTCCAGACCTGCTGGCTGTGACAGCAGGGACTTGAAGAAAAGTCATCCTTGGCTGAAGCACGACTAATATGTGTGAAAATGGTGGCCCCCACTTCAAAGAGCAAGCTTCCAACACAAAGGAGATTGGGAAAAAAAACTGTGGGAACAGGCTGACCCAGTTTAAACAAATGGCCGGAAGCAGGAGCAGGACTATTAGTCCCACCTGAAGAATCCCAATTATTTTAAAAAGGACTATTATCATTTGGGCCTTTTTTACAGCCATGGATTTCATCTATGTTGCATTTTTAATGTAATTTCCAGGCGATTTTGGGGATATAAAATGCATCTTTCTCTGACTCTGGGAACTGCAAGGGCCAGTTAAACTTGGTTTCTGGCTGATCTGAACATGTTCCAAATGTGAGAGTCGGTGAGCGGGTGGACATTGAAATTAGGGATATGCTTAATAACTTACATATTCATAACTTTTGTGCTTTTTATGGAAACAGCAGCAAGGTGCCACATGGCTGTGCCACATGATACAGATTTGGTGGTCGTCTTATCTAATTCCCCATGATTAGCAGAGACAGAAAATATGTTTAGTATGGCAGTTGCTAGTAAAATTATGAAATTGTTATACAAAACTAGTTTTGCCAAAAAGTTGAAAGGAGACCAAAGGATGATGACAAATGGGAATTGCCATATGTTGATCCAGACCCCTAAACCAATACTGACTTGAAGGATGGGTTTGAGAGGAGAGAGTACAGTAACTGTCCAATCCTAGTGGGAGGGATTATTGCAGGGTACTTCCTCAAGATTGTAAAATTGATGGTGTCATCGCTGCTATATGAGGGGGACTGCACTAGGACAGAGAGAGAGAAAAAAAGGAGAAAGACAGGTGGACAGAGAAAAGAGACAGACCATCAGGAAGGCTGCTGAAACTTATCATCTGACAGCTGTAAGGAGACACCAGAGGAGATTACTGAGAGTGCATCTGGATGAAGCTGTCTATCTCTAGGAAGGACTAAAGCTGACTGGGTCCTATGGTGGAGAGCGGGAGGAAATCTTTGAGAGTGGAGTGACCAAATCCCTGCACTATCTTTCCAGGCTGTCCTGAGATGCAGCTGGCTTTCCTGACCTGTGAACAGAGGCTTGCTATGTAAGTAGAACTGAGCCCTTGGAAACCAAAAGTGGCAGAGTCTGCTTGCCTTGAATCTTTACCCTTTATAGTGGGTGGTGGGGGGGGGATTGTGTAGATCCTTAGCCTATGTAACCAAAAATATTAATGTCATTAATTCCCCCTTTGGCAGAACACTACTGTGTGAATTCTGTTAAAATTCGAAATTAACAAGTCACTTACCAGTGTGTACTGAAAACTATAGCCTATAAATTAATTGGGTAATCCTTGTTGTCCAGCTCACTCCCACTTCTTTAAGGAAGAGGGGTGTCTTTGTTATTAAATCATTCCAACCTTTTTATCCAGCTTCCCCAACACTGGCCTTTCAGTAAGGGGGAGTCTGAAATCCAGAATTCCCCAAAGCATTCCAATTGTTCTGTCTGACTTCCCAACCTAAACCAAAGCAGGGGGGAGGGTCTGAAAATAAAGCAATAAATCACCCTATGTTTATTTTAAACCAAATGTGTGGGCAAAATTAAAATTGCTGTATGTATTTTTACCAAAGTGCCTTTGTTATTGATCAGTGTAATTATTTTGTGAAGTGAAATTTTCAAAAAGTAGGAATTGTGTGTGTGTGTGTGTTCTTTTTAACTCATTTTATGATTTATTTATGCTGAGAGAAGTTGATTGTCTTATGCCACGGATAAAGTGGTCTTTGATATTTTCGTGCTAATTTCTATTAGTTTTAATTTAAATAAATACCAATATGTTTCCAATGCACCGGCCTGGTTCTTGGCTCATTGTTAGCTCAAGGGAGAGGGATCCAAGAGGGTTTCAAGGGGCATGATATGTGTCTGAGATAGGGCTAAACAAAAAAAATCTTTTAAATAGTTTGTTGCATAACCATTTGAGTGGTGGGGGAAGGAACTCCCCGTGTTGTGGGTGGCTCACCAATAAACCATAACATTGTATAGGGGGAACACAGCTTCGGTTTGACATTTGCATGGTGGGCAGGGTACTGATTCTTATAATGTTGACATTGGCGTGAAGGGATGCACACTGATGTTTTTTTATTTTTTTATTCTATGTTAATGTTTTAGCTGATCTGATCCAGGAACTTGATGTGATGCCCCAAGACTAAAGGGCAATAAAGTAAGTATATAATATGCTGATTATGTGGTTTTAATTGAAGAAAATGCAGGTGGGATGAGGAGACAGTTTACACGCAAAGCTTCTTATGGTTTGGTCCCTTGAAGTTAATGCAGCCAAAATTGTAGGCATTGCGAGTTGTATACTTCGAAATTTCAACTTCTATCTATTGGGTCGTTTGTACGCAGATAGTAAAAATGTATATTCTTTTTATTATACTGTCCCGTGTACGAAAGAAATTGCTTTCATCTTTTATCGTAAAGAAAAGAATTGAGCACTCAGTTGATGCACTGGTGATTTTTGAAGTTGCCATCTTCCAGGAGGTTGTTATTAGACTCCACCTGGAAAATTCGTAAAATATGTGATTTTAATTCCATAACTTGTTTTAATATTTATTGTCCTGAGATTATCCAAAATGTATTTGGCTGCTAGCTGATTTTTAGATATGTTTGATGTGTATTGAATTTGCTCTTTGTGCTTTTATGGATATGTGTTACTTTCTGAATTATGACACACTAAAGGAGTTCAGAATGGACCAATGGAGTGACAATTGCCTGTGACTAGGTTTCCTAGTAAGTGTGAATGCTCAAGGGATCACAATGCAATTACCCCTCAAAGCCCTACATTGGCTATCATGCTGCAAAGACAACACATTGAATCACAAAATAACCAATTTCTTTTCAAACTGCTTAATGTGTTTGTATAATGTCTGCTTGTCAGATGTGCAAAAACCATTGCTTTTTGTTGCACTTCCATTGTTTGCCATATCGCACACAACGAGCTGCATTTCAGTGTCAGACAATGACTGCAGGGAATAGCCCTTATCACGCCGTTTCATTGTGTGCATTTTGAAAACCCAGAGAAGATGTTTTAGGCCTCACAGCACTTTGTATTCTGGTGCAATGGAGGGGCCATTGTTTTTTTAATTCTGTCTCTAAAGTTCAAACGTTACTCAGCTTGGTGGAGCATGCTAGGCTTCAGCGATATGAACGTCTCTCCTTTCCTTTGCGGCTTCGCCTACCTTTGATTCGTGTGTATGCTGCAGGCAGACCTTGTCGACGAATCCTAGCTCCATCGCTGGCAGCATTTTCCATGATGGATTGTCCTGCTACCGGTTACTGTACATTCACTGGCGTGATTTTAACGTACTTGCAACCATCCGTTGTGCCACTGTACAAGCAAGCTAGTCCTCCTTTTCCAAAAATGGTATGTGGCAAAGGAGAATGATATTGGCCACACGTGTAAGCAGCCCCTTTAACTGCGGGTAATCAGCAGCAGCTCTTGTACAGAGGATGCTTTCGCATCCACCCACTGCTGGTGTCCGCGAGGGAGGCCTGTGCAGGAAGGTGCTAGCACGGTCAATACGCCGTGCGTGGAAGGCGTGAAAGGCTCAGGAGATGGCCTGGGTCTCATGGGCTTGCACAGAGAGGCACACTGATTACCGAGGAGAGATGAGGGGTCCCACGCCTGTCCCCTGGAGATCCCTTAAGTGTTGCCCATACCTACATTGTCTGAAGTGCGCTGCTTATTTGCCCTTTAAAATTAGACAATGGACGTATCTCCCCGGGGACTAATTCTGTACAGCAATATTTAGGCACCCTGCACCATTTCACCATTGAAATAGGAAATAGCTAGCACATACAGCATCCTATGACATTTCAGAAACCAGCATTTTGAAGGCATAATGTGTGCGCGTGCGCCATCTGTCCTGCAAACGGATCCGAGCATTGTGATTGTTGCATCTTAAATATGCCCCTGCCTTTTGGTAGCAATGCATGGCAACCTGCAATGCCTGTATACATCCTGTACATAATGTGATTATTACAGGCTAGCTGCGACATCACTTCCGACGTGTAATAAGAACACGACATGGCTACTGCTCGGCAATCAGGTATTACGCTGCTGTTGTGACGTCAGAATGCCTGCTGTTTGAGCCAATACGGAGCAGAGCTCCAGCTGTCACTTCAGCACGTAATTAAAGCTGTGACAAGGTTTACTGCTGGAGTAAGAATATGCCTGTTATTTCTTAATTTACCGAACGCAAGGAAAACGATGTAAGATGCATGCTGTTAAACTGCTTCAGTTATTTTTCTGCAACACATTAGAGGCGGAATATTAGTTGACCTCTTGGCAAAACCACCGAGACTATGAGTGAAAGAGGAGAACTTAATCGGAAGTAAGAACCTGTTCACACTCCTGTTGAGAAACTCTTGCACATTTGCAAATATGCATTTTATGAATTTTAAACATGAATTAAGGTGTTTATGATTATTTGAATTTATAAGGAAATCGTCATGATTTTTTTTAAATGTAAAAAAGGTAACTGTGTTGTTTTGTAGTCCAAAGGATGATCTGAAATAATTTAGTTGTTAAATGTATGTTACATTTTGTAAATGTTCTTTTGAATCAACACACATGAATACAAATAAATGAAAATAAAATAAAATAAAAAATGAGTTTTTTTTTTTAATGCAAACAGATTCTACATTGATGACACGTATTAGCAACTGGACGATGTCTTGCATTACAGCAAGCAGGAGGCAACTATTAAAGGGGATAGCAGTGTATAGCCATGTGTTATAAGGAATACAATAACGTACTTCATCCCATTTTAAGGTCACGGAAATAGGTTGTGCTCTGTTACTATCCCATCATCACCCACATGTGTTCCCCCTCTCTGGCAGCGGGAAGCAGCACTTCCACAGGAAATCCGAGGCTGGAGAAGGAGGTGTATAAGGTAGCCAGGAGCAAGTCCATTCTGCTCGAGGTTCGCCTGTGCCCACACTTTGCAACACAGGCTTTATAGAGGCAGGCACGCGACATTCGGGAAAGGTTCTGAAATGGCGTGCTCGTCCTTCTGCATCCCACAAGGCCCCTCCGTCATACATGTGTATTTGAGCATTTTACACTGATATTCTCGAACTGTCAAATCTTCAAGGGATTTAATGGAGTCTACCTCGTCAGATATGCATTAAAACACTGTCACACAATGTTCCCTACTAGACAAGCCTATTTTTAGTTTTAAAGAAACCGAATCCCTGCAGAAGAGCCTAGAGTATTTAGAAATAATTAAAATAATTAGATTTTTTAAACCGACATCTAAAGTAATTATTGATATTTTTAAATGCAATATATATTCTGAGCAGCACACGCAGAAGTAAACAGGCCGTGTTTGAAATCAACATCTCGGAAGGCTGAGTCACAATAATCTTGCTCTCCACTCTCTGTTTACACGGAGCTCTGCAGGGGGAGTCAGCCTTTAGCGCATTATTAGAGGGCAAAATGGAAGCAGCTGAGTTCACCGCACTAATGACAGCAAAGACGGCAATCTGAGCACTGGGAAACATCAGCTGGGCTTTCTTTTGTATCACTGCTGCTTGAAATGTCTTCCTGATGGTGCTTTGGTAAAAAAATGGCTATTTGATGCAGGCGAGAATGTCGATGTTTCATAATGGTTTATGACAGAGAGTTGGGGGTTCTATTGATGGCACAGAAAATAGTGTTATGCACTCATCCTTTCTATGTATTAGTTAACTAATTAGAAACAAACAGAATAACGATGGCTCCCATAATTCCACCCCAGTGTAAACTCTTGCTAGTCTGCTCATCTCCCTGTAAGTCCTACATCCATTTCCATAGCTTCTCTCTGGGGCTACAACCAAAAACCCCAGGGCTATAGCCCCATCACCCCCACCCCTAGCAACATTTCAAGACTAGCAACGATGCATGCACAATTTGTGCACAGTAAAACCTATGGAAAGTCTGCTCAGTAGACCAGCCGCCTTGCTCAAGGATTTTCTTTAGCTGGGCCTCAGGCCAGAAAGCCTTGGACGCAACAGCAGAGCAGGCTCAAAGTATGGAAATATCAATGCCAGCTTGTGACCCAACCCGCCTAAGCAGAGTTAGGAAGGAAACTGGGTGAAACGCTCTACAGATGGAAATCACTAATTGATCAGCGGACGTTCTTAAGTCAGCCTTGCGCCACAGGTCCTTATGATCTGGCCGATCTCTGAACATGGAGAAAATGCAGTTGGCATTGCACATACTAGAGTACCTCTGAGTTGGAGGATGTCTAACTCTTAAGAAGGCGGAAAACCAGCAGATATTAACCAACAACTGCCTGGAAGAAATAGACATACATGAATGAAGGTTCAGTAAGAAATTCTAAGTTCTAAGTTAATGCAGTACCAGAAGGATCCAGAAACATCAGCCCACCCAACCATGTCCGCAAGAACCAAAGGCACTGATTGAGGCAAGGATCCATGACTGCCAAATGCATCTAAAAGCCTCGGTCAAAGTAACCTTGGGGGACCATGCTCAACTGAAACCCCCCATGTCATCAGTCAAATGGAGCCTTACAGAACCATGGAATTCTTGAAGAATGCTCTCTTGCTCTGGCCTAGGGTTGTGCTCGTCAACTCAAAAAGGTTGGATGCTTATTGTTCAAACAGGACAGAAACAGGTCTATCTGGAAAGGACGCCATTTGTTCTGCACTTTCTGACATAGAGACTTGCCCAGTTTACAGTCATTTGAATTAACCTTTAATGTGAGCACCAGTCAAACACACGATTCAATGTGCCTGGAAGGTAATCCACCTAGTCCTGTTTGTCATACTAACTGTACAACTCCCAAAATATGGTGGCTACGTCTGCTAGTGCTTCCACACCACCGTCCTGTTGTCCATCAGCAATCTTACCATGCAACATGGGAATCAATTTGTGAAGTACCTGGTTGATAAAGGCCCTGCAAGCATTTCAAAACGCATTTCCAAAAGTGACTCCTGTGGTTGCTATAACACCCCAGTCTAGGTCATTTCACGTCTGGGGCACTACGCTCAAAGATTTGTGTCTCATTCTTATTGACGATTGGGCGGTGAAACGACGCTAGCTCTTCTCAGCCATGCATCAATGTGAATGATCCATCAAAGTCATTCTTCATTTGCTTTTGTGGAAAAAGGTGCTTATTTAAAATAACCGCAACTGTGATGCAGAGTTTGCATTTTCAGCTTTAGAGGGACCCTGTTGTGAAAACGCCATGGAAAAAATGCCTGAATGGAAGAGGAGAGAAGGCCTATAATCCTGGCAAAGTACTCCAGGGATATTACAGAAATACAAAGAGCCCTCTTCAGCTCCTCTCTGATGGACAGTAGTTTCTTCATTGGAAGGTTGAGGGAGGAAGTCTTGCAGTCCAATTTAGACCCCAGAAATGGCATGCTTTGGGATGGACAAGGTGTGACACCTGCTAGTTCATGACCAACTCTAATGGCTGTAACAGCCTTTGGAGGAGAGCCACTGCGGGAGCGAGTGACGTGGACACCGGCGGCCCATATAGCACTGACAGGGCCTGCCTCGTTGCTAGGCTACTAGCAGCCTTTTGAATAGGCCACATCCGCCGGCAGGCGGAAACGCCGGCGGCCTCACCCGAAGGCCCACATTAAGGCCCCTGTTTGCCCCCTGGAAACCCAGTCACACCAGCAGCTACCTCGAGGAGAGGGCAGGAGCCCCTCCTTCCTCTGCAAACAGCAGCTCGCATCCGGAGCGCGAGCCGACCCACGCCGATGCCCACCCACGGCATCCAGCCACACCACGACGTTCTGGAGAGCCATCACCATGGTAAGGCTCCCATGCCCCTGAGCACCCTTGCCTATATAAAGACACCCGATTTTGCACAAGGCTATGTGCACGGTACCTCGACATCGCTTTGCCTGACCTCCTCTGCCTGACCCTATGATGCCGGGCGCAGCGCGGCGCCATATCGAGGCTGGTGCCTCGTTGCTAGGCTACTAGCAGCCTTTTGAATAGGCCACATCCGCCGGCAGGCGGAAACGCCGGCGGCCTCACCCGAAGGCCCACATTAAGGCCCCTGTTTGCCCCCTGGAACCCAGTCACACCAGCAACTACCTCGAGGAGAGGGCAGGAGCCCCTCCTTCCTCCGCAAACAGCAGCTCGCATCCGGAGCGCGAGTCGACCCACGCCGATGCCCACCCACGGCATCCAGCCACACCACGACGTTCTGGAGTGCCATCCACCATGGTAAGGCTCCCATGCCCCTGAGCACCCTTGCCTATATAAAGTCACCCGTTTTTGCACAAGGCTCTGTGCACGGGACCATGACATCGCTTTGCCTGACCTCCTCTGCCTGACCCTATGATGCCAGGCGCAGTGAGGCGCCATATCGAGGCTGGTGCCTCGTTGCTAGGCTACTAGCAGCCTTTTGAATAGGCCACATCCGACGGCAGGCGGAAACGCCTGCGGCCTCACCCGAAGGCCCACATTAAGGCCCCTGTTTGCCCCCTGGAACTCAGTCACACCAGCAGCTACCTCGAGGAGAGGGCAGGAGCCCCTCCTTCCTCCGCAAACAGCAGCTCGCATCCGGAACGCGAGCCGACCCACGCCGATGCCCACCCACGGCATCCAGCCACACCACGACGTTCTGGAGAGCCATCCACCATGGTAAGGCTCCCATGCCCCTGAGCACAATTGCCTATATAAAGACACCCGATTTTGCACAAGGCTCTGTGCACGGGACCACGACATCGCTTTGCCTGACCTCTTCTGCCTGACCCTATGATGCCGGGCGCAGCGCAGCGCCATATCTGGTGCCTCGTTGCTAGGCTACTAGCAGCCTTTTGAATAGGCCACATCCGCCGGCAGGCGGAAACGCCGGCGGCCTCACCCGAAGGCCCACATTAAGGCCCCTGTTTGCCCCCTGTTCGCGACATGGAGCGTCAAGGAGTAGATTAGGAGTCCCCCCTCGCCTGATACTGGTGCCACTGCCTTCCTGCATATGAGCCCGTCAGTGCCACGTTCTACCAGTAAGACTCTGCATAACTGTGAATATCTGAGCTTAAAACCCGTACTTCTGTATGTGTGCTCTTCTATAAGTAGCTCAAAACGAACCCTTGTCTTTTTCAATCTGCATTCTGCGCATGCATCAGCTCCCTGAAACTACACCCCGCACTACCAGGCAGTCATCCCTTAATGCCCCAACCCTGGTCATGGTACTACCCTGCCCCTCGTTGCTCTGTCACTGCTGAAGGCCATCCACACGCCTGATATTTTGATGTATGACTTGTATTTTTGCGCCACCTGCATCCATGACCCTACTTGGCCCAAACCTAGGCATCACCTAATGCAGCCGATGTACTATTCTGGACCTAGATGCTGCCACACTGCATCATGTGCTGCACTTGATTTGTGTTGTGCCTTATGGTCGCTAATAGAACTCATTTGATTTGTGTTGTGCCTTATGGTCGCTATTAGACCTCATTTCATTTGTGTTGTGCCTTATGGTCGCTAATAGACCTCACTTGATCTGTGTTGTGCCCTATGGTCGCTAATAGACCTCACTTGATCTGTGTTGTGCTTTATGGTCGCTATTAGACCTCATTTGATTTGTGTTGTGCCTTATGGTCGCTAATAGACCTCACTTGATCTGTGTTGTGCCCTATGGTCGCTAATAGACCTCACTTGATCTGTGTGGTGCCTTATGGTCGCTAATAGACCTCATTTGATTTGTGTTGTACCTTATGGTCGCTATTAGACCTCATTTGATTTGTGTTGTGCCTTATGGTCGCTAATAGACCTCACTTGATCTGTGTTGTGCCCTATGGTCGCTAATAGACCTCATTTGACTTGTGTGGTGCCTTATGGTCGCTAATAGACCTCATTTGATTTGTGTTGTGCCCTTTAGTCGCGAATAGACCTCATTTGATCTGTGTTGTGCCTTATGGTCGCTAATAAACCTCACTTGATCTGTGCTGTGTCCTATGGTCGCTAATAGACCTCATTTGATTTGTGTTGTGCCTTATGGTCACTAATAGACCTCATTTGATCTGTGCTGTGTCCTATGGTCGCTAATAGACCTCATTTGATCTGTGCTGTGCCCTATGGTCGCTAATAGACCTCATTGGATTTGTGTTGTGCCCTGGTGACGAATAGACCTCATTTGATCTGTGTTGTGCCTTATGGTCGCTAATAGACCACACTTGATCTGTGCTGTGCCCTATGGTCGCCAATAGACCTCATTTGATTTGTGTTGTGCCTTACCTGTAATTACTACTGCACTCTTGCTAATAACCTATGAACTTCACTGCCCCCATCACCAGAGCCAAGCCACCTACAATGGCCACATTTAGAGGCGCCACTCTAACTATGGCTACCCTCCTCCCGTTGCTTCGCGCCCACACAACCACACCACTTTACCCAGACCTACTATCTCCAATAGAATGGATAAACAGATTCGCCCGCCCACCTTCACCATGCATACCCTGTCCCACACCCCTTAGAAATACAAGACTAGGTTCTCGCCTTGTTGTACCCACTACCACATGCCTGAACGCAGCCCCACTGACCATGACTAGAAACAATAGACTTAGCTATCGTACTAATCCTGTCACAAAGCTCACTAGAATACTCACCAATCAGACTACGAACCCCAAGCAGCCTACCTCACTTTCTGAACTCCCACCTACTCACAACCCTGCTATACCGCACTCGCCACCACACACGAAAACGAACCCTCCACAGACCTCTGTCAAGGGAGCCCTCATCAACGCTCGCTCATTGGTTGCCCACACTACTGATGTTGCCGACATTATTTCCACTAACCACCTAGACTTTATCGGATTCACGGAAACATGGCTCCACCCAGCAGCCGGTCCCACAATAGCTCTAGCCACTCCAGACAATTACAACATCATCCGAGCTGACAGGAAAAATGGAATAGGCGGAGGAATAGCAATATTTGCAAACTCCACCCTAAACATCAGAGAAGTAACCAGCACAACCTTACCTTCAGCCGAACTTCTATCCGTCAAACTCCCATTATCTGACACACAAACCATCCTGCTCCATATTATATACAGACCCCCAGGACCCCCCTCCACCTTTGAAGAGGATATCTCTCTCCTACTCACTACCAATTTGAAACCGAAATCCCAAATCATCATTCTGGGAGATTTCAACCTGGGACTCAATGACCCCAATGACAACCAAGCCACTTCCCTTAATGACACGATTACTCATCTAGGCTTCACCCAACACATTAATCAACCTACACATACAAAAGGAAGATCCTTGGATTGGCTTGCAGATGCCAATTGCAACCTCTCACTGACTCACATCACTCCCTGTGCTTGGACTGACCATCATCTTATTACCTTCTCTTTACCTAGATCCTTACCATCTACCACACGACCCACAAAGTTACCTCAAATAATCTCCAGAAACAACTGCAACATCACTATAAAGAACCTCAAACCTCTTCTCGCGCCTATCAGTAAAGCTAATCTACCCACGCAAAAAAACAACCCAGCAGCCATAGTAGACCTATATAACAATATTTTAGAACTAGCCCTCCACCAGATTGCGCCTCTCAAACAACGAAAAGCCAAACCTATTGCCCACTCCAACAAATGGTTCTCAGCAGAATTAAAAGCTCTCCGTAATATTAAAAGAACTGCAGAAACTAGCTGGAGAAAAGCCCCTTCTCTCGCCACTAAAGACAAATTTGCTTCAGCTGCCTCCACCTACAAATCCGCCATCTTAAATGCTAAGAAAGAGACCTACAACTTGAGAATACAAAATGCCAAATCTGGCACCAAAGAACTCTTCTCTATACTAAGAGAACTTGAATCACCACTGCCCCCTACAGAGGACTGCATCAAAGACAAGGCCTGGTGTAACAACATCCAGCTCACCCTCGCTAACAAAATTGCCCTCCTACAAACCAAGATAGAAGCAAAAAAAGCTAGCCTTCCCTCCAAGCAGAACCCCAGCAGCAAAATTAACCACACTACCCCTATCTGCCCATCTTTCCACTTCTCACCAGTCACAGAAGAGGAAGTAATCAAGATAATCGCCAGCCTCAAACCATCCAACTGCAAAGGTGACATTTGCCCAGCATCCGTCATCAAAAATGGTGCTAATGAGTTAGCCCCCCTCATCACCTCTCTGATCAACTCCTCCTTCAAAAACTCAGTGGTCTCTAACAACCTTAAAGAAGCGTGGGTCCTACCCCTGCTCAAAAAACCTAACCTAGATCCCAACATCCCCACAAATTACAGGCCCGTCACCACAGTCCCATTTCTTCTCAAAATCTTGGACAGGGTAGCCTATCTCCAAATACAACAACATTTGGAAGAAAACAACCTCCTAGGCCTGCGACAATCCGGCTTCAGACCAAGGCACGGGACTGAAACTGCCCTCTTGGATCTAAAAATCCAAATGGATGACGCCAAAGACAAGGGCAAACTGGCCATCTTGCTCTTGTTGGATCTCTCTGCTGCCTTTGATCTGGTTGACCACCAGATCCTCACTCAACACCTCTCCTCGGCTGCTGCATTCTCTCAGAATGCCACTAAGTGGATCCAGTCATTCCTGTCTGACAGAACGACTAGAGTCTTCGCCCCCACTGCGGCTGCGGACCCTATCCCAATCACATGTGGAGTGCCGCAAGGCTCCTGCATTTCTCCCACACTTTACAATATCTTCACGAAGCTCCTATTTGACCGTGTTGACGATCTGGGTGTCAGCTACACTAATTATGCAGACGACACCCAGGTCCTCATCACGCTCACTGGTAGTTATGAAGAAGATGTTGCAAAGCTTAATGATATCTATTTAGAAATCCAAGCCTGGATGGCCACACACAGTCTTTGCCTTAACGACGATAAGACAGAATTGCTTATCATAGGCTCCCAGGCTCGCCTCAACAAACTGGACCAAAGGTACCAATCCTTTACCATTGATGGCAACATCATAAAAGTCTCCAAAGAGGTGAAAACATTAGGTGTATACCTCGACTCTACCCTATCACTAAAGAAACAAATAAACTCTACCATCTCAGCTACCTCATACACCAATAAATTGATCAATGCCTGTAGGCCTTTTCTCTCCACCTCTAGCTGCCTCACCCTATCTAGAGCGCTGATATTGTCTAAATTAGACTATTGCAACACACTCTGCTTAGGCACTACCACTAAAAACTTGAACAGGCTCCAGATCCTGCAAAATAATGCACTAAGATGTGCCCTCAACCTCCCGCGCAAGGCGCACATATCCACGGTTAGAAAAGAAGTCCACTGGCTCCCGATCCGTGACAGAATTAAGCTAAGAACACTGGTCATCACCCACAACTGCTATCACATACTGCCCACGTTACCTTTCTGACAAATTCTCTAGACACTGCCCCATTAGACCCACCAGAACACCTTACCTACACCAACTAAAGATCCCTAACTATAACCTAAAAACAGCAGGCGGCTCCAGTTTTCCAGTGCTCGCAGCACAATGTTGGAACACCCTCCCCACTACAATTAGATCGGAAGCCGCATTCTGGCCATTCAGAGCCATGGTAAAATCATGGCTACTAGCCTAAACATCCAGACTCTCACCGACATGACCGGCTAGCCGCTGCTCTCTACCTGTAATAATGTTTACTCTACCTAAAGCCTGTTCAGGACCAACCTGTAACCCGGTCCGCATTAGCCACTGTAACTTTTCTTCTTTTTTTGCATGTTCTCTGTACATACTTTTCTCGGTATATTCTACTCTTGTATGTAAACATTCAGAGCCTGGACTAATGTACGCTCTGTCTGTTGCACTATGATGTTCGTGTAACAATATGTAACTCTGCTGTACACATGATTATGCGCCCAGTTACCTGAGGGTTCGGATGCGCTTTATAAATAAACAAACTAAACTAAACTAAACTAAACTAAACTATTGCGGCTGCTTCTGAGAGCTCTGAGGCACAGGAAACAAGCAAAAATGCAGTGCTTGCTAACAATCTTACCTGGACGCTGGAGAAGATGAGGGAGGGTTGCATAGAATACAGATTCATGGGTTGGATGCTATTGGACCACATTGGTCATACACATCTTTTTCTGCAGCATCTGCTGAACGTTGAAACACGTGTTGGTTTTGGGAAGTTGGAAACTGTGAAGGCCAAATTGCTTTAAATTGCCTGGTATATTTGTTTTTTTGTCTGCATCAGAATATTGCAAGATTAAATTTGTTTTCACATTAACGTAAGATGTCGACTACCTATTAAACTTGACCAGTTTGTGGTTGTTTTCAGATGTGTTGGGACCATCATGCATTAGCAGTAATTGAGCAGTGAATCCATGTATATATTCTCTATATTGTAAAAGCCTTATCATCAGCTGAGAATGGATCAGAATCTGCTGAATGGAGCTGGCCATGATGAGTACATTGTGCAAGTACATCAAAATGTGTATACCTCTTTGCCTGAAATAGCAATTACTAGCCTACACATCTTGGTAAAACATCAAGTGGCTGAAGACCTATATACTCTCTGATTGGAATATGGGGATCATGCAGATGGAGCCCAGGTGCAAGTGGATCTAGGTCACCTGGCCTAAGCCCCGCCCATCTGGTGCTTTCCTGCCTGCCGCTCTTTTTCACCACTTAGCAAGACACGCCCACCTGATGCCTTCCTGCTTGCCACTCTTTTTCACCACTTAGCAAGCCCCGCCCACCTGGTGCCTTCCTGCTTGCCGCTCTTTTTCCCTACTTAAGGAGCCCTCCAGCCTCTTCCTTTGCAGATGGGGAGCAGGTGCAAGTGGATCTAGGTCACCTGGCCTAAGCACCACCCACCTTCTTAGCCCTGCCTCTTCCTTCCTGTTCTTAAATATTAGATCAAGGGCGTCTCTCGCCCGGGCGTCCTAAGGGAAGGGCAGAGGAAGAAAAAGGCAATTCCTGTTTGGACCTTTTCAGACCAGGAGGAGCCAGAGCCCGACCCCCTGCTCAGACAGAAGCTAAGCATGCACCAACATGTGTTACTCCCTCTGTCCCCACAGGCCATCCCCACCCGCTCTGGTCCCCCCTTGATGTTCCCTTGTGCCCCACCATTCTCGCACACAGGTGTTGCCTGTTTTCCTTGATTCTTCTACCCTGTTCCCCCCTAACCCCCGTCAAGCCTACTTCTGCAGAGTCTGTCCTGATAAATTATGGGTTCACCATCCCCATCATGTGGCCAATGCTGGATTTGACTTTTATGGACTTCATTCATTCACGGTGTGTCACCCTTTATCAAATCTCATGCTGGACTTCCTTTGCATCTTGTACTCATGGTGGCCCTGGATCATGCTGTTCCCATCTTCATCTTGTATCCTGGCATGCAACATTATGTGTTGCTACTGACTTCTGCAATTGTATTCACTCTCCCCTCTTGCTTCTCCACTCTTTTGACTGCTTACTCTCTGTTCTCTCCTCCTTTCCGTTCTCCGTTTTCCTATCTCCTCCCCTTACTTTCTTCTATGCACTTACTCTATCAGAATTGTCCCAGGACCTAGTATGATAGCAACCTCGCCTGTCTCCTCCCCCTTCCCCTTACTGGTTTTTTCCTCCTCACCCCCCTCCAACACTATCTGAAATGTCACCAGGCATAGTATGATAGTTGCTTGTTTTGTTCCTCCCCTACCTTTCTGCACCCCTCTCCCTCACCTCTTGTTTTTCTCTGGCTCTACCAGAAATGACGTCAGGCCTAGTGCGGTAGTCGCCTGTCTGTTTCCATTTCCTTCCCACTCTCGCCCTCCCTTCCTTATCTATGTCTTAGCTCTTCAACTATTTGAAATGTCGTCAGGCCAGATACGATAGGTAATTTCACATCCTTACTGTTCATGGCCTGTAAGAATGTTATTGTATTTTCCCTTGTTCCCTTCTTTGCCTTGAAGCGCTTTGAAACACATTGGGTGTAGGCGCTATATAAATAAACTATCATATCATATCATATCATGAGATAGGCATCTTTAAGGCCCAACCTCACTAATCAAGCTCCTGGCTTCAAAAGGTTTCGAAATGTAACATTTGTCTCTATCTGACGATAAATCACATACTTGTTTATCTCCTGGATATTACTGACAGGTTGATACAGGCTTAGCCACTGAGTCATTAAGGAATTTGGTTATGGCAGACATTTTGAAGATAAAGAAACCATTTGAAAAGAAAAGATTCCTACCTTAACAGGAGAGTGATTGCCTAATGAGTGCTACCATTTGTTTTGAGTAATTTTAAATACCTATATTTTGTGGGGGAGGGTATTTGGGGATGGAAAAAAATCTCTATATAAATATTTGTGCTTTCCCTCTGCATCATAATATAGTGTCTCCAACATGAACGTAAACAATGCTAACATTGAAAAGGCACAATCAAAAAAGTATTCTGAAACTCTCCAACCTCCCCAACGAAATCTAACATGTGCAGTTATTATTATTATTATTATTATTATTATTATTATTATTATTATTATTATTATTATTATTATTATTACTAATACTGTTATATATTTGTATATTGCAAACCTAGCTTGAGATCAACAGAGTGCTGTACATGTCATAGAGCAAAAGAGAATTGCAGAGAAATTAACAAGTCATCAATTCAACATTAGAAACAATTATCCCCAATTATCACAGTACAATATAAGGATGGTGAGAGCGGTGCTACTGTGATGAATTGGCATCTGCAAAGGGTGTGTAAGTCCTGGCTTTTTTTATTTTTATCAAGTAATACAATGGTGCTGGTTATTCCATCTCTGAAAGGGTAATCTGCTGATCAGTTTCCCCTTTTATAAGGCCCTTGCCAACAGGAGAGTGTGTATCTGTGCCCTGCTGCACCATTATCCTATTTTGAAGTGCCTGCTCTACCAGTGGTACCGAGCAGATTCAGAGGTCACAGTCGCCCATTTGACAGCTGCAGTGACAGCCAAGTCTCTGCAGCGCAGGGGATGTATGTATGATATGCACCCCTGTACCAAATCTATGATGGCCGTAAGCAACCCATGATGGTGTCAGGGTACACTCTAAAAATAAGCTATGTCTGACTTAAGACATGGTGCATGGCACTACTTATAATCATAAGAGTAAACAGGAAAGAGTGGGCACCACTATTACTTTAAGCTTATTTGAACAATATTCTAGTATATTTTTTAGCATCATCCAGTCACCCACCTTTGCATGTAGATCGTAACAATTGAGAATATCAAAACAGTTAATATAGCTCGGAAGATGGTCAAGCTGAAATAGTTAAAACTACAATAACCTCTTTATGAATATACACACATATTCACATAATAAAGATTTGCAATGCAAAACATATTAATTTAATGTTGACATAAAATCTTCCAATTCAATGAGACAGACAAAGAAAGGCCAATTCATTTCTGACCTATCCTGCTCCTTCATCAGGGAAATGTATGTGGATAGAAAGAATAGACACCTGTCAATGGCTTGACAAAGACAGTGCAAAAAAAGAGGTGATGTCTGGAAGGTTTCAAATTAATCTTAACCTTTGGCATTGCTCTTGGAAACCCGCCAGACGATCGTTCTTCTCCTGCCAAGCCATTACAAAAGGGGAAAGACCATCTGCAAATCAGGCTTGGTCCCACCCCAAAGGGGGTAGTTCAGCCCAAACTGCTTGGTCACATCCCTTCTGCACAAGACCACCAGCACCCCCAAATATGTTTCGGCCTTGTTGGGCCTCATCAGAGTAGCCTTGGTCTCTAGGCACGAGACCCATGTCTGGGCATACCTGTCTCACTCAGAGTGAAAAAGCAAATCAAAAGAGGTGATGGCTGGAAGGTTTTGAATACATTTTAAGCTCTGGCATTGCTCTGGGTTTGCTTGTATTTCTGCGCAGACGGGACCTCGTCTAACAGTTCGCGCAATGCTGCTCCCATTGATGGCAGTACCTGACTGATTTGCATATGGCTGGACCCCTTTTGCAGTGGTGCAGACGGGCTAGAAAATGGTGGTGGGGAAGGTTGCCCATAGCAATGCCAGTGGTTAAGATTAATTCAGAACATTCCACCCATCACTTTTTGGGTTTTAGTTTGTCTCCCTACGTGAGTGGTTATGCCCAGACGTGGGTTGCTTGCTCGCTGTGCCACAGGGAACCAAGCTGCATCTCACTGAGGAGACCCAATAAGGCCAAAACATTTCTGGGGTTGCTTGTGTTTCCGTGCAGAGGGGACCTGGCCTAGCATTTGAGGCAGGGCTGCTCCCATTGGTGGCAGTACCTGACTGATTTGCATATGGCTGGACCCCTTTTGCAATGGCACAAGTGGGCTAAAAAAACAGCGGTGTGGAACGTTGCCCAGAGCAATGCCAGTGGTTCAGATTAATTTGTAACCTTCCACCCATCACATTTTTGGTTTTTGACCTAGCTATTGAGCACTTGTTGTGATAAAGTTTTCTCTATAATGTCAAAAGAAAAGGTACACATTGACATACCTGACTAGTAGATATGTCACAATGCCATAGAAAACATATGTTAGAAAAAATCGGAAAAAATAATGCAATGGAAATATCACAGAGAAAATAAACAATGCAAAAACCTCAAAAAATATCAAAACATATATGAAAACAGTAAAATGTGAAAAAAGTGGCCTAGAAGCATCCTACCTGGATGAATCTCCCATCTGGTAATCAGATAAATCTGTCACAAGTCTCTCCCCTTCTCACCTGTTTCTCTTTGCTTGCGACCTTCTTGGATGTGTTCTTTCGCATGGTCCGGGATTTATACTTGCCCGTGTGCAGGTCTTCGGACTCCAGCGTGAGGATTGCAAGTCCTACGCCAAGTAGCGTTCAAATATCCGGGACCGGGAACCAGGAAGGAAACAGTATCCTAACTCGGAGGCACGGAACGCCATGACCCGAGCACAGGAGAAATCCAGGAAGAAAAGCATGGAAGAGGGAAATTCAAGGAAGGGGAATGGAAAAAGGAGTGTAATCAGGGAAATGGGAAAACGGGACTCGGAAGGAGGCCCTGAGCGAACTCCGGCAACACACGTCTGACTACACTAAACAGTAGCGTTGAGACGCGCAGAGCCGCGGGGGCGTGACTGTTTTGTAGGAAGTTCAACCTAGCACGTAAAGGCTGGTAAGCTGCGTTTCGTATTCAACGGCCATGTTGGAAGGATCACGGAATTCAGTCCTCTATGGGTCAGGAACCACGATGTCCAGAACGGACGTAACCGGCGGTTCATGACAAAATCACAGAACGGAATCTGTAATATACATACAAAAGGAAAAATTAAGAAAATAAGCAAAAGTTGTCAAAAAAAAAGGCAAGAAAGTCCTGAATGGTGTGTAGGATTAAAGCAGTGTACACAATCTTACCAACTCTCTGGTGTAGCGACATCCAACCGTAATGAAATGGAAAGAAAAGTTCTCACAAATAAAGGTTGTGTCAGTCTTATTTAAAGGAGTGAGGGGCAAAAAAGCCTGTGTGTCGCTCCAGCGGAAGTTCGGGCATAGTGATGTCATTACACAAAGCGTGATGACGTCATTAAGTGAAATCACATCTCATCTTGGAAATAAGAAATAGATAAGGCATATGGTGATGTTCACAGCTTCTACATGGTGCAGACCAAGAGCATTTAAAGCAAAAGCAGTCTTATTTAAAGAACTAAGGGCCAGAAAAGTCCACGATTCGCTCCACTGGAAGTCCAGGTGTAGTGACGTGTCATCACTGAGTTAAATCATGTTTCATCTTAGAAAAAAATAAGTAAAGCATGTGGAGATGTCCACAGCTGCGGCAAAGTGCAAACTGAGAGCATGTAAAGCAAAAGGTCAACAATAAAACCAAAACTTAAAGGATACAAATCAGGCAGAATGTAAAACAGGGAACATTAAAACATCAAGGCAAAAGTGGAAATGCAAAATAAAGAAAAAAATTGAAAAGGTAGAAAGATGAAACAAGAAAAATGAAACATTAGAAACAATGAAACAATATAATGAAAAAATAATAGTGAAAGATACATAAGAAATAACAAAAGCTGAATCACAGCAAGTAGTGAATTGAAAGGGCATATGAAACATTTTCATTTGCATGCTTAAACATAAAAAATAGAATAAAGCAAAATAGAATGAAACGAATGAATTAAAGTGTAGTTAAGAAAAGGTGTGAGGATATTACATGAACTTGTACATTGTCTGAGAGAACAAAAAACACCTGGAAATATCATCTGAAATACAATCAGCAAAAGGAAGTGATACCTAATCTTTATCATATGAAGCATGAATCCTTGTTGATATCGAAAATATGTGAACATTTGCTAATTTCTAATCAAATCAATACAGAGATTAATCACACCTTGAACTTACTCGAAATAACATCATCATCACATAATTTAGACATATGCCGCATATGCCCCATAGGGCTCAATGGGAATGGGGAAGGCGGTAATTACGGTACCACAAATTGCGGTACCGTAATTACCTTCAAGGTCCCTATGCGGGTCCCTACTTTAACGGCTGGTCTAGACCAGCCGTTAAGGTCGGGAGCTGCAAAGGGACCTCGTAATTAGGCGCAAAGGGTTAACGGCGCCGCAGCCTTTTACGGCGCCATTAACCCCTTAGAGCCAGGGTCGTAATGAGGCCCATAGTCTATTAGAGGTAGAGAACATAAAACATATGAATAGAATCACAGAGCGAAATGTACACTCATGTCTTCATCAGTCCCTCCAATTGCTAATTCATCAGGTCTATGAATCTCGAATGCCTCTCTCTCTTCTAATCTTTTCTGTTGGTTGTCCCAATTATTCCGTTTCTCAACTAGTTTGCCTTTTTGGAACTGGAGTTGGGTTATGGAATGCCTAAATTCCCTAAAGTGTCTGGCTACTGATGAATTCAAGTTGTTAGTCCTTCTGCATGAAAAGTGCTCATTTCATCTCATTTGAGCATTTCTATATGTTTGGCCCACATAGTAGATTCCACAAATACAACGTATGGTCTATGTAATGTTTTCTGAGTCACATGTGGAAAGATCTTTTCCCCTGTTCTAGGGTGCAAAACTATGTTGCCTTTTACTGTCACTTGTTGACCTTTGCATATTGTTACACTTACTGCAGTGCAAGCGTGGAACTGTACATGTACGTGCTGGAATGTTATTTTTTTTTATCAGTAGATTACTATGAGACCTGATCAGCAGTGAGACAACGATTCTTGACCCTGAGTTGCCGTAAAGGCCAGCCTGACACCTGCTGCTAACTCCCATCTAAAACTCTGTTGCAGAAGCCTGCAAAGCACCTTGAAGCCGACTCAACCCTGTAGAGCACCAACAATACCTACAGCAAAGGGTACATTGTGGTTCTGTCCCCCTGTTCCTTCGCAGAAGGCCCCTAGAGACATTTTAAGACCATTTGCTCCCTTTGTGCTGAAGCCAAGAAACCTTAATGAACTGTTGTGGGTATTAATCATACTGACTACCCTGCTGTCAGTATCCATAGTGGATCCCTATCCCTTCTTCAAAATTGTCTGTCTTCTGCATTCCTTTGCAGGGTGGGTTACATTTCATAGTGTTGTTACACTGTCTGTTGTAGATATTTTTATACAACCTTGATTGAATGCTCATTTTATCATTGGGAAATAATTGTATTTTCGCTGTGTTGCAGCTAACCAATGATCCACGACCTTTCGAGGAGATAAGCCTGCCGTTCTGTCCACATTACCAAAATTGGACAAGAAGGTTTATAATTTTAATTGTATGCTTGTTTAATCCAATCTGTTTGAATCCATTCGGGTGTATTAGAGGTATGGGGCTGATTGATGGTTTAGAAAACGATATTCACCCCTGGACCACTGGTGCCCCGGGAATTTGATTAGTCACAAATACCATTGAAGGTGTGAAGGCCCCTTATATCCTATTGTGCAAGAGATATTCAAAAGATTTGCTAGATGCCTTCTAGTAGTTTTGCAAATTCATTCTAACATTCTTGCTCATCACTGATAATTCTCTTTATCCGTAGTAGTTGACTATAAAGTAAATATTTGACAGTGTTAGGAGGATGGAAGTTCATCTGATGAAGTAGGTTATTCCTGGTTGCATGTGATTATATCGAATTATAAAGCAAAGAAATAATTTTGAATGAACACAAAACATGTAAAAAAAATAACACATTTTCTTTTCGTTGTTTTTGGGCGGTTCCCTCCCAAAGTCCCCCTTTTTTTTGTTTGTAATATTTTTCCTCACCCCCAAAAACTACTATTCCCATTCTCAACCACATGTGTATATTTTTTTAAAATGTCTTATTTTTTTAGATGTTTTGTTTTCATTTAACCATCCATTCATCGTTTCCTATTCGATAATATCACTGTATACCGTTATTCTTATCAGCGGGTTTCTGGAATAGATTGGTTGTTAATTTGGAAGAAGCAGGTGAAATCTCTACATCAAGGCAATTGACCCTAGCATCCCCAATCACTGCTGTAAATTGAATGTGGTCATCAATCGCATTAATGTATTCCTCAGAGTCCAATAAGGACTGTTTCAATATATCTGCTCAAATATGTAAGGTATTTATACAATACAGGATGATTAATGATATGATCCAACTCAAACTTGTGCATGAAGCAGTTAGCCTACGTGGGTGTTATTGTGGCACCCATAGATGATCCTTATGTTTGTAAATAGAATCTATCTTAAAACAAAAATAGGAATTCTGAGAGATAAACTCTAAAACTAACATAATCAAGTCCTTGGCTGGTTCTACATGATCTAAACTTGACTAGCATCCATTCTACAGCTTCCTGCCCAGGTTGTGTGGTATTGAGGTATATAAACATTTCACATTTATGTCTCAAATTGAATAGTCTCAAGAATCTGCAAAAATGTGTAGTGTCTTTGATGTATACATCAAAACAAAAAGAGGTGCAAGGGAAGCAAAGCCCACACCTAACCAACACTCACATAGGTTCACAAACCTTTAACAGAAAACAGACTAGGGGTTAGGGGGCAAAAGACTCTAATTCAGGAAACCACTGAAAGTCGAGAAGTTTAGAAAAGCATCTTGCCTCCAACAAACTCATGAGGCATTGTAAATACTACATGAACAATTTTATTAATTCCAACAGTAACAAGTTTAAAAGTGCAATCAAATTGCCATAGGACACAAGTTATTAAAGCGCAATCAAATTGCCAAAACATACAAGTTAAATAACCGGCTGTTGAACGAGCGTGATTTTCACTGTGTTAAAAAGCTAGCTAGCTAGAATACACGTGAGGTGACCTAGAGATGTGGCTAGAGTTGGTGTCACAAAAAGCTGATTGTGAACGTGTAGGAAAAAGCCGACTGGTAGCCGTATGGACCAGTAATTGGACAGCAGGTAAGGGAAGTAGTAATACTCTGGACCTCTAAGAATTAGGGAGAAGAGGAGGTGCCATACCCTAAAATGCCTACTGGGTCTAGGCGGGTCTGAGTTTCATCCTGATCTGGCTGCATCTGTCTTTCATGTATGTCTGGGTTTGTTGGACTAATGGTTGCAGGGAATAGTCGATGGATATCCCAAGTGGTTGTATAATTCCCTCAGTGGCTGGCGCTATCGGTGATCATGGTGTTTTTGTGGGGTGTTTATGTATCTTCAGAAGGTGCTTTGGGATGTTTTTGTGGTTAAATAAGACAATGTTTTATCATTGATCCAACCTGAGTCGAGTGTGTTTCCCAAACGAAGACCTAAGCCAGTTTTGATTATAATTTTATAATCATTGCAGCCACATCCAATTTGACATCACACATGTGTCAGCACCTGTGCGCCTGCTTAGCTGTGGAAGGTGATGTGTATTCTGGCATATCCTGCCACAGTGACAGGACAGGAACCTGTATGGCCATACCTCCTCTTTGATCTCTTTGTGAGGGAAGGTAATGCTCTCCCCCAGAAACAGCAGTACAACAGGCAGCTATTCTGGACCCAGGCATCAAAGGAGCACACACATTCAAAGGAATTACCATCAAACAAGGATCCTGCATTTGCGAAGGCCTTTTAATCCTAGTGAGAAGGGAAAGGGATATGATTAGAGTAGAGAGGAGATCTCTGTACAGTGGGGGAAGACTTCCACCATCTTATTTCTCTCTGCCTCGCTCTTTTCTTTCTGTCCCCTCCACTTCTTCTAGAGAAAATCACTTTGGGTGTGATGTTAGAAAGGCAAATTCCACTCATTTCAAGAGATGGGATTGGACCACCAAGGCATGCTGGCTTTAGTCCAGCCACCTGTTGACTGTTGCCTTTAAAAGAAGGGGGTCTCACAACATTTCTTTGAATGCTCTTTGAATGATCTTTGAATCATCTTTTTGACTTCAACCCTTGAAGAAGATTATGTTTGGACCTTTCTGGGAGAGCAGTACTTTCCAGAGTCCTCCAGTTGTGAGGTGAAGGTAGGTGTTCCAAGGCAGAGGCAAGCTCTGACCCCTAACCCTCCCCAGTGACCATTGGGTGTGAATCTGCTGCTGGAACAAGGACTGTCTCTCTGCCAGCCACAGCAGTACCCCAGACCTCACCATGTTGAAGTACCCCTGCAGTTGTGTGCCAGCCTCCCCCGTGTTTGGCAGCCTGAAAACAAGTACCCATCTTGTCCCTGAAGTTGCACTCAGAGCAGTCTCGGGAGTGACTTGCTGCTGGAGCGAGACATGCCTCTTTGCCAGTCACAGCGGTACCCAGGACCTCACCATGTTGAAAGACCCCTGCAGTTGTGTGTCAGCCTCCCTTGTGTTTGGGAGCACGAGAAAAGGATTAATCTTGTCACTGAGCCAGGATCCTAGTGTTTTTCACCATTGAACTGCTTGGAGCTGGGTTTCAAGAACCATCCAACACATTTCAATCACCAGAACCCTCCGTTGCTGACTTTTGCACTATCTGGATCTTCAAATTGCTCGCGCAGCACCAAGAAGTCTGATTCAGTGCTTTGGCACCACCAAAAATGCAGAAAAAAGGTACCATTGACTTCAAACTGCCCCCTTTGGTACATTTCTGGGCCATAAGGACTGGCTCAATAACTTGTATCCCTTTTGTAACAAAGACCATATCATTTTAAAGCACATTGTAGCTATCACTTGCCTTGCACCCCTGGGTCATTGCTCAGAGTGTTGCATTTTGCTATCTTTGCTTATTCTGTGTTCTTTCCTCAGGGGTGGGTTTTTCTACTCTTTTTCTATTTAGTTATTATTATACATGTGTGTTTAATTTAATTATATATATTTTTATAGAACCTTGATTGGACATTCCTTTATTTTGTACTGTTATGCTTCACTCGTTGGGTTGCTACTAAACCACATGCACACCCTTCTTGCAAGTATAACATTCCATCTGGTCACGTTATCAGAAAAGGCAAAAGAGGCTCATATAGAGATCTGAGCAGGAACACTTTATTTCAGTGCAGGAGTGCTTTTATTTTTCTTCAGTGCAAACCTTATTTTGGGGCAGGAGTGCTTTTATTTTACTTTAGTGTACACTTTATTTCAGTGCAGGAGTGCTTGTATTTTACTTCAGTGCTGGAATACTTTTATTTTACAAGAACTTTCCAGGTGCTGAAAGCCTTTATTCCAGAAAACATCCCCATGTGCTGACTCATCGGACATGACTCCCTAGGCCTGCTCTTCAGGTGCTGACTCATCGGGTGTGGCAGGGTGTGGCAGCAGGCAGGCCAGAGCTACTGGACATGGCCGGGAACAAGACTATATAAACCCACCGATCCCTCAAGCAAACGCTTCGTGTTACTTTGCACCACTGTGCAACGTGACGCTCGCTGCCGCCTGGACCAGCTACTTACCTCATGATCCTGCAACAACAGCATCCTTACCTGAACCCTGGCTAGCATCTCACGGCAACGCTCTATCTTCTTGGCAGATCCGAATCGACGCTGCAGCACCTGCGCTCTCTGTCCCACGAAGCCAATGTTCTGAAACGAGAAAAGAAGACAAGACAAGGTTAGAACTCCCGAAAACACCCAACTCAGGGTCATGCCGCATTTAAAACCCAATGCGCACCCTAAGGCACCATTAAAGGCTACTTACCAGCTGTCGGACCATCTCAGCCCCGCTCCTCCGTACCGCCAGCTCCACTTCTTCTACCGCAGCTAACGCCTGCACCGCTTCACCACCTGCAAGGGGAGAGAGCAGAGAAAAGAGACATTACATTTAAAGGACAGGGCACAAACTTTACAAATACAATTACAACAGACGGAAGACAAGCGGGCAAGTGGAAACAAGGGAAACACTTACCTACGAGAGAAGTGGACTAGTCACAGCTGGCTTGGACTTCCACAAAAAGGGACCAGTGAAGGAACTTGATTCCCTTCAACAAGCGCCCCTGCCAGAAGCAGCAGGACAGAGAGCTCATCATCATCATTCAGCAGGTGAGCCTCAAGAGTAGTGCAACCCCAGGGAAGCCACATCGAGGGATAAGAGGTCTGGATAAGGGGTCAGGGACCACAGGCTGCATACTCATACAACACCGCTTATATTCACACAGAAACCACACTGATCATCACTGCAGTTCCCCACACAGATACAGAGGGAGGAACAGACAAGAGGAGTTTCATCCCTAGGAGGGCTGCGACTGTGCCCCAATGCCTCCGCAGAGACCAGGTGAGCGTAACACTGCCCTATCCCAGCCTTCCACAACCACCAGATTAGTACTATCAATCAGTAATCCTACTGTCTGTTTCTGTTTTAGGCTATGGATGACTCCCTAAGGTGCTGGCACTCTAACCTCCCTCAGAGAGTCCTACCTGTCTCAACCTTTTTCCGTTGTTAGTGGTCTCAGGGAGTTATGAAAGTACATTGCACTTGGTTGGTCATATTCAGGCTTGTTCACTCACGGCCAGTCTTACCTTTCCTCTTTCACTCTTACGGTCTCCCTCCTCCTCTTACTCCCCCCACCAATTTTCTGTCCTTTCAATGTTTCATTCCTCCTAGTTCCTGACTTCCCATTTGATGTTACCAACACCACCTCCTCCACTCTATTGGTCCCTCATCCACTCTACCACTCCCGCCTCCACTCTTTTCCTCCCTCATCCACTCTATGGTTGATTGCTTCACTCCACTTCTCCCTCTTCTAACAACTACTCCTACTCAGCCACCATCCTCTTACCCTGTTGGCATTTGCTTCATATGCCACACACAAATGCACATTCACACTGCAGTATATTTGCACTCACTAAACCAATGCCTCACCTTTCAAAATAAAATCCTCCATGCTCCACCACTTCCTCCTTTCTCTTGGTCTTGGCCTGCCTCCTTCTCATCCTCTGATCTCACCCTTGCAACTCACACTTCCTGTTTCCTGTCTCCTGAATAAATGTACCTCCCTCTGTAATGACAGGCCAATTTTTCCTAGCCAATCCTGGTCTATCTTCCCCTTCTGGGATGTCTATGTGCAAAGATAAGTCTTTAAACTGAGGCTAAGCCCAGCCCACTATCTCATTGTAGGCTTTCTGCAGAATGACTATGGTGGCACTGGAAGATTAATTGTACAGTTCATGTACATGTTTGTAGGCCTGCCTCCGGGGCCCTCTCGGTAAGTATGGGGAATGGTTTGTTTTTCCTCTGGTGGTCTAGGAGCTTATTATTGGTCTGTGTGGGATTCCTTGCATCCCCTGCTGGCCCGAAGCATTGGGTTCCTCCATTGTAGCAGTGAGAGATTACAGTCAGTGCCTCTCTCTTCCTATCACTGGTTGCTGTGCTTGGGTCTCTGTGGCACTGTAGTGGTGTTGGATGTTTCAGTGTGTCATTGGTAGGTCTGGATGTCCTCATTTACACATCTCGGCTCTGCTTCAAGAGGCAAGGCTGGAGATAAGGGTCTGAAAAGACACATGTAAGGGCAAGGGGGGTGGGATAGGAATGCAGCCTCTCTTTTACCTTCACGATCCTCATGCTTAGGACTGGTGATGGTTCCCCTCCCGACAAGGAGAGGGTACAGGCCTTGTCACATATCCCATAGCATTGAAAACAGTCATTTCAAAATATAGTTTTAGGAGGTCGGTGGGCGTACATATTTTGATTTCTAAAACATTAATCAATGACTCAAAACATGAACACTATTGTACAGGAAGGTGATGACTGGAAGGCTCAGAGTTAATTCATCTTAACCTCTGGCATTGCTCTGGGCAACCCTCCTGGCCACCGATCTTCGCCTGGAAAGCCATAACAGTAAGGGGAAAACCCATATGCAAGTAAGGCTTGGTCGCACCCCAATGGCCAGAGCAAAGCCAGAGGTTAAGATTATTGTAAACATTTCAGTCATCACCTCTTTTGTTTTGCTTTGTCACCCTGAGTAGGACAGGTATGCCCAGACATGGGTCCCGTGCCTGCTGGCCTTAGATGCCTAAGCTACCCCTCACTGATGAGGCCCAGCGAGGCTGAAACATGTCTGGGAATGCTTGTGGTCTCGTGCAGAAGGGATGTGACCAAGCAGTTTGGGCTGGGCCACCCCTTTTGGGGTTGGACCAAGCCTGATTTGCATATGGTCTTTCCTGTTCTGTAATGGCAAGTGAAGAACGGTGGTCTGGAGAGTTGCACAGAGCAATTCCAGAGGTTAAGATTAATTTGAAACCTTCCAGCCATCACCTATTTGGTTTTGCTTAGTCACCCTGAGTGGGACGGGCATGCCCAGACATGGGTTGTGTGCCTGCTTGGCCTAGATACCCAAGCTACTCCTCACTGATGAGGCCCAATGAGGGTGAAACATGTCTGGGGAAACATGTGGTCTCGTGCAGAGGAGATGTGACCAAGCAGTTCGGGCTGGACTGACCCTTTTGGGGTGGGACCAAGCCTGATTTGCATATGGTCTTCTGCCTTCTATAATGGCTTGGCAGGTAAAAAACGATTGCTGAAGGGTTGCCGAGAGCAATGCCAGAGGTTAATGTTAATTCTAAACCTTACAGCCATTACCTCTTTTGTTTTGCTTTCATCGATCTCTCCATTGATGCTGACTTGGTTACTAAGTAGTATGGAGATCTTCCCAGCAGGAACATCTGTATGAAATCCAGTGGCGAATCTAACAGCTATACCTTCTACCTATGAGCGTGAACATGACACAGATGTTGTCATATATTTTTTTTTTTTAAATATATTTTTATTTTATATATAAACCACACGACATTACAACTAGAACATAAATAAACACATTTGATAACAAACAGCACTGCAATCCCCATCCCTCCCCCCTATGAGCCTGTATGGTGTTCGCCATTGGTATCCACTGTGAACGGGGGGGCGTCATCGCTCTCAGATTCAATTGGAGCCGACCCCGTTCCAAACAGTTCAGCTATCAACAATTTCCATGCCGCGAGGGAGCACATTTCCTCCTCCTCCCCTGCAATACTGGTATCCCGCCACACAGCCGTCTCGGCCTCCGCCCATTTTTGGAGATCCCTCCACCAGACCTCCGTTCGTGGCTTATGACACTCCTTCCATCCCATGGCAATCCTACGTTTAGCAAGCACATAAGCCAAATCTTTCAATTTCTCGACATGTCTAAGTTTGCGCGCTCTGGGATATCCCCCCAGTAAGCAGGCCCAGGCTGAATCCACTTTGAGCGTGACACCCTTTCCTGCCAGCTTCTGCGCCACTTCACCCCAATAGCCTGCAATTACTGGGCACGCCCAGAACATGTGTATCATGTCTGCATTCTCCTCGTCACACTTGGGGCACGCCTGGCGTCCAACATCCCGAAATTTGGATATTCTCAAGGGGGTCATGTATGCCCTGTGCGTTATATAAAGCTGTATTTGCTTAAACCTGGCGTTTCTCGATACTTTTTTATGATACCCCAGGGCTCGCTCCCACAACCCATCTGCCATCGGGGCCCCCATCTCCGTTTCCCATTCCAGTCTCAAGTGAACTAAGTCGCTCCCAACCTTCGTCATCAACATCTCGTACAACCTAGAGACCTCATGTCCGCCCTCCGATGTGTCATATAGTATCTCCACCGTGGCGTCCGGTTCATCGGCCAGGGTAGTTTCGGGCCACCTATTCCGGATCTCCTGCACTATCCTGTGATATGTCATATATTGACCCCTGTGCAATCCCGACCCTGCCTCTAATTCTTCGAACTCCAAGATGGTCCCATCCTGCCAAATATCTCCCATGGTGACCAACCCCACTGACTCCCAGCATATCCGAATGGTTGCTCTGAGCTGCCCATCTCCCTTCGCCAGTGCGACCAATGGGAACTGCAACACACACGGCAAGGGGTTACCCATCATCCGGCAGGCCCGTTTCCACATGTTCCGTCCCAAAGCTAGCATTCTAGGCCGCTCCCTCATGCATGCATTAGCCACCCAGATCACCTCTCGCAGATAAAAAGGGGAGCAATCCCTCCCAAACAGCCTGTGTTCAGGGGTCTCATCATCAGAGAGCCACCTGGACACATATTGTAGCTGTGCTGCCACATAATATGCCTCAAAGTTCGGCAGTTTGACTCCGCCCTTCTCATAGAAGTTCTGCAGCTTCCACAGTGCGACTCTGTTTCGCGTGCCGTGCCACAGGAATTCTCTGCAAACACCATGTAGCCTCACGAAGAACTTCTTAGGAATCATGTAGGGGATGTTGTTAAAATAATGCAGAAGCCTGGGCAGTACCACCATTTTAAGCATAGCTCCCCGGCCCATCATCGCTAGTGGCAATCTTTCCCAGAACCTCATGCATTTCTCGATCTTCCCCACAGCAAGTTCAGTGTTATGCTTGTGCTCTTCCACAGTCGTGTGATACACGTCAATTCCCAAGTATCTAAGGGATCTCGTCGCCCACGGGATCTGCAACACTGGCAACCTCTCTACCGGAGTCCCCACATAGCCCCCTAGCGGAAATAGAGTGGATTTCTGGGGGTTTACCGCTATACCGGACAACCAGGCATACCTCCCCATCACCTCTAAGACATACTGCAAATTTTCTTCTGGGTATCTTAGGTATAGCAGCATATCATCTGCATACAGGGATATGAGGTCACACTCTCCTCTCACATCGATGCCGACCGGGTCATATTGCTGCCGGAGGTAAATCGCTAAGGGTTCTAGGGCCAGGATGGACAACATTGGGGACCAGGGACACCCCTGCCTAGTGCCTCTGCCCAACTGCCATCTCTCTGACACCACTGCACCCGTGCCGACCCTGGCTAGTGGTGCACTGTATAACATCTCGGCCCACCTGACATAACCTGGTCCCATCCCGTACCATCTCAGAGCCGCCAGCAGCCAAGGCCACCGAACGGAGTCGAACGCTTTAACCGCGTCCAATGCCACTATCGCCATTTCGCCGTCATCACTACAACCCCACTCGACCACCCTGTGGAGGCGCCTGTGGTTATGAGTAATGTTCCTATTAGGGACATAGCCCGTCTGGTCAGGGTGGATCAACTTGCCGATCACTCTACGCATTCTAGTAGCCAGGACAGCTGTCAGGATCTTGCTATCTTGGTTCAGCATCGACAGGGGCCTGTAGGAGCCACAATCATGTCCCGGTTTATTTGGCTTGGGGAGCGGAATTATAATCGCCTCCCTAAGTGACTCCGGCAACCGTCCCATCTCGTACGCTTCGTTGAGCATTTCCAACATGGGCGGGAGCACTTCCTCCGCATAAACTTTATAAAATTCACTGGGGAACCCATCTGCCCCTGGGGCCTTGCTAGTGGGCAACTGTCTCACAATCTCCTTCAGCTCTTCCAGGGTGATCGGAGCATCCAGCTCCTCTCGCTCCTCATCGCTGACCTTGGGCAAGCCTACATCTTCCAGCACATCGTCTATCTCCTCCTGGCTGCCCCCCTCGCGATCTTCGTATAAGACCTTATAGTATTCCACGAATGCCCTGTTCACGCCTTCTTGGGTGTCTACCTCCTCCCCCTTTTCATTGGTTACCAATCTGATCGGGGATCGTGGGGTCTCACTCTTGTACAGCCAAGCTAAGAGTGGGCCCGTTTTATCTCCCCCCGCATGCAATCTCTCAATATACTTTCTATAGTTCAAATTACAGAGCCTGTCCCAATGTTCCGCACACTCCTGTTGCAATTTGGTGACCGCCTCCACATCTGTCCCACCACCTTCCAACTCCTCCTCCAGCTCAGTCTCTGCTCTATGCAAATCCGCCAGGACTCCCCCCATCAATCCCTTAGACTTCGCAATGGCGATCCCCCGCATTACGACCTTAAAGGCCTCCCATAAGGTGCCAGCCGACTTAACGCTCCCTTTATTCACCTCAAAATAAGCAGTTATCTCTTCCCTTATATCCTCTCTGAAGGCAGGGTCTTTGAGCGCCTCCGCCCTAAGGCGCCATGTTGGTATACGCGCTCGTGGGGAATACAGTTGCCATCGCATGACCAGGGGCGAGTGGTCAGAGAGAACCCTCGCCCTGTAGTCTATATGGTCGCACTCCGCGACTATGTCTGGCGTAGTGAAAAAGTAATCAAGTCTCGTGTGCAGTAGATGCGGAGCCGAATAGTGCGAGTATTGCCTCACGCCCGGGTGTTTCGCTCTCCACACATCTACTAGGCCAAAATCCGCCAGCAGCGTCTGCAATACCTTAGCCGCCGGACTGGGCTTAGCCATCTTGTCATCCAACCTATCCTCTCTGGGATTCAACACGCAATTAAAGTCGCCACCCCATATCACCGTTCCCCCCATCCCAACACTGAGCTTGGTGCACAGCGTCCTAAAATATGTCGCCGTTTCCTGGTTAGGCGCGTATGTGTTTACAATGCACACTACTTTGTTCTCTACCAGCCCCCTCACCATAACCAACCTCCCATCCTCCTCCACAACCTCCTCAATTAGCTTGAATGGGACGTGTGGCGCCACCCACACCAGCACTCCTCTGGCATAGGCGGAGTACGTTGATCCTACCACTGTTCCCTTCCACTTCCTCCCTACCAGCTCCAGTTTCTCTCGCTTTAGATGTGTCTCCTGTAGCAGAGCTACGTCTATCTTCTGCCTCTTAAGATACAACATGACTTTATTCCGCTTAAGATAACTGTTAACCCCCCTAACGTTCCACGTTAATATCCTGAGGTCTCCCATGGCCTATCAGTAGTTTCCTCCCCCCATCCGAGGCAATCCCTCCCCACTTTGCGAACACCCGCTCCCGGTTTCACCCCCAGGCTCATACAAAAACTAAAACTCCCCCCCAAACCCCTACCCCCAACAACTGCCCAGCTCCATCCCTGGATCTCAGGCATCCTTGTGTTCGGTCCTCCTTGGAAACCCAAATAGAGAACCCGACAGGGTGTCACCCCACTAACAGTGACTAAACTAAACACAAAAAAGGGGTGTAAAGGGCGGCTTCTGGCGGCTCCTCTACTTCGCAACCATGTCCGTGCACGGACCACGTTTCATAACCCCTGACGCGCGCATGTTCTCAAGCGAGTTCAATGACTATATTCTAGTCCCAATGTTCATAACCCGACCGGGCCTACAGCGTTACTTATCTCGCTCTTTATTTCCCACCGGCCGTCTGAACATCTGACTCCTGAGGGCAGTTTTGTGCATCCAACCACTCCATAGCATCCTCCGGGGTGACAAAGAACAGCAGCTTGCCCTGAAAGACAACCTTCAGTTTGGCCGGATAGAGCAACATGTATTTAAGCCCCGCTTCCCGCAATCTCCTCTTCACCGATCCGAAGTTCATACGACTGCGCTGTACTTGCAAGGTGTAATCGGGATAGGCCGTTATATTCGCCGCTCCTCGTTGTATTGTGCCTCCCTTGCGGAAATGTTCAAGGATCCTTTCTCGGTCCCGGTAATTAAGGATCTTGGCTATCACTGGCCTGGGCGGGTGTCCCGGTGGTGGCTTCCTAGTTAAGGCCCTGTGCGCTCTCTCAACCGCAAAACCCTGCGACAGGGTGCCTCCCGTGATCTCCTGCAGTAGCATGTTTTCGATGAATTCCGTTGGATTGTGGCCCTCAGTTCCCTCCGGCAGGCCCACGATACGGATGTTGTTCCTCCGGGCGCGTCCTTCTGCCTCCTCCGCCCTACTCTCCAAATTGCCCACACGTTGCACCAGGGCATGGAGTTCACGCTTATGCACAGCGCAGTCCGCCGCGGTAGGGCCCAATTCTTTCTCCAAAGTCTCCGTGCGCTCTGCCAGAGTACGCACGTCCTGCCTTAGGAGGTTCACGTCCTCCTGCACTGCCCCAGTTCCATTGCGGTCTTCAGTTCAGCCACAGCGAGCTGGAGCTTGGTCTCCCAGGTCGCTTTCAGGTCTGCGATCGCAGCGAGGACCTCGTGGTTCGCACCCCCGGCCACCATTTCCTTGGCTTGCGTTTTGTCTTTGCTTTTGGCTCCGTCTGGGCCGGGAGGCGTTTTAGCGTATTCGTCGAGCGTGTGCTGTTTGGTCTTCGCTCTCAGGGGCTTGTTAGACATATCTCCCGTCCTTCTATCCCCGCTCGGATCTAGGGCAGGGTGTCACAGTGCGCTCTTCGGGTGCCCCATCGTTATCGCCACATCTCTGACACAAAGTTCCTTTGTCCTCCGGCTCCCCCGGCCATCTTGTCTATTATCCAGCTAAGCCAGGTCGCGTCTCACCCTTTGAGGCGCGCTTTAGGCCATAAAGGGCCCGGGGCACAGTTCCCGGTCACACCGCACGCTCCGGTTACAAAGTATCTTCGGCCAGGCCCTGCACCCTTCCCAGGTCCACGCCGTCGGCCTCGCAGGACTAGGTGTCCTTAATGACCTCGATGCACCCGCGTCATGCACCTACACCACCACCACGCTCCAGTGTGACCGTCAGGCGCCCAGATCAAGCACCCCTTTGTTCCTTCGTTAGGCGGTGGCGGCCATTTTCTCGTTCATCGCGCTCTCGCCTCCGGGTCTTCTTTTAGCTTCTCGTTGCGCTCTCACGGTGCAGGCTCGTATCGAAACGTGTCCACACGTTCACCTGAGATTCATGTACGCAGTCATATCAGTCTCAGCCAAATTACATCGGTCCTTGCACGGTTTTCAGTCGGATAATGTACGGATCTTCGGGAGCCCCCGTACAGACACGTCCTTTCACATGGCTTCCTAGCCACGCCCCCCAGATGTTGTCATATATAGTCATGACTTTTTCTTAACTCAGATGAATGAGGACTGCAGAACCATGACCTGATGCAGCCAGATGCTTCCTGGCTGGAATCTACATCTGAGTAAATGTCAAAAATAATGCCAGTGAACACTTGAATGTGACAACCCCCAGAGATTGGGTGAATTTAAAATATTTTAATGGATAATCCCCTCCTTATTGGGAGTTGTGTGTTTACTGCAATCCTGAACTCCCTACACAATTGGAGAGTTTGCATTTGTTCATGGTCTAACACCAGAAGTTCAGCTTTAGATCACGTCCCTATGAGTAAATAAATCTGAACTATGAGGAAGCGCTGACTGAATCTTGCCAAGACTGATCTGACAAAGTGGGCCTGTCAGTGTCTGCCAATACTAAACTTCTAACCTACTAGTAGAAGCCACGGAACCTGTGCTGCCCATCCCTTCGTGCAGCACGTACACATGCATCACAATTCTGAGGGAACACGTTCTTTCAATGAAAGCTTTTCTTCTCTCTTCCCGCATGGACCCGACATGAGGACATGAGGACATAACAGACACATTTGGCAAATATGCTTGTCTAAGCACACAGTGTGCTGATACTAAAAAAACAAAGGACAAGCAACAAACTGTTAAACAACTCTGGAAAGTCCTGATTGCCACCACTGGAATCCGGATTTACTTTTTCCCCTTCATAGCTACAAATACAACCTTCACAAATGTTTCACCTCTCCCCAGTCTGAACAGTTCACCTTCACTCTAATCCAGCCCTTCCCCCAGTGAATTTACAGCAGACCAGTTCACCAACCAGATCTCTTTCATTACCACCGGAATTATCATAATGCACTTTTGGAGACTAAGAACCACCATCATAGTTTCAGGCTCATTTGTGCGGTTCCTCTTTATTCAAATCCCTCCGGAGAGGCATATGGATAATTCAGAACCAAAATTTCTACCATGTGGCATATATTGAACATTGTGTGTACCACGATGTCAATACTGGTGTAACGCACAATCAACCAGACCAGCCTATCTCTCACATGAATTATTTTGAGAAGATAACTGACAGCTGAGTGGATATGTCAGAGTGCCCAGGAGTACCACCAGTACAACACGTTTGACTTGAACATTGACACTATTGGTAGCAATGTGACCTTGAACTCCTATAAGACTATTTTCATATAAAGTCTACTAACTTCTAGACAATACATACTTTTCTTGATTTCTCATAGGATCACATATTATTTAATAAAATCAATGTATGGACATTCCTTTATTCAATGTTATGGAATGTTATACTTGAAACCACAGAGCTCCCCTCCTAAGAGATGTGACTTCTCAGTCATTTCAACCACTAGATGAACTAGGAATTGGGACTGAGACAAACCATCCTACACCAGCATCAGGACATAGATCAAGACCTTGGGCAGGACTCATAAGGGACTAAAAATATAGTCCCTTACCAATTAAACTGCCATGAAGGCAGAGAAGTGCAATGCACGTGAACTGAGCAAAGTGGACTTGCCTTCTGCAAAATCTTCCATAATGAAAAATGGAAGAATGTTCTCCAGCCAACACCTCTGACCCAACCTACTTGCCTGCAGCACCCAGGTCAGCAACTTGCTTAGAAGAGAATGAAACACTTTGCTTGTAAAAATGGAGATCAAAAGATTCTAGCTAGCACAACAAAAGCATATCCACAAGCTAGAAAGGCAATTCCAGGAACTGTAAAGGCACAAGTGGGATTACAATCTTGCTCAGACATAGAATACCTGAGACCAAGCTGAGCTGCTGGAAACAACCAAGAACGCATTCTGAACACACTTCCCCTCATACAGCAGACTCCCCTTCCCATCTCCAGCTCCCAAAAGAGGTGGGAGGAATGTATGTGTTTGGCTCGAATATACATCTTTGGCTAAATGTGTTTGATTTAGTGGGTATTTTGTACAGAGAGAGTAAGGAGGTTAAGGCTGCCTGCTTACTCAGTCATTTGACTTAGAGTAAAGTAATGCAATCCTGGAGCTAAGTGAAAATGAACCAAAAAAGTCTAACTGTGTTAAAGATGGTCTTTGGAAGAAGTTTGAGATGGCAATATCTCAGTATCGGAGGCATTTTTGGCACTTCACACCAAAACAATAATGCAAGCTGGGAAACCTGGATTGAATTCGAAGAACAAAATGGAATTTGCAAGAAACTTTTTAGCCCTACCATTTTAAAGCACATTTTTAATTCTTGCCCCAAAGACTTGCCTGATATTCTTGCTGACTCTCATTTGATAGATGGGAAGCTGCTATCTGTAAATAAGAGACTCACCAGCTCCCCTAAACAGGAGTCGTTAGGGCACTGCGGGTGGGCTCCAGAAGACTTGATATTGGGCCTCATTATGAGTCCGGCGGTAATCACGCCGGTAAAACTGGCAGTTAGCTGCCAGACCCGTAATGAATTACTGCCACCTGACTTGCCAGAATAATGGGCCATTACAACCCTGGTGGTCCGGTAAATCAGACGTGGCAATTGTTAATCCCCATTCCCATTTGAGTCCTATAGCACTCAATTGGAATGGGGACCATGGAAGCACCGCCACTGTTAATAACAGTGGCGGTGCTTCCATGAACATCTGCAGCCGGGTGCCGTTCCACCCACCAGGGCAGATCTAGCAGGCGGCACGGCATCAGACCGCAGACTTGTACTTTGCCAGTCTGGTAATTAATGCCCACTAAGCTTAACGGCACCGTTGTTACCGAACTGGCAAACTTGTAATGAGGCCCATTGTATTTTATGTCTGCGTATATTAACTTACAATTAGACTATGATGATGTTGTATTTTTTTATGGTGTTTTTTTGTATTGTTTTTCTATCACAAAAGGCTCTTGGAGCCAACAGTGTTGAATAAATCTCAAACCTCCAGAAGACTAACAACTCTCAGATAGTGGGGAGTGGAAAGAGGGATGCGTACCACATTCCCAAAGGGTGTTGGAACTGTTTGGGATCCTACATACTGAATGAACTACACTCCGGGTACAGTCTGATTGCTAAGGGTACATGCAGCTTGCCTAGCCTTCCAGCCTGAAGTGCACACAAGTGCATTGTGAGGAGTCAGAAATGCGAGGCGGACAAGTTGATAGATTATTCTCTCAAGTAAACTTTGTAAACATGTATCCTTGTAACCTGGGTTGGATCCCTTTTCCCCGAGGATTTTACAAATCAAAGTTCCAAGGAAAGCCTTAATTAACAAGCTACAGTACAACAAATGACATTGTGTTTTGTAAAGACCTGCTTTCTGTCAAAACTATAGGACACCTTTATATTATACTGTATTACTAACCCTTGCCTTTAACTTCACTTCAACTGGTTTTCTGTGCTGCTAACATACTTCACTGCAACATCCATCCCAATACCACATTAGCGATTATAAAAGTACTTCTTCTTGGACAGTGACTGGTATGCGTGCTAGTACTTATACAAGTGTAAAATTCCGTAATTGAATATACCTCTATTATCAACCTAGAGTACAACAAATAATGACAACTTATTTTTTTCAAAAGACCTCACTTTTATATTACACTGTATTACACAACCTTGCCTTTAACTACACTTCAACTATAACTGGTTTTCTGTACTACAAAACGTACTTCACTAAACTATCCTATCCCAATACTTCATTAGTACTTTTAAAAGTACTTCTGCTTGCATAGTGACTTTGATACATGACACTAATTATACCAGGGAACAATTCTATAATTAAAAATACCTCAATTATCAACCTAGATTACAACAAATAATGACATCTTTTTTTAAAAAAAATCTGCCTTCTGTCAAAACTATAGCACACCCTCATATTACATGTATTATAGAACCTTACCTTTAACCTCACTTCAACTGCTAGTAGTTTTCTGTGCTGCAAAACATGCTTCACTGCAGCAGCCATCGCAATAGTTTAACACTGCTTTTAAAAAGATTTCTGCTTCCGCTGTCAATGCCATGTCCCACTACTTATAGTAGTGCAGCATTTTTTTTCTTGTCAACAATCTTTCATTTACATTTGTAGAAAAAATAAGATTACAAAAGAAATCTACTGACGAAAGAAAACTTCAATTTTTACAAAGTATTTTAATTTGACATGTATGTCATAATACTTTTAATACCATAAATATACTGTGTATTATCCTAAACTATCCACTCATACTGTACTCTGTATTTCCCACTTCCTCATGTCATTGCAGCAATCACACTCCTTTCCCTTACAGAACATCATTCCTCCTTATCTCATAACAACCCATAACACTAAAAACATTTCATCACGTAACCCACATCAACTATACATACTTCTTCCAGAAACCACTTTCCAATTATAATCCATATCATTCATCTAACACACTGAAGTTCTATAACCTCTCACTCTACAAATCTTTTCTACCACACCTCCTATCATCTACACATCTCTATGCCTCATGTTACTTCCACAACAACCTTCTTCATCATCCAACTGCCCAACATTATTCTACATCTCTATGCTTACATCACTCCCCCCTCATGTAACTTCACTAACAACAATGCATTCTTTGCTGTATTTCCTCCATCATCATACCATTACTGAAAGCACAATATTTGTAATGATCTCCATATCCCTTGTAGGGATCAAAATTAGTATATCCCAACCCACTAGGCACTTTCAGGTGAGGCAATCCCCGTATGAGGTGATGTAGTATATAAGTAGGGAGTACACTGCACTATTAAGCACTATGTAGAAGCACTGCAGCGCCAACAGTAGATGTGCGGCACTAGAAAACACATAGCACATGACATAATTTTGTATTAGGCCTAAAAGGAATAAGCTTGCATGATCGCACTGCTCATGAACCCAGCTCACTAGGCCCAATCTCATTAAGACAGAATGAATCTGCAGAGCCCCATTCCCACGGAAGTTAGCTTTCCCCTCGTCCCTCTAGTGTTGTGAATATTTAGTATCTTCCAAAGGAATGCACCCTGCAAGAGCGTGAGACAACACAAGGCTCCGCACTTCGTCCGTTTATCTCCACTAAACTGCCAGTAGGCCTCTAACCCACACCCAGCCATTCTGGAGCCAGCCTCACACCACTGACCCGACCACCACACCTTTGCATTCCCTGATAAGCAAATTACCCCCCTGTTCTAACACAAAACAATGGTCTGCAGAAGATCTAAGCATGCACGGCTGTATTTCTTCAGGCATGAAAACACATCTCTTGTAACACGAGGTACAGGGAGGGATAAATTAAAGATCAAAGCTTAGGGTGCAGACCTTGAGTGCGGGAACTGCGGTATCAATGAAGCCTTGAATGTGTGGGTCAGCGTGACTGTATTTTATTCTCCCTTCCCCCAGGCACCATTTCCTGTGATGCCCAGGTGCATGCCACAATGACATTGTAACCAGGCTTAGCGTGTTTAGCTTAGAAAGAAACAATGTAGTATATGTGTGCCCCGACCTTCACCGCGAGGATGAACCCAGCTAACCCACATGGATTCTGATCGACGGCAAAGAACCAACCAATTGTAGCTTGGCATTCCCTATGGAGCAGGCCCATGTTTAGGGGGCCACCAATCAGTGGCACCCTTTAGTACTATATGTGATGACACTTTTTTTGCCTTTTAAGCTCTTGTTTGTAGCAGGAAGAGCAGAGCATTCTCAAGCAGCAGAGTTCTTTGATGGTATTTTGTATTCTGTACAATTAAACCTTTGTTATACTTGTAATGCTATCTCCTACTTTAGATCTTGTCGCACATTTCACTAAATGTCTAGTGTAATCCAGGGACATTTCTACTTGTTCCGGGGGATACTTTGTCATGGATTCTATGAATCTCTTGGTTATATCCTCTATTCTAGGCTCATTCATAGAGTCTCTACTCCCACCGCTCGCTAGCTTGACATGTGTGTGGTAAACCTCTGTAACTTTACACTCCCAGTCATTACATGTAAGTTTCAAAATGTTATGATCACTCCGGGTAGTGTGAATTAACTCCAGTCTCGAGCATCTATGATGGATGTTACCTGAGACGAAAATATAGTCCAATATACTCTTTGCGTCGCACCTTTTCCAAGAAGCCTGTGCTGGAATTTCACCCTATAAGCGCCCGTTCAGCATGTAAATATCCCTGCTAAACAGTTCATCACAAAAGACTAGGCATCTTTTTTCCAAGGGGGGTAGAGGCCACCTTAATAACAGATGAAACATCCTTTATACCCTCAAAACAATGCATGTTTAATTCACCACATATCATTGTCGCTGGGTCTGACCATCTTTCAGATACTCTGCCCCACAAATCTAATACAGATGGTTGAAAAAATTGAAAACCTTTTGCATTTGAACTCCAGTACAGATTAAACATCAACAACCACCTGTGGCCACTCAGGCATCCCTCCTTAACTTCCAGTATCAGCAATTGAATGTATGGGGTTGGATTGAATCTATCAAACACAGTCAGACCCCTGCTGTTTTTGACCGCAATCAACAGCCTTCCCTTCAAACCCTTCGTGGTATGATTCATATACACTGTGAACCCATCCAAGATTGGTGGAATGGTCAGCCACTACCAAACAAGTGTGAATGGCCTCTAGAATTCCAAGATCATACAATGAAAGGCTTTTGTTTGGCTAATCATGGTAGTTATGCTCTTGTGTTACCACAGTTCAAAGCTTTCGGCAGCCAATCCCATCTCTGATTGTCCTGTGTTGGAGAAGGACCTGGGTTGGCCATCACTCTCCTGGTAGAAGAAAAGATGCAATCTGATGTCGTAGCGTTCGAGGCTATATATTAAACTTCCACACAGCAAGTGCCACTTAAAAATGTTCTAAAAATCTTTTCCATCTATTTTGGTTTCATTTTACAAAAAAGTTACACACAGTGCTGCTATAAATGCACATAGGCATTTTTTAACTATCATGAAAATGCTCCTCAAAAGATTTTTTTTAAAATGTTCAGCATTTTCCATGTTTCATTTCATATAAATGTCACACTTTCCAACCTCACTCATTGCATCCCTTACATTGCCACACCTGCTCACACATTTCTGTATACCGCCAAAGTATCTATATACAACACTTCACCTTACATATAATGTACTCTTCTTTCCCAACCTCTACTATTAGACACCAAACACTGCTGCAACAACATACCACCATTACATTACCCCTGTGCCACAGTCTCCCTATTCTTTAAAAACACTGCAACACATTACAAATACATTACACCACAAACATACCACTTTTTTCCTTAAAATCAGCACAAGAAAAATAACCTATATATGCACCTTTTTCTCACACCCATTGTTGCCCTGTTTCTTTTAATGTGCCAAACAGCACTACTCATACTTCAATTATTGTAACAACATAGTCAGCACACTTTAGTACACCACCCATAACACAACTTCATTAACTCTTTTTCCCAACAACTCCTCCTGCCTTCATTAATAACAACTCCCTTACTAAAAGTACTTCACCAGTACCACATATACCCACTAACTTTCTTTTACAAGTACAGGAAGGAAGAAGATTGCTGAAGACAACTACCAAAAAAAGAACTCTCACTCTTCACATGCTACAAAGTAAGTACATTAATATAGCACGTATATCTCTCTAATTGTAACAATGCACTTTCACTATATATTAGCATAGAGTATTCTTTTTGAATCAGCAACATTTATTTCACTCTTACTAATTGTATTACAAAATTCACACTCTTTATATTCCCATCTAAACGCCATCATTATAACACCCACTGTTGTCCTCAAAACATCACAATGTCCAAACGTATTCAATCACACCATCACTTCCTTACTCACTAACCCAATCCCATCACACCTCTACAGACACTTACTCTTACAACCTTCCCAACCACACCTATCATCGCACTAAACAATCACACCGCTCTCTATTCATCTCTACAACACACCCACACACCCATAAATGCATATACATTCCACAGCTTTCAAATTCAAACTTTATTTTTTCCCAAGAGACAAAACAAACTGTCTACTAAAAAGCAACTCCATAGAAAACAAAATAAAATAGAGAAGATAAGAATAAAAGCAAGCCATATAGTCATCCACCTCTAAAACTATTTATCGAAAACATTAAAACAAAACAGCTAGTAACCTCACTCAATAAAATCTAAGAAAAATTTCAGAAGATAGTTTGGAATCTGATGAACTGAGTTGGAATGAGGATGTTGTGATTGCTTATGTTTTCTTTTTTTTTTTAAAGTTTGTAATAAACTGAACAAAAAAAATTAATTAAAAAAAAGAAAATACCAGCCACCACTAAAAACAGTAAGGCTCCTCTTGCAAAAAAATTAAGTATAAAAACATGCACAAATAAAAGCTGAACTACTAATAAACATAAAACCAGATCTACCAATGTTTACGTAGCCACAGTAACGCATTAAAAAACATTTATTTTACAAAAAATATTCCACCGTAGAATTCTTCACAATCTTATAGACAGCTGAAAGATCACAATCTACCCTTAAAAATTACTGCAGAAGACTAGCAGGGTAATTCATAGAATTCAGCGCACAAGTGGCGCACGCGGCGGGCGCACAGTGTGCGCGTGTGACTTTCTGCGCCAGCCGCATGCGCTAAAATCCATTTCCGCGCACAGCGTATTCATGGATTTTAGCTTCCAAAACCAGCCGTGGTGCAGAGTGGCGCAGCGACCCTGCAGCAGTGCCAGTTACGCCCCCAACCCTCCCCGTGCGCCATGCACAACCCACAAATCCCATACATGGCACACAGGCCCCCAAGCACGAAAACGCCTGTAAAATTACCCGCGCACCCCTCCAAATACACGTACCGCCCTGCATGGAGAGTCTCACATGCGATTGGAGCGGTGTATGTGTATAACTGGGGTTCGCAGGAAGTTTCACACGCGATTGGAGCGGGGCACGTGTATTTCGTGGGTGCACTGGAAGTGTCACACCCGATTGGAGCAGGGTATGTGTATAATTGGGGTTCGTGGGAAGTTTCACACGCGATTGGAGTGGGGTATGTGTATTTCGTGGGTGCGGTGGAAGTTTCACACGTGATTGGAGCAGGGTACGTGCATAACTGGGGTTCGCAGGAAGTTTCACACGCGATTGGAGCAGTGTACGTGTATTTCGGGGGTGCGCGGGAAGTTTCACATGCGATAGGCCCTGTGCAAGTGGGGTACGTGCATTACTGGGGTGCGCGGGAACTTTCACACGCGATAGGCCCTGTGCCAGTGGGGTACGTGTATTTCGGGGGTTCGTGGGAACTTTCACACGTGATTGGAGCGTGCTACGTGTATTTCGTGGGTGCGCTGGAAGTTTCACACGCGATTGGAGTGGGTTGCGTGAATAACTGGGGTTTGCGGGAAGTTTCCCACGGGATTAGAGCAGGGCACATCTATTACTGTGGTTCGCGGGAAGTTTCACACGCAATAGGCTGTGTGCGAGTGTGGTACGTGTATTACTGGGGTGCGCAGGAACTTTCACACGCGATTGGAGCAGGGCATGTGTATTTCAGGGGTGCACGGGAACTTTCACAAGCGATTACACTGTCAGAGCAGGGTACGTGTATCCAGTGGGGTGCGCGTGGAGTCCCACACGTGAATTACCACTGTAGGTCCTCCCAGTTGTCCCCTCTGCCCCCTCCACGGCCCCTGCAGGCAGCCCACACCACAGGGGACTACCCTGCACCCCTGGTCATGTGCCGCAGCCAGTCCATCCACCATGGGCATGCCCCCCAGCCAGGCCACATGTCACCTTGCACTAGTGATCACCATCTCATGTCCCCCAGCACCCCCACCCCCCAGCAGTCAGGGGCACCTGCCAGCAGGCCCCCACTCATGTCCCCCAGCAAGCACCCCACCCCATCAGCAGTCAGGGGCACCTGCCAGCAGGCCCCCACTCATGTCCAACTCATGTCCCCCAGCACCTGCACACCCCAGCAGTCAGGGGCACCTGCCAGCAGGCCCCCACTCATGTCCCCCAGCACCCCCACCCCTCAGCAGTCAGGGGCACCTGCCAGCAGGCCCACACTTATGTCCCAATCATTTCCCCCAGTACCCCCACCCCCCAGCAGTCAGGGGCACCTGCCAGCAAGCCCCCACTCATGTCCCCCAGCACCCCCACCCCCCAGCAGTCAGGGGCACCTGCTAGCAGGCCCCCAATCATGTCCCACTCATGTCCCCCAGCACCCCCATACCCAGCAGTCAGGGGCACCTGCCAGCAGGCCCCCACTCATGTCCCACTCATGTCCCACTCATGTGCCGCAGCCAGTCCATCCACCATGGGCATGCCCTCCAGCCAGGCCACATGTCACCTTGCACTAGTGATCACCAGCTCATGTCCCCCAGCACCCCCACCCCCCAGCAGTCAGGGGCACCTGCCAGCAGGCCCCCACTCATGTCCCCAGCACCCCCAACCCCAGGTAGTCAGGGGCACCTGCCAGCAGGCCCCCACTCATGTCCCCCAGCAAGCACCCCCACCCCCAGCAGTCAGGGACACCTGCCAGCAGGCCCCCACTCATGTCCCACTCATGTCCCCCAGCACCCCCACACCCAAGCAGTCAGGGGCACCTGCCAGCAGGCCCCCACTCATGTCCCCCAGCACCCCACCCCTCAGCAGTCAGGGGCACCTGCCAGCAGGCCCCCACTCATGTCCCAATCATTTCCCCCAGCACCCCCACCCCCCAGCAGTCAGGGGCACCTGCCAGCAGGCCCCCACTCATGTCCCCCAGCACCCCCACTCCCCAGCATTCAGGGGCACCTGCCAGCAGGCCCCCAATCATGCCCCACTCATATCCCCCAGCAGCCCCACCCCCAGCAGTCAGGGGCACCTGCCAGCAGGCCCCCACTCATGTCCCCCAGGACCCCCACGCCCAGCAGTCAGGGGCAACTGCCAGCAGGCCCCCACTCATGTCCCACTCATGTCCCCCAGCACCCCCACCCCCAGCAGTCAGGGGTACCTGCCAGCAGGCCATAACTCATGTCCCCCAGCACCCCCACCCCCAGCAGTCAGGGGCACCTGCCAGCAGGCCCCTACTCATGTCCCACTCATGTCCCCCATCAGCCCCACCCCCAGCAGTCAGGGGCACCTGCCAGCAGGCTCCCACACATGTCCCCCAGCACCCCCACCCCCCAGCAGTCAGGGGTACCTGCCAGCAGGCCCCAATCATGTCCCCGAGCACCCCCAGCCACCAGCAGTCAGGGGCACCTGCCAGCAGGCCCCCACTCATGTCCCCCAGCACACCCACCCCCCAGCTGTCAGGGGCACCTGCCAGCAGGCCCCCACTCATGTCCCCCAGCACCCCCATGCCCCAGCAGTCAGGGGTACCTGTCAGCAGGCCCCCAATCATGTCCCCCAGCACCCATACCCCCCAGCAGTCAGGGGCACCTGCCAGCAGGACCCCACTCATGTCCCCCAGCACCCCCACCCCCCAGCAGTCAGGGGAACCTGCCAGCAGGCCCCCACTCATGTCCCCCAGCACCCCCAAGCCCCAGCAGTCAGGGGCACCTGCCAGCAGGCCCCCACTCATGTCCCCCAGCAACCCCAGCCCCCAGCAGACAGGGGAACCTGCCAGCAGGCCCCCAAGCATGTCCCCCAGCACTCCCACCCCCAGCAGTCAGGGGCACCTGCCATCAGGCCCCCACTCATGTCCCCCAGCACCCCCACGCCCCAGCAGTCAGGGGTACCTGTCAGCAGGCCCCCAATCATGTCCCCCAGCACCTCCACCCCCCAGCAGTCAGGGGCACCTGCCAGCAGGCCCCCACTCAAGTCCCCCAGCACCCCCACACCCCAGCAGTCAGGGGCACCTGCCAGCAGCCCCCACACATGTCCCACTCATGTCCCCCAGAACCCCTACCCCCCAGCAGTCAGGAGCACCTGCCAGCAGGCCCCCACTCATGTCCCCCAGCACCCCCACCCCCCAGCAGTCAGGGGCACCTGCCAGCAGGCCCCCACTCATGTCCCCAGCACCCCCAACCCCAGGTAGTCAGGGGCACCTGCCAGCAGGCCCCCACTCATGTCCCCCAGCAAGCACCCCCACCCCCAGCAGTCAGGGACACCTGCCAGCAGGCCCCCACTCATGTCCCACTCATGTCCCCCAGCACCCCCACACCCAAGCAGTCAGGGGCACCTGCCAGCAAGCCCCCACTCATGTCCCCCAGCACCCCACCCCTCAGCAGTCAGGGGCACCTGCCAGCAGGCCCCCACTCATGTCTCAATCATTTCCCCCAGCACCCCCACCCCCCAGCAGTCAGGGGCACCTGCCAGCAGGCCCCCACTCATGTCCCCCAGCACCCCCACCCCCCAGCAGTCAGGGGCACCTGCCAGCAGGCCCCCATTCATGTCCCACTCATGTCCCCCAGCACCCCCTCCCCCCAGCAGTCAGGGGCACCTGCCAGCAGGTCCCCACTCATGTCCCCCAGTACCCCCACCCCCCAGCAGTCAGGGGCACCTGCCAGCAGGCCCCCACTCATGTCCCCCAGCACCCGCACCCCCCAGCAGACAGGGGAACCTGCCAGCAGGCCCCCACCATGTCCCCCAGCACCCCCACCCCCCAGCAGTCAGGGGCACCTGCCAGCAGGCCCCCACTCATGTCCCCCAGCACCCCCACGCCCCAGCAGTCAGGGGTACCTGTCAGCAGGCCCCCAATCATGTCCCCCAGCACCCCCACCCCCCAGCAGTCAGGGGCACCTGCCAGCAGGCCCCCACTCAAGTCCCCCAGCACCCCCACACCCCAGCAGTCAGGGGCACCTGCCAGCAGGCCCCCACTCATGTCCCACTCATGTCCCCCAGAACCCCTACCCCCCAGCAGTCAGGAGCACCTGCCAGCAGGCCCCCACTCATGTCCCCCAGCACCCCCACCCCCCAGCAGTCAGGGGCACCTGCCAGCAGGCCCCGACTCATGTCCCTCTCATGTCCCCCAGAACCCCTACCCCCCAGCAGTCAGGAGCACCTGCCAGCAGGCCCCCACTCATGTCCCCCAGCACCCCCACCCCCCAGCAGACAGTGGAACCTGCCAGCAGGCCCCCAACCATGTCCCCAGCACCCACACCCCCCAGCAGTCAGGGGCACCTGCCAGCAGGCTCCAACTCATGTCCCACTCATGTCCCCAGCACCCCCAAGCCCCAGCAGTCAGGGGTACCTATCAGCAGGCCCCCAATCATGTACCCCAGCACCCCCACCCCCCAGTAGTCAGGGGCACCTGCCAGAAGGCCCCCACTCATTTCCCCCAGCAACCCCACCTCCAGCAGACAGGGGAACCTGCCAGCAGGCCCCCAACCATGTCCCCCAGCACCCCCACACCCCAGCAGTCAGGGGCACCTGCCAGCAGGCCCCCACTCATGTCCCACTCATGTCCCCCAGAACCCCTACCCCCCAGCAGTCAGGAGCACCTGCCAGCAGGCCCCCACTCATGTCCCCCAGCACCCCCACCCCCCAGCAGTCAGGGGCACCTGCCAGCAGGCCCCCACTCATGTCCCCCAGCACCCTCATACCCCAGCATTCAGGGGCACCTGCCAGCAGGCCCCCACTCATGTTCCACTCATGTCCCCCAGAACCCCTACCCCCGAGCAGTCATGAGCACCTGCCAGCAGGCCCCCACTCATGTCCCCCATCACCCCCACCCCCCAGCAGTCAGGGGCACCTGCCAGCATCATGTCCCCCAGCACCCCCACCCCCCAGCAGTCAGGGGCACCTGCCAGCAGGCCCCCACTCATGTCCCCCAGCACCCCCACCCCCCAGCAGTCAGGGGCACCTGCCAGCAGGCCCCCACTCATGTCCCCCAGCACCCCCACCCCCCAGCAGACAGGGGAACCTGCCAGCAGGCCCCCAATCATGTCCCCCAGCACCCCCACCCCCCAGCAGTCAGGGGTACCTGTCAGCAGGCCCCCAATCATGTCCCCCAGCACCCCCACCCCCCAGCAGTCAGGGGCACCTGCCAGCAGGCCCCAACTCAAGTCCCCCAGCACCCCCACACCCAAGCAGTCAGGGGCACCTGCCAGCAGGCCCCCACTCATGTCCCACTCATGTCCCCCAGAACCCCTACCCCCCAGCAGTCAGGAGCACCTTCCAGCAGGCCCCCACTCATGTCCCCCAGCACCCCCACCCCCAGCAGTCAGGGGCACCTGCCAGAAGGCCCCCACTAATGTCCCCCAGCAACCCCACCTCCAGCAGACAGGGGAACCTGCCAGCAGGCCCCCAACCATGTCCCCCAGCACCCCCACACCTCAGCAGTCAGGGGCACCTGCCAGCAGGCCCCCACTCATGTCCCACTCATGTCCCCCAGAACCCCTACCCCCCAGCAGTCAGGAGCACCTGCCAGCAGGCCCCCACTCATGTCCCCCAGCACCCCCACCCCCTAGCAGTCAGGGGCACCTGCCAGCAGACCCCCTCTCATGTCCCCCAACACCCCCATACCCCAGCATTCAGGGGCACCTGCCAGCAGGCCCCCACTCATGTCCCCCAGAACCCCTACCCCCCAGCAGTCAGGAGCACCTGCCAGCAGGCCCCCACTCATGTCCCCCAGCACCCCCACCCCCCAGCAGTCAGGGGCACCTGCCAGCAGGCCCCCATTTATGTCCCACTCATGTCTCCCAGCACCCCCACCCCAAGCAGTCAGGGGCACCTGCCAGCAGGCCCCCACTCATGTCCCCCAGCACCCCCACCCCCCAGCAGTCAGGGGCACCTGCCAGCAGGCCCCCACTCATGTCCCCCAGCACCCCCACCCCCCAGCAGACAGGGGAACCTTCCAGCAGGCCCCCAACCATGTCCCCCAGCACCCCCACCCCCAGCAGTCAGGGGCACCTGCCAGTAGGCCCCCACTCATGTCCCCCAGCACCCCCACACCCCAGCAGTCAGGGGTACCTGTCAGCAGGCACCCAATAATGTCCCCCAGCACCCCCACCCCCCAGCAGTCAGGGGCACCTGCCAGCAGGCCCCCACTCAAGTCCCCCAGCACCCCACACCCCAGCAGTTAGGGGCACCTGCTAGCAGGCCCCTACTCATGTCCCACTCATGTCCCCCAAAACCCCTACCCCCCAGCAATCAGGAGCACCTGCCAGCAGGCCCCCACTCATGTCCCCCAGCACCCCCACCCCCAGCAGTCAGGAGCACCTGCCAGCAGGCCCCCACTCATGTCCCACTCATGTCCCCCAGAACCCCTACCCCCCAGCAGTCAGGAGCACCTGCCAGCAGGCCCTCACTCATGTCCCCCAGCACCCCCACCCCCCAGCAGTCAAGGGCACCATCCAGCAGGCCCCCACTCATGTCCCCCAGCACCCCCACCCCCCAGCAGTCAGGGGCACCTGCCAGCAGGCCCCCACTCATGTCCCCCAGCACCCCCACCCCCCAGCAGACAGGGGAACCTGCCAGCAGGCCCCCAACCATGTCCCCAGCACCCACACCCCCCAGCAGTCAGGGGCACCTGCCAGCAGGCTCCCACTCATGTCCCACTCATGTCCCCAACACCCCCATACCCCAGCATTCAGGGGCACCTGCCAGCAGGCCCCCACTCATGTCCCCCAGAACCCCTACCCCCCAGCAGTCAGGAGCACCTGACAGCAGGCCCCCACTCATGTCCCCCAGCACCCCCACCCCCCAGCAGTCAGGGGCACCTGCCAGCAGGCCCCCATTCATGTCCCACTCATGTCTCCCAGCACCCCCACCCCCCAGCAGTCAGGGGCACCTGCCAGCAGGCCCCCACTCATGTCCCCCAGCACCCCCACCCCCCAGCAGTCAGGGGCACCTGCCAGCAGGCCCCCACTCATGTCCCCCAGCACCCCCACCCCCCAGCAGACAGGGGAACCTTCCAGCAGGCCCCCAACCATGTCCCCCAGCACCCCCACCCCCAGCAGTCAGGGGCACCTGCCAGTAGGCCCCCACTCATGTCCCCCAGCACCCCCACGCCCCAGCAGTCAGGGGTACCTGTCAGAAGGCACCCAATCATGTCCCCCAGCACCCCCACCCCCCAGCAGTCAGGGGCACCTGCCAGCAGGCCCCCACTCAAGTCCCCCAGCACCCCCACACCCCAGCAGTTAGGGGCACCTGCTAGCAGGCCCCTACTCATGTCCCACTCATGTCCCCCAGAACCCCTACCCCCCAGCAATCAGGAGCACCTGCCAGCAGGCCCCCACTCATGTCCCCCAGCACCCCCACCCCCAGCAGTCAGGAGCACCTGCCAGCAGGCCCCACTCATGTCCCACTCATGTCCCCCAGAACCCCTACCCCCCAGCAGTCAGGAGCACCTGCCAGCAGGCCCTCACTCATGTCCCCCAGCACCCCCACCCCCCAGCAGTCAGGGGCACCATCCAGCAGGCCCCCACTCATGTCCCCCAGCACCCCCACCCCCCAGCAGTCAGGGGCACCTGCCAGCAGGCCCCCACTCATGTCCCCCAGCACCCCCACCCCCCAGCAGACAGGGGAACCTGCCAGCAGGCCCCGACCATGTCCCCAGCACCCACACCCCCCAGCAGTCAGGGGCACCTGCCAGCAGGCTCCCACTCATGTCCCACTCATGTCCCCAGCACCCCCAAGCCCCAGCAGTCAGGGGTACCTATCAGCAGGCCCCCAATCATGTCCCCCAGCACCCCCATACCCCAGCAGTCAGGGGCACCTGTCAGCAGGCCCCCACTCATGTCCCACTCATGTCCCCCAGAACCCCTACCCCCCAGCAGTCAGGGGCACCTGCCAGCAGGCCCCCACTCATGTCCCCCAGCACCCCCATACCCCAGCAGTCAGGGGCACCTGTCAGCAGGCCCCCACTCATGTCCCACTCATGTCCCCCAGAACCCCTACCCCCCAGCAGTCAGGAGCACCTGCCAGCAGGCCCCCACTCATGTCCCCCAGCACCCCCACCCCGAAGCAGTCAGGGGCACCTGCCATCAGGCCCCCAATCATGTCCCCCAGCACCCTCACCCCCCAGCAGTCAGGGGCACCTCCCAGCAGGCCCCCACTCAAGTCCCCCAGCACCCCCACACCCCAGCAGTCAGGGGCACCTGCCAGCAGGCCCCCACTCATGTCCCACTCATGTCCCCCAGAACCCCTACCCCCCAGCAGTCAGGAGCACCTGCCAGCAGGCCCCCACTCATGTCCCCCAGCACCCCCACCCCCTAGCAGTCAGGGGCACCTGCCAGCAGGCCCCCTCTCATGTCCCCCAACACCCCCATACCCCAGCATTCAGGGGCACCTGCCAGCAGGCCCCCACTCATGTCCCCCAGAACCCCTACCCCCCAGCAGTCAGGAGCACCTGCCAGCAGGCCCCCACTCATGTCCCCCAGCACCCCCACCCCCTAGCAGTCAGGGGCACCTGCCAGCAGGCCCCCTCTCATGTCCCCCAACACCCCCATACCCCAGCATTCAGGGGCACCTGCCAGCAGGCCCCCACTCATGTCCCCCAGAACCCCTACCCCCCAGCAGTCAGGGGCACCTGCCAGCAGGCCCCCATTCATGTCCCACTCATGTCTCCCAGCACCCCCACCCCAAGCAGTCAGGGGTACCTGCCAGCAGGCCCCCACTCATGTCCCCCAGCACCCCCACCCCCCAGCAGTCAGGGGCACCTGCCAGCAGGCCCCCACTCATGTCCCCCAGCACCCCCACCCCCCAGCAGACAGGGGAACCTTCCAGCAGGCCCCCAACCATGTCCCCCAGCACCCCCACCCCCAGCAGTCAGGGGCACCTGCCAGTAGGCCCCCACTCATGTCCCCCAGCACCCCCACGCCCCAGCAGTCAGGGGTACCTGTCAGCAGGCACCCAATCATGTCCCCCAGCACCCCCACCCCCCAGCAGTCAGGGGCACCTGCCAGCAGGCCCCCACTCAAGTCCCCCAGCACCCCACACCCCAGCAGTTAGGGGCACCTGCTAGCAGGCCCCTACTCATGTCCCACTCATGTCCCCCAGAACCCCTACCCCCCAGCAATCAGGAGCACCTGCCAGCAGGCCCCCACTCATGTCCCCCAGCACCCCCACCCCCAGCAGTCAGGAGCACCTGCCAGCAGGCCCCCACTCATGTCCCACTCATGTCCCCCAGAACCCCTACCCCCCAGCAGTCAGGAGCACCTGCCAGCAGGCCCTCACTCATGTCCCCCAGCACCCCCACCCCCCAGCAGTCAAGGGCACCATCCAGCAGGCCCCCACTCATGTCCCCCAGCACCCCCACCCCCCAGCAGTCAGGGGCAAGTGCCAGCAGGCCCCCACTCATGTCCCCCAGCACCCACACCCCCCAGCAGTCAGGGGCACCTGCCAGCAGGCTCCCACTCATGTCCCACTCATGTCCCCAACACCCCCATACCCCAGCATTCAGGGGCACCTGCCAGCAGGCCCCCACTCATGTCCCCCAGAACCCCTACCCCCCAGCAGTCAGGAGCACCTGACAGCAGGCCCCCACTCATGTCCCCCAGCACCCCCACCCCCCAGCAGTCAGGGGCACCTGCCAGCAGGCCCCCATTCATGTCCCACTCATGTCTCCCAGCACCCCCACCCCCCAGCAGTCAGGGGCACCTGCCAGCAGGCCCCCACTCATGTCCCCCAGCACCCCCACCCCCCAGCAGTCAGGGGCACCTGCCAGCAGGCCCCCACTCATGTCCCCCAGCACCCCCACCCCCCAGCAGACAGGGGAACCTTCCAGCAGGCCCCCAACCATGTCCCCCAGCACCCCCACCCCCAGCAGTCAGGGGCACCTGCCAGTAGGCCCCCACTCATGTCCCCCAGCACCCCAACGCCCCAGCAGTCAGGGGTACCTGTCAGAAGGCACCCAATCATGTCCCCCAGCACCCCCACCCCCCAGCAGTCAGGGGCACCTGCCAGCAGGCCCCCACTCAAGTCCCCCAGCACCCCCACACCCCAGCAGTTAGGGGCACCTGCTAGCAGGCCCCTACTCATGTCCCACTCATGTCCCCCAGAACCCCTACCCCCCAGCAATCAGGAGCACCTGCCAGCAGGCCCCCACTCATGTCCCCCAGCACCCCCACTCCCAGCAGTCAGGAGCACCTGCCAGCAGACCCCACTCATGTCCCACTCATGTCCCCCAGAACCCCTACCCCCCAGCAGTCAGGAGCACCTGCCAGCAGGCCCTCACTCATGTCCCCCAGCACCCCCACCCCCCAGCAGTCAGGGGCACCATCCAGCAGGCCCCCACTCATGTCCCCCAGCACCCCCACCCCCCAGCAGTCAGGGGCACCTGCCAGCAGGCCCCCACTCATGTCCCCCAGCACCCCTAACCCCCAGCAGACAGGGGAACCTGCCAGCAGGCCCCCAACCATGTCCCCAGCACCCACACCCCCCAGCAGTCAGGGGCACCTGCCAGCAGGCTCCCACTCATGTCCCACTCATGTCCCCAGCACCCCCAAGCCCCAGCAGTCAGGGGTACCTATCAGCAGGCCCCCAATCATGTCCCCCAGCACCCCCACCCCCCAGTAGTCAGGGGCACCTGCCAGAAGGCCCCCACTCATGCCCCCCAGCAACCCCACCTCCAGCAGACAGGGGAACCTGCCAGCTGGCCCCCAACCATGTCCCCCAGCACCCCCACCCCGAAGCAGTCAGGGCACCTGCCATCAGGCCCCCAATCATGTCCCCCAGCACCCTCACCCCCCAGCAGTCAGGGGCACCTGCCAGCAGGCCCCCACTCAAGTCCCCCAGCACCCCCACACCCCAGCAGTCAGGGGCACCTGCCAGCAGGCCCCCACTCATGTCCCACTCATGTCCCCCAGAACCCCTACCCCCCAGCATTCAGGAGCACCTGCCAGCAGGCCCCCACTCATGTCCCCCAGCACCCCCACCCCCCAGCAGTCAGGGGCACCTGCCAGCAGGCCCCCACTCATGTCCCCCAGCACCCCCATACCCCAGCAGTCAGGGGCACCTGTCAGCAGGCCCCCACTCATGTCCCACTCATGTCCCCCAGAACCCCTACCCCCCAGCAGTCAGGAGCACCTGCCAGCAGGCCCCCACTCATGTCCCCCAGCACCCCCACCCCGAAGCAGTCAGGGGCACCTGCCATCAGGCCCCCAATCATGTCCCCCAGCACCCTCACCCCCCAGCAGTCAGGGGCACCTCCCAGCAGGCCCCCACTCAAGTCCCCCAGCACCCCCACACCCCAGCAGTCAGGGGCACCTGCCAGCAGGCCCCCACTCATGTCCCACTCATGTCCCCCGGAACCCCTACCCCCCAGCAGTCAGGAGCACCTGCCAGCAGGCCCCCACTCATGTCCCCCAGCACCCCCACCCCCCAGCAGTCAGGGGCACCTGCCAGCAGGCCCCCACTCATGTCCCACTCATGTCCCCCAGAACCCCTACCCCCCAGCAGTCAGGAGCACCTGCCAGCAGGCCCCCACTCATGTCCCCCAGCACCCCCACCCCCCAGCAGTCAGGGGCACCTGCCAGCAGGCCCCCATTCATGTCCCACTCATGTCCCCCAGCACCCCCACACCCCAGCAGTCAGGGGCACCTGCCAGCAGGCCCCACTCATGTCCCCCAGCACCCCCACCCCCCAGCAGTCAGGGGCACCTGCCAGCAGGCCCCCACTCATGTCCCCCAGCACCCCCACCCCCCAGCAGACAGGGGAACCTGCCAGCAGGCCCCCAACCATGTCCCCCAGCACCCCCACCCCCCAGCAGTCAGGGGCACCTGCCAGCAGGCCCCCACTCATGTCCCCCAGCACCCCCACGCCCCAGCAGTCAGGGGTACCTGTCAGCAGGCCCCCAATCATGTCCCCCGGCACCCCCACCCCCCAGCAGTCAGGGGCACCTGCCAGCAGGCCCCCACTCAAGTCCCCCAGCACCCCCACACCCCAGCAGTCAGGGGCACCTGCCAGCAGGCCCCCACTCATGTCCCACTCATGTGCCCCAGAACCCCTACCCCCCAGCAGTCAGAAGCACCTGCCAGCAGGCCCCCACTCATGTCCCCCAGCACCCCCACCCCCAGCAGTCAGGGGCACCTGCCAGCAGGCCCCCACTCATGTCCCCCAGCACCCCCACACCCCAGCAGTCAGGGGCACCTGCCAGCAGGCCCCCACTCATGTCCCACTCATGTCCCCCAGAACCCCTACCCCCCAGCAGTCAGGAGCACCTGCCAGCAGGCCCCCACTCATGTCCCCCAGCACCCCCACCCCCCAGCAGTCAGGGGCACCTGCCAGCAGGCCCCCACTCATGTCCCCCAGCACCCCCACACCCCAGCAGTCAGGGGCACCTGCCAGCAGGCCCCCACTCATGTCCCACTCATGTCCCCCAGAACCCCTACCCCCCAGCAGTCAGGAGCACCTGCCAGCAGGCCCCCACTCATGTCCCCCAGCACCCCCACCCCCCAGCAGTCAGGGGCACCTGCCAGCAGGCCCCCATTCATGTCCCACTCATGTCCCCCAGCACCCCCACCCCCCAGCAGTCAGGGGCACCATTCAGCAGGCCCCCACTCATGTCCCCCAGCACCCCCACCCCCCAGCAGTCAGGGGCACCTGCCAGCAGGCCCCCACACATGTCCCCCAGCACCCCCACCCCCCAGCAGACAGGGCAACCTGCCAGCAGGCCCCCAACCATGTCCCCCAGCACCCACACCCCCCAGCAGTCAGGGGCACCTGCCAGCAGGTTCCCACTCATGTCCCACTCATGTCCCCAGCACCCCTACCCCCCAGCAATCAGGAGCACCTGCCAGCAGGCCCCCACTCATGTCCCCCAGCTCCCCCAGTAGTCGGGGGCACCTGCCAGCAGGCCCCCATTCATGTCCCACTCATGTCCCCCAGCACCCCCACCCCCCAGCAGTCAGGGGCACCATCCAGCAGGCCCCCACTCATGTCCCCCAGCACCCCCACCCCCCAGCAGTCAGGGGCACCTGCCAGCAGGCCCCCACTCATGTCCCCAGCACCCCCACACCCCAGCAGTCAGGGGCACCTGCCAGCAGGCCCCCACTCATGTCCCACTCATGTCCCCCAGAACCCCTACCCCCCAGCAGTCAGGAGCACCTGCCAGCAGTCCCCCACTCATGTCCCCCAGCACCCCCACCCCCCAGCAGACAGGGGAACCTGCCAGGAGGCCCCCAACCATGTCCCCCAGCACCCCCACCCCCCAGCAGTCAGGGGCACCTGCCAGCAGGCCCCCACTCATGTCCCCCAGCACCCCCGCGCCCCAGCAGTCAGGGGTACCTGCCAGCAGGCCCCCACTCAAGTCCCCCAGCAACCCCACACCCCAGCAGTCAGGGGCACCTGCCAGCAGGCCCCCACTCATGTCCCACTCATGTCCACCAGAACCCCTACCCCCCAGCAGTCAGGAGCACCTGCCAGCAGTCCCCCACTCATATCCCCCAGCACCCCCACCCCCCAGCAGTCAGGGGCACCTGCCAGCAGGCCCCCACTCATGTCCCCCAGCACCCCCATACCCCAGCAGTCAGGGGCACCTGTCAGCAGGCCCCCACTCATGTCCCACTCATGTCCCCCAGAACCCCTACCCCCCAGCAGTCAGGAGCACCTGCCAGCAGGCCCCCACTCATGTCCCCCAGCACCCCCACCCCCCAGCACTCAGGGGCACCTGCCAGCAGGCCCCCATTCATGTCCCACTCATGTCCCCCAGCACCCCCACCCCCCAGCAGTCAGGGGCACCTGCCAGCAGGCCCCCACTCATGTCCCCCAGCACCCCCACCCCCCAGCAGTCAGGGGCACCTGCCAGCAGGCCCCCACTCATGTCCCCCAGCACCCCCACCCCCCAGCAGACAAGGGAACCTGCCAGCAGGCCCCCAACCATGTCCCCCAACACCCCCACCCCCCAGCAGTCAGGGGCACCTGCCAGCAGGCCCCCACTCATGTCCCCCAGCACCCCCACGCCCCAGCAGTCAGGGGTACCTGTCAGCAGGCCCCCAATCATGTCCCCCAGCACCCCCACCCCCCAGCAGTCAGGGGCACCTGCCAGCAGGCCCCCACTCAAGTCCCCCAGCACCCCCACACCCCAGCAGTCAGGGGCACCTGCCAGCAGGCCCCCACTCATGTCCCACTCATGTGCCCCAGAACCCCTACCCCCCAGCAGTCAGGAGCACTTGCCAGCAGGCCCCCACTCATGTCCCCCAGCACCCCCACCCCCAGCAGTCAGGAGCACCTGCCAGCAGGCCCCCACTCATGTCCCCCAGCACCCCCACCCCCAGCAGTCAGGGGCACCTGCCAGCAGGCCCCCACTCAAGTCCCCAGCAACCCCACACCCCAGCAGTCAGGGGCACCTGCCAGCAGGCCCCCACTCATGTCCCACTCATGTCCACCAGAACCCCTACCCCCCAGCAGTCAGGAGCACCTGCCAGCAGTCCCCCACTCATGTCCCCCAGAACCCCTACCCCCCAGCAGTCAGGAGCACCTGCCAGCAGGCCCCCACTCATGTCCCCCCAGCACCCCCACCCCCCAGCAGTCAGGGGCACCTGCCAGCAGGCCCCCATTCATGTCCCACTCATGTCCCCCAGCACCCCCACCCCCCAGCAGTCAGGGGCACCTGCCAGCAGGCCCCCACTCATGTCCCCCAGCACCCCCACCCCCCAGCAGTCAGGGGCACCTGCCAGCAGGCCCCCACTCATGTCCCCCAGCACCCCCACCCCCCAGCAGACAGGGGAACCTGCCAGCAGGCCCCCAACCATGTCCCCCAGCACCCCCACCCCCCAGCAGTCAGGGGCACCTGCCAGCAGGCCCCCACTCATGTCCCCCAGCACCCCCACGCCCCAGCAGTCAGGGGTACCTGTCAGCAGGCCCCCAATCATGTCCCCCAGCACCCCCACCCCCCAGCAGTCAGGGGCACCTGCCAGCAGGCCCCCACTCAAGTCCCCCAGCACCCCCAGACCCCAGCAGTCAGGGGCACCTGCCAGCAGGCCACCACTCATGTCCCACTCATGTGCCCCAGAACCCCTACCCCCCAGCAGTCAGGAGCACCTGCCAGCAGGCCCCCACTCATGTCCCCCAGCACACCCACCCCCAGCAGTCAGGGGCACCTGCCAGCAGGCCCCCACTCATGTCCCCCAGCACCCCCACACCCCAGCAGTCAGGGGCACCTGCCAGCAGGCCCCCACTCATGTCCAACTCATGTCCCCCAGAACCCCTACCCCCCAGCAGTCAGGAGCACCTGCCAGCAGGCCCCCACTCATGTCCCCCAGCACCCCCACCCCCCAGCAATCAGGGGCACCTGCCAGCAGGCCCCCATTCATGTCCCACTCATGTCCCCCAGCACCCCCACCCCCCAGCAGTCAGGGGCACCTGCCAGCAGGCCCCCACTCATGTCCCCCAGCACCCCCACACCCCAGCAGTCAGGGGCACCTGCCAGCAGGCCCCCACTCATGTCCCACTCATGTCCCCCAGCACCCCCACCCCCCAGCAGTCAGGGGCACCATCCAGCAGGCCCCCACTCATGTCCCCCAGCACCCCTACCCCCCAGCAGTCAGGGGCACCTGCCAGCAGGCCCCCACTCATGTCCCCCAGCACCCCCACCCCCCAGCAGACAGGGCAACCTGCCAGCAGGCCCCCAACCATGTCCCCCAGCACCCACACCCCCCAGCAGTCAGGGGCACCTGCCAGCAGGCTCCCACTCCTGTCCCACTCATGTCCCCAGCACCACTACCCCCCAGCAGTCAGGAGCACCTGCCAGCAGGCCCCCACTCATGTCCCCCAGCACCCCCACCCCTAGCAGTCAGGGGCACCTGCCAGCAGGCCCCCACTCATGTCCCCCAGCACCCCCACACCCCAGCAGTCAGGGGCACCTGCCAGCAGGCCCCCACTCATGTCCCACTCATGTCCCCCAGCACCCCCACCCCCCAGCAGTCAGGGGCACCATCCAGCAGGCCCCCACTCATGTCCCCCAGCACCCCCACCCCCCAGCAGACAGGGGAACCTGCCAGCAGGCCCCCAACCATGTCCCCCAGCACCCCCACCCCCCAGCAGTCAGGGGCACCTGCCAGCAGGCCCCCACTCATGTCCCCCAGCACCCCCACCCCCCAGCAGTCAGGGGTACCTGCCAGCAGGCCCCCACTCATGTCCCCCAGCACCCCCAAGCCCCAGCAGTCAGGGGTACCTGCCAGCAGGCCCCCACTCAAGTCCCCCAGCACCCCCACACCCCATCAGTCAGGGGAACCTGCCAGCAGGCCCCCACTCAAGTCCCCCAGCACCCCCACACCCCAGCAGTCAGGGGCACCTGCCAGCAGGCCCCCATTCATGTCCCACTCATGTCCCCCAGCACCCCTACCCCCCAGCAGTCAGGGGCACCATCCAGCAGGCCCCCACTCATGTCCCCCAGCACCCCCACCCCCCAGCAGACAGGGGAACCTGCCAGCAGGCCCCCAACCATGTCCCCCAGCACCCCCACCCCCCAGCAGTCAGGGGCACCTGCCAGCAGGCCCCCACTCATGTCCCCCAGCACCCCCACGCCCCAGCAGTCAGGGGTACCTGCCAGCAGGCCCCCACTCAAGTCCCCCAGCACCCCCACACCCCAGCAGTCAGGGGCACCTGCCAGCAGGCCCCCACTCATGTCCCACTCATGTCCACCAGAACCCCTACCCCCCAGCAGTCAGGAGCACCTGCCAGCAGTCCCCCACTCATGTCCCCCAGCACCCCCACCCCCCAGCAGTCAGGGGCACCTGCCAGCAGGCCCCCACTCATGTCCCCCAGCACCCCATACCCCAGCAGTCAGGGGCACCTGTCAGCAGGCCCCCACTCCTGTCCCACTCATGTCCCCCAGACCCCCTACCCCCCAGCAGTCAGGAGCACCTGCCAGCAGGCCCCCACTCATGTCCCCCAGCACCCCCACCCCCCAGCAGTCAGGGGCACCTGCCAGCAGGCCCCCATTCATGTCCCACTCATGTCCCCCAGCACCCCCACCCCCCAGCAGTCAGGGGCACCTGCCAGCAGGCCCCCACTCATGTCCCCCAGCACCCCCACCCCCCAGCAGTCAGGGGCACCTGCCAGCAGGCCCCCACCCATGTCCCCCAGCACCCCCACCCCCCAGCAGACAGGGGAACCTGCCAGCAGGCCCCCAACCATGTCCCCCAGCACCCCCACCCCCCAGCAGTCAGGGGCACCTGCCAGCAGGCCCCCACTCATGTCCCCCAGCACCCCCACGCCCCAGCAGTCAGGGGTACCTGTCAGCAGGCCCCCAATCATGTCCCCCAGCACCCCCACCCCCAGCAGTCAGGGGCACCTGCCAGCAGGCCCCCACTCAAGTCCCCCAGCACCCCCACACCCCAGCAGTCAGGGGCACCTGCCAGCAGGCCCCCACTCAAGTCCCATTCATGTGCCCCAGAACCCCTACCCCCCAGAAGTCAGGAGCACCTGCCAGCAGTCCCCCACTCATGTCCCCCAGCACCCCCACCCCCAGCAGTCAGGGGCACCTGCCAGCAGGCCCCCACTCATGTCCCCCAGCACCCCCACACCCCAGCAGTCAGGGGCACCTGCCAGCAGGCCCCCACTCATGTCCCACTCATGTCCCCAGAACCCCTATCCCCCAGCAGTCAGGAGCACCTGCCAGCAGGCCCCCACTCATGTCCCCCAGCACCCCCACCCCCCAGCAATCAGGGGCACCTGCCAGCAGGCCCCCACTCATGTCCCCCAGCACCCCCACCCCCCAGCAGTCAGGGGCACCTGCCAGCAGGCCCCCACTCATGTCCCCCAGCACCCCCACACCCCAGCAGTCAGGGGCACCTGCCATCAGGCCCCCACTCATGTCCCACTCATGTCCCCCAGAACCCCTACCCCCCAGCAGTCAGGAGCACCTGCCAGCAGTCCCCCACTCATATCCCCCAGCACCCCCACCCCCCAGCAGTCAGGGGCACCTGCCAGCAGGCCCCCACTCATGTCCCCCAGCACCC